>NW_023425403.1:26931342-27547162 GCF_014108415.1 Molossus molossus | reverse complement strand
ATCAAAGTTCTCTCTGATCGATGTTTCTATCTCTCTCTCCCTCTCTCTAGAAAATCAATTAAGAAAAGAAAATATTTTTAAAAATTGAAGAAAAGGCAATACTCTCTAACACATTTTATGAGGAACATAATCTTGGTACCTGGTAAGGGTAACATGAAAAAAGAAAACACGCCCTGGCTGGTTTGGCTCAGCGGTTAGAGCGTCGGCCTGCGGTCCTGAGAGACCCGGGTTCGGTTCCCGCTAAGGGCGCATACCGCGGTTGCAGTTTGTCCCCGGCCCTGGTTGGTCGTGTGGGTGGCGGCCATGTTCCTTTCACGTCGATGTTTCTCTCTCTCTCTCCCTTCCTCTCTCTCCCTCCCACTCTACCTGAACAAAAAATGGAAAAATGTCCTCGGGTGAGGATTAAAAAAAAAAAAGAAAAAGAAAAAAGTAAACATACCAATATATCTGATGAATACAGAAGCGAAAACCCTAACCAAGATAAAGAATTAAAAATAACTCCACAGATGAATTAAACCTAAAGAAAGAGATTAGAAGTTTTCCCACTAAGATCAGGAACAAGGCAAGGAAGTCCCCTCTCACCATTCCTTTAAACATAATGCTGGAAAACAAGAAGATAAAAGCTATATAAATTATGAAGAAAGAAATAAAACTGGTTTTGGAAGTAACAACAGCATCATGGTGACAAAAGACATCTCTCCTTTTTGTCCCCCTTTTTTAACAACTATATTTGGCATCTATCTATCCATGAACAAAAGTACTTTTGTGAGAATTGTGTAATTGAGCACCATACACTAAGGGACCTGTGCATCAGATGGTAATAGGTAGACAGACCTCGTTATAGGCTGTGGAACCAGCACTAGTCAGTGAACAGACCTCAGCCCCTCTTGACTGCATTTGGGGTAAATCTGGACAGTTCTGATTTAGGCATCAGAAAACCATGGACACAAAAGCCTTGCAGAAATTCAACCTTTTGAAGAATAGATTCCTGCATTCTTTTGGAGTAATATAACTTTTGGAACACACTGGAGAGGGTAAGAGTAATTTTTCCAGTGCCATCTCTCCCCTAAGCACAGGGCTGAACTAGCCAGTGGTGACCTCTCCTGTAGAGGAAGGGAGAGGAGTGAGTGAGTGAGTCCTCAATGACTAGCATCACACAGCTGGAGAAACCTGTTTTTCTCCTGAAATATCCAGAATAATGAGGCAGGACCTCCATGACTAGGGGAAGTAAGGTCAGAAAAGAGTCAGATGATAATATTAAAGGGATACAGTTCCTGCTGAATGTTTTCAATATTCCAGCAGGAAAGCTTTCCATGAACTGCTACAAAAACTAAACAGGGATCTTCTCCACTTGACCTATAAGCACCCCAAATACCTCAAGTGCTAAATCTATAACTGTTTCCACTTTGTGGCCTACTTCTTCTGTGTACACCTGAGTTGAGCAGCAAGAACATGCTCAGTAGACAGGGTTTTCCCTCATAAAATCAAGCCAGGGTACTTGGGCAAGGAAGAAAGCACAAACTTGAGCTATAGCTATCTTCTGGAAAACAAAAGAGAGATTTCCAGCAGGCAGCTTTGTCAATTGTAAGAACCAGAGAAGATACACAAGTATAAGAATTATGCCACAAGAGGGAGCAAGAATTGTGGAGCAATTGTATGTGTACCCACACAAGTTTGGAGAAAGACCTAACCTTTAGCAAGATCAATAAAAAGTATTTCCCAGTTGAAGACAATTAGTAAAGATTTAAGGAGGTGACTACTACTTCAAATGTGAAAACAGTAATGCAAAATTCCAAGAAAATGAAAAATCAAGGATACAAGTTATCACCAAAAGATAACAATAATACCCCAGCAACCAAATTCAAAGATGCAGAATTCAGCTATTTAGCTGATAAAAAGTTCACAATAGCTATTTTGAGGAACTCGATGAGCTACAAAAAAACACAAAAAGAGTATTCATGAAAATAGGGAAATCTCACAGACAAAATGAAAAATTTAACAAAGGAATAAAAATCATAAATAGGGACTATAAGGAAATTTTAGAGGTAAATAATTTAATTAATGATTGGGGGAAAAATGTAATAGAGAACATCTATATCAGAATAGACCAAACAGAAGACTGAAGTGATGATCTAGATGATGGAAACCAAGGGTAGACAAGAAAAAAGAATAAAAGCAAAGAAAGCATATATGATCTATGAAAAACCATCAAACATATATATATTAGAATAATTGGAGCACCAAAAGGACAACAGAGAAGAAAAGGGGCAGAAAGTCTATTTAAAAAAAATAATGGCTGAGAACTTCCTAAACCTAAGCAGAGACTTGGACATCAAAACTCATAAAAACAATATATTACCTCATGACATGCATACAAATTAAAGACAAAGAATAAATTCTTAGAAATACCCAAAGAAAAAACAATTTTAATCAACAAAGCAACATCCCCAAAGGCCAGGAGAGAATAGAATAATATATTCAAAGTGCTGAAGGAAAAAAAGTCATTTAGGAATGCTCTACCCAGCAAACTTATCCTTCTGAAATGAAGGAGAAATAGAAACTTTCCCAGACAAACAAAAACTAAGGGAATTCATCCCCACTAGACCTGCCTGATAAGGAATGCTGAAAGGGGTTCTTCCATCTGAAATGAAAAGAGAATAATCAGTAACATGAAAGATAACAAACATATACAACATACTGCTAAAACTAAATACATAGATTTAGAAAACTCTAAATCTGTTATGTGATTGTGAATTGACCACTTAACATTAGTATACAGGTGAAAGGAAAAGATTATTAGAAACAAATTATAGATACTATAATTTGCTAATAAATCCACAATGTAAAAAGAGAAAATTGTGACATCAAAAAACAAACCAAAAAAATGTTGTAAATGGCTAGAACTTTTATATAGGAATGAAGATAAGTTGCAATTAGTTTAATATGGGCTGTTTCATCTATAAGATGTTTTACATAAACTCATGGTAATCACAAAGCAAAAAGCTATAGTAGATTCACAAGAGATAAAGAAAGGAGGATCAAAGTATACCTACCACCACATAAAATCACCAATTCACAAAGGTAAGCAAAAGGAAAGGGGGAAAAGAACAAGGGAACTGAAAAACAGATGGAAAGCAATTAAAGATATGGCATTAATAAATCCTTACATATCGACAAGTACTCTAAATATCAATTATATCAATGGATGGTAAAATAAAGGAACAAAAAAGCAAGACCCAACTAAATTCTGCCTTCAAGAGACTGACTTCAGTTTTAAGAACACACATAGGCTCAAAATAGACATTAAGAAATATTCCATGAAAGTAGAAACCAGAAGAAAGATAGGGTAGCTATCCTTATATAAGACAAAATAGGCTTTAAACCAAAATAATAATACAGAAAGAAGGTCATCATATAATGATAAAGGGTCAACACTTTTTTTCCTTTATTAATTTTTTAGAGAGAGAGAAAGTGACAGGGAGAGAGAGATAGAAACTTCAATGACAGAACACTGATTGGCTGCCTCCTGCATGCCCCCTACTGGAGATCAGGCCCACAACCTGGGCATGTGTCCTGACTGGGAATTGAAACAGCGACCTCTTGGTGCATGGGTCAACATTCAACCACTGAGCCACACTGGCCAGACAAGGGTCAACACTTTGAAAAGATATAACAATCATAATATACTCATCCAACTCTGGAGCACCTAATATATTAAGCAAATACTAACAGAACTGAAGAAAGAACTTGAGAGCAATAAAATAAAAGTGGGACACTTCAATACACCACTTTCAACAATGAATTGATAATAGAGACAGAAAATCACAAGAAAATGTTGTATTGAACCACACTTTAAATAAATTGTACATCACAGATATATACTGAACATTTCATCAAACATTGGCAGAATATACATTCTCAAATTCATATGAAACATTACCAAGGATAGGTCCTATCGCAGACCACAAAAGAAATCTTAGAAAACTTAAGAACATACCAAGTATCTATTTGGCCAAAATAGTATGAAATTACAAATCAACTAGAGGAAAGCTGAAAAAGTCACAAACACATACAGATTAAACAATACACTCTGAACAACCAGTGGGTCAAAGTAGAAAATAAAAGGAAAATTTTAAAAATATCCAAAGCACATCTAAATAAACATGCCAAAAGCAAAACTACTGGGATGCTACAAAAGCAGTCCTTAGAGGTAGTTTATAATGATACATGCAAAGGTAAAGAAAATAGGTCATTTCAAATAAGCAATCTAACTTTACACCTAAAGGAACTAGAAAAACAAAAGTAAGCCCAAAGTTAGCAAAAGAAAGGCAATTACAAATATCATAGTGAAATAAATAAGAAGCAATAAAAACAAAGAAAAAAAAACTAAGAGAAAAATTTTAATAAAGATAAACAAATTGACAAATCTTCAACTAGACAAAGAAAAATATAGAGGAAAATGTCACCAAGATGACAACACAGGTTGTTCTCAAATTTGCTTCCTCTCAGAAAAAGAAAAACTAATTATTCATGGACAAGACACCAATGAGAGAATCCTACAACATGAGGATGAGACTGAAGCAGACCCATGCACCACCTAAATGGAGACAGACTGCATTAGAAGGGTAAGAGGAGTGGCAATACACTGACCACATTGCTCCTCCCCCAGGCCAGCACACGACCACACTGAGAGGTCTTCCTTGAGCCTATAGTTCCACCAATGGAAAAAGAGGGTGGATATACAGATCCCCCAGCATTGTATCTCTTCTTGGGAGTCCCCACTCTCATTTTGCCTCAGGGGGATCATGGGAAAATCTATGGGGCTTGCTCTCTGGGATTCTGATTTTCCTGGAGAAGGCAAGAGGAGCTTGTAACAAACAACCAGTGCTTGGATCTTGGTAGTCCAAGTTCCTACCAGCAGTGCCCAAGTAGTAGTCTCAACCAATGGCTTTTCTCCTATGCAGAGCCAAGACAGTGGTGCAGTATGACCAGGGAATTTGACAGGGTGCAAGTCTGTCTACTTTGGGACCTCAAACAAAGAGTCTTGCCACCTCTGGAGCCTGGTCTGTTCCCTCACCACGCAGGAGACCTGAGTAATAGCCCTGTCCACTGCTGAGTATAGTTCCAAGACCTACACAACCAGAAATCCTGGCCAAATTAATTCCATACAATGGTCTCTATAACTAACTATGGCTACAAAGGTAGTAACCCAATTCAGCTCTATACTGAAACTAGATACAGCAGGATCTAGCTGTTGGGAGAGATCATCAAGATGTGACCCCTGGACTGACCCACAAGCTGAACCTGGGATATTTGAGGCTCCCATTCCATCCACTAAGTTTGGAATATGTGCTGTTTGCTTTCCCTGTGCTAGAAGCTACCCAAGGACACAATCTTGAGATAGAAATGTGGTGATAAGAATATTTGAACTAGGTATGTGAATGAACCCAAATTAGGCCCCCTGTATATGTGACTGAACCCAGTTAGGGCCTCTATATTCTAAAATTCTGGTGGGCTGGTGCAAAAAAGTCTTTCTCTTGTGGCTGTCCAAGGCAAGCCTGTAAGTTCTCTTGTTGATTGAACCTGTTACCTACCAATTGAAGTGTTCTGCCTTTTTTTTCAGTCTCTCCCTGCCTTCCACATAGGGGCCCAGTTTCAGATTATACTCAGGAAGCTCTGCAGGAGGTTGCAACCCAACTATAGTATATAGTAGGAACCCAATAAATGTTGAATTAATGAGTGATGCTGAAAAGTGTCCAAGATTAATGTGATTTTGGGAAACATCTATCTTGTGCTTACTTACCCCATGTTGACTGCATTTTGATGAACAGTTAAGGAAATGAGCCTTAACAAACCTCGATTCTACACACAGACGATTTATACAAACCTAAAGAAAAAAAATTTCCCATTTAGAGAATTTCAGCTATCTTAAAATTTTTTAATAGTCCATTATATTTTAATATGCAAATATAATTTTTAGACCAGAAGTTATTTTTTTGTAAAAACAAATCAGTAACTATAATTATTGAATACAATTGCATCTTTTTGTCAGTAATCTTATAACATGAGATCATAATCATTCAATTCAATAAATATCCATTTAAGTACTGCTTTTTATATGTTGTGTTTGCATTTTTTACTCAGTTCAAGATGTTTTCCAATTTATCTTGAGATTTCTTTTTTGGCACATGTGTTATTCAGAATGTGTTGTTTAATCTCCAAGTATTTTGAGATTTTTCAGATAAGTCTAATGTTAAATACAGACTTTGGGTAATAATGATGTGTCAATGTAAGTTCATCGATTGTAACAAATGTTCAACAATGTCTTATCATACAGGGCTTATAGTATCATTAAAGGTTACCTGGTAAAATTGTTCATACATTATCATTGAGAATAAATGTCCATGTTATGGAAAAGATTCTATCCTTATTAAATTACCAACTGAATAATATCAAAACATCTAGTAATTTATGTTTTCCCTTTTAGAAACATAATTTTATTTATGAGAAATAATTTTACATATCATTTTGTAGCTTTACTCTGCACAGGAAATTTATAATAACATTTTTAATCTTTTTTAACTTAATTTTTATCACTGACACTATTACAAATGTCCC
Source organism: Molossus molossus (assembly GCF_014108415.1). Classification (NCBI taxonomy): domain Eukaryota; kingdom Metazoa; phylum Chordata; class Mammalia; order Chiroptera; family Molossidae; genus Molossus; species Molossus molossus. The sequence goes on along the minus strand of NW_023425403.1, from coordinate 27,540,544 downwards.
CATTTCTCCCCTTTTCCTTCCTCCACCCAGACCCTGTGCCCCACTATTCCCTCTGGCCATCACCACACTGCTGTGTCTGTGGGTTATGCATATATGGCTAATCTCTTTACATTCTTTCTTCTAGTCCATCCCTTCCTCCTCCACTCTGACAGCTGTCAGTCTGTTTCATGTATCTATGCCTCTGTCCATAGCAGCATTGTTTACAAAAGCCAAGATCTGGAAATAGCCCAAGTGTCCATCAGCAGATGAGTGGATAAAAAAGCTGTGGCACATTTACACAGTGAAATACTATTCAACCATAAAAAAAGAAGGAACTCACGTTTTTCGACAACATGGATGGACCTGGATATTATTATGCTAAGTGAAATCAACCAGTCAGAGAAAGACAAATACCATATGCTCTCACGTATATGTGGAATCTAATGAACAAAATAAACTGATGGACAAAGTAAAAACAGAGGCATGGAGACTTGTTTTATTTTTTTAATTGTTTTGGCTCCATGGTCTAAATATATCTACTGAGCTCCCAGGCGTATATACCTCTTCTTCAAGGGGGCATTCATGACTCCTAGACATGAAGAAGAAGCCTGGTAAAGATCTGGTCAGGAATAAAAATAGATTTTGAAGTAAATTTATTCTATGTTTTCTCCAGATTTGTGTCAGCCTCAGAAATAATGAGTTATAATAACAGTAAATAATAATTGCCAACCTGTTGTTAACTCTTACTATGTGCTGGACATTGAGATAATCACATTGTACTGTCATCTCATTTGATCTTTTCAATAACCCCACAGAGTAAATGCTGTTATTATCCCCACTTTGCAGATAGCTGTGGTATCTCAGGCTGATTAGATAACTAGCAAAATGTCAAAATATAAGAGGTAATATTTTGATTCCATGCAGCCTGATCTAACTTGTGCTCTAATCTTCTGGGTCACAAAGAGACACATATTACCCAGTGGGTTTTCTTTATTTTTTCCAAGAAGAAAAGTAAGTTTCCATGATAGAGAGTACTTAACTACAATGTATAACCAAGGTCTATCCCCTCCCCACTCCAGTCTCAAAACACTTGGTAGTGTCCTTGCTCTCAACATTGAAAGTCTAAAATGAATCAAACAGTTCCATTTTCCTCTTACTACCTGGGGTCCAATTGAAGCTTATTCATTTACTTTTTTTCTAAATGTTTAGGGTTACATAGCACTACAAATGAAGCTACATGTAATACTGAAATGAAAATATACATTAAATAAATAAATAAATAATTTTTTAAATACATTTTAGATCACTTACCCTGTCAGTATCACAATCAGAGCCATCACGGATTTGCAATGGATCTGTAGCTGAGCCATGAAAAGTATAGTCTAAAGTTATACATCTAACATTTCGTACATACAAATAAAGCACAGAAACATTATTTTTTTTGAAAGGAGTCTGAGAAGGGTAAGTACAAACTAATCTTCCACATCTAAGATTCCTGCAAAGATAATAAAATTATATGATTACTATATATTAGGCATTTATTGGAAATGTTTCAGATTTGCTTTCTGAAAAAAATAAAAATAAATGGTTCATCATTTATTGCAATATATCTAGGGAAAATGTAATACTTTAACATTTGAAATAAAAAAGTATAAAGCCTATGATACAAGATTACCTTTCAATACTATTAATGGCCTTTTATTCACTGTGCAGATTTATACACTTATTGTCAAATAATCAATTCATGCAAGCATTTTATATGCTAAAATGATAAACAATTATGACCCATACCCTTAAGGTTCTCCCTCAAGAACCTTACAGTCTCATACTAAATATGATGGTTTGTTGAGATGTACACTTGAAACCTGTATGGTTTTGTGAACCAATGTCACCCCAATAAATTCTATTTAAATAAAGGATAATTGAGGGGGTAAACGTTCTACAAATGAAATAAATTCTTACAGAAATTTAAGATGAGGACACATTCTAATTAGCAGACAAGGAAAACTTCATAGAGAACATGCCATCTGAGTCAAAGTTTACAAATTAGTAAGATTTCAACAGAGTAAGTCATTTTTAAACAAAGGTAACAGCATAAACAAACCACGAAGTATAAACTATGTGGTATGTTTAGCTGTGTACAAATTTTATGAGTACAAGGGCCATGTATGATTTGCTAACTAGTATCTAGCCCACTGTCCAGCACATAGTAGGTTCTTAATAAATGCTTGTTAAAATATATTCATGACCAATATATCAAAGAGGTAGCTCTTCAGATGCAGGAAAAAGTGAACTTCATTTTAAAAACACTAGGCAGTCTTCAGCTTGGGCAAGCAATCAAGTGAATGGGGACAGTATTTTTGTCAAGGAAATGATCACGTTCAGAAAGGAAAGGTACACAAAACATTAGTAGTTTCAGTCATGTATTGGATTTAGGAGCCGAATAGCCATCTACATATGTTTAAAAATTAGATGTGAATTTAATCCTATAGCACAAGATGTCAGGGCTAGAGATTTTGATTTGAGATTCACTCCCATACACATGTAGTACTTGGAACATATGAAGAAAGACTAGCCCTGGCCAATGTGGCTCAGTTTGTTGGAGCATCATTCTATACAACAAAAGGTTGTGGGTTTGATTCCCGGTCATGGCACATACCCAGGTGGTGGGTTTAGTCCCCAGTCGGGCCACATATGGGAGGCAATGAATTGATGCTTCTCTCTCACATCAATGTCTCTCTCTCTCCCCACCCCTTCCTTTCTCTCTCAAAAATCAATTTTAAAAAAAGAAAAACTAAAGATAGAATCTTGTAGAACATAAAAGCATCTTTAATATTTGTATAACATACCTCCATGTACAGTATTTATATGAGCCTCTAGCCATACCACAGTTCCCAAACCTATCAAGTTGAGAGTGTATTTCTTCATAGCAGGGAAATGGAGCATTTTGTGAACCTGTCAAGTTTAAAATATATTTGGATTAAAACTCCCTTTCTTTTTCATTTTCTTCATTTCCTCATATATTATGTCTCCTACTCCTTTTTCTCTATTATATAACTCAAAAATTTTTCTAATAAGATTGTTGAAAAATAGAGAAATTAAAGTGAAAGGCAATGATCATGGTTATTCCTCCTTTTGCTTCATTTTCTGTTCTTTTCATCACAAAAAAAAAATAGGAGAAAGAAGAGTTATAGTAGTGAAAACTATGAGAGGGCTCTGTGAAGAAAGGCAATAGAAAGATAACACAAGAAAATTGTACTGTTCTCCTAGATTCTGAGTTGGAACTCATAAAAAGCCAGGTCTATTACTTAATCTCATTGAAGAAACTTAATTATATCTTCAAGAAGTCTAAAATAAAAGGGTTAAAATTACCAACCTTTATATTTAACTACTTTTTCTTTATTACTGTGATATTAGTTGTTTTTTATCACTTTGCAAAAGGCTACCAAAATCTTGGCAGCTTACAACCCCATTTATAATGTCACAGTTTCTAAAAGTCAGAATTCCAGCAAAGCACAAGTGATTTCTCTACTCAGAGTCTCACAGGACTGAAATAAAGTTATTGGCTGAGGCTGGAGTCCTTCTGTGAGCTTGCTGACTATTGGTAGAATTAAGTCTTTTTACAGTCATAACTCCATTTTCTTACTATCTGCCAAGGGTTGATCTTGGTTACTAGGAATTCCCCATCAGGTCCTAGTCGTATGGCCCTCTCAAAACATGGCAGTTTATCTCTCCCAAGCCAGCAAGAGAATCTTTCTGACATCTCCCATCTTTTAAGGGCTCACATAATTAGGTTAGGCCTACTTGGAATGATCTCAATTAATTCAAAGTTAACTGATTATAAACCTTAATTACATCTTCAAATTTCTTCATCTTCACTATATAATATAATCACAGGAATGATATCCCATCATGCATATAGTGGTTCTGCCCCAACTCAAAGTGTATTATGCAAGACATGTATATCAGGAGAGTCTTGGGGGCCATCTTAGAATTCTGCATAGCACAGTCACCTTCTCTAAAATGAACCTCGCTAAGCCTAACTGCTTCATCTATAAAAGCAGATGATAATATCTACCGCAATAGATTGTGATGAAAATTTTTTTCTTTTTTTCTCCAATTTTTATTAATGTATTTTTGTTACAGATGTTTCTCAATTGCGATGAGAATTAAGATGGTATTTATTTAGTCGCTATTAATTCTCAGCTAATTCCTCAAGATCAAGATTTCTCCTGTTTACCTGTCCCTTCCATGATTTACATTTTTCCCACTATCTTTTCCATTTTTTTTCTTTTTATTGATTTTAGAGAGAGGAAGGTAGAGGAAGAGAGAGATAGAAACATCGATGAGAGATCAGTAGACGAATGGATAAAAAAGCTGTGGTACATATACACAATGGAGTACTATGCAGCTATAAGAAAGAAAGATCTCTTATCCTTTGAGATGACATGGAGGGACCTGGAAAGTATCATCCTAAGTGAAACAAGCCAAACAGAGAAAGACAAGTATCATATGATCTCACTTATTTGTGGAATATAATGAACATAACAGTCTGAGGAATGGGGTAGTCCCAGAGACGTGGAAGTGGGGTACAGACTGACAATCCCCGGAAGTGGGGGTGGTGGGGGAGAGATAAACCACAAAAGTTATATGCATGAACAATGGACATGGACAACAAAGCTGGGGACAGGGTGGGAAGGGAGGGGTAGGGGGGAATCAGTGAAGGGAAAAAAGAAACATCTGTAACAAAAATAAATTAATTAATTAAAAGAAAAAAAAAAGAAACATCAATGAGAGAGAGCATCGATTGGCTGCCTCCTGTATGCCCCCCACTGGGGGTTTGGCCCAAAACCTGGGCATGTGTCCTGACCAGGAATTGAACTGGTGACCTCTTGGGGCATAAGTCGATGCTCAACCACTGAGCAACACTAGTTAGGCTTTCCCACTACTTTTTAAATTTTTTTATCTTCTCCTAATTCAATATCTTTCCCCCATTTTTAAACATTGGTCCATCAAAAGTGATTATAGCCCTGGTTGTTTGACTCAGCAGTTAAGATCATCAGCCTGTGGTCACAGGTTCAACGCCAATCAAGGACAAGTACCTGGGTTGCAGATTTGATCCCCAGCCTCATTCAGGGTCATGCAGAAGGCAACCAATCAATATGTCTCTCTCACAGCAATGTTTCTCTCACTCTCACTCTCTCTCTCCCTCCCTCCCTTCTCCCCCCCCAAAAAAAAATCAGTGGAAAAATATCCTCAGGTGAGGATTAACAAAATAAATAAATAAGTGGGTGTGTATATACCATAAAGACAGGCAATGTTATTTTTAAGTATTCACAATGTTTAATTAGTTCAGTTGTGAACCTGGTATCTGCAATACCAGGTTAAAAATTCCAATACAGGGATTGTTAAACAGCATGATAATATCTAGGGATGACGTTCTTCATCCAGTCCAATTTTTATTAGTTGATCTATTGCATCTAAAGGTACCAATGAGCCATATTATTAACTTCCCCCTTGAATAACTCTCATTAGTGTTAGGGACTTTCTCTCAGATTAGTTTGGGTTTTTCGGAGTGAGATAAAAACACTTAAAGGGCAACACTGCAAATGTGAACTCACATATCAAATATTCCCTTAAGTCCACTATACTGACCAAATCTACTAAGGGAGAGAATTTGTTCTTCACTATTCCAAATGATATAGATTCCCTGTATTCTATTGTCAAAGGCTATGAAGTACAATAAAATAGTGAACGTAACCTAACATTCGACTCACCTCATCTCATGACTAACAGGCATTTACAATTTAACATATCCTAAAACCAAATTATGTTTTACCCCTAGACTTCCTTATCTCAGTTTATGGGACCATTTGATCAACCAGATATTCAAGCCAAAACTTAGGAATCATCCTTGATTTACTTTTTCCCCCTCACTACCTGTCTCCACTGTCTAATCCAAGTCTTTTTGACACTACTTCCTAAATACAGCCTGGGCCTGACCACTTCTCACCTTCTTCATGGTCACCACTCTTGCAGGAGCTGTCATCAATTCTCTTCTAATATGCTACAACAGCCTTCTGATCAATTTCCTGCTTGCACCACTGTCCACTCCTCATAGTGCATCTCCAAACCATAAATCAGAATGATTTTTTAAAATAAAAATCACAAAGCAGACTCCCACTTAAATATCTCTAATGGCTTCCCCTTACACAAAGAATAAAATCCATCTTTTACCACCATCTTCACTCAGCCTGGTTCACTACACTTCAGCCACACTGTTCTTTTTTTTATCCTTAAACTCACTCCATTCAATCCCAACTCAGTAACAACAGTTCTCGCATTTCTTTGCCTGAAATGCTCTTTCACAAGATCATCTCCTCACTAGCTCCTTTTGAGTATTCAGATTTTTATTTAAATGTAACTTCCACACAAAACTGTCTCTGTACACCCTATCTAAAGCAGCCTACCTTCATCATCACTCTTTCTCCTGTCATCAGGTATTGTTGCTGCTGCTGTTGTTTTGTTTTGTTTTTTATCATAACACTGACCACTAATAGAAATGATAGTGCATATTTATTTACTAATCTTTATTATTTGTCTGAACCCTTATAACACTACTAATGGAAATGATTAAATTTATTTATTTACTAATTTTTTATTGTTTATTGCCTGAACCCTTCAGTAGAATATAACCTCTGTAGGAATAAGAACCCTAATTTTTGTCCTGTTCATCCCTAGATTTCCAGTGCTAGAAGAGTGCCTTACCCAACTGAGGTGTTAAATATACATTTATGAAACAAATTTTAAAAGATCAATATCTTGGGTAACTATATCTCTTGATCTGTCTTCCTTATGAATTTTAACATTTAAAATCAGGTCCTCCAAAATAAGTTATACCTGTTTTATTTGAAGCAACAAAGAATTTTAAAGATTAACATTTGAAATGAATGCCTTAGTGATCTCTTCCCAAATTATGTTTCCAATGTCACCTCACTAATTTCATTATATGTTCTTTATTGAAACAGGCAATTTTTTTTCAATAATCACCCAAGAATATTTTTTTATTTATCTTCAGATAAAGTGTGAAGGAAAGAGAGAGAGACATTGATGTGAAAAAGACACATCGACTGGCCACCTCTTGCGCGTCGCTGACCAGGGCCGGGACTGACCTGCAACCAAGGTACTTGCCCTTGACCAGAATCCAATCCATGACTCTTTGGTCCATAGGCTGAGCCAAACCAGCCATGGTGAAGAAATATTTTTCAAAGAATTATCAGGTAAAGCCAATTTAAATTTTCCACAAATGGGTTAAGAGAGTAGCAATCTTTTCCTCATGGCTCCTAAAACAGTCTTGTGAGATTATTTAAGATAAGTAAGCATGAACTCACTTATAGAATCTGAAGCTCCTTGAGCTAAATAATTCTTTTCCATCTCCAATAAACTACAGATTACTACTGTAACATTAGCTAAAATGATAAATAACCATTTTCTAGTAAGTCCAGAAAGCCCATAAATAATTATAAGAATGAGAAGAGACATTAAATGAAATGTCACTTAAGCCCTGGCTGGTTTGGCTCAGCAGTTAGTGTCCACCCTCGGACCAATGAGTCATGGGTTCAATTCTGGTTAAGGACACATATCTCGGTTGCTGTTCATCCCCAGCCCTGGTCGGGATCTTGCGGGAAGCAATTGGTCGATGTGTCTCTCCCACAGCAATGTTTCTCTCTCTTTCCCATTCACGCTCTCTCTCTCTCTCTCCCCCAACCCCTCTCTCCCACTCCATCTGAAGATAAATGGAAAAGTATCGTTGGGTGAAAATTTTAAAAAAAGAAAGAAACACCACTTATTACATTGGCCTTGAAGGAAGAAATATAGGTAAAGTTTCTCTCTTTCTCTTGTTTTCATCATTGCAGCTTCATTTTTCTATCTCATTGAGGCACACCTTTTTCCACATAGCAAAAATCATAGCTGCCAAAAACTCTACAGCTCTCAGAGAAAAAATTTTCTTCTTAAACTGTCCAAAATTCTCAGAAAAGACTCACAGCCTCTCCAACAAGGTAATCCATGATATACTGACTAAAGGGTCAAAATTCAACAGAAAGATAAAACAATTATAAATGTTTTATATATAAACATAAAACATATAAAGCATAAGACTGACAGATCTGACAGGAGAAATTGATAGCAATATAATATTATAAGACTTCTCTACCCCATTTACAATAACAGAACATCCAGACAAAAAAAAATCAATAAACACAGTAAATCAATTATGTTTGTAATACACTAACAATGAGTTATCAGAAAAGAAAAATTTTTTTTTCTTTATTGAGTTTTAGAGAGAGAGAAAAGAAGAAGGAGAGTTATAAACATCGATAAGAGAGAACATGGATTGGCTGCCTCCTGCATGTCCCCCACTGGGGACCAGGCTCACAACCCGGGCATGTGCCCTGATTAGGAACTTGACTGGTGACCTCTGGGTTCATGGATCGACACTCTACCACTGAACCACACTGGCTGGGCAAGAAAAAGTATTTTAATCCCATTCATAATAACAACAAAAGAAATAGAATCAAGAATGAATTTAAGCAGAAAGGTAAAAGACTTATACATTGAAAATTATAAGCAGTAATAAAGAAAAACAAAAATGACATAGAAAATGGAAAGAAACTCTATGTTCATAGATTTGAAGAATTAATATTGTTAAAATATCCATACTACCCAAAGTGATTTACAGATTCAATGCCCTCCCTACCAAAATCCTAATGGAATTCTTTACACAAATAGAAAAAACAATTTTAAAATTGATATAAAACCACACAAAAAATCACAAATAGCCAAAGCAAAAATAATAATGCTGGAGGTATCACATATTCTGATTTCAAAATATATTACAAAGCTACAGTAATAAATACTATATGATACTGGCATGAACACAGACATGTAACTCAGTGGAACAGAACAGAGATGCCAGAAATAAATCCACACATCTATATTCAACTGATTCTCGAAAAGGGTACCAAGAACATACCATGGGGAAAGGATAGTTTCTCTGGTAAATGGTGTTGAAAAAACTGGATGTCCACATGCAGAAGAATGAAATTGGACTTATTTCACATCATACACAAAAATCAACTCAAAATAGATAAAAGATTTAAGTGTGCTTAAAAGTGATGTAACCAAAATGGCAATATAAGAGACTCCAGCCTTTCCATTTCCCTACAAAAATTCAACAGTTGGGTAACTATCCATGACTAAAAACAGTTCTGGGAGAGATGTAATGTTCACTTAGGAAATTTTAGCAATACAAGTATTATGAAAAAAAAAAAAAATCCTGAGAATAATCACACAGGAAGAGAAGAAAGACAGCATAACTTGGTCTGCATTAGCCATCCCCCATGTCCATATTGTTCAGCACCAATGGAGAACTTCCTAGAAAGTTCTTCCTATAAAGAGTTCCCCTGACCTAGAAAGAAAGAATGAGGTGAGGGACCAGTTTCTCCGGGTTTCCAGAGCACTGCATAAAGGTCCTGCTTTGGATTCACCCTACCCACACCAGCAAAACAGCTAGAAACAATGAAGAAACTTGGGTCTAGTAATAGCAGTCATATAGTAGAAGTGACCAAGGTCCACAGGGACCTGCTCTGCAGATTAACCCAGGAGATTTCACCACTGACTGAACCATAGCCAGCACAGTCACCACAGATACCATACCTGCATATTTCAACAGCTTTCACACACAGGTACTCATAATTGCTGGTGCTAGGTGCCTAAGTTTCTTCCTGTTCCATCCAAATTCACCCATGCCAGAGTCCAAGAACCATACCTTCAGCCAGCTCAGGCCTCTGTGGCTGTGCAAGGTACAAGATTCTGGCATAAACTCCCACCCCCAGTTCACCCCACCACCATAAGTATGTGCTTCAGCCCATACAGCTGTTCACTTACACATCACTGGCTCAATGTCTGTCACTAGCCTCCTCTAAAATATGTACACCTTAGAGGGTGTTCAGCTACAAAAGAACACACAAACTGTCAGAGCTTCCTATGAGCTTGCATCAGGTATTGTCTTCAGTCACTGGCCTACACCACAAGAACATCTGGAGTTGGTTCCTCCATATGCACGCAGCCCAAATACTGTCACCAGACTCCAATGCATTTTACATAACTGGGCAGTAGGGTGCAGCTATGGTAAAGCACTCTGACAACCAGGAATACCAAAGCTGTCAGTTAGCCCATAATTGGCCATAGCCCTTGCTGCCTGGCTGACCACCATCATTAATGAGCTGAAGAGACATCACATGCCTCAGGACTCAGTGAAACCAACATGTCCCTGAACCAGGTGCCAGGCACCACTAGACACAGGTCAAAGCACATGTCAGAGTGCCCCCACCCACTACTGAAGGCCTTCTCTTAACAAATCAGTCCATAAAGTCTGGAAGAGGTGACTGCTTCTTCAAATATGTAGACATCTACATAAAGCTACAGGGATCACAAAAAATGTAGGGAAATATGACACCATCAAAATAACAAAATAAATGGCTTCAAAAAATGGAGATCCAGAAACTGTCAGAAATATTTCAAAATAATTGTTCTAGAGATGCTCAAAGAGCTACAAAATAACATGAAAACATAAATAAACAATTTAATGACATCAGGAAAACAACACAAGAACAAAATGAGAGGTTCAACAAATAAATAAAAAATATTTTTAAATGGCCAAAGAGAAATTCTGGAACTGAAGACTACAAGGACTTAACTATAGAGAGCTTCAATGGTAGAACTGACCAAACAGAAGACAGAATCAGTGAGCAAAAAAATACATCACTAGAAATTATCTAGTCAGAGGAGAAAATAAAAAAATAATTTTAAAGGATGAAGAAAGGCTATGGAACTTAGGAGCACTATCAACAAAAATAATATGTAAATCACTGGAGTCCCAGAAGGAAAAGTAAAAGGTAGAAAGATTATTTTTTAAAATAATGGCTGAGAATATTTCAAACCTGGGAATACAACCCAGTTCATAAAACTAATAGGTTACCCCAAGTTTTCAATATAAATTAATCTTCACCAAGACATATTACAATAAACTGCCCAAAATAAAAGACAAAGACAGAATTTTATAGCAGCAAGAAAAAATATCTCTTATAAAAGGGAACCCCTATAATGTTATCAACAGATTTCTCAGCAGAGACCTTGCAGCCCATAAAAAAAAAAAAAAAAAAAAAATGGAATGATATATTCAAAGTTCATGGGGGGGGGGATGGGGGAGACTGTCACCCAGGAATACTTTAAGCAGCAAATTTGTCATTCAAAAATTAAGGTGAGATAAAGACCTTCCTTGAAAAACAAAAGCTAAGAGAATTGATCACCATAAAAATTGTTTTACCTTACAAGAAATGCTAAAAGGAGTTCATCAGCCTCAAATGAAAGGAGCTAATCAGTAATATGCAAACAAATGAAAATATACAAAACACTAGTAAAGGCAAGGATATACTCAGATTCATAATATTTTAAAATTTTAATATGATGGTGTGTTAACTATTTAATATAAAGGTTAAAAGACAAAAGTATTAAAAACAGCAATAGCTACAATTTCTTAATGGATACATACTACAAAAGACAAATTATGAAATCAAAAATAGAAGGGAGCCCTGGCCAATGTGGTTCAGTTGGTTGGAGCATTATCGATACACCAAAAGATGGCGGGTTCTATTCCCAGTCAGGGCACATACCCAGGTGGCAGATTCAACCCCTGATCAGGGTATGTGCAGGAAGCAACCAATCAACATTTCTCTCTCATATCCTCTTCTCTCTCTCTCTCTCTCTCTCTCTCTCCCTCTCTCTCTCCCTCTCCCTTTATTCCTTTCCCTACAAATCAATTTTTTAAGAAAGGAAGGGAGAAAAGGGTAGAGCTTTTCATGGAATCAGAGTAAAATTGTTATCACTGTAAAATAGACTGTTATTCCAATAATATGTTCAACATAAGTCTCATGGTAACCATAAATGAAACACTTGTAGTAGATTCACAAATGATACAGAGAAGAGAATCAAAGAATTCTATTATGAAAAATTGCATATTCACAAAGGCAATAAGAGAGGAATAAAGGAACAAGAGAACTACAAAACAGCGAAAAATAATTAACAAGATGGAATTAGAAAATACTACCCATCATTACTCTAAATGCAAATGGATTAAATTCTCCAATCAAAAGAAATAAAGTTGAAAAACAAAAAGATGGCAGCAGGCAGAACAGGAGCAAGGGTGTGTGTGTGAGAGTGTGAGTGTGAGAGAGTGTGACTGGACATGAGTGTGGACAAGCAACCTTGAGCAGTGCAGAAAGGTGGGGCAGCAGGTTCCAGGGCTGTGGACAGGACGCAACCAGCCACCGCAGTAAGTTCTTGTTAGGCTGCTTCTTTTCCCTGCACGGCCAGAAGATGCGTGGTCTTCTCTAGGAGGCAGCAGCATGGAGCAACTAGGGCCAAGCAACCTGAGTCCACCAGTGCACCTTGCACCATCGGACCACTGGACCCTGCTGTGTCAACGCAGACCAGTGGACAATAGCAGTGCTGCCAAGGTGCCAGCTCAGGGAAGCAGCAACTGGCTGGGGGCTGAGCACCACCCCCAGCAGCAGTAGTGCCAGCTTGGGAGCCCACCACCTACCCCCACAGCAGCAGTGATGGGGCAAGAGTAGAGCCCCACCCCCAGCAGCAGAGGCTCAGGGGCAGATGTCCATCCCCATGCAGCAACAGCACGGATCAGCAACTGAGACCTATCCCCAGCAGCATCAGCAGAGGATGATCAGGAGTAGTGCCCCATCCCAAGCAGCAGCAAGGCTCAGGCAGCTGAGATCTGTCCCTGACAACTGCAGCGGTAGATGTGGAGTGGAGCCCCTACCCCAGCAACAGCAAAGTCCCAGGAGCTGAGCACCCTGAGCCCCCAACAGCAGCAGAGGATTGGGAGCTGAGAGTACCCAATGGCAACAGCAGCAGCAGTAGCAGTGCAAACTGGGAGCTGACACTCACCCCCAGCAGCAGCGACAGCAACTGATCAGGAGCTGAGCCACACAGGCAGCAGAAGACCCCAGCAGAATACCAGCTGAACCCACACACCGTAGCAGCGCACCAGCAGGAGACGCACACCCCTGTAGTGCACCAGGGTGACCCACGCCTCCTAGCAGCACGTACCATGACAAACCAATACCATCCACCAGTTGTCAGTCCTCCAGGACGCACAGCAGGAAAGAGGTACCACACACCAAAACAGTCTGGGAGGCACAGCAGCCTTATTTGATACACACTGACTTGCCTACACATCCTAACATCCCTCACCAGGCCTAGACTACAAATCAGCTAAAATGGTGACACAAAGAAACAGCAAACAAATGAAAGAAAAGGAGGAATCACCAGAAAAGGAACTACATGAGATGGAAGCAAGCAACTTGTCAAATAAAGAATTCAAAGTAATGATTTTAAGGATGCTCAAACAATCTAGTAAAAAATACAAGCAACTTGCCCTGGTCGGTTTGGCTCAGCGGTTAGAGCGCCCGCCTGCGGTCCAGAGAGACCCGGGTTCGGTTCCCGCTAAGGGCATGTACCTTGGTTGCAGTTTGTCTCCGGCCCTGGTTGGTCGTGTGGGTGGCAGCCACTCGATGTGTCCCTTTCACATCGATGTCTCTCTCTCTCTCTCTTCCTCTCTCTCCCTCCCACTCTGTCTGTACAAAAAATGGAAAACTGTCCTCGGGTGAGGATAAAAAAAAAAAAAAATACAAGCAACTTAATAAAAATTATAAAGAGCTCAGTGGGAACTATATCAGCATAAAAAAAGAGGTAGAAGCTATGAATAAAAATCAAGTGGAAATAAAGAATGCCACAGATGGCATAAAAAATACCCTAAAAGGTCTCAATGGTAGATTAGAAGAAGCTCAAGACTGAATGAGTTAGAAGACAAGGTAGAAAAAAAAAAAACAAATAGAGCAGCAAATTGAGGGAAAAAATTAAAAAGCAGGAGGAAAGTTTAAAGGGGCTTTGGGAATACAAAACATAACAACATTCACATCATAGGGTTAGCATAAGAAGAAGAATTGGTGAAAGGAATAGACAACCCATTTGAAGAAATTATGACAGAAAACTTCCCCAATTTGGTGAAGGAAATAGTGACACAAATCCAGGAAATACAGAGAGTACTAAGAAAGAGGAACCCAAAAAGACCCATAGCTAGACACATCATAATAAAAATAGCAAACATTAGAGACAAAGAAAGAATATAAAAGAAACAAGAGAGAGACAGAAAGTAATCCATAAGAGAGCTCCCATTATGCTGTCAGCTGATTTCTCAATAGTAACACTGCAGGCCAGAAGAGAATGGCATGAAGTATACACAGTAACAAAAAAACAAGGGTCTGAATCCAAGATGATTCTATCCACCAAGGCTATCATTCAAAATTGAAGGTGAAATAAAGAGCTTCATAGACAAAAAAAAAACTAAAGTAATTTACCACCACCAAACCAGCACTGCAAGAAATGTTAAAGGGACTGCTGTAAGAAGAAGAAGAAAGAAAGAGAGAGAGAGAGAGAGAGAGAGAGAGAGAGAGAGAGAGAGAGAGAGAAGAACACAGGCATAAAATAAAAATGGCAACTAATAAGTATATATCAATAATAACCTTAAATGTAAATGGCTTAAATGCTCCAATCAAAGACATAGGGGAGCTGATTGGATAAGAAAGCATGACCCATATATATGCTGTCTACAAGAGACCCACCTCACAACAAAAGACTCACACAGAATGAAAGTAAAGGGGTGAAAAAAACTTCCAGGCAAATTGAAATGAAAAAAAAAAAAAAAAAAAGCTGGTGTAGCAATATTCACACCTGATAAGATAGACATCAAAACAAGGGCCATAATAAAAGACGAAGAAGAAAAAATGGTGGTGGAGTAAATGGAAGCTACAGAGACCATCTCACAATACCAAACTGGAATTACAACTAAAACAAAGGCAAATCATTGAGAAAAAGCAACAGACAAGCAGTGAGAGAGGACCCGCATAACAGGGGAAAGAAAGAAAAAAAAACACTGAATAGAGCCTGGTACAATCTGCAGAGGCACAAGAGGGTGGGCCGGGAGCCCATGGTCAGCAGCTCTTTTAGCTGTGAGCAGCTCCCTCAGCACCAAACTGGCTCCACAGCAGAGAGAGTCAGGACAGAGCACTAAATTAGCCACAGCCACTCACCTTGGGCTCTGGCAGAGGAAGGGTGGACTGGACTGGAACTGTGTGGAGACTACAGAGATCAGATAGCGGGGAGAGCTGGAATAGCAGTGGGAGTTGTTTGCTGAATCACTCCCTCACAGGACAGTAGCTATCTTACTCAAAAAGCTCCTTTAAGAGACCCAGGGAAAAGAAGCAGTCCCTCTCTCAGGAATTTAACACCAACCAGCCAGGCCAGAGAAATGCACATTGAGGCTCATTAACAGCCAGCAAGCATCTTCCCTGCCCTCGGGAAATCCTATTACCCTGAACACCTGAGAGAGTTTTTCATTCAGTTGAGGGCTACAACCCAAGGCTCATCAAGTAACTGAGACTAAAAGACTCCAAGAAAAAAGCTAGAGGTTAACTGAATGTTTCCTGAGCTTGCAAATCTACCCAGGAAAGGAATACTTGATAGTGGTGTTTAATGTGGGACTTCCCACACTCATCCAAACCCAGTAGAGAGATCCACACACAGCAGAATACCAACACCCACAGGAAAAATCTGGCAGGCTCCAAAACCCACTGAGACAGCAAAAATGGCAAGACAAAGAAACAAATCCCAAATAATAGAACAAGATAATTTGATAGAAGATGAGATAAATGAAAGGGAATTGAGCAAGATATCAGAGGAAGAGTTCAGAATAATAATCATGAGGAAGCTCAACAGCATGAATAAAGATATAGAAGCATTGAAAACCACCCAATTGGAAATGAAGAATGACATAGCAGAAATAAAAAACATAGTGGAAGGCATAACCAGCAGAGTACAGGAGGCCAAGGATCAGATCAGTGAATTAGAAAACAGGCTAGAAAAAATTGCTCAATCATAGAATCAAAAAGAAAGAACAACTAAAAAACAGGAAGACAACCTAAGAGAACTGTGGGACGATATGAAACATAATAACATCTGCATCACAGGAGTTCCAGAAGAAGAAGAAAATAAGCAAGTGTTAAAAAATATATATTTGAAGAAATGATAACAGAAAAAATCCCTAACTTCCTAAAGAAAAAAGGCATACAAATACAAGAAGCACAGAGAACCCAAGTAATAAGAACCCAAAGAGGTCCACACCAAGACACATAATAATTAAAATGCCAAAAATTAAAGATAAAGAGATAATCCAAAAGAAAGAAAGAGATAAGCAACTGGTTACCTAGAAAGAAACCTCCATAAGGCTATCAGCTTACTTCTCAACAGAAACACTACAGGCAAGAAGAGAATGGCATGAGGTAATCAAGGTCATGAAAGACAAAAATCTGAATCCAAGACTACTCTATCCAGCAAGGCTGTCATTCAAAATACAAGGTGAAATAAAGGGCTTCCTAGACAATAAAAGGCTAAGGGAATATATTAGCACCAAACCAGCACTGCAAGGAGTATTAAAAGGACGGCTGTAATTAGTAAAAGAAATAGGAAGAAAAATATAACCACAATAAACAAAAATGGCAATAAATAAGTACATATCAATAACCTTAAATGTGAAAGGATTAAAAGGTCAGATCAAAAGACAGAGTAGCTGATTGAATAAGAAAGCATGAGTCATCTATATGTTGTTTACAAGAGACCCACCTCACAACAAAAAACTCACATAGGTTGAAAGTAAAGGGATAAAAAAAAAAAAAAAATCTTCCGCCCTGGCCAGTTTGGCTCAGCGGTTAGAGCGTCGACCTGTGGTCCTGAGAGACCCAGGTTCAGTTCCCGCTAGGGGCGCATACCTCGGTTGCAGTTTGTCCCTGGGCCTGGTCGGTCGTGCGGTAGCAGCCACTTGATGTGTTCCTTTCACATCGATGTTTCTCTCTCTCTCTCTTCCTCTCTCTCCCTCCCACTCTACCTGAACAAAAAAATTAGAAAATGTCCTCGGGTGAGGATAAAAAAAAAAAAACTTCCAAGCAAACGGAAAGAAAAAAAAAAGCTGGGGTACCAATACTCATACTGATAAAATAGTTTTCAAATGAAGGCCATAACTAGAGACAAAGAAGGCCACTACATAATATGAAAGGATCTATCCAACAGGAAGATAAATCTTTGGTAAATATATATGCACTTGACATAAGAGCACCAACCTGTGCTGGAGGACATCAAAAGAAATATCGACAGCAATACAATCATAGTGGAGACTTCAACACCCTATGACATCACTAAATAGATCCTCTAGGAAAAAAAATTAACCAGAAAATAAAGACTCAAAACGATGCACAAGATCAAAAGAATTTAATAGCTATCTACAGAGAATTACACCCAAAATTTCAGAATTCACATTCTTCTCAAGTGCACATGGGACATTCTCAATGTTAGATCACATGTTAGGACACAAACTAAGTCTCTACAAGTTCAAGAAGATTGAAATCATATCAAGCATCTTCTCAGATCACAATGGCATGAAACTAGAACTCAATTACAACAAAAACATTCAAACATTTGGAGGCTAAACAGCATGTTATTAAAAAACAAATGGGTTAGCAAGGAGATAAAGGAAGAAATTAAAAACTTCTTGGAAACCAATGAAAATGAACACAAAACAACACAAAATTTATGATAAGGATGTGGCAAAAGCAGTCCTGAGAGGAAAGTTCATAACACTACAGGGCTACGTCAAGAAACAAGAAAAATTTCTAACTTACTATCTAACCTCACAACTTAATAGAAAGCAAACAAAAAGGAAACCCAAGAGCAAGTAGAAGGAAAGAAATAGTAAAGATCAGAACAGAAATAAATGAGATAGAGACCAATAAAAACAATTCAAAAGATCAAAGAAATAAAGGGCTTGTTCTTTGAAAAGATAAAGATTGCTGGACCCTTAGCTAGACTCACCAAGAAACAAACAGAGAGGACCCAAATAAACAAAATCAGAAATGAAAGAGGAGAAGTAACCACAGCCATCACAGAAATACAGAGAATTATTTACAAACACTATGAATTATATGGCAACAAGTTAGACAATCTAAGCAAAATGGACAAATTTCAAGAAACACATAGTCTCATAAAACTAAACAGGGAAGAGATAGGAAACTTGAACAGACCAATAACAACTGAGAAAATTGAAGATATAATCAAGAATCTCTCAGCACACAAAAGCCCAGGCCGGATGGCTTGATGGTGGAGTTTTACCAAACATTCAAAGAACTAACACCCATTATCCTCAAACCATTCCAAAAAATTCAGGAAGAAGGAACACTTCCAAATGCATTTTATGAGGCCAACATAATTCTAATTCCAAACCAGATAAAGACACTATAAAAAAAGAAAACTACAGGCCAATATCCCTGATGAACATAAATGCCAAAATCCTTAATAAAATAATAGCAAATAAGATCCAGCCATACATTTAAAAAATTATTCACCAGACCAAGTGGGATTCATCCCAGGGATACAAGGCTGGTACAATAGCCTCAAATCAATAAATGTGATACATCACATAAACAAAATGAAAAATAAAATCCATATGATCAGTCCTGAACAGTTTTACTCAGTGGTTAGAGCATCAGCCCATGGACCAGAGAGTCCTGTGTTCAATTCCCACTAAGGGCACATATCTTCGTTGCAATTTGTCCCCGGCCCCAGCTAAGGTCATGTGGGTGGCAGCCACTTGATGTGTCTCTCTCACAACGATGTTTCTCTCTCTCTCTTCCTCCTTCTCTCCTTCCCACTCTATCTGAAGATAAATGCAAAATGTCCTTGGGTGAGGATTAAAAAAACAATAACGACAACAACAAAAAAACATATGATCATATAGATAGATGCTGAAAAAGCATTTGACAAAATCCGTCACCCATTTCTGATAAAAACGCTCAGCAATGTGGGAAGTGCGGGATCATATCTCTACAAATTATGGCCATATATGAAAAACCTACAGCGAACATCATACTCAATGAGCAAGAACTAAAAGCATTTCCCTTAAGAACAGGAACAAAACAGGGATGCCCACTTTTGCCATTCTTTTTAACATAGTACTGAAAGTCTTAGCCACAGCAATTAGACAAGAAGAAAAAATAAAAGGGATCCAAATTGGAGAGGAGAAAGTTAACTGTCATTATTCAAAGATGGCATGGTAGTGTACATAGAAAACCCTAAAGACTCCATCAAAAATCCACTAGATTTAATAAACAAATTTGGCAAGGTAGCAGGATACAAAATTCAAATGAAGAAACTGATGGCATACTTATACACCAATAATAAACTCACAGAAAGAGAAACTAAAAAAACAGTCCCATTCACCATTGTGGCAAAAAAAAATTAAGATACCTAGGAATAAACTTAACCAAAGAAGTAAAGGACCTATTTGCAGAAAACTACAGGACCTTGAAAACAGAAATAGAGGAAGGTATAAAAAAGTGGAAGCATATACCTTGTTCATGGATTGGAAGAATTAACATCATTTAAATGTCCATACTGCCCAAAACTATCTATAGATTCAGTGAAATCCCCATTAAAATACCAATGACATATCTTACAGAACTAGAACAAATACTTCAAATGTTCATATAGAATAAAACACACCCCATAGCCACAGCAATCTTGAAAAAGAAGAACAAAGTAAGAGGAATCACAATATCAGATATCAGGTTATACTACAAAGCCACTGTAATCAAACAGCCTGGTACTGACACAAGAACTGGCATACAGAACAATGGAACAGAACAGAGAGTCCTGAAATAGACTCAACATATTAGTCTCAATTAATATTTGACAAAGGTGGCAATAACATATAATGGGGTTAAGACAGCCTCTTTAATAAATGGTGTTGGGCCCTGGCCAGTTTGGCTCATCAGTAGAGCATCAGCCCGCACACCACTGAGTCTCAGGTTTAATTTCAGCCAAGGGCATGTACCTTAGTTGAGGTTTGTCCCCCGCCCAGTTTGGGGTTGTGCGGGAAGCAACTAGTAAATGTGTCCCTCTCACGTTGATGTTTCTCTCTCTTCCCCATCCTCTCCCTCCCACTTTATCTGAATATAAATAGAAAAAAGTATCCTCGGGTAAGGATCAAAAATAATAATAAAAATTAAATTAAATAAATGGTGTTGAAAAAATTGAACAGCTACATGCAAAAAAAATATATAACTAGACCCCCAACTTACACCATACACAAGAATAAATGGATAAAATAGATAAAATGGATAAAAAACTTAAATGTGACACGTGAATCCATGAAAATTCAAGAAGAAAATGTAGGCAACAAAATTTCAGACATCACATATAGCATAATTTTCACTGATACAACACCTAAGGCAAGCAAAACAAAGAAGAAAATAATACATAGGACTACATCAAACTAAAAAACTTCTGCACAGCAAAAGAAACAACCATCAAAAGGGAAAGGGAACTCACTATATGGGAAAGCATAATCACCAATGATACATCAGATAAGGGGTTAATTTCCAAAATATATAGAGTAGTCATAAACTCAACAAAAGGAAGACAAAGAATCCAATTAACAAATGGGCAGAGGACCTAAAGAGACCCTTCTCCAAACAGGACATACCAATGGCAAAGAGACATATGAAAAAATGTTCAATGTCACTAATTATCAGAGAGACACAAATTAAAACACCTATGAGGTATCGCCTCACACCTGTCAGAATGGCCGCCATCAACAAATCATCAAACAACAAGTGCTGGTGAGAGTATAGAGAAAAGGGGACTCTAGTATACTGATGGTGGGAATGCAGACTGGTGCGGCCACTATGAAAAACAATATGGTGTTTCCTCAAAAAATTAAAAATTGATCTGCCATTTGACCCAGTGATACCACTTCAAGGAATATATCCTAAGAAGCCTGAAACACCAATTAGAAAGAAAATACGTACCCCTATGCTCTTAGCCCTATTTACAATTGCTAAGATCAGGAAACAGCCCAAGTGTCCATCAATAGAGTGCTGGATAAAATAGCTCTGGTACATATACATAATGGAATACTATGCAGCTGTAAGAAAGAAAGATCTCTTATCCTTTGAGACGACATGGAGGGACCTGAAGAGTATTATGCTAAGCAAAATAAGTCAATCAGAGAAAGACAAATACCACATAATCTCCCTTATTTGTGGAATATAGTTAAAAAAATAAGGTGATGAACAAAATAGACCCAGAGACATAGAAAGAAGTAAGGTTCAGACTGAAAAACCTCAGAGGAGGGGGAACAGGGAAGGGATGAGATAAACCAAAGAACTTATATGTACATAAGCATAACCAATGGACATAGACAACAATGCCAGGTAAAGAGGATGGGAATTGGAAGGAAGGTGTCTGGGGTGGGGGGGGGGGGGGAGATCTGTAACAAAAATAAATTAATAAAAATTGCAAAAAAAGAAATAATTTTAATAAAATGGCCAAGAGACACATGAAAAAATGTTCAATGTCACTAATCATCAGACAGATGCAATTTAAGATGAATAAGATTCACACCTGTCAGAATGGCTGCCATCAACAAATCATCAAACAACAAGTGCTGGCCAGGGTATAGAGAAAAGGGGACTCTAGTACACTGACGGTGGAAATGCAGACTGGTGTGGCCACTATGGAAAACAATATGGTGTTTCCTCAAAAAATTAAAAATTGAACTGCCATCTGACCCAGTGATCCCACTTCTAGAAATATATCTTAAGAAGCCTGAAACACCAATCAGAATGAATATATGTATCCCTATGTTCATAGCAGCACTATTTACAATTGTTAAGATCTGGAAACAGTTCAATTGTTCAGCAATAGAGTAGATAAAAAGAGCTGTGGCACATATATACATGGAATACCATGCAGCTCCAGAATTGAAGCGCATAAATATCTTAAGCAAATACTTACAAAACTGAAGGGAAAATAGAAAACAATACAATAGTAGGAAACTTCAATATTTCATTTTCAACAATGAATAGATAGCTAGACAGAAAAGCAACAAGGAAACATTGAACTTGGACCAAACTTTTTTTCTTTTTTTTATCCTCACCCAAGGACATTTTTTGCATTCATCTTCAGATAGATGGGGAGGGAGAGAGGGAGGAAGAGAGAGAGAGAAACATCAATGTGAGAGAGACATATCGAGTGGTTGCCACCCACACAACCCCCACCAGGGCCAGGAACAAACTGCGACCAAGGTACGTGCCCTTAGCAAGAACTGAACCCAGACTCTCTGGTCCATGGGCCAACGCTCTAACTGCTGATCCAAACCGGCCAGGGCTTGAACCAAACTTTGAACCAAAATTGACCTAACAGAATACTCCATTCAACAGCAACAGAATACACATTATACTCAAGTGTACATTAAATATATGATAGGACACAATACAAATCTTGGAAAATTTTTAAAAATTCAAACTATCTTTCCTCACAACAAAGGTATAAAAACAGAGGTTAAATACAGAAGGAAAGCTGTACAACCCACAAATGTGTAAATATTAGACAACACTTCAAAACAGCCAATGGGTCAAAGAATACATAAACCATGAAATCAAAAAATATCTTGAAACAATTGAAAAGGGAAACACAACATATAAAATCTATGGGATGCTGAAAATTAGTTCTTAAAAGGGAAGTTTATAACACCTACATTAAGGAAAAAGAAAGATCTCAAATCAACAGCCTTAAAGAAATTTTAAAAAAAGAACAAATAAGTCCAAAGTTAGCAAAAGTAAAAAAAATAACAAAGATGAAAGCAGAAATAAACAAAATAGAGATGAGAAAAACAATGAAAATAATTAACAAAACTAAGAATTGTTTTTGAAAGATACACAAACTGACATTCATCTATTTACTTTTAGCTAGAGTAAGAAAAAGAAAGATGACTCAATAAGAAATAAGAGTAGACATTATAAGTGATACCATAACACACAAATAATCATGAGACTATTATAAACAATTATATGTCAACAAATTGGATAACCTAGAAAAAAATAAATAAATGTCTAGAAACAAACCAAAACTAGATCATTAAGAAATAAAATAAAAATCAGAACAGACTAATAATGAATAAGGAGATTGAATCAGTGATCAAAACCTCCCAACACAGAAGAACCAAACCAGATGATTAGTCTGGTAAATTATACCAAACATTTCAAGAAAAAATTATGCTATTCCTTCTCAAACTCTTCCAAAATTGAAAACGAGAAAATACTTCCAAACTAATCCTATGACTCCAGCTATACTCTGATACAAACGCCAGATAAGAACACTGTAAGAAAAAAAATGAGAGCCCAATATCCCTAATGAATACAGATAGAAAAATTCTCAACAAAATATTGGCAAACCAAATTCAACAGAAAATTAAATGGATCAAACACCATGGTAAAATGGTATTTATCCCTAGAATACAAGGATGGTTATATGCAAACCAATAAATGTGATATGCCACATTCATAAAATGAAGCTAAAAGAATAATATGATCCTCTCAATAGATGTAGAAAAGCATTTGGCAAAATACAACATCCTTTTATGATATAAATGATCAACAATTTAGTGTAGGAAAAATATACCTTAATATAATAAAGGAATAATCCCACAACCAATATCATACCCAGTGGTGAAAGGTTGGAAGCTTTTCCTCTAAGATCAGGAAAAAGACAAGGATGCTCATTTTTCACCAGTCCTATTCAACGTAGTACTGGAAGTAACAGTGAAAGCAGTCAAGGAAGAAAAACAAATAAAAAAGCATTCACATTGAAAAGGAAGAAGTAAAATGTTCATTGTTTGCAGACCATATAATCTTATACAGAGAAAATCCTAAAGACTCTACCAAAAAGCTGTTAGAACTAATCAACAAATTCAGTTAAGTTACAGAACAAAATAATCAACACGGGAAATAAGAAAACTTCTATTTATTAACAACCAAATGGCTAAAAAATAAAGAAAACAATACCATTCCCAGTAGCATCAAAATCAATAAAATACTTTGAGAATACTAGGTGAGAGACTTGTACCCTGTAAACTACATGAATTTCATGAAAAAAAAAAAAAAAATCTAAGAAGACACAAATAAAAGGAAAGATATCCTGTGTCCTTAGATCAGAAGATCTTATATTGTTAAAATGCAAATACAACCTAATGCCATCTACAGATTCAATGCAATCTCTATCAAAATTCCAATGTCATTTTTCATAGAAATAGAAAAAAAACTGTCCCAAATTTGTATGGAACCACAAGAGGCCCTGAATAGCCAAAGAAATCCTGGGAAAGAACAAAGTTACAGGTACACATTTCCTGATTGCAACTCATCTACAGAGCTAAACTAATTAAAACAGGATGGTACTGGCATAAGAATAAATACATAGACCAATTGAACAGAACTAAGGGCCCAAAAACAAACCTCTATATATATGGTCAACTAATATTTGACAAGGGAGCCAAGACTAAATACTCAATGGAAAATGGAGAGGCTCTTTAATAAATAGTTTTGGGAAAACTGGATATTCACATGAAAAAAGAATGAATTGGACCTTCTATTTTGCACAATTCACAAAAAACAATACTAAGTGGATTAAAGACTGAAATGTAAGAACTAAAACCATAACTCACCTAGAAGATATAGGGGGAAAGCTCATTGACATTGGTCTTGGCAGTGACTTTTTGGATATAATACATAAAGCACAAGCAACAAAAGCAAAAAAATGATAAGTGGTACTTCATCAAAATAAAAAGTCACTGCACAGCAAAAGAAATAATCAAGAAAAAATAAGGTAACCTAAAGAAAGAAAAAATATTTGTAAATTATATATCTGATAACAATCTTCAAATATATAAAGAATTCACTGAACTCAATAGAAATAATATTAATAATAATAATTAGATTTTAAATGGGCAAAGGAACTGAATAGACTGTTCTCAAAGAAGACATACAAATGGCCAACAGATACATAAAGTGTTCAACATCACTAATATCAGAAAAATGCAAATCAAAACCTTAATGAGATACCAGCTCACACCTGTTAGGATGGCTCTCATCAAAAAAGTTAAGAGATGGTAAATGTTCTCGAGGTTGTGGGGAAGATGGAACATGTGCACTTTTGGTGGAAATTTAAACTGGCACAGCAACTATGAATAACAGTATGGAGGTTCCTCTAAAAGTTAAAAAATATAACTACCATGTGATCCAATAATCCTACTTCCAATACACTTCATATGCAAAGGAAATGAAAACGGGATCTCAAGAGATATATGCACACCCATGTTCATTGAAGCATTATTCACAATAGGCAAAATATGGAAACAACCTAAGTGTCCATGAATGGATGAGTTGGTAAAGAAGATGTAATATAGCCCAGCTGGTGTGGCTCCGTAGTTGAGCATGGACCAAGAGGTCACTAGTTCAATTCCTGGTCAGGGCATATGCCTGGGTTGCAGGCTGGATCTCCAATAGGGAATGTGCAGGAGGCAGCCAATCAATGTTTCTCTCTCATCAGTGTTTCTATCTCTCTCTCCCTCTCCCTTTCTCTCTCTCTCTCTCTCTCTCTAAAAATCAATAAAAACTTTTTTTAAATGTGATATACATATATGCATACATACAATGGAATATTATTCAGTCATAAGAAAGAAGGGAATTCTATCATCTGCAACGACATGAATGAAACTTGTAGGCATTATGCTAAGTGGACTAAGTTAGAAAGGGAAAGAAAAAAAACTCTATAACATCACTTATATGTGGAATCTAAAAAAGCCAAATTCACAGAAACACACAAACTAAAGTAGTAGTTACCGTGGGCTGGGAGGTGGGAAAAAGGGGAAGATGTTCATCAAAGGTACAAATTTCCAGGAATAAAATGAATAAGTTCTGGGAATCTAATGTACAACATAATGTCTGTTAGGTACCTGAAATTATATACTGGAAAATATAGAAGGTTGCCAAGACAGTAAATCTTGAATGTTCTCACCTCACAAAAATGAAATAGTAATTATGTGACATGGTGGAAGTACTAGCTAATGTTATGGTGCTAATCACTTTGCAAAATATGAGTATCAAATCAACACATTGTGCACTAAACTTATACAATGCTATATGGCAATTATATCTCACTAGTGGTGGGGGTGAAGAGGACTTTAACATGAGACATGAAACTATAAAACTCCTAGCAGAAAATATAAGAAAAAAAGCTCTTAGACATTGGTCCAGGCAATAATTTTTTGCTTATGATACAAAAGCACAGACAGCAAAAACAAAAATAGACAAGTGGGGCTACATTAAACTAAAAAAACATCTCGGCAAATGAAACAATCAACACAGTGAAAAGGAAATATAGAATAAGAGAAGATAATTGCAAATCATATATCTGATGATGGGTTAATCTCCAAAATATATGTCACTCATACAATTTGATAGCAAAAGCAAATAATGAGATTTTAAAATAGCAAAGAACCTGAAGAGAGATTTCACAAAGGAAGACATCAAAGTGGTCATCAGATATATGAAAATGTGCTCAATATCACTAACCATCAGGGAAATGCAAATCAAAAGAACAACTCACACTTTTTAGGATAACTATTATCAAAAAATAATAATAATAAGCTAAGCGAAACAAGCCAAGCAGAGAAAGAGAAATATCACATGATCTCACTTATTTGTGGAGTATAATGAACTAAACAAACTGATGAACAAAATTAACCCAGAAACATAGAGGTGGGATACAGACTGACAAGCCTGTCTGGGGCGAGATAAACCACAGAACTTACATGCATGTATGCATGACCAATGAACATAGACAACAAAGCTGGGGATGGAGCGGGGGGGGAAGCGGAGGAGGATGTCAATGGGGAAAAAATGAGAAATATCTGTAACAAAAACAAATTAATAAAATAAATAAATAAGTGTTAGCAAGGACATGGAGAGAAGGTAACATTTATACACTGTTGATGGGAATGAAATTGGTACAGCTTTTATGAAAAATAGCATATAAACTCCTCAAAAATTAAAAACATGATCCAGTAATTTCATATATATGTGTGTGTATATATATGCATATATATACACACACATATATATATATAAATTTTATGAGGCCAATATTATAATTTCATATAATTATATAATTTCATTTCATATATATTATATAATTTCATATAATATATAATTTCATATAAATATATATGTAATGGATATATTAAGTCGCTTAATTGTGATAATTATTTTACTATATGTGAATATTAAGACATCAAATAATATACTATAAATATATGCATTTTTAGTTGTCTGTAATACTTAATAAAATTTAGAAAAAATATAAATGTTAAACAGTATAGAATTTAAATTTATATATGTATATAAAACATATAAGCATATGAAATATAAATTATATAATCGCCTACTATCTTGGCAATGTTAATAAAATATTGAAGACCAACAATTTAGATGTTACAAAACATTATTACCTTTTCCAAATATGGATGCACAACGTGCATCAACATTATGGCAGTCTCCATTATAACAAATATATTTATCGTTTTCACATAAACGTCCATTGAGTATAGTTATATCATGAGCACAGGCTGCTGAGGATCCATTACAACTTTCAGAAATATCACATTCAGGATGTGCAGCAGGCCTACATAAAGAACCTGCTACTTTAAACTGGTAGAAAATAAAATATAAAAAAATAAAGCATTATTTATAAGATAGTTGTGTTTATTAATATTTATTTCAAAATTGTTACTTTCATTTATAGGTTGATGGTTTATTCATTAATGTCTCTTAATATCCTCTATATAAAGTATTATGCTAATTATATTGAAAAGCATGAATGTTTTTAACTAAAACAGGAGATAAAACATATACACAAGGAAAGTATAACAAAGTATGGTGTGATAAGAGTCAAGGTTTTGTTGTGTTTTGGTGCAAGGGAAGAAAAATCACTTTTTCCTTGTGATAATCATTCCTTTTGGGTAAAAACAGTGTAATCTAGACAATTTCCAAATAAAATATACTTATTCAAAACATAGTTTGTAAATATGGAGTATCTGTAATTGCAATCTTTCCCCTGAATTACCCTGTAGTTAATTAAAATTTTCACATATAAAATTCTAAAACTTTATATAAAGAATCTTAAATGGGCATCTATCTCATACTTCTTAATTAATGGTTTCCAATGCGAGTAGTAAGTATTCAATAAACTTTTGGGGAAATGAAAAAAAAAAGATCAAAGGTAAGAATGTAACTACATGGTAAGATTCTAGAGAAAAATAACATAAAACTGTGTCAATGAAAGAAAATCAAGAACATAGAACCCATGATAGATAGTTCAATAAAGGGATTTTCATATGATGAATTTGTTACAAATATACTGAAAGAACTAAAAATGAAAACAGGGGACAGGAGTCAACATCTTTACCATATCAGCTAAAATGTGATATTTAAAAGACTCCTGATCTTTGAATAATAAGTTCATAATTTAGATATTATGCTAATGTAACATTTGGAATAGTTACTTATAGTGAGTTTCATTGTTTATACATTTATGGGAAACTGTTGTGTCTTTCAATTACTTACCTACAGACACCTATCACAGTCAGTAACACTTTAATTTGTAGAATAATTTTGGATAAAGTAAATGAAAAAAATTCCTTTTAATGGAGATTTTTTTATTGAGGATTCTATACTAGCTCTCAATCAAGACTTAAAAACACAATCAAGTTAGAGAGAATAACGGCATTAAAAAAAGGCCTCAACGTCCAATCTATATAATTCACAAAATTAGAAACCTGATTCTGAATTTAGTATGTTTTTTTTTTTGCATTTGAAAGGTCATTCATTTGACTTACAACTATAGATCTAAGTGTTCTATAGAATCTCAGGTATGGAAGACACCCAAGCTCATTTTACAAAGCCATCATTATCCTGATTCCAAAATCACACAAAGAAAGAAAATTATAGGCCAATATCTCTGATGAATACGGATGCTAAAATCCTCAACAAACATTAGCAAACCAAATCTGCAATACATTAAACAAATCATACACCATGATCAAGTGGGATTTATTCCAGGGATGAAGGTTGGTACATCCAATAGACAATAAATTTGATACACCACATAAACAAAATGAAAGATAAGAACTACATAATCATATCAATGGATGCAGAAAAAGCATTTGATAAAATCCAGCACCATTTTTTATTTAAAAATCTCAGCAAAGTGGGAATACAGGGAACATACCTCAACGTAATAAAGTCCATATATGACAAACCTACAGCCAACGTCACACTCAACAGGAAAAAACTATAAACGGTCCCCTTAAGATCAGGAACAAGACAGGGATGACCACTTTTACCACTCTATCCAACACAGTAATGGAAGTCCAACCACAGACAGGTCCCTCCGTATTGTCTAGACTTCATTTTGAAGTCTATCTTATCAGATACGACTATTGTTACACCAGCTTTTTTTTTTTTTTCATTTCCATTTGCCTGGGAAATTTTTTCCATCTCTTTACTTTCATCCTATGTGAGTCTTTTGTTGTGAGGTGGGTCTCTTGTAGACAGCATACATATGGGTCATGTTTTTATCCAATCAGCTCCCCTATGTGTTTTGATTTGGACATTTAAGCCATTTACATTTAAGGTTATTATTGATATGTACTTATTAGTTGGACATTTTATTTTATGCCTTTGTTCCCTCTCTCTCTCTCTCTTTCTCTATTTCTTCTTCCTCTTCCAGCAGTCCCTTTACCATTTCTTCCAGTGCTGGTTTTGTGGTAGTAAATTTCCTTAGCTTTTTTTTTGTCTATGAAGCCATTTCACCTTCAATTTTGAATGATAGTCTTGCTTGATAAAGTAGTCTTGGACTAAGACCCTTGCCTTTCATTACTTTGTACACATCATGACACTCCCTTCTGGCCTACAGTGTTTCTATTGAGAAATCAGCTGACAGTATAATGGGAGCTGCCTTGTGGGTAACTTTCTGTCTCTCTATTGCTTCTTTTAAAATTCTTTGTCTTTAATGTCTGCCATTTTAATTATGATGTGTCTAGCTATGGATCTTTTGGGGTTCCTCTTTCTGGGGACTCTCTGTGTTTCCTGGATTTGTGTGACTTTTTCCTTCACCAAATTAGTGAAAATTTTTGTCATTATTTCTTCAATCAGGTTCTCTATTCCTTTCTCTGATTCTTCTCCTTCTGGTATCTCTATGATGCAAATGTTAATATGTTTTGTATCTTCCCAAAGCTCCCTTAATCTCTCCTCCTGTTTTTTCATTTTTTTTCCCCATTTGCTGCTCTATTTGGGCATTGTTTTCTACCTTGTCTTCTAACTCACTGATTCAGTCTTCAGCTTCTTCTGATCTACTATTGAATCTTTCTAAGGTATTTTTCATATCAGCTATGTCATTCTTTATTTCCTCTTGATTTTTATTCATAGCTCCTACCTCTTTTTTTAAGCTGATGTAGTTCCCACTGAGCACTCTATAATTCTCATTAAGTTGCTTGTAGTTTTCACTGAATTGTTTGAGCACCCTTAAAATCATCTCTTTGAATTCTTTATTTGACAAATGCTTCTTCCATTTCATTAAGTTCTTATTCTAGTGATTCTCCCTTTTCTTTCATTTTGGTGTTATCTCTTTCTCTCTCTATTTAGCCATCTGGTAGTTCTAGACCAGGTGAGGGATGTTGGGATGTGTAGGCAGGTCAGTGTGTATCAAACAAGGCTGCTGTGCCTCCCAGACTGTTCTGGTGTGTGTCACCTCTTGCCTGCTGTGGGTTCTGGAGGACTGACCACTGGTGGCTGGTATCAGTCTGTCCTGGTAGGTGCTGCTGCTGGATCATGTGGGCCCCACTGAAGCTATGCTCTCTGCAGGTTGCTGATGACGCAAGCAGCTGGATCACTCAAACTCTGCTGGGGCTCACTCTCCCCCTGTCTCATGGGAAGCTGGATCACACAGGCCCTGCTGCAGTCACACAGCTGGGTGACACAGGGTTCGTTGGAGCTGTGCTCCCTGCTGGTCCTGCACGTAGCTGATGGCACATGCCCCACTGGAGCCACGCTCCTCGCCAGTACTGCAGGAGGCTATATTGCTCATGCCTTGCTGGAGCCCTGTGTTTAAGCTATAAAAATAATCCCATTTATAATTGCTTCAAAAAGAAAAAAATATCTAGGAATAAATTTAACCAAGGATGTAAAAGACCTGTTCTTGGAAAATTATAAGACACTCTAGAAAGAAACGGAAGAAGATACAAAAGCATATACCATGTTTATGGATAAGAAAAATTAACATCATTAAAATGTCCATACTACCCACAGCAATCTACACATTCAGCACAATTCCTATCAAGATACCAATGGCATATTTCACAGAACTAGAACAAATATTTCAAAAATGTTTATAGAACCACAAAGACCCAGAATCCCAGCAACAATCTTGAGGAAGAAGAATAAAGTTGGAGGAATCATGCTATATGATATCAATCTATACTATAAGGCCATAGTAATAAAAACATCATGGTACTGGTACAAAAACATACATGGAAAAGAATACAGAGCCCAGAAATAAACCCACAATTGTAGAGTCAATTAATATTTGACAAAGGAGGTGAAAACACACAGTGGGCTAAAGATAGTCTCTTTAATAAATGTTGTTGGGGAAATTGGACCAATATGTGCAAAAAAATGAAACTAGACCACCCTCTTACACCACACAAAAGAATAAACTCAAAATGGATTAAAGACTTAAATGTTAGACTTGAAACCATAAAAATGCTAGAAGAAAACATAGGCAATAAAATCTCTGACATTTCTCAAAAAAATATTTTTTCTGATATATCTCCTTGGATAAGGGAAACAAAGCACACCAAAAAATAAACAAATGGGACTATATCAAACTGAAAGCAAAAGACAACTCACTGAATGGGAGAAATATTTGCCAATACATCTGATAAGGAATTACTATCCAAAATTTATAAAGAACTTACAAGAATCAACACCAAAATAAATAAACAATCCAATTAAAAATGGGCAAAGGACAGTGAATAGACACTTCTTTAAAGAGGACATACAATGAATGAACAATGGACATGGACAACAAAGCTGGGGACAGAGCAGGGAGGGAGGGGGAGGGGGAACCAGTTGGGGGGGGAGAAACATCTGTAACAAAAATTAATTAATTAATTAAATTTAAAAAAATATTTTGAAAGAATAAAAATAAAAAATAAAGAGGACATACAGATGAACAATAGATGTATAAAAAAAATGCTCAATGTCACTAATCATCAAAGAAATGCAAATTAAGTTACAATGAGATATCACCTCACACCTGCCAAAAAGAGAATCATCAATAAATCAACAAACAATAAGTGTTGGCAAGGATGTAGAGAAAAGGGAACCCTTGTGCACTGTTTGGTGGGAATGTAGATTGGTGTAGTCACTGTGGAAAGCAGTATAGAGTTACCTCAAAAAAGTAAAAGTGGAACTGCCTTATGAACCAGCAATTCCACTTCTGGGAATTTATCTGAAGAAACCAAAAACACCAATTTGAAAGAATATATGCACCCCTATTTTCATTGCAGCGTTATTTACAATAGCTAAGATTTGGAAGCAGCTCAAGTGTCCATCAGTAAATGAGTGAATAAAACAGCTATGGTACATTTACGCAATGGAATACTACTTGGCGTACAAAGGAAAAAATTTTTACCCTTTGCGATAGCGTGGATGGACCTAGAAAACATTATGCTAAGTGTAATAAGGCAGTCAGAGAAAGACAAATACTATAAGACTTCACTCATATGTGGAATTTAATGAACAAACTCAACTAATAAGCAAAATAGAGACAGGCTCATAGAGAGCAGGACAACAGCTCTGGTGGGGGATGGGGTTTGGGAGGGTGAAGTGATTGAGCAAAAAAGATAAGAAGAGAGAAAGAACTCATGGACATGGACAACTGTGTAGTACCTGTGGGGGAGATGAAGATGGTTGGATGTAGAAGAGGGTATATGGGGGATAAATGGTAAATAAAGGGTAAAAAAGAATCCCAGACATGATTCATTATATATTTGAATGATGTTAATAAACTAAATCTTACTTTACAGTTGAGGCAGCATAGTCCTGTATCACACATTGATCCTTGCTTTAGCACACATTTTTTAGGATCACAACAGCTAGAAGGTCCACACTGCTATGAAATGCAAATAAAAATACATTATAACATAATATAAACTTTGATAGGAGCTATATTTACTGTGCTTTTGAGTTTGGGGAAAGAACACGAATATGGTCAATATTTATGGATTTTTGCATCTCTATTAAAATACTAAGGTACTTCAGGTCAAAACAGAGTAACTGTTTTATAATATACATGTCTGACAAAGAACTGGTATCCAACCTATGCAAAAAACTCTTACAAGTCAATAATAAAAAATAAACAACTTAATTTTAAAAACTGATAAAATATTTGAACATATTATCCAAACAACAAATGGCCAATAAGGACATGAGAAAATATTCAACATCGGTAGTGTCATCAAGGAAATACAAATCAAACTGTTGGAATGACTAAAATATAAAGGCTGCAATATCAATTTCTGGTGAGGTTGTGGAGGCAAAGTTTCATATCTTGCTGCTAGGAATGTAAAATGATATAACCACTTTGGAAGAGAGTCTGGAAGTTTCTCATAAAAATACAGTTATTATATGACCCAGCAAATATTTTAGGAATTCAGAATAATGGCCCAATACTGTTAACAATTCAAATGCCCAGTATCAAGTGGATAAAAAAACAGATTGTGGTATATCCAAACAATGAAATAATACTCAAAATAAAAAGGAAGAAACTGTTATGTAATGTGGGTGAATCTTAAAAATACTGTCTTTAAAGGAATAAGTCAGACATAAGGAATACATGTTGTATCATTTCTTTCACATAACTTACTTGATCAGGCAAAACAGATGTAATCAGAAGTTGCCTGAAGATGAGAAGAGGAGGAAATGCTGCAAAAGGGGCATGAGTAAAGTTGGGGGTATAATGAAAACAATCTGTATCTTAATTGCACCAATGCTTATATACATTTGTCAGAACTCATCCATCTGTATCCTTAAAATGAGTACATTTTATTGTATGTAGATTATGCCCCAATAAAAATGATTGGAAAACAGATAAAGAAGAGTAAAGAGAGAAGACTTGTTCTACCAAATGGTAATATATAATACAAAAAAAGGCTTAATAATTAAAACAACATGATATACGCACAAAGACATTCAAACCCAAATATTATTCCTATCTATTTTGTGATCATAGAAATCCATAATGTCTGCTGTATCACCACAAATACTTCATAGTCTAGAAATATTATATCCTGGGTATTTTGCATTCATATTTTCAGGATTTCCCTATCAAAATCATGCAATGTTCAAACTATAATAT
Organism: Molossus molossus; assembly: GCF_014108415.1. Lineage (NCBI taxonomy): Eukaryota > Metazoa > Chordata > Mammalia > Chiroptera > Molossidae > Molossus > Molossus molossus. Next base: position 27,506,008 of record NW_023425403.1, on the reverse strand, counting down.
TAACACAGTTCTCCCTTACCATATTACTGGTTCCACTGTGAAGTAAGACCCTAAAAGATACTTGACAGTCCACTGTCACATTAATATTCAATAATACATTTATAAAATGTCCAAAAGTTAAGCACAGGTTTGGAAAGATCTTATATATTTAGTCTGAAATCTAAAATCTCATTCTAGACTCCCATTTTTCCCATCAGCATTAATTTTTTGGAGTACATTTAATGTTTGTTCAAAACTCTTCAACCTATAAAACCTAGACAGTATTTTCTTATATGTATTTCAACCTTGATTTCACTTACTGCCATAGTCTACATGATACTCAGTCATATTTGAGATATAGAACATTCATGACAAAGAGATAAAATAAAACAGTAAATTTATTAATTAATTTTCCTAGTTATCAGACTTACTTCCTCAGTACCACAGTCACAGATTTCACCGCTCTCCACTTTGCCATTGCCACAGATTGCTGCTGGAGCTGCTTGCATTTGTGGCTTATTCTGAAGACATTTGCCACCCATATTGGAAATGAAATTTTTAAAGTCACTCAAACTGCAATTGCTAAAAATCTTCACACCACTGTACTGCCTAAGGAAGAATCCACATAATGTTGTTGAAGTATACTCTAGAAAATACAACTATATATTATATAAATTAATTTCAAAATGTAAAATTTATCTAAAATTATAAACGTTCATAATAAAAACTTAGAGGCCAAAATCATTCTTGAGGAAATTATGTGATTTATTTACTGGAATACACGTCTTTATTAAAACTAATTTAAGTACAACCCAATAGCAAAAACAAATAACTTATTAGAAAATGGATAAAGGGCTTGAATAGGCATTTTTCCGAAGAAGGCATACAAATGGCCAACGTGTATATAAAAAGATGCACAAAATCACTAAACATCAGGGAAATTCAAATGAAAACCACAATGAGACATCACCTCACACAAGTTAGAATGGCCAATCAACTTTTTTCTAATAATAAGTGCTGTTAAGGATGTGAAGAAATTGAAACCCTGGCATACTATTGATGGGAATGTAAATTTGTACTGCTGCTACAAACAATAGTAGAGAGGTTCCTCAAAAAATTAAGAATATGGCAACTCATATGATCCAAAAATCTCACTTCTGGGCATATATTCTGGGTATATATATATTAAAATCCCCTACTAGGACTATATTACTGTCAATCTCTCACTTTATGTCCATCACTTTGCTGTATATATTTAGGTGCTCCTATGTTGGGAGTATCAATGTTTACAAAGGTTATATCCTCTTGTTGGATTGACCCCTTTATCATTATGTCTTTCATTGTCTCTTATTATAGCCTTTGTTTTTAAGTCTAATTTGTCTGGCATATATATATATATATATATATATATATATATATATATATGGCAATATATAGTATTGCTACTCCAGATCCTAACACATTCTAACACATATCTCAAAAAAATATCTGTACTCCCATATTCACTGCAGCCTTATTTACAATAGGCAAAGATATGGAAGCAACCTAAATATCCAATGACAGATGAACTGATAAAGAAAATGAGGTGTATACATGCAATGGAATACTATTCAGTCTGAAAAAAGGAAATATGACATATGCAACAACATGGATGAACCTCAAGGACATGATGATAAATGAAATAAGCCAACAGAGGAAAAGAACCACTGCATAATTTCACTTTTATGAGGTATCTATAATAGCTAAACTCATAGATGCAGAGAGTAAAATGGCAAATGTCAAGGGTTAGGAGAAAGAGAACATGGGGAATTGTTCAATGGGTATAAGTTTGTTATGCAAAATGAATAAATCTAAGAGGACTTCTGTACAACTTAACAATAATATATTGTATATTGTATATTTTTAAATTGTTAAAAGGACTCCTGTTAAATATTCTTACAACAAAATTAAGAATAAATTAATTTTATTTTTATATGCATTACAAACTAAATCTATCTTTAAATGTTTTTAGTTTGGGAGTGGGATTTATGCAAATTCTTCCACATGGAGAAAAATGGCTATTTATGTGTATGATACCGTCTCTGAAATGAAATGATGGCATAAAAAAAAACCCTGTAATCTCTTATGTAAATCTCCATATGAATATCAATATCTCTTCAAACTTTTCTTTTACTTCATCCATCTTTCCCCTGAGCACTATAAAATTAAGAATCAAACTCTTTGACAGTTTAAATCTATTTCAATGTTTTTTTAAGCTTATTCATAGGTTTATACAAAATATATAATATGACAGTTAATTCATTCAACTTACCTTACCTGAGAAAGAAATTTTGTCATCTTTATTGTTGGCTTCACATTACCTGCACAATTCTTACCAAATGTAGAATCAATTGCCTATTGATTCTTCATACTAACAACTTATATTAAGCAAACTATACTATGTTTAGTCTTGAACTTTCTCAAAAATCTCAGAGAAATGTAATTAATTACAATTTAAATTAATTATGTCCATATAACAGTATAAAAATAACTTCAGAAAATAATTCCATAGGATGTCACTCTCAATATGTAGTAAAAGTCTATAAGGCAAGGAGAAAACTGACATATCCTGAGTACCTATTATTAAACAGATATTTCATATAATTGATCATTTAATTTTGCCCCAAAACCAGGGAGGCTCGTATTGTCATCAACATTTTATAGAAATTGAACCAGCATACAGAGAAGATAAATCCTCACCAAACACAGACAGTTTATAATTAACAGGATCCGTCGCACACAGTTAAAGACGTCAAATTCAGGTACTTTTTACCAAGAATTCATCTGTGACTATTACAAAATTCAATAAAAATACTATTAAATATTAATATTGTTTTACTCCTGCAGAGGTGAGGAACTTTTTATCTGCCAAGAGCCAGTGGATCTTTATAACATCATTCGTAGGACATACAAAATTATTACCTTAAAACTTAGCCTGCACCCAGCTAGTGTGATTCAGTGGTTGAGCATCAACCCATGCACCAAGAGGTCACCAGTTTGATTCCCGGTCAGGGCACATGCCCAGGTTGTGAGCCAAATCCCCAGTGGGGGACATGCAGGAGGTGGCCAATCAATGTTCTCTCTCATCAATGTTTCTCTGTCCTCTCTCTCTCTCTCTCTCTCTCTCTCTAAAGATCAATAAATAAAAACAAAAATTTAAAAAAAATAACCTGCTATATTTGGTCAGGCTAATTTGGTGAGGCATGTGATGTTAACTGGTATTGATTTCGTGGGCCTTATATAGCCCACAGACCAAACCTTCCCCACCCCTTTGAAAACACATATTTTGATTATCTTACCACCAAAATTGAAACTTGATAAAAATTTATAATTAGAAACTACATAATGTTCTAGCTCTGGGGACTATTTGTGGTCAACTATATATAATTTACTATATATATTCAGCTTTTTGCTTCCCATAATGACAGTTTTTAACTTAAGAACATACACTTCCAAAGTTTATTTGTAATCAGTTATCAGAAGTTTTTTTCATTTATTTGGTTGAGATTTTGCATTTTGAATTCTAATGCTATGTTAGCTTTGTTCCCAAATTATTATAATTTCTTTTTCATCCTCACCCAAGGACATTTTTGCATTTATCTTCAGACAGAGTGGGAGGGAGAGAGGGAGGACGAAAGAGAGAGAAACATCAATGTGAGTGAGACACATTGACTGGTTGCCACCCACACAACCCCAACTGGGGCAAGGGACAAACTGTAACTGAGGTACGTGCCCTTAGCAGGAACCGAACCCAGGTCTCTCCAGTTCACGGGCCAACACTCTAACCACTGAACAAACCAGCCAGGGCCCCAAATTATTTTTTTAATTTATCTCTATTGTTGAAAGTATTACAGATATCTCCCCTTTACCTCCATTGACCCCCTTGTTCCCCACTCCCACCCCCACTGAAACTGTCATATAACTAACTTAAATTCTCAGGTCAAAGAACAGAGAAATTAAGTGGCAGAAGAAAATAATAAGAAAGAGTAGTACTTTCTACCATTTTTCTGAAATTGGTGTTAAAATTTAATAGCAGTTTGAAAAAAAAGAAAAGTTTACCCTTTATACTCTCTGATTTTCCTTTCAAGGTCTTTCTGTCTTCTACACTTTTTTCCAAAAAAATTTCTTGTTGTTACTGTGTATTCCTATATGACCATTTTAATACTTTCCTAGACCTTCCCTATTCTTCAAACCATACAGATATGAGTACAATTATAAATAACTTACATATATCTTGATTACTTGCATCATCACAACTGTGTGATATAGCTATTATGGTGCTCAATTTTCAGATGAAAAAACTAAGGGTTAGAAAAAATTAACAAACAAACAAGTGAAAGACTCCAAAGCCCATATTCCCCTCAAGGTATTCCATACTCCACAACAGTATCCCCTTCCATCAGAAGGAAAAGAGAAAGAGCAGGGATTGAGAACACATTTGAAGAAACAGTAACTAAAAACTTCCTTAACCTGGTAAAGAAAAAAGATATACAAGTCCAGGAAGCACAGAATGTCCCAAAGAGGGTCACACCAAGACACACTATAATTAAAACAGCAATAGTTAAAGACAAATAGAAAATCATAAAAGCTGCAAGAAAAAGGCAGTCAGTTACCTACAAGGGAGCTCCCATAAGGCTGTCAGCTAGTTTCTCAACAGAAACATTCAGGCCAAAGAGATTGGCATGAAATATTCAAGGTGATGAAAAGCAAAAAAACTACAACAAAGACTATTCTACCCAGCAAGCCTATCATTTAAAGTTGAATAAGAAGAAGCTATATGCATATATGCACAACAAGTTGACGTAGACACTAGGCTGGGGAAGGCAGAAGAGGGGTGGGAATGGAAGGAGGGGGTCAATGAGGGGTAAAGGGGGATATCTGTAATACTTTCAACAATAAAAATAAACAAACAAACAAACAAATAAAATTGAATAAGAAATTAAGAGCCTCCCAGACAATAAAAAGCTAAAGGACCTGGCAGTGGGCAGGACCAGAGTGGGGGGGGGCGGTGTATGTGAGAGTGTGAGTGAGTGTGAGAGACAGTGTGAGTGGACGTGAGTGTGGAAGAGCAACCTCAAGCAGTGCAGAAATATGGGACAGCGGGAGTGGCAAGTAATATACAAAGTAATAAAAGACAAGGGTCTGAATCCAAGACTACTCTATCCAGCAAAGCTATCATTCAAAACTAAATGTGAAATAAAGAGCTTCACAGACAAAAAAAAAAAAAAAAAAAAAAGCTAAAGGAACTTACCACCACCAAACAAGCACTGCAAGAAATGCTAAAGAAACTGTTGGGCCCTGGCCGGTTTGGCTCAGCGGTTAGAGCATCGGCCTGCGGTCCGGAGAGACCCGGGTTCGGTTCTCGCTAAGGGCACTACTTCGGTTGCAGTTTGTCCCCGGCCCTGGTTGGTCGTGCAGGTGGCAGCCACTCAATGTGTCCCTTCACATCGATGTTTCTGTCTCTCTCTCCCTTCCTCTCTCTCCCTCCCACTCTATCTGTACAAAAAAATGGAAAAATATCCTCGGGTGAGGATAAAAAAATAAAAAATAAAAAAATAAAATAAAGAAACTGTTGGAAGAAGAAAAAGAAATAGAGAGAGAAGAACACAGACATAAAATAAAAAATAGCAACTAATAAGTATTTATCAATAACAACATTTAATGTAAATGGCTTAAAGGTCCCAATCGAAAAACCTAGGGGAGCTGATTGGATAAGAAAACATGACCCATATATATGCTGTCTACAAGAGATCCACCTCACAACAAAACACTCACACAGGATGAAAGTGAAAATATGGGGAAAAAATTTCCAGGCAAATGAAAATGAGAAAAAAAAAAAAAAAAAGCTGGTGTAGCAATACTTATATCTGATAGACTTCAAAATGCGAACCATCAAAGAGACAAAAAGATTCACTCTAGAAATTTAAATAATCAATCCAACAAGAGGATATAATCCTGGTAAACATATATATACCAAATACAGGAGGACCAAAATATTTTTTTAAACTGGAGGATTTCAAGGAAGAGATAAATAACAATACAATCATATCAGTGACTTGAACACCACACTGACACCACTGGATAGATCTTATAGACTAAAAATTAACAAGGAAACAGAGTCCTTAAATGGCAAACTAAATCAGCTGGATTTAATTGATCTTTAAGAACATTTCACCCCAAAGCTACAAAATACACATTCCTCTCAAGTGCACACAGGACATTCTCTATAATAGACCATATGTTAGGACACAAACTAAGTCTCTACAAATTCAAGAAGATTGAAATAATATCAAGCATCTTTCACAATGTCATGAAACTAGAAATCAATTACAATAAAAACACTCAAAAACATTCAAACACATGGAGACTAACTAGCATGTTATTAAACAATGAATGGGTTACCAATGAGATCAAGAAAGAAATCAAAAACGTCCTGGAAACTAATGAAAATGAGCACACAACAATACAAAATGTATGCAGCACAGCAAAAGCACTCCTAAGAGGGAAGTTCATAGCAATACAGGCCTAACTCGAGGAAGAAGAAAATTTTATAGTAAACTAACCCAACAACTTAAAGATTTAGAAAGAGAACAAAAAGAAAAAGCCAGAGTTAGTAGAAGGAATAAAATAATAAAAATCAGAGCAGAAATAAATGACATAGAGACTAAAAGAACAATACAAAAGATCAATGAAACCAAAAGCTGGTTCTTTGAAAAGATAAACAGGATTGATCAACCTTTAGCCAGAATCACCAAGAAACAGAGGAAGAAAACCCAAATTAATAAAATAAAATAAAAAAGTGGTGAAGTAACAACAGACACCACAGAAATACAAAGGATTATAGGAAAATACTATGATCAATTATATGACAATAAATTCGACCACCTAGGTGAAATGGACAAATTCTTAGAATCATATACTACTCCAAAACTCAACTGGAAAGAGTCAGAAAACCTAAAGAGACCAATAACAATTAAGGAAACAGAAGAAGTAATCAATAAAATCCCAGCATACAAAAGCCCTAGTCCAGACGACTACACAGGAGTTTTACCAAACATTCAAAGAACTATCATCTATTCTGCTCAAACCATTCCAAAAAAATTAAGATGCAATCCAGCATAATTCAAATCCCAAATCCAGATAAAGACACTACAATAAAAGAAAATTACACTCCAATGTCCCTGATGAACATGGGAGCCAAAATCCTCAACAAAATCTTTGCAAATAGAATCCAGCAAAATATTTTTTTAAAGTATACACCACAACCAAGTGGGATTTATTCCTGGGATACAAGGTTAGTACAATATTTGTAAATCCATAAGTGGATACACCACAAAAAAACAATTCAAAGGATCAATGAAAAAAAGAGCTGGTTCTTTGAAAAGATAAACAAGATTGATGAACCCTTATCTATACTCACCAAGAAACAAAGAGAGAGAACCCAAATATACAAAATCAGAAATGAAAGAGGAGAGATAACAACTGACACCACAGAAATACAAAAGATCATTAACACTGACTATGAACAATTACATGGCAACAAATTCGACAATCTAAGCGAAATGGACAAATTTCTAGAAACACATAGTCTCCCAAAACTGGATCAGGAAGAGATAGCAAACTTGAACAGACCAATAACAACAGAAGAAATTGAAGATGTAATCAAGACTCTCCCAGCAAACAAAAGCCCAGGCCCGGATGGCTTCACAGGGGAGTTTTACCAAACATTCAAAGAAGAACTAATACCCATTCTCCTCAAACTATTTCAGAAAATTCAAGAAGAAGGAAGACTTCCAAACTCATTTTATGAAGCCAACATAATTCTAATTCCAAAACCAGAAAAAGATACAACAAAGAAAGCAAATTACAGGCCAATATTCCTGATGAACATAGATGCCAAAATCCTGAACAAAATACTAGCAAATCGGATCCAGCAATACACCAAAAAAATTATCCACCATGACCAAGTGGGATTCATCCCAGGGATGCAAGGCTGGTACAATATTCACAAATCCATAAATGTGATACACCACATAAATAAAATGAAGAATAAAAACCACATGATAATATCAATAGATGCTGAAAAAGCCTTTGACAAAATCCAGCATCCATTTCTGATAAAAACGCTCAGCAGTGTGGGAACAGAGGGATCATATCTTGGCATAATAAAGGCCATATATGAAAGACCTACAGCCAACATCATACTCAATGGGCAAAAACTAAAAGCATTTCCCTTAAGAACAGGAACAACGCAAGGATGCCCACTTTTGCCACTCCTATTTAACATAGTACAGGAAGTCTTAGCCACAAAATCAGACAGGAAGAAAAAATAAAAGGGATCCAAATTGGAAAGGAGGAAGTGAAATTGTCATTATTTGCAGATGACATGATACTGTACATAGAAAACCCCAAAGACTCCATCAAAAGTTTACTAGACTTAATAAATGAATTTGGCAAAGTAGCACGATACAAAATTAACGTCAAGAAATCTATGGCATTCTTATACACCAATGATGAACTCACAGAAAGAGAAACTAAGCAAACAATCCATTTACCATTGCGGCAAAAAAAATTAAGATACATAGGAATAAACTTAACCAAAGAAATAAAGGACCTATTCACAGAAAACTACAGGACATTGAATAAAGAAATAGAGGAAGATATAAAAAAGTGGAAGCACATACCCTGTTCATGGATTGGGAGAATTAACATCATTAAAATGTCCATATTACCCAAAGCAATCTATAGATTCAACGCAATCCCCATCAAAATACCAACGGCATACTTCACAGAATTAGAACAATTACTTCAAAAGTTCATATGGAACCAAAAAAGGCCTCAAATAGCCACAGAAATCTTGAAAAGGAAGAACAAAGTTGGAGGGATCACAATATCAGATTTCAGGTTATACTACAAAGCCACTATAATCAAAACAGCCTGGTACTGGCACAAGAACAGGGATATAGACCAGTGGAACAGAACAGAGAACCCAGAAATGGACCCAAGGCAATATGCTCAATTAATATTTGACAAAGGTGGCAAGAGCATACAGTGGAGTAAGGACAGCCTCTTTAATAAATCGTGCTGGGAAAATTGGACAGTTACTTGCAGAAAAATGAAACTAGACCATCAACTTACACCCTACACGAGAATAAACTCAAAATGGATGAAAGACTTAAATGTAACTCATGAATCCATAAACATCCTAGAAGAGACTGTGGGCAACAAAATTTCAGACATCATACGCAGCAGAATTTTTACTGACACATCACCTAAGGCAATAGAAACAAAGGAGAAAATGAACACATGGGACTACATCAAACTCAAAAGCTTCTGCACAGCGAAAGATACAATCATCAAAATGGAAAGGCTACCCACTGTATGGGAGAGCATAACTGCCAATGATATATCAGATAAGGGGTTAATTTCCAATACAACTCCACAAAAGGAAGACAAATAACCCAATTAAAAAATGGGCAGAGGAGCTGAATAGACACCTCTCCAAACAGGACATACAAATGGCTAAGAAACATCTGAAGAAATACTCATCATCACTAATCATCAGAGAGATGCAAATTAAAACAACAATGAGGTATCACCTCACACCTGTCAGAATGGCCGCCATCAACAAATCATCAAACAACAAGTCTTGGCGAGGGTGTGGAGAAAAGGGGACTCTAGTGCACTGCTGGTGGGAATGCAGACTGGTGCAGCCACTATGAAACACAATATGGTGTTACCTCAAAAAATTAAAAATTGAACTTCCATTTGACCCAGTGATCCCACTTCTAGGAATATACCCTAAGAAGTCTAAAACACCAATCAGAAAGAATATATGTACCTCCATGTTTGTAGCAGCACTATTTACAATCGCTAAGATCTGGAAACAGCCCAAGTGTCCATCAGTAGACGAATGGATCAAAAAGCTGTGGTACATATACACAATGGAGTACTACGCAGCTATAAGAAAGAAAGATCTCTTATCCTTTGAGACTACATGGAGGGACCTTGAAAGTATCATCCTAAGTGAAACAAGCCAAACAGAGAAAGACAAGTTTCATATGATCTCACTTATTTGTGGAATATAATGAACATAACAGTCTGAGGAATGGGGTAGTCCCAGAGACGCGGAAGCGGGGTACAGACTGACAATCCCCTAAAGAGGGAAGTGGTGGGGGAGAGATAAACCACAGAACTTATATGCATGTATGCATGAATAGTGGACATGGACAACAATCTGGGGAAAGGGCAGGGAGGGAGGGGGAGGGGGGAATCAGTGGGGGGAAAAGGAGAAACTTCTGTAACAAAAATTAATTTTAAAAAAATCATGTGATCATATCAAGAGATACTAAAAAAGAATTAGACAAAATCCAGCATCCATTTTTTATTTAAAAAAAAAAATCTCTCAGCAAAGTGGGAATAGAAGGATCATATCTCAAGATATTAAAGATCATTTATGATAAAACTACATCCAACATCATACTCAATGGGCAAAAACTAAAAGCATTTCCCTTAAGAATAGGTACAACATGATAGAAAAAATGGCAGTGAAGTGAATGGAAGCTACATAAACCATCTCCCATGACCAAACTGGAATTACAACGAAAATAAAGAAAAACCGTCAGGAAAAGGCAACAGAAAAGCAGCTTGAAGGACCACATAACCAGGGACACTGATTCAATCCTGGTAGGCTTGTGGAGACGCGAGAGGAAGACTGGGAGTCCACGGTTGGCAGAGGCCTTAGCTGGGAGCAGCGGCCCTGGCTGTGAGCGGCAGCCTTGGCTGGGAGCAGCGGCCTTGGCAGTGAGCCACGGCCTTGGGTTAAACTCCCAAGTGGCTCCACAATGCAGAGCCGGGACAGAGGCTAAAATAGCAGCAGTCACTTACCTTGGGCTCTGGCAGAGGGAGGGCAGACTACACTGGAACTGTGTAGGGTCACTCGGGATTTGGAGGGCACTCAGGGCTTTTGCTGAGTTGCAGCCACACAGGACTGTGGTCATCTTACTCCTTCCCAGGGCTCTGGGGAGAGGTGGCGGCCCCTCCCTCAGAGATTCAACCCCACCTGGTGGCCATTGAAATGCTAATTGAGGCCCATTAACAACCAGCAGCTGCCACACCCTCAAGAAATCCTCTTACACTGAGGACCTGAGGGAGTTTTTCAGGCAACTCAGAAACCAAGGTTCTTCAAGTGACCTCTACTAATAGCCTCCAGGCAAAAAAGCTAGAGGATAACTACCATTCCCTGGGCTAGCAACACTAACCAGAAAAGCTAAGACTTGACAGTGGTGTTTAAAGTGGGTCCTCCTTGGATCATCCAAACCCAGGAGAGGGAGCCACAAACAGCAGAACACCAACACCCACAGGGAAAATTTGGCAGAATCCAAAGCCCATTGTGATGGCCAAAATGGTGAAAAACAGAAACAAAAGCCAAATGAAAGAACAAGAGACCCCTACCAAAGATGATATAAATGAGGTGCAGTTAAGCAAGTTAACAGAACTAGAATTTAGAGCCATGATGTTGAGGAAGCTCAACAGCATGTGTAAGGACATGAACACCATGAGTAAAGACATAGAAATGTTGAAAATCAACCAGTTGGAAATTAAAAACCACCAAGAAGAAATGAAGAATGACATATCAGAAATGAAAAACACATTGGAAGGTCTAAAAAGCAGAGTGGGGGAAGATGAGGACCGAATCAGTGAATTAGAAGACAAGGTAGAAAAGATAAACCAATCAGAAAACCAAAAGGAAAAAACTATTAAAAAACAGGAAGACAGCGTAAGAGAACTGTAGGACAACTGGAAACGGAATAATATTCGCATCATAGGAGTCCCTGAAGAAGAAAATAAGCAAGGGTTAGAGAATATTTTCAAAGAAATAGTGACAGAAAATTTCCTTAATTTGGTGAAGGAAGAAAGCATTCAAGTTCAAGAAGCACAGAGAGCTCCAAGTAAGAAGAACCCAAACAGGCCCACACAAAGACACATAGTAATCAAACTGCCAAAAATTAAAGACAAAGATAGAATCCTAAAAGCAGAAAGAGATAAGCCACAGGTTACCTACAAAGGAAACCCCATAAGGCTCTCAGCTGACTTCTCACAAGAAACACTACAGTCCAGAAGAGACTGGCATGAAGTAATCAAGGTCATGAAAAACAAGGATCTGAATCCAAGACTACTCTACCCAGCAAGGCTATCATTCAAAATAGAAGGTCAAATAAAGAGATTCCCAGACAAAAAAAAAAAGGCTAAGGGAATACATTAGCACCAAAACCCAGCACTGCAAGAAATGTTAAAAGGACTGCTGTAACTAGCAGGAGAAATGGGAAGAAAAATAAAACCACACTAAACAAAAATGGCAATAAATAAGTACATATCAATAATCACCTTAAATGTAAATGGACTGAATGCTTTGATAAAAAGACACAGAGTAGCTGATTGGATAAGAAAGCATGACTCATCTATATGTTGTTTACAAGAGACCCACCTTACAACAAATGACTCACATAGGTTGAAAGTGAAGGGATGGAAAAAAATCTTCCAAGCAAACGAAAAGGAAAAAAAAGCTGGGGTAGCAATTCTCATATCTGATAAAATAGATTTCAAAATGAAGGCCATAACTAGAGACAAAGAAGGCCACTACATAATATTGAAAGGATCTATCCAACAGGAAGATATAACCTTGATAATATAGGAGCACCCAATATAGGAGCACCAAAATATATTAAAAATCTTCTGGAGGACTTCAAAGGAGAAATCAATAGCAATACAATCATAGCAGGGGACTTCAACACCCCGCTGACATCACTGGATAGATCCTCTAGATGAAAAATTAGAAAGGAAACAGAGACTCTAAATGAGCCCTAGACCAAATGGATTTAACAGATATCTACAGAGAACTACACCCCAAAACTACAGAATTCACATTCTTCTCAAGTGCACATGAGACATTCTCAAAGATAGACCACATATTAGGGCACAAACTAACTCTATACAAGTTCAAGAAGACTGAAATCATATCAAGCATCTTCTCAGATCACAATGGCATGTGTCAGCTCATGATCTGCAATGCTACTTCTGCTGCTGCTGCTGCTGCTGCTGCCGCCAGGGGTTGCTATCAGCTCCCAATCCTCTGTGCTGTTGGTAGCTGAGGATGCTCAGCTCCAGGGACTTTGCTGCTGCTGGGGGAGGGGCTCTACTCCCACCAGTTGCTGCTGCTGTGGAGGATAGTGCTCAGTTCCCCATTGGTTGCGGCTACCACAGCAGGCACCTTGATAGCTCCACTACTGTGCACTGGACTGCATTGACACAGTGGGTTCCACTGATCCAATTGTGCAAGGTGCACTGGTGGATTTAGGTTGCTCAACCCTAGCTGCTCCCACTGCCTCCTCCCAAAGAAGACCAGGGATCTTCCAAAATGGCAGGGCCTTCCAGCCTCTCAGGGAGAAGCGCCCTGTCAAGCCTCTTACTGCACTAATTGGCTGCTCCCCATCCACAGCACAGGAGCCCTCTGCACCATGTTTCTGCACTGCTCAAGGTTGCTTATCCACACTCACATCCACTCACACTCTCCCTCACACTTGCTCACACTCTCATATACTCATCCTCACTCAGATCCTGCCCACCAACATCTTTTATTTTTTTAGGTTTCTCCCTACATTTCTTAATTCATTTTTGTACGTGGATCATATTGAAAGTGAGGGTTTAAAACATGAGCTACCCATTTTTTAAAGTAAATAAAAATTAAATCATCAAAATACTATAGTAGAAGGATCACTGAAATATAAGAATGAAGTTTGTATAAAGTATACTAATGTTCTCTTGCTACTTGGTTTAAGTTAATTCCAATATATTAACTGCCTTCTATATGAAGTCATTATAGAGTAAAGAATACAACAAAACTTTAAGTTGATTTACTTGTTGACCAGTACCCATCCTGTAACTTATGTGGCTTTTAAGCAAATAATTAGACTAAGTCTCAGTTTTCTCATCTACAAAATAGGAAAAATATCCATCCCCTTCATAAAGTTGTGAGGATTAAATAATACTAAATAAAGTGCCTAATTCAACTCTCCGGCTTATAGTAAGAACCTAACAAATCTGTGATGATATTACTGACATCACTTGAAGTTTGGCCACTTCATTAATTTTATATCTGATGTAGAGTCATTTAGTCTCTGTACTTCAAGGGATTTTTTTTTAAGCACATAAAATGGTCCAACTGCTGTTTCTCAGTGGTTAGAGTTGACCCATTCACCAAGAGGTCACCAGTTCGATTCCCTGGGATACATGCCCAGGTTGTAGGCCTGATCACCAGTGGGGGGCATGCAAGAGGTGGCCTATTGATGTTCACTCTCATCGATGTTTCTATCTCTCTCCCTCTCACTTCCTCTCTCTCTAAAATCAATAAAGAAAAAAAATTTTTAATAAATAAATAAAAAGTACATAAAATGGAAAGATTTGCCCTACTCACATGACTTCTTTGAAAATTACATAAAATATGTATCCAATGTACTATAGAAATGTAAAAGATAGCTATATATTTGTTAGACTATAAAAATTAAGATAAAACATGCCTTACACACATCACAAGAGTTTTTTAAGAAACTGGAGAATATGTATGAAAGAATTTAAAATAGGCCCTGGCTCAGCGGTTAGAGCATCGGCCTGCGGTCCAGAGAGACCCGGGTTCAGTTCCCGCTAAGGGCATGTACCTCAGTTGCAGTTTGTCCCCGGCCCTGGTTGGTCATGCGGGTGGCAGCCACTCGATGTGTCCCTTTCATGTCGATGTTTCTCTCTCTCTCTCTTCCTCTCTCTTCCTCTCCCTCCCTCCCACTCTATCTATACAAAAAATGGAAAAATGTCCTCGGGTGAGGATAAAAAAGAAAAAAAAAAAAGAATTTAAAATAGTATGAATCTAATAACAAATATTATAAATATTACAAATCTAAATATTTATTAACACAGATTCTAAAGCTAGAATGCCTGGATTCAAAACTCAGGTCTGCCACAAACTAGTTATCTGAGCATGGATAATTATCCTCTTTAACTCAGTTTTTCATCTGTAAAAATGGAAATAATAGAAGCTGCCCTAAAAAGATATTTTGAGAATCAAATGAGTAAACATATGTAGTGTTTGAGATAGTTTCTAATACGTAGTAAGTACAATGTAAATATTGCTTTTCTTATCATCTTAATACTAGATTCTGGGACACATAAGCAAACACCTCGTCATAGCATACTTCACAATAGTTGTTCAAATTGAAAATAAGCCCAGAGAGTAATTTTCATATTGTTTATATATCTGTATAAATTATATATCTGATTTAATAAACATATTAAAATTTAATGTATTGTATATTTAATTTAATAAATTGTATTTTACATGTGTTTAAAATTTTTTATATATGTAATTCATTTTGAACTTATTGGTGATATAAAATGTGTGAGTTTGAGCTATTTTAGAATGTAAGAGTTAACCTTTAGGTGGTGCTTAGAAGGAACTATGAAAAGAGTATGTTTTCAAAAATGAATGCCTTACTTTTATATTTCACTTTTGATTTTTCTTCAGTTAGGAGTAGGTCTTACTTAGCATAGGCTCTTTCACAAATGAAAAAAAAACACTGTAGACATAATGATTTCCATTACAAAGATGAGCAAGATAACTCTAAACATGAAGTAATTTGTCCAAGATCACACAAATATCATATATTTCATATGAAGCTCCAACTAGGACTTATTCTAAGTTTTTCCACAACATTAAACTACTCTGAAAGCAAAACTAATTATTCTGTCTAAAAATGAAGTCCACTTGTTTGACCTACAGACATATTTTTAAAGATCCTTAGTAAGTGCATTCAGAAAACACACAGCAGCCTAAGGAGAATCCCTTAGATAATGTATCTTGCAGATTGAATTTGTTATCCTTGACTGTTCTTAATAATACATCTCCCTCCATACTCCTCTTACCCTGAAAATTTTGTGTTTATATTTCATAGTACTCGGTCCATTTATAGCTAATTTGTGCTATAAGTAAACACTATATTTGAGCTTCAAATTTTTAAAACGAAATAAACATGATCAATAAATATATACTATTATTTAAAAACTTACATAGCTTCTGGATTCATTACACAGATGGCTCCTGAACATTGACATTTCTTTGGGTTATCATATGATATTCCCATACTGAGTCCCAGCATCTGCGTGACAATTACTGAAAATGCCTCCAAAGTTATCGCCTCTGAATACTACATTAACAAAAAAATTTTCAAACAAAAGGCAATTCATTGAAGGGTGTTAAAAATAATATTTTTCTAATTATGAACACATTAACTGTTCTATCAAATACTTAAGAATAGGTAAATACAGATGATTGGACAGGTGAAAAGTTGAAGTTCTTAGGACATTTTATTGAGATATAAGCATATTGAGTCTATGCCAAGCTTTACCATATTTAAAATTTGAATAACTAACATAAGAAGTTGCTACCATAAATATATAAAAGGGCTGTTTTAACATTAAATTTTGCATTATTATTTTGGCTATATAAACCATGATCTTCAATTTATCTAATTTCTTACAACAGCTCTCATACACACTTAAATAGTCCACATGATATTCCACCTCCCAGCTCATGAAGTGCCCACATAACAAAATACAGAGTTTAAGTGTGCTGTCTGCTTCATGCTAGTATTCTCAATGACACAGCAACTGGTATCAAGAAAAACCACATTCTTGGATTAGGCTTCTAATATATTTATGAAGTGCACAGATAACTTCCTTGCAAGGAGAATGGGACACAAGGTGTTGTTGGTCTTTTTTATGTTATTTCTGGTGGGTATAAGATACTATTTCATTAAGTTTTAACTTGCATTTTATATATTTTTGACTGGCTATCCTTTCTTTGTGAAGTGTTTATTCAAGTATCTTGTCCATTTTCTATTGCATTAGCCTTTTTATTGATTTGTGGAAGCATTTTATATATTCTGTACATCAGTCATTGTTAGTCATGCATTGCAAATACTTTCCCTACTCTGTGGCTTGTTTTTTGACTCTCTTAATGTCTTTTCATGAACAAAATTTCATTAATTTGTGGTGGTCCAATTCATACAATGTTTCCTTTGTGATCATTGTTTTCTGTGTCCACCTTCAAAAAATATTTTCCTATTCCCATAGTCATGAAGCTATGTTCCCTTTTTGCCTTTCGGGCTTTATTGTTTAATTTTATATATAGATCTACAATCTACCTAAAGTTTATCTTTTGAATAGCAATGAAATTACATTTATCAAAAAGATCATCCACTGTAATCAGATTTTTGATGCTGATCATTTTGCAGTGCATACTGCTGTCAAATAATGTTGTGCACCTGAAACTTACAGTATAATGTTATACATGATATTAGCTCAATTTTAAAATAAAAAAGATCATGCACTAGCAAGTTCACTATAATCATTTTTTTAAAAAAAATAAGTATATGCTTATCATTTTTCTGTTTCAAAATTCTCTATTTTATTGGTCTATTCATTTGTCTACCTCTGTCTTAATCACTGATGCTTTATGATAAATAGGTTTTACTATCAAATTATCTTAGTTGTTCTTAATTCTTTGCATCACTATAAAAAATGTAGTTTTAGCCTGTCAATTTTACACACACACAAACATGCTAGTATTTTTACTGGGGACTGCATTCACCCTGTAAATCAATTTGGGGGAGGGGGACAGGGTTCAGTATCTTTATAATATTGTCTACCAGTCCAGGAACTTAGGCACTGTCTCTAATAATGTTTTAGTTTCTTTGCAGAGGTCTTACATCTTTTGATAGCTTTTTATTCCCAAATTTCTTGATTTTTTTTATGTTAGTTTTAATATCTGTGTGTTGCCAGTATATAGAAATACGTTTCATTTTGTTTTGTTGCTTGACTCCATTTATACTCCTCCAACCCATATATTATTATGTATATAATTTAATGTAATGTTAGATGCAGCTACAAACAAGATTCTAAAATCATAGTGATTTAATATATTTACATTATGCCCAGTGTAGATGTTCCTGGTTGTGGGTACCCTTACATATGTTCATGCTGAAATAACTACATATTGTGCTTCTATCCTTATTTATGTCTTTACATTAAGCTCACCAGGGGGAAGGCTCACACAGTTTTAACAGCTCCAACCAAGAAGTGACACACATTACTCCTATTATTCCTATTACTTCATATTACATGACTCCGTCTAATATAAGGAGGTCTGAGAAATGCTGCCTGTGGATTGGCACATGCTTTCCAGCCACGGCTGTCGACTATGTTATCAGACAACCACCTATGACACATCGTTGTCACTTGTTTTAATTTAATCTTGTATCTATTTTAATCTCATCAGACACAACTATCATTGGTTCTTGCATGCCATGTCCAAACACTTATTTGTTTTATTACTCTTCATTCCCTCTGATTCTCAGATCTCCCATTTGGGATCACTTCCTTTTTTCTGAAGTATATTATTTATAATTCTCCTTAGTGATAATGAACTATTGGCAAAGTAGTGGAAGCAAAGAAACAAACAGAAAAAAAAAAAAGGGAAATAAGATGATAGCATTAATTCTGAAAATATCAATAAGCACAAAAATGTTCATGATTTAAACTGAAACAGTCAAAATACAAATATTTTCATATTGTGTCAAGAAAATTGATCCGGTTCTATCCTGTTTACAAGAAATACTCCTGAATTGCTAGGATTCAATGTAGCTGTATGAGATAGAAAATTCAAAATAATAATGACTTAGAATGGAAAGAAATTTCTCACACACATAAAAGCACCTTCTTGGTTTTCAGGGATCTGGGCTCCTTCCAGCTTCCTGTTCCATGCTGCCTAAAGAAAGAACTTGCTCCACATGGCACTTTAAACAGCAGATTCAAGAAAGGGCACCATGAAGACGGGTACCATCCCTTTAAAGAAGCTTCCTGGAAGCTTCAAACATTATTTCTACTTAAGTGACATCAGATAAAACTCAGAAAAAAATAGCTATAAAAATAGCAAAATTTAAGGCTTTTATATGAGCAGGAGTGTTGCCTATCTGAAAACTAGGGTTCTGGTGTCTGGGATTTTTTGTTTTAACCAAAAAAAAATGATATGGAGATGGAAGGGGTATGTCCAGAAATGTTTCTTAAATACTATTTGTTAAGAAAAAATAGAACCTAATGCTCATGAAAAGCACACCGATTACAGTGGGGTACATTTATATAATGAAATATCACACACCAATGCAAAAAAATAGACACAAAGCATTTTGAGTACAGTAAAACTACTCTGTGTGATACTGTAATGATAGATGTATGTCACTATCCATTTGTCAAAACTCATGGAATGTACAACACCAAAAGTGAGTCTAATGTAAACTATGGACTTTGGGTGATTGTAATGTGTCAATATGTTCATCATTTATGACAAATGTACCACTATGGTGTGAAATGTTAATAATGATGGAGGGTATGGGAAAGTTTCTGTATTTTCCTCTCTATTTTGCTGTGAACCTAAATTTTCGATTTAAAAATAAAGTCTTATATAATACTAAGGGGTAAAGGGGTTGAGCTTCCCTATTATTATATATCTTAAATGTTCATCTCCAGTCTGAAATTATTTTTTCTTTCCTTGGATTCCTACAGATTTTTATCTGTACCAACAATATAAGTTGTAAGCGTTCTGCCTTCTGTTATAAAAATTTGCATGCCATTTATCCATGCCATTAAACCCCTACTAGGTTTAGGGGTCCTTAACTAATGACATAAATAATGATAAGGATGATAATAAGAGATAACATTTATTATGCTCTTACTATGTGCCATGCTTTACTGGGCTTCATTGCTTTATATTCACTTAATCACATTGTACATTCTTTTTTGTATGTTCATTATGCCTAACAGCACTTGGAATAAAATTATCTGTGAAATAAATAAAGTCTTTAAAAAATTAACTATAATTCCATGTACTAGTTGAATAAATCTCAAAATTACAAGTGGAAACCAAAAATTTTAATTGCAGAATGACATATTATGATACAATTTATATTATGTTAAAAGCATTAAAACAATTCTTGTTTAGAGAAATACTCAATTGTGGTAAAAGCATGAGCTATTAAGCAAAGAAATATAAAGGTTTTCTAAAAGTATAACTATGAGAGCTTTGTGAACAAGCTCTCCTTGAAGTCATCTCTTCCAATTATTGTATCCTACAACCTGCTTCAGCCACTCATTCAAATGGTTCACACCCTTAGCCTTGACAACAACTCTTTATCAATAACTGTGACCCCTGCATCATCTCTATAAGGTGCATACTACATCTTGACCACCTAATTCCTTTTCTGATTACTCCTCTAGCAACTTAACTCCAACAATCTTCTACCCACAAGCATATCCAAACCATGGTTCATTCCTAAATCTCCACTGCTCCTAACTTCCTTACTGATTTCTCTCCTCCCTTAATCAGTTCAAATCCTCTTACAAACACCCTCAAGTTACCTTGCTGTCCCTTCTCTTCAAAATGGCTTAAGAAAAACACAACACATCAATCTTCAAAATGCTAAGACTGAAGATGTGAGAACTCGGATTTTACACCTAGTCAAATTATCAATCAAATGTGGTAAGAAAGCAAAAGTATTTTCATTAATAAAATAATTCAGTGTTTACCATTTATACAGACTATTTTTACAAAACCTCGAGTTATCCCAGAAAAATAGCAAAGAGTTCCAAGGAGAAGAGGAGGTTTAATTTTCTATGGCAGTTGGTTTTGCCCATTGAAGTTAGAAAAAAATTAAGACTCTGTCTCAGACCCTGATGTCTAAAAGATCTTCCTCTACCAAAGCTCTTTACTAGCATAATAATGTATTTCTTTATTCAGTAGTTAATATTATTTACATTTATTTATTAAATCATCCTGTACACAAAGTACAAAAATTCTATAGAATTAATTATAAATTTTATAAACCTTGACAATGAATATGAGAATGGTACAGCTATTTTACATCTCTTATTTTTCATAGCACATAATGAATAGACATTGCCTAATTTAAATAGGTATCATTTAAATAATAAATCATAACTAATAAAAATATGAATATTAAAATATATCATATGTATAATATGCATTACATAATATACATATAATGTGTAATACTATATTATATTTTAATAATATTATTATAAATATTAAAATAATAAGAATATATCGCCCTGGCCAGTTCGGCTCAACGGTTAGAACATCAACCTGTGGACTAGAGAGTCCCAGATTCGGCTCCCACTAAGGGTATGTACCTTGGTTGCAGTTTGTCCCAGGCCCCGGCTGGGGTTGTGTGGGTGGCAACCAGTCGACATATCTCTCTCACATCGATGTTTCTCTCTCTCTTCCCCCCTCTCTCCCTCCCACTCTATCTGAAGATAAATGAAAAAAAAAAAAAAAAGTCCTCTGGTGAGGAATAAAAATAAAAAAATAAAATAATAAGAACATATATATATAATAAATATAGAGAGTGGGTTAAATATATATAGTGATTGCTCCCTGCATGTGAAGAGGTCAGATTATATACGTTTCCTTATCTGTTCCCATATATACTTTAAAAAATGGACATGAGTAAAAACTATTTTCTAACTTAAAAATATATATAGTACTTAAGCTTGTTTTTTAAAAGACTGAATAGGGTGGGAAAATGGCTCAACAAATTACTTCACCTTTCAATGATGCAGTAATTTATTTATATATAAAATATTTAAGTACTATAAATATTTAAAATACATGTAAAAGTTTATTTAAACACTGTTGGAAATATTATTATTTTTACCATTTGTTTTGATTTTGAAGCTCTTTTATCAGTAAAATTATTTCTCCAACTTTATGTCTACAAGAAATATTCGATTTGGGTTACAGAAATGTATTTGCAGATTGATTTCTCATGACACACTATTCTATATATTGAAGAATGCATGTGTAGCTGATATTTTTATTCCACTTTAACTTCCATATAATTGCAACAATACAATTATTCTACAGAATATTCTTCCTTTTATACACTTCAAAATTTTTTACACTTCAAATTTTTAACAGTAATTGAAAATAAATGCAGTTTCTGTCCAGCTGGTGTGGTTCAGTGGTTGAGCATCCACCCATGCGCCAAGAAGTCACTGGTTCAATTCCCAACCACAGCACATGCCCGGGTTGTAGGCCTAATTCCCAGTGGGGAGCATGCAGGAGGCGGTCAATCGATGTTCTCTCTCATCAATGTTTCTATCTCTCTCTCTCTCATCAATGTTTCTATCTCTCTCTCTCTCTTCCCCTCTTTCTAAAATGAATAAAGAAAAATTATTTTAAAAAATAAATTAACACAATTTCTAAATGTAAACTGTATAAAATAGTACTGCAATTTGGGGTACTTTTTAAATATATAATTTTTTAAAATAATTACATACCCAAAAAAAAGAAAAAAATAATAATAATTACATACCAAAGCAATCCCTGCAGAATGATGAGTAACACACATCTGTCCAGGAAACGTTGCTCCCACATAATCTGGATAATCTCTATAGCTAAATAAAGTAAGTATACATTTATAATTTATTTGACGAGCAATTTAAATGTAAGAATTCCTGCTAATAACCTGTCTGTAGTTCATGGAATCCTAGTGTGAAGAAAATTGAGGTATAATATTTCCACGTGTCCTTAATTGTTTCAAATTAGAAAATTTTTCTTAATTAACCGAAATTAAGTACTCTGGATTTCTAAAACATATCCAATTAATCCAAGTTTGTTTGTTTTTTGTTCCTTTACTGTTCTCATCATATTTGGTTAAGGCTACCAAAGCCTTTAATCAAACATTTTGATCATAAGCATTTTGCGGAATGACAATAAAAAATAATTTTAATGTATGGATTAAAAATATTCACTCTCATATAGAAAAACTCATCAGTTTCTCATAAAAATAA
Source organism: Molossus molossus (assembly GCF_014108415.1). NCBI lineage: Eukaryota > Metazoa > Chordata > Mammalia > Chiroptera > Molossidae > Molossus > Molossus molossus. The sequence goes on along the minus strand of NW_023425403.1, from coordinate 27,483,019 downwards.
CTTTCTTGTTCTACAACTTAATATTATTATTTCTGCTTTGAGTAAGGGCCCATACAAATTGTTGTGTAATAATAGCACTATTTTCAGAGATCTACATAAATTATTCCATTTGCTACTCAAATAAACAAGTTGAAATATATATTATTTTTAACCTCATTGAAAAATATCAAATATCAGATGGTAAGTAATGTTCTCAAGGTAGCACAAACAATAGTTACTACTACTAAATGATTGAAACTTGGACAACCTGTAACCAGAGCAATACTTTCAACCACAAAGGTATAGATGTTCCAAACATAAATTATGTCATCTTTAGAACTCTGACCAAAACAAACATTCCAGGATGTATGTAAAAAGGCTTGCTACTCAATTCTCAGTTTGAAATGTCCCTATGGTGTCAACTGCATGTTACTTCATAATTACATGGTGTACCCACTGCTGCTTTATTCTCTCTCTCTGATATTGTTTATACATAACCCCTCCAGTATTTGTTTTCAAGTATTTGTTCCTAACACTCAACTCTGGCTTTGCATTCCAATTTTTATGTATTGTTTACACTCTTTCTTCATCCAAGATAGTTCTCCCAATAGAAAAGAATTCCTCCAAAATTCTATGCATACCTTAGATGAGCTGGATTCAATAATAGTTATTTTTTTATTTAAAACTGCCTACTACCTAGTTTCTACATCAAATCAGTCATCAAGATCTAATTTATAAAACATTTCATCCCAAAACTGCAGTACACACATTCTTCTCAAGTGCATATAAAATATGCTCTAGGACAGACCATATATTAGGCCACAAAAAAAATCCTCAATAAATTCAAGAAAACTGAAATTATATGAAGCATTTTTTTCTGACTACAATGGCATGAAACTAGAAATCTACTATAGAAAGACACTGGAAAAAACACAAATATGTAGAGAATAAATAACATCCTACTAAACAACCAATGGATCAAAGAAGAAATGAAACAGAAAATCAAAAATTACCTTGAGACAAAAGACAATGTGAATACAACTTTCCAAAATGTATGGAATGTAGCAAAAGCTGTTATAAGAGGACAGTGTATACCTATACAGACCTACCTCAAGAAACAGGAAAAAGTCCCAAATAAACAATCTAACTTTCCAACTAAAATAACTACAAAACGAAGAACAAAATCCAAAGTAAGTAGAATAAAGAAAATAATAAAGATCAGAGTAGAAATAAGTGAAATAGAAACTAAAAAATAGGGAAAAAAATCAATGAAACTGATTTCAAAAAGCTGGTTCTCTGAAAAAATAAAATTTACAAACCTCTAGCAAGGCTCGTCAGAGAGAGAGAGAGAGAAACAAAATCAAAAATGAAAAAGGGGATATTTCAACTGACACCACAGAAATACAAAGGACCACTTAAAAACACCATAAACAATTATATGTCAACAAATTGGACAACCTAGAAAAAAATGGATAAATTTCTAGAAACATATAACTTTCCAAGACTGAACCAGGAAGAAACAGAAAATCTGAACAGACCAATTACTAGCAATGAAATTAAAGCAATCAAAAACTTCTGAAAAACAAAAGCCCAGGACCAAAAGGCATCTCGAGTGAATTCTACCAAACATTTAAAAAAGAATTAAAATCAACCATTCTCAAACTATTTGGAAAAAAGAAGAGAAAGGAATACTTCTAAACTTTTTTTATGAGGTCAGCATTACCAGGATACCAAAACTAGACAAGGATACTATGAAAAGAAATTGTAGGATAGTATCTCTGATGATCATAATTGAAAAAAATCCTCAACAAAATATTAGCAGACTGAATTGAATAGAACATCAAAAAAATCATACACCATGGGATTATTCCAGGGATACAAGGATGGTTCAACATCTGAGAACAACAAAGTGATAATCCATGTTAACAAAATTAAGGCTAAACATCATATGATCTTTTCAATATATGCAGAGAAAGGATCGGAGAAAATTCAGCATCCATTATGATAACTTCCAATCAAGTAGGTATAAAGGGACTATACCTCAACATAATATAAGCCATATATGACAAGTCAACAGCTGGTATACTTAGAATGAAAAAGATCAGGAACAAGACTAGGATGCCCACTATCACCAATATTATTTAACATAGTATTAGAAGCCCTAGCCAGAGCAATTAGGCAAGAGAAAGAAATAGAAAACATATATTTATTTGAATTGACAACTTTATCATTATATAATGACCTTCTTTGTCTCTTTTTACAGTCTCTGTTTTAAAGTCAATTTTGTCTGATATAAGTATAGTTATCTCAGATTTCTTTTGGTTTCCATTTTCACAGAATATCTTATTCCATCCCATCATACTCAGTTGGTGTGCATCCTCACATCCAAAGTATGTCTCTTGTAGGCAGCATATACATGGATCTTATTTTTATCCACTTGGTTATTCTTTTGGTTAGATATTTTATTTCACTTACATTTAAAGTAATTAGTGATAGCTATGTACTTATTGCTATTTTATTTATTATTTCCTGGCTGTTTCATAATTGCTTTATTTGTATCTTCTTTTCTTACTCTTTGAGATTTGATTGCTTTGTAATGATATGTTTAGATTCCTTTTATCTTATCCTTTGTATACATATACATGTTTTGGCTTTGCAGTTACCATGAGGCTTACATAAAACAACTTGTATTTGTAATAGTCTATTTTAAGATGAAAACAACTTCCGTTTGTACATAATATGAGACTCTACTTTTTTACCCCCTCCACCCTCACATTTTATATTTTTGGTGTCATAATTAATATATTTTTATTTTGTGTATCTCTTAACAAATTATTGTAGCCATGATTATTTTTACTACTTTGGCCTTATAAACTTCATAAGTAATTTTATAAATGATTAAACACATCTACATCTTTACAACATTAAATTAAATCTGGATATATATATACCATATGTTTTTCTGTTATTAATTAGCACCTTTTCATTTCAGCTAGAGATGTCTCTTTAACATTCTTGTAAGGTCACTCAAATGGTGATGATCTCTTTTAGCTTTGCTTTCTGGAAAACTTTTTTTCTATCTTCCTTCCCCCCTTCCCTTTAGAATAGTCAGAAATGAATAACACTTCCTTAAATAAAGCTACACAATTATCTCAGATCTTTGCTTTCTAAGACTACTGAACATTATTCTTACATGAATAGATATGCAATATCATGATGTCTTAGGGTAAGATAGGATTTTTTCCATTCTAAAAATCTCTCCAATAATTCATCTGCCTCACCAACTGTAGATATCTTATTTTTATTGGACCACAACTCCAATGATGACAGCACAATTGTAACTTTAAATTGGGAAAATACCTAAAAACAAAAGAGATAAAACAAGAAAAAATAACATTTGTGTTATTTTAAATGACCAAGAAATTAATTCAGTTTTGACAAATCCATGCTCAGTTTATGTGGATGAGTTAAGTATCCAGAAATGCCACATCAAGATAATAAAAATTATAATTTCAAAACTAGTGAGAATTTTTCTAACTAGTGAAAAGGAAAATACTTACCGAATTTACAAGGCCAATAATTTCAATGACTTTATTTGTTACCATCATGCTATCAGAGCCCAAGAAATCGTACTGAAAAACAGAATTAATTTTAAATGTAAATACAGATTTGCTATACAATATGTCTGAGATTGACTCTCCATCTACTCGCATAAGTTTTTGGCTACTTGGTGGTTTGAACAGTTAAAAATAAGCCAGTAACAAATACAAAATGGATGTAACACTCTTACATACCAGTGGGAAGGTAAATCATACTGCCACTCTGGAAAGTAGATTGGGAGCATCTTTCTAAATAAATAACAGACTTACCACATGACCCAGCTATTGTAGTCCTAGGCATTTATCCCAAAGAAATAAAAACTGATACATTCAAACAAAAAATTTCTACACATAAATGTTCGTAACAGTTTTATTCATAAAAGCCAAAAACTAGAAACTCATATATCTTTCAAATGATTAACTAGTTAAAAAAATTATGGTACATTCATACCAAGGAATAATATCAGTAATAAAAAGGAACTGAACTTTTCACATATGGAACAGTGTGGATAAACCTCAAGAAAAATTATACTGAATATAAAATAAATCTCAAAAGGATACATACTGCATGATAACATTTATGCAATATTGCTGAAATTATAGAGATAGAGAACAGATTAGTAATTGCCAGAAGTTAGTAACTTTAGGAAGAGGGGAGAGAAGGGTATGATTATAATAAGAAAACATAAGAGAATCTTGTGGTTATGGTACGGTTGGAAGTCTTGGCTGTGGTGGTGGTTATGCAAGGCTACATTTGTGATGCTATCGTATGAAACTACACACACAAATGAGTGTATATATAATTGTTGAAAACTGAACAAGTTCTATGAAAGTGCCAATGTCAAATTTCATATCTATAAATCATAACTCTGAAGTACACTATCCTTTTGATGTGCCACATGACCCTCTAATTAAACGTATCCAAACTAAATTCATCATTCTTCCTCAAAAATCTGCTCCTACTTATGTTTTCACTACTACAGTAAATGGTATTATCATCTATGACCTCTCACATTTATTACACTACACATTCCATGAGAGCAGAACTTTTTCTGTTTGTTCACTGCTGTATATCCAATAAATAGAACAGTAACTGGTATCTAGATCATACCAATAAACTTATTAAGTGAATGAATAAGTCTAATCAATTTATAAGCTCTTCTAATTCAACTTCATCCATCGCTTTTTAAATTGTCTTTTCTTTCTATTCCTAATATTACTAATGTATAAATTTTCACCTTATTGAAATAATCTCTTAAATGGTTCCTCCTTCTCCAATCTTCTCACTAGCAATCCAGTCACTACATTATATTTTTTAAATGGTGATTCTTTCAAAACACCAATGAGAAAAAATATATGCACCCTATATTTATAGCAGCATTGTTTACAGTAGTCAAGATCTGGAAACAGCCCAAGTGCCCATCAGAAGATGAGTGGATAAAAAAGATGTGGTACACTTACACAATGGAATATTATGCAGTTGTAGAAAAGAAAAACTCTTACCCTTTATGACAGCATGGATGGACCTGGGTATTATGATGCTAAGTGAAATAAGCCAGTCAGAGAAAAAAAATATATCACATGATCTCATTTACATGTGGAATCTAATGAACAAAATAAACTGATGAACAATATAGGACCAGAAGCATGAATCCATGGAACAGGCTGGCAGATCTCAGGAGGGAGGGGTGGGAGTGGGGGACTAGAAGAGATTAATCAAAGAACATATATGCACATATGCATAGCCCATGGACACTGAAAATAGTGTAGTAAAGTCCTGTGGGGGAAGGTAAGATGGGGGTAAATGAGGAACATCGGTCAACAATAAAAAAACTTTTTAAACGGTGATTCTAAAATGAAAGCATTAACATGTCACGCCCCTGCTTAAAATCTTCTAATGACTCTCCATTATCTTTAGGATAAAATCTAAATATCATGTCCATTCTTCAATCCATCTCTTTCCACTTCCCTTCTCCAATGCTTTGTATTAAGCATACTAAACTTCCTGAAGTTTTCTGAAAAAAACCTGATGGGGAGTGGCATGTAATAGAAATAGAATCACAGTTGTTTAATAGCTACTCACTATAAAAAAGAGATTTTCTGACAGACCCTAAAGAAACTGAAGGACATGTTACAAAAAGGAGAATGGGCCCTGAAGATAAGGCAGCCCAGAGCCCAGATCAAGGACAGAACCTATCTGAAGTGAGGCAGTGTTCCAGGGCTAATTTTTGCAAAGACAATGAAAGAAGGCAGACCCTAGAAACACTAATTTTAGATTTTTTTTTTTCCCACTTACTAACCTTATATAAGAGTTTGTTTGAAATTAAATGGCTGAGAGCAGAATTTTGAGGATGACCCACTGCTCTCCTCATACTGCCGATATTATAGGAATAAAGGCTCATATATGATTCAACCCTGTTTCTGCTTAATTTGGCTCAAGCAGTGACAGGTGGCCTTGGACCCATTTAGTGTCCAGTATCAAAATTTTCTCCTATATTTATGTGCCCTTGCTAAGAAAGGTTTTGCACAAAGTCTTCCCTGGCCCCACCTTACCCCCCATTACCCAAATAAACCAACGCAGACCCCAAAGTTTTATGAGATTTGTATACTCCAAGCCATTATTCCCTGCCCTAATCACCCAGGGCTAGGTACCACACAACTAGAGACAACCCCTACACCCTAGAACCCACTAAAGTTGTTCAAACTAGCCAATCCTAAACTTGTTTACCTTGTCTCAACAGTTCCTTCCCAAAGAAACCACAATCAAGGCTCCCACACATCTTTCCAACAGCAACTATTTCCTGATCTGTTGGCCTCATCAGACCTGAATAATAATAAAACCTACTTTATTTTAATCCTCAAGTGAGAATATGTTTGTGATTTTTTTTTTTTTAGAGAGAGAGAGAGGAAGGGAGGGAAGAGAGAGAGAGAAAGACAATAAGAAACACCAATGTGAGAGAGAAACATCAATTGGTTGTCTCCCATATGCGGCCCCAGGGAATATAATTTATATTATCTGTGGTATTCCATAGGGGTGACAACCCAATGCTTATTAACAGAACAAAATCTGGAAAGTATATTTTTATTCCTATTTTCTGAAATCTTCGAAATATAAGGGAAACAAAACCATAACTGGTTGAGTGCAAACTAAATTAACACCCCAAGTCCTGAAGTTCAGAGGTTCTCAAATTGTTTATGGGAATCAGGGATCTAGAGATGCATTTAGACCAGGCAAACAGCAGCTTGGAACAGATGCACCAATAAAAACTGCTATAAAATATTGACATATTAATGTAAACATTTCCTGTAAATAGCTATAGTATTACCATTTTTGTGTCAATAAATATTTGATAGGGCAAAATATTCTCTAGACTATATACTGTTCTTCAAGTGTAAATAAGAATTAAAGCTTAAAGAATGTCACATAAAACAAATATCACCATTAAAAATATTGTGGATTGAGAGAGGCTCCAAAAGGTGAAGTACCATGTAAAGATTTCAAATTGAATATTTCTGATAGAACTAATATAATTTTGAATATGTGGTTTTTAATGTTTTCAAATCTTTCCACTGTTCTATGACTTCCAACTAAGAAGATTAGAGTCTTTTAAGTTCCTACCTAGCTAGGGATAATCATATATTCATACCAAATATTTAAAAGTAAAGGAAAATACATACCAAAACTTTGTCTACCACAATATGCATTTCTAGATAAAGAGGAATTAAGTCTGGAAGAGCTGATTCTGACTAGAAAAAACAAAAAACAGTATTTAAAAACAAAAACTTTCATACATTGTTTATTCTGAACTATGAAAATGTTTCCATCTTTACTGAGGTATGGCTGACAAAATTATATTTAAGGTATAAGACTTGATGTTTATACACACATGCACAAACACACATTGTGAAATAATTGGCACAATAAAGTTAATTACCACATCAATTTCACATAGTTACCATTTCTTTAGAGTGTGTGTGTGTGTGTGTGTGTGTGTGTGTGTGTGTGGTGAGAACAAGCACTATCAACCCTCTTTGCAAATTTCAAGTTTACATTACACTACATTACAGTATTATTAGCTATGGTCACATTATTGTATATTAAATCTTCGGAATTTATTCCTTCTGCATAACTGAAACTTTGTACCTTTTGACCAACATTTCCCCAATTTTCCTTGTCCCCACCTCCTGGCAACTGCCATTGTACTGTCTGCATGTATGAGTTTGACTATTTTAGACTCCACATGTAAAGTGAGATCATACAGTATTTGTCTTTCTTTTCCTGGCTTATTTCACTTAGCATAATGTCTTCCACATTCATCCATGTTGTCACAAATGATAGGATTGTATTCATTTTTAAAGCAGAATAATATTCCTCTGTGTGTGTGTGTGTGTGTGTGTGTGTGTGTGTGAGAGAGAGAGAGAGAGAGAGAGAGAGAGAGAGAGAGAGATTTATGTCTTATCCATCTCAAATATCCAGTAGATATTTAGGTTGTATCCATATTTTGGCTATTGTGAATAAAGTTGCAATAAACATGGAGCAGATATCTCTTCAAGATATTCTTTTCATTGCCTAGGATATAGAGCTATGGTGAGTCATATCCTAGCTCTATTTTTAATTTTCTGAGTAAACTTCATACTGTTTTTCATAGTGGTACCAATTTACTTTCTTACAACCACTTTATTTTTTGTCTTTTTCATAATAGCCATTATAACAGATATAAGGTGGTATCTCACTGTAGTTTTGATTTACATTTCTCTGATGATTAGTGATGTTGAGCAATGTGTGGTAATGGATGTAAACTAGACTTATTGTGGTGATTATTTCATGATATATGCCTATGTCAAATCACTGTGTGGTATGTACACACTATTATATGCCAAGTACATGTCAATGTGATGGAAATAAAATAATTTTAAGCATAAATGCATTTTTTGAAAGAGTCACAGATTCTAGATGTTAAAAGGAAAAGCACAAAAACAGTGTCCTACCCCCTCCTCCTTATATCCACAAAAATATGGTAAAAAGGGATCTGAAGGAATCTGGGCAGAGCACTAACACTGTCCACCACAGTGGGTAATTTAAGGTACTGTAAATTACCCTGCTAAACTCTCAGAAGGAAAAGGAAAATTTTGGTATTTAGTTAACAAAATTTCATTTTAGTTCATATACTTATATGTGATAGCACTAAATACTTTGGTGCTGAACCTTCATTTCTTCGTACATTTGATTCTTGTATTATTTTAAGCATAGCATTAGACATTATAACAGAGACACTAAAATAATGTTGAGTTAAACAATACTGGAGTTTATTTCTCTCTCACGTAAAAGTCTGAAATGGTGATTTAGTCTTGTAAATTCTTCAGGAGCAAGGCTGATTCCACCTTCACGCTCTGCCACACATGGTGTCATGCTCATCCTTGTGGACTATGAGGAATCAACATGTCCACAATGCAGCCATCAGGAACGGGAAAAGGAGGAGAGTATAAATCCCCTTCCTTTAAAATTCAATCCAGACATAATACATATTACATCTGCTTATATGTCATTAGCCATAACTTTATCACCTGGCCCTACCTAAATGCAAGGAAAGTTGAGAGGTACGTTTTTACATGCCCAGCTAAACTCTGAGGGGTATTATAAAAACAAACAAAATGAGAAGAACGTGTACTATAAAGAGCTAACAATGCCATATGCCTCTTCAGTAAACGATGCATATTTATGACACTTTTACTTGGCACAAAATTTTTCTTTCTCACAATTACTTTTAGGAGAACCAAAACATGCAGTTATACAGGGTGTACAATGAACAATTTACATAGCCACAACTGACAACCCTGCTTATAACATTTTAATTAGATGAATTAAATTATAATTTAATGAATGCTGACTCCTTGGTTATGAATACAACCTTTATAAATACAGGTTTCACAGAATAACTTCCAGAAAGATAGAGACAAAAGCAAAAAGTGAATTTTTAAAGTGCATATTGAGCCCTGGCTGTTTTGGCTTTGCGGTTAGAGTGTTGGTGCATGGACCAAAGAGCCATGGGTTTGATTCTGGTCAAGGGCATGTACCTTGGTTGTGGTTCGGTCCCCGACCCTGGTCAAGGTCATCTGGGAGGCAATCAATTGATGTGTCTCTCTCACATCAATGTTTCTCTCTCTGTGTATGTCTCTCTCCCTCTCTCCCCCTATCTCTCTCCCTCCCACTCTATCTGAAGATAAATGGAAAAATATCCTCAAGTGAGAATTTAAAAAAAAGTTTATATTGAATATACACTAGTTAATTTTTAGAAAGTTATAAGTAACAAACAAAATAAGAATTAAAATAAAAGTAGATGAGTGGATAAAAAAGCTGTGGTACATTTATACAATGGAATATTATGCAGCGATAAAAAAGGATCTCTTGCCCTTTGAGATAGCATGGAGGGACCTGGAGAATATTATGCTAAGCAAAATAAGCCAGTCAGAGAAAGACAAGTAGCACATGATCTCAGTTATATGTGGAATCTAAGGAACAAAATGAACTGATGAACAAAATAGATGGAAAATAATAAGAAAAGGTGAGGATGTTCTTAAGGAAAGGATATTTGCTACAGCTATACATGAGGTCAATTTCTTTCTAAAATAAATTTTTAAAAGCAGTAACTATCTTGAAAGTAGTAACAAAGCATGTACAACTAACTTTTTCACTTATGAAAATGCTATACTCCATTGGTTTTTGTGCTATACCACTGTCATTTTCAGAATGAACTGCAAATTGATTGTCTTTGTTCCTTAATTTATAAAGAAGATGCTGAAATTCAACTTCAGTGTCCAGAGGTTCAATTCCATAAGAAACATTTTCAAATTGCAGTAATCCTCTGTAAAATTAAGGATAAAGAATTTAAGTGCTTGTAGTCAATTTTATAAAACTCTGACAGAATCAAAAAAGAAAAAAGGAGAAAATACAGAACCTTTTTTAGCTCAATATCTTGATACAAATCCTTTATATTTTGATAATGACTCTGAAGAGACAAAAGAGTACCACCAATCCACAAAATTAACTTCTCATTTCCTTTACAGTTATAAACACAGAGAAATTATGTAAAAACTGCTAGGTGTAGTGCACAGCATTTATAGTGATCAAATAATTCCCCTGTCCTCCAAGTCAGTGACTTACTTAATGAAAGCAATATGGAAATCCTGAAAAAGGATTGAAAAGGATTTAGAAAAAGGATTGCAGTGCTTATATAATAAAAGGCTATATAATGATCTATTTATTTATAAAAATAAAATTTAGCAGTAATTATGAAAAGATGTTTATTAATTTTGTTTATGCACGTAGTTTGAATGAGAAATGTAAAGCAAGATCTTAAAGAGTAAAACAACTTTCGTAACTCTTCTTCCCTAAATACAGGTAACAGTTCAAATGACTACTCCCTAAAAAAAAAAATTCAGGGTTCTATGTAAAAGCACTGAGGAACATTTTTTGTGAACAAGGACCCTACAACACAAAATGAGAGTGAAGAATTTCCTGACATGATGGGGAACTCTTTAAGCACTAAGGAGGACATCCTACAATTCTTAGAAACTTTCAGATACTGATATTATTAGAAAATTAAGTACTACATTAATAATTATTTGTTTATATAGAATTGACTTCCTCTCTCTGCAGATGATTTTCCTTGAGAAAAAGCATGCCTTATTTATCTTTATTTCTCTTTATATCTTCAAACACTTGGCTAGTAGCTGGTATATGGTAATATTAAAATAGAATATTTGCTATAAAATGAGCTACCCTAAATTTGGCTTTTCAAACTTGCCGTAGTCAAGCATGTTCAGCTGTCATTTCTGAAGTTAAGAAAAAACAGAATATAGAGCAAGGATGCCAGAAAATCCAAACTTTCAAGGAAGCTGGAAATTCTCTGCTCATTGAAGAAAGTGGGAAATAAACAGCAGAAAATACAACTGAATAATCACATGGGAATTTTCTTCCAACTTCACACTTAATATCAACATAACAAATTCAATGCAGCCAAATATCATAACTATTATGTTCACATATCAACAGTAGAAAATATATAACCTCAGTCCAGAGCATGTGCTGAGTGTGACAATAGAATTCGGATATCCTTCAATATATCCTTGGTAGTAGCATTGAGTCTAGAAAATTAAAAAAGTAAGGTGGTTATTTAGGCATTGACAAAATTTTCTAATGATTTCTTATTTTATAGAATTTTCTGAATATTTTCCAGGCTACACAATCTCTCTCAGTACAAATAAAGCAACATTCAGAAACAAAGTTTCCCCACATTTGCCACTTTTACTGTATTAACTACTCTTATCAGATTAATACTTGGGATTATTATTTTACACCCTTCTTCCAAAGTTAATTCCATATTTTTGGTAAAATTATTTTCCAATATGTAAATTTAGGTCATCAATTAAAAGACCAAGATTGTGAATCTGAATTTCTTTTAAATCTAATATTCTGCTAAAAGGCAACATCTAAAATGTAAGGGAACAGAAAGAATGAAGAGGTAGAAAAAGATACACCATGCCAACACAAACTAAAAGGATGATTTTGAAGCTATACTAATACAAAAATATGCAGACATTAGGCAAGAAGTATGAGTAGTGATAAAGAGGGACACTTTAAAATGATGTTTCAATTCACAAAGAAGAAATAAATACTCCAAATTTGTAGTCACTTAATAACATACCTTCAAAATATGTAAAGTCAAAATTGAAAGAATAATAAAAATAGAGAAATATATATTCTTTTTTTTTTTTTATCCTCACCCAAGGACATTTTTCTATTTTTTGTTCAGGTAGAGTGGGAGGGAGAGAGAGAGAGAGAAACATCGAGGTGAAAGGGACACATCGAGTGGCTGCCACCCGCACGACCAACCAAGGCCGGGGACAAACTGCAACCGAGGTACGTGCCCTTAGCGGGAACTGAACCCGGGTCTCTCCGGACCGCAGGCCGACGCTCTAACCGCTGAGCCAAACCGGCCAGGGCAAGAAATATATATTCATAGTAAAAGATTTTTAAACATACACTCTGTCAGTAACTGATAAACCAAGCATTCAGAATCTATAGGGGATTTAAACAGCATGTTAACAACCTAATATAGACATAATATTATACTTTAAAACTGTAGAATATATTTTATTTTCAAGGAACATAGAACCTTTAAAAAAATAAAAACACATGCTGACAATGAAACATGAGAATAAATTTTAAATAACTGTAATCATACAAAGATTGGTCTCTGCCCACAGCACAATTATGCTAGAGATCTAACAAACATCATCATAGAAAAAGAGAAATATTATATAATTTCCAAGATTCAATAGTACTATAACTTTTGGTAGAAATCAATGTAAAGTTTGTAAACACACTGCCTTATGTTGGAACCTAGGGGAGGAAGGAAGAAGCAAGTAAAGGAAACTAATGGTCCTATCTAATATAAATAAAGTGACATGGTGTCCAATTTAATATTTTAACAAATTCTTATTGTATGCTAACTATGTGCCAGGCATTTTTCTAGGCATTGAGAATACATCAGTGAATAAAACAGACTAAAATCCCTGGCTTCATGAAGATTATATTGCACTGGAGAATCAGAAAATAAAGTAAATAATGTAGATGGCACATCATATGTTGATAACCATTATGAGGAGAAACAAAACAAGTAAAGTAACGGAGTACTAAGGGGAAGAATGCAATTTAAAATTAAGGTTAGGCCCTGGCTGGTGTGGCTCAGTTGGTTGAGCATCATCCAATACACCAAAAGGTCGCTGATTCAATTCCTGGTCAAGGTACATGCCTGGGTTTTGGGCTCAGTTTCCAGTAGGGGACATGCAGGAGGTAGCCGATCAATATTTCTCTGACATCTCTCTCTCTCCCTCTCTCTCTCTCTCTCTCTCTCTAATAAATAAAAACCTACTTTAAAACAAATAAATAAAAAAGGGGTTAGTCAAGGACTAATGGGGTGATTTTGAGCAAGACCTGAAGGAAATGAGGAAGAAAAACATGTGGTATTTTGTAAAAGATCAAATACATGGATCAGAGAAATAGTAAGTGCAAAGTTCTTGAAAAGAGAACATGTCTAATGTGTCTGAAGAACAGCAAGGAGAGAAATGTATTAAAACAAGTGAGTAAGGTAGAGAATAACAGGAAATGAGGTCAGACTGATAAAGAGGAGCAAATTGTATAAAGGCTGTAGGATATTGAAATGACTTTGGTTTTCACTCTGTGAGCCATAAATGGTCACCCCATGGAAGGTTCTCTAACAAGAGAAGCAACATGATCTGACCAGATTTTAATAATGAATCTGGTTGATGTGTTCAGAATTGACTCTGAGGGGATGGGCAAGGTGTGAAAGTAGAAAGTATTCAAGAAGTTCTGACAATCCTGTTAACCCTGATGTTTGCTTGGAAAAGAGTTGTTTCAGTGGTTGGAGACAAAGGAAGAGGGTGGATTATGGACATACTAGAATTTAAAGAGTAGATTCAACAGAATTTTTTCATGGATGGGATAAGGCAGCAATTGTCATCCCTTTTTTATCTCATGGCACACATAAACGAATTACTAAAATTCTGTGACACACACACACACACACACACACACACACATTCTTTTTGTTGATCTGAACAAAAAAATAGGTATAAATTTGATACATTTACACCAGACAGCTATTGTTGTGTTGGCTGTCATCATATTTTTATTTGATGCTCTAAGGGAAAAGAGTTCAGTGCCCCTGACTAAATAGTCAGGTAATGTATGTTTTAAAAATTCTTGAGGCACACCAGTTGAAAATCACTGGGATAGAGAGTAAAAAAAGGAAAGGTTTTCAATCTATGATTTTGTGTCCAGTAATATTTGTGTTTGCTTTTACTTCTTTAATTTATGTTCATTTAGTCAACAAAATACAAACTAATTAATTAATTAAATGGTACCTATATTCTAGGCAGAGTAAAGGTGCTAAGTAAATCCAATTAGTCTTTAATTTACCGAGACTTCAGGAAAGTATAAAATAGGAAAAATCAGATCCCCCTAAAAATGGATCCCTTAAACATGTACCCTGTGAATAGAGTCTTCTTCATTAGGAAAGCAGTTATTCAATGTAAAAAAGATTTCCAAAAAAATCTGTAAAACGTAGACCTTAAATCTTACCTGAATATTTGAAGAATAAGAATTCACACCTTCATTATACAAATAAACCATAAAATTATCTGCCACAAAAAATCTAAATGTAAAAAAGAATGAGAGAATTTTAAAAGTTACTCTTTTTGAAACATATAAAGCAACAGCAAGCAAGCTAACACCCTCAGGCCAAGTATGACCTGCTCTTTTCTATTATTGTAAATAAAGTTTTATGGGAATACAGCCACAGCCATTTACTTTTGTATGTTCAATGGCTGCTTTTCTGTTACAACAGCAGAGTTGAGTCATTTTAACAGAGAATTTATGGCCCTCAAAGCCAAAAATATTTACTATCTGGGCTTTAGGAAAAAAACAACAAAAAACTCTGCCAACCTCTGACAAAGATAGTATTTTCTTTTGACATATACATAATTTTTATTCAAAGCAATACACATTTACTAAAAATAATTTTCCTATCTTAATGGACTCCTTTAAAGAAAATAAAGAAAAGGGACTACAAGATGAGAGAAAAGCATTTTAAAATTTACAAAGTTGTGAACTGGATGTAGGATTCTGACAGTTGTCTGTTCCTTCATTTTTTCTAAATGTTATTACCATGAATACATATTTCCTTTATAATGAAGTGAAAAAGTTTTGGATAAATACTCAATACTCAAATAATATTGGATCATATTAAGAACATAGGTAGTAGTAGGGTTCAGACTGACAAACCTCAGAGGAGGTGGGGGGACAGATAAACCAAAGAATTTATATGCATATATGCATAACCAGTGGACACAGACAACAGTGCTGGGGTGGGGGCGGGATCGGGAGGAGGGTGTCAATGGGAGAAAAAGGAGAAGCATCTGTAACAAAAGTAATGTAATTGAAAAAGAAGAGAAGAAAAAAATACAGGTACTAAAACTACAGTCTAAGTTCAACCTTCTCTGATACCATTCCCTGAACTTATGCTAATTTAGTTAGGCGTCCTCACCTCATGCTCACTCCTCCATCCAAAGTAACATAACTAGACCACCCAGACTAGTTTCTGTTGGGAATCCTCCACTAAAACTGATCTCATATAGAATAATTACCTAATGAACCTCTAGTTGTCAAATCCAGAAGGCAGTTCGAAGTCAAGTAAAACTACTCTTAATGTACTTCATGTTGCTGACCACATTCCCCTTCTTTAAATCATTGACTCCAACTTCAATCATACCATTTCCCCTGGTTTTCCTCATATCTTTCTACTTCTGTAAATCCTTTCATCTGTATCCCTGCTTCTTCCCTTAAATGTTTCCATGGCATTCATTTGTGGGTTGTTTTTCCTTCTCACCTTTAATATTCATCCTCACTTCTATAGATTATCTTGTTCATGTTGGTGCTTCAGTTATATCTACATTTTCTTTAAATAGCTGTAAAAGCCACATCTCCCTTCCATGTTCTAAACTAAATCTACTTGCCAGCTAGACATTACTCCTGTGATATCCCACAAGCATTTCATATACAACCTCTCCAAAAATGAGCCCATATTTGCTCTAACTCAAATCTGTTCCCCTCATCCTTCATTGCCCCACTAAATAAATCTCTGCCACAACTCACTGTATCCAATCCGTTAGCTAATCCTTTTTCTGCCACCTCAGTATTTCTCAAAAAAAAAAAATCTCTATTTCTACACAGTCATAGTTCTGCTTCTCATTATTTCTCACATAAGTTATTTGCAATAACATAATTAGCATTATGCTATCATAATAATTATGCAGGTAATTTCCCAAAACAATATACACATTCTCTATCCATACATATCCCAAGCTCCAGTTCCTGTATGTCTTACCACTGTTCATAGTCCTGATAAAATGTTCAAATTCAATGTGAGTTCTTTCACTTTTTCTCTTATATACCTGAGAAGTTATTTGTGTTATCATTTACCATATTCTTCCCTTCTCTCTACAGGAATAGGTTAACTCTTCTTTTACTCAATGACATTCTTTGGTATCTTACACAATAAATCACTTGTTTCCACATCTCTCTTTAAGAAATTTCCGCTCAGTCAAAAAACTTAGTTTTATCTTTCTTTGAAAGCATTTATCTGACTTCCTCTTTCTTCTTTCTTTGCTCAATATTTTTAATAAGTTATTTACATTTTACTATTTTTGGTCATATAATTAGTCACTCCTTAATTCCATGTAGTCTAGTTTTATACCCAAAAATTAACTGAAATTGTCGTCTTGAAAGTCACACATTACTTACAATCCAGCTTTTCACAGCTGGGTTTCCATTAAAGAAGTAAATCTTATAAAAAGTTATTTCGATTATTTTCTCAATTCTCTGAAAGATGATACATAGCTAGCACCATTTTCCATAAACTATTCACTAGCTCTCACACAATATATCATCTAATTTCTGTATTAAATCCCTATTCCATATCCCTAATGGTGGGCCTGCCTCCTTGATTAAATCTTAACTAATACAATCATTTACAGACTTAGTTCTTGTTTTGGCATCTTGCCTTGATTATACAGGTCCTGCTCATTCCATCAACTTAAAATCATACAGATTCACGTTCAGGAGGTGAGTCTATTTTTTCTGTTCCTAACCTCCCTGTTCACAAAAGGCTACTTTCATGAAGAATAAGGACCAAAAATGTAATTAATTCACAGAAGAGTATCTGTTCATCTGAGACAACTAAAAATGTAATAGTGACTATATTTATTATTTTAGTAGTCCATTTTTATCATAAGTAAACATTCATTAAATAGAATGAAATTCAAAACTAAAGAATGAAAAAATTACCTTTGTTTAAGGTGTACTGTATATGGCTTCTCATCTATTGGAATAATATAGGATATCTGTTTCAAAAAAATCCAGAACTGAGAGTAAAGACAAATGTAATAGAATAAGCAAAACAACAATTTTACATCAATTAATTTCTCCAAACAATGCTTAAAAAGTCTTCATTAAAGCATCTCAGACTATGTGCGATTTAAAATCTGCAACAACATATCAAAAATTTTTAAGACCAAAGGTAGCTGAATGGTTTTTTAAATGAGTACAACTCTAGCATACTAAGGTTCCAGTTATATTAAAGTATTTGTTTACCAGTAGGTTTATAAAATTGTTTTTTTGTATGGGAGCGAGTTCAAAAATATTCAAAATTTGATGAAAAACAGTAATCTACATATCCAAATTCTTGACAAATCCCTCATTAAAAAAAAAATACAAGATACATATAAAAATATATCATGTTCAATCTGTTGAAAGCCAACCATGAAGAAAAAAATTTTTAAATATCAAAAGAAAAATAAGTCATTACATACACAGAAGTATCAATACAGTTAATGGTAGGCTGCTCATCTGAAATAATAAGGACAGAAGGTACTTAAAAAGTTGTTTTTTTTTAATGTTGAAAGAACAATAATCCTGCCAACCAAGAATTCCATATCCAGCAAATCTACCTTTAAAAATGAAGGTGAAGTAAAGCCTGACCCACAAGAAATACTAAAAAAATTCTTTATGTTGAAAGGAAATAAGAAGAATGGTAACTCAAAGAACCAGAATAGGTTAAACATGAGTTAATATAAAAGATTTGATTAAATTTTTAAAATTATAAATGTAGTTTTTCTTATTTCTCCTTTTAATTTATTTAAAATATATAACAATGAATGAAGCAATAATTATAATGTATAGTTTGGTTTATACAAATATAAATGTATTATATGACAAGAATAGCACAAAGGAAGGAGATAGAATTCCACTATATAGAAGCACAGTTTCAATATTTTACTGGAATTTTTCATATTAATATAAAGTAAATTGTGATAATTTAAAATGCATATTGTGGTACCCACAGCAACTACAAAGAAACATGTTTTAAAAATAACAAAATGAGGAATGTAAATCCAACCATACAAATTATTGATTTTTTTTTTTCAAATCTTTATTTTTGGATGTAAAATGTATTACAGATGTTCCACATTTTTCCCCCATTGACCCCCTCCTCCCCCCTCCCGTCCCCCTCCCACCTTTTCCCACACTATTGTCTGTGTCCATTGGTTATGCATATAAGTTCTTTGGTTTATTTCTTCCCTCAACCCCTTTCCCTTTGAGGTTTGTCAGTCTAGCAATGAATTTGTGCTTCTTCATCCCTTCACCTTTTTCACCCGTTCCCCCAACCCCCTTCCCAACTGGCAACCAACAAAATGTTCTCTGTATCTATGAGAATGTTTCTGTTCTTCCTGTTCATTTTGTTTGTAGATTCCATTGTTGATAGATATGTATTCATTGCCATTTTGTTTGTTCATACATTTTATCTTTTTCTTCAAAAAGACCCTTCATCATTTCATATAATAACAGTTTGGTGGTGATGAACTCCTTTAACTTTTTCTTGTCTGGGAAAGTTTTTATATGTCCATCGATTCTAAATGACAGCTTTGCAGGATAGAGTAATTTTGGTTGTAGGTTCTTGCTTGCCACTCCCTTCTGGCCTGCAAAGTTTCTTTTGAGAAATCAGCTGACAGCCTAATGGGTACTCCCTTGTAGGTAACTAGCTGCCTTTCTCTTGCTGCTTTTAAGATTCTCTCTTTGTCTTGAACCTTTTGCATTTTGATGATGATGTGTCTTGGTGTGTGCCTCTTGGGGTTCATCTTGTTTGGGACTCTCTGTGCTTCCTGGACTTGTATGTCTGTTTCCTTCACCAAGTTAGGAAAGTTTTCTGCCATTATTGTTTCAAACAGGTTTTCGATTTCTTGTTCTCTCTCTTCTCCTTCGGGCACCCCCAAGATGCGAATGTTGGCCACTTGAAGTTGTCCCAGAGGCTCCTTACACTATCCTCATTTTTTTGGATTCTTTTTTCTTTTTGCTGTTCTGATTGGGCATTTTTTGCTTCCTTATATTCCAAATCGATGGTTTGCTGCTTGGATTTACGTACTCTATTATTGAAGCTGTGTAAATTATTCTTTATTTCAGTTAATGCCTCCTTCAATTCTAACTGTGTATCCATGATTTCTGACTGGTCCTTTTTTATGCTCTTGAGGCCCTCCCTAAGTTCACTGAGGTTCTCACTAAGTTCATTGAGCATCCTTATAAGCAGTATTTTGAACTCAGTATCTGTTAGGTTGCTTATCTCCCTTTCGCTTAGTTCTTTTATTGGGGTTTTGTTCTGCTCTTTCATTTGGGACCTGTTTCTTTGTCTCCTCATTTTGGCTGCCTCCCTGTGTTTGTTTCAGTGTATTACTTAATGAGCGGTATGGGGCTCGCTGAGACCCGATGCTGCTCGTTTGAAAGAATTTAGGAAAAACCTGAAGCAGGATCCAAGACCGGCCAATCCTATGGTTAAGCAAGTGGCAACAGCTTCGGTGGGCTTGAAAGTTGGGCGGGGCGGGGCCTCAGGGAGTCACCAGGGCGGGGCTACCAGTGTGAGCCAGGTTGCTGGAGTCCCAGATATGGCTTCTGTCTGCTGCCCTCGGGAAAGGCTCACCAAAGGAACAAAGGACTCTTACACCACGTTTGTCCCCGAGGAAGCCCCCTCTCCAGCCCTCGTTCCAGTGCCAAACAGCTCAGTTCTTCCCTGGATGTCTCTGGCGCCCCTCGAGCTGCCTCCCCTCCAAGCTTAGAGGGAGAGAGTCCGATAAGTCTGTGAGCGGGCCCTTTAAGGAGCTGCCTGGGGCTCCAGCCGCCTCAGCCTCCCTGAGCCTCAGTTCCCGCTGGATTTTCCAGCCAGAAGTTATGGGGATTCTCTTCCTGGCACTGGAACCCTGAGCGGGGCACCTGGTGTGGGACGGGGACCCCTCAGTCCTCAGGAAGGACCTTCCGAGCCGCGGGAGCCTCCTGATTTTTATCCGCCACACTTGGGTGTGGGACCAGCCCGTCTCGCAGCTGCGCGCCGCCGCCACCCCTCGCGCCGCCCCGCCGCCCGTCCTACCAGTCTGGAAGTAGCTGCTTTTTTTTTTTTTTAATTCCGTAGTTGTACGACTTCCATTCAGCTTGATTTCAGGTGGTTTTGAATGATGGTTGTTCTGTAGTTTAGTTGTAACTTTGATGTGGTTGTGGGAGGATGCGATACCGCGTTTACCTACGCCGCCATCTTGACCAGAAGTCCAAATTATTGATCTTAATGTAAATGATCTAAACACCTCAGTAAAGCCCTGGCCGGTTTTGCTCAGTGGTTAGAGCGTCGGCCTGTGGTCCAGAGAGACCCAGGTTCAGTTCCCGCTAAGGGCATGTACCTCGGTTGCAGTTTGTCCCCAGCCATGGTTGGGTTGTGTGGGTGGCAACCACTTGATGTGTCCCTTTCACGTCAGTGTTTCTCTCCCTCTCTCTCTCTGTCTCTCTCTCTCTCTCCTTCCCTCCCGTCCTCCCTCCCAGTCTATCTGAAGAAAAAAATGGAAAAATGTCCTCGGGTGAGGATAAAAAAATAAATTAAAAATAAAAATAAACACCTCAGTAAAAAGACAGAGATAAATTGTAACAATGTACATCCAATAATATGCTATCTACAAGGGACATACCTTAGATTCAAATGTACAAATAGGTTCAAAATAAAAGAATAGAAAAAAAATATATATATATATGTATATATATATCATACCAACAGTAACCATAAAAAGGGGTCATAGCAATATCAGATAATATAAGCTTGAAGACAATAAGCATTACTAAAAAGAATAATATTTCATAAAGATAGAAGTGTCAATACATTCAAAAATATAAAACTTTTGAATGAACAGACATCTATTAACAAATCCTCAAAATACATGAAGGAAAAACTAAAAGAATTAGAAGTAAAAACAGACAATTTAATAATCATAGTCAGAAATTTCAATTTCCATTCACAATAATGGGTAGAACAACTAGACAAAAAATCGCCAAACATAAAGGACATTTGCATAAAACTATTAACCAACACAACCAAAGTGACATAGAAAACACTCCATCCAACAAATGCAGAATCCATATTCTTTTCAGGTGCATATGAAATATTCTTCATGATAGACCATATTCTAGGTCAAAAAATTAAAAAGAAGTGAAGTCAAAAAAGTGTTTTTGCTGCTGCAACTGAATTAAATTAGAATCAACAACAGAAAGAAATCTAGGAAATTCCTAAATGTATGAAAATTACACAACAAACTTCTAAATAACTCATGGATCAAAGACAAAAATCATAAAGGAAATTTAAAAATATTGTGAACTGAATGAAAAATACATCACAGCCCTGGCCGGTTTGGCTCAGCGGTTAGAGCGTTG
This sequence comes from Molossus molossus, assembly GCF_014108415.1. NCBI lineage: Eukaryota > Metazoa > Chordata > Mammalia > Chiroptera > Molossidae > Molossus > Molossus molossus. The sequence goes on along the minus strand of NW_023425403.1, from coordinate 27,461,065 downwards.
GCCTGCAGTACAGAGAGACCCGGGTTCAGTTCCCGCTAAGGGCACGTACCTCGGTTGCAGTTTGTCCCCGGCCCTGGTTGGTCGTGCGGGTGGCAACCACTCGATGTGTCCCTTCACATCGATGTTTCTCTCTCTCTCTTCCTCTCTCTCCCTCCCGCTCTGTCTGAACAAAAAATGCAAAAATGTCCTCGGGTCAGGATAAAAAAAAAAAAAAAGAAAGAAAAATACATCACAGCATAATTTATGGAACTGATGCTCTGGCCCTCTGTGTACACTGAGGCAGCAGCATTATCCCCAAAACCCTAGGTAGTAGCCCTGTCTTCTCCCCACCCCTATGTCTCTGGACCGTGGTCTTGCCGGAGACACTGGAGAGAAGCATCCTGGCCACCAAAACTGAGAAGGTCGTCAAACCCTCTGAAATCGAGGAAAAAGCTTTGCTTCCTAGGCTTGTAATGAGAGTGGAAACCCTGGTTATCTCTGAATATCCTCTGCATCATTCTTTCTTTTTCTTAAAGGAAAATGAATGTTCAAAGCTCTAAAGCTCTATTGCCCTGTCCTGTAGAATCCCAGAAGTCCAATAGCCTTTCTTCATTTTATCTCATTTTCTCTTGCCCATTTATTCCTAGCTGGCAATGTTTCTGCTGGCTTTAGGTATTAGCTGTTTAAATCCATAGCTAATCTCTTTATGAAGTGACTGTCCAGCCATAAACCTGGTATTTGCTCCAGAATATGCTTTTTAATTTTTTGCAATATGGATATGATGAGAGTTTTCCATCTTCAAGTTCTGATTCCTTTTTGCTTAACAATTCCTCCAATTTATCTCTCTTTTCTTGCATTTTACTATAATCAGTAAGGAGAAACCAGTCATCATCTTCAACACTTCACTTAGAAATCTTCTCTGCTAAATATCCAAGGTGGACACAAGTTTTACCTTCCACAAAACACTAGAACACTATTCAATCTGTTGCCACTTTATAAAAACAACCGCCTTTCCTCCAGTTTCCAATAACCTGTTCCTCATTTCAACCAATATTGTGTTCATGGTGGATGATATGTATATTCTACAAAATGATAGAAGCTTTTTCTACAACTCTTCTCTCTTCTTTCTGAGTTCTCACCAGAACTGCCTCTAGCATTCATTTGTACATCAATAGCTATTTCAAGGCAAGCCACACTTTTTCTAGTATGCCATCATAATTATTCCAGCCCCTACCTATCACTCAAATTTCAAAGTCACTTCCACATTTTTAGGCTTTTGTTACAGCAGCACCCCACTCCACAGAACCAAAATCTGTACTTGTCAGCTTAGGCTGCCTTAACCAAATACCACAGATTGAAAGACTTAAAAGACACAAATTTGCTTTCTCGCAGTTCTAGAAGCTGGAAGTCTAAGATTAAGGTGCCATCACGTTAGTTCCCAGCGAGACCTCTCTACATGACTTACAGATGGCTACCTTCTTGCTGTGTCCTCTAATTGTCTTTTTTCTGTGCTCAGTTGGAGAGAAAGGGAGGGTGTCTCTTCCTGTTCTTATAGGGTACAGGTCCTATTAGATTAGGGCCCCATTCTTATGAACTCATTTAATCTCATCTCCTTAAACGCCTTATCTCAGAATACAGTCACATTGATGACTGGGACTTTAACATATGAATTCAGGGGCAGGGAGCACAATTTAGTCCATAACAGAGCTTTTATACACAATGAGAAAAAACAAGATTCATAAAAAGAAAACTTGATAAACTATATGTCACTAAAATTGAAAATGACTGTGCTTTAAAAATATACCAATGAGAGAATGATATGGCAAGACACAAATTGGGAGAAAATAACTGTGCATCATATAGATAAAGAATTTGTATCTAGAATATATATGGAATTCTAAGAATTCAGAAATAAAGAGGAAAACAACCTAATTTAAAAATGTGAACAAAATTTGAATAAATATTTTACAAAAAAGACATAAATGTTTAATAGGCTCATAAAAGATGCTCAAGATCATTTTTCATTAGGGTAATTCAAATTGAAGCCACAATGAAAAACACTACACACCCACTAGAATAACATTAACCAAAAATGAGAGACAAAATCAAGTGCTGACAAGAAAAAAACTGGAACCCTCTTTTATGGCTGATGTGAAATGTAAAATTGTACAGTCACTATGGACAACAGTTTGGCAGTTTCCTTAAATCTTAAACATAAACTTGTCATATGGTGTAGCAATTTTACTCCTAGGAATATGCCCAAGAGAATGTCCACATATAAATGTTCATAACAGAATTACTCATAATAACCAATATCTGAAAAACAATTCAATGTCTATGAAGTCAAAGAATGTGTTATCCACATCTAATAAGACATAAAAATTTATGAACTATTGACAAGTGCTACAAGATGGACAAACCCAATGAAGAATATGCATATCATATGTTTCCATTTATATGAAATGTCCATAAAAGGCAATTATAGAAACAAAACACAGCCCTGGCCGGTTTGGCTCAGCGGTTGGAGCGTCGGCCTGCGGTCCGGACAGACCTGGGTTCGGTTCCCGCTAAGGGCACGTACCTCGGTTGCAGTTTGTCCCCGGCCCTGGTTGGTCGTGCGGGTGGCAGCCACTCGATGTGTCCCTTCACATCGATGTTTCTCTCTCTCTCTCTTCCTCTCTCTCCCTCCCGCTCTATCTGAACAAAAAATGCAAAAATGTCCTCGGGTCAGGATAAAAAAAAAAAAAAATTTAGTACAGAGATAGAAACAGAACACAAATCAGCAGTGGCCAAGGGCTGAGAATGGCAGCAGAGAAAAACTGCAAATAGACATAAGGGAACTTCTTAGACAACAGAAATGCTGTAAAAGTGAATGGTGATAATATTTACATAACTCCACTGATGTACTAATAATAACTAAGTTATATACTCTTACAAAGGGTGAATTCTATGGTGTGCAAAATATACCTTAATAAAAGTGTTAACAACAAAGTGTTATCAAAATATTGACCACTTATAAGAAAGGCTTGATTCACTGTGTTTCTTTTTTTTTTTTTTTTTAATCTCCTAAGACACATAGCTTATAGCTATACGCACAAGTCCAGAAAAATATCTGTTAAATAAATTAATGAATAAGATAAAGTATCTCCCTTTCTAACAAAAAGAATAGAATAAAAGGCTTTTTCTCTTTGAGAACTGGTAGGTGGTATGGTAAAGAGGAAGGAAGGAGACTTTAATTTAAAAAGATTTTTCTTAACCGTCTTGGAGAAAAGCATTCTCTTCATATGAGTCATATAGATATCACTCAGATAAGACCCTATTTCTTCTGCATTATTTTCTGTATTTGAACTTTTAATAGTTTTACCATGAGGAAATGAGATATATTAAACAAAAATAGAACATTCTGATATACATATTTGCTTTTACCATCAAAACTTTAAATTCATTAGTAGAAATAATACTGGGAACTTATATTCATACTTTAAGATTGATATATTTCATTGGTATACAATAAAAACAAGAAATATCATATACTAATATTGATTGTGAAAAATATATCTTACGTTTTCTATTTGTGAATTATCATTTGTATTTGCTTGGATTTTCTCTGGAAATACAATCTGTAGAGATGAATTTTGAGAACCTAAAGAAATTATTTTAAAAAACAGTGAATAACTGTGTCTTAAACCTGACTAAATATTTTTTCAGGTTCTTTTGTAAAATTCACTTATGCAAATATGAGTTCTCACTGTATATTCCTATAGAAATCTTTAAAACAATTGAAAAACAATAGTTGTAAGACATCATAAAAAGCACAGGGAGAAGTATCAACTTACACAAAATTTGCTGTTCCTGAAAAACACAGAATAGAGTAAAAATAATCAAAGATGAACTTCAAGGTGACTTTCCTGAATTGAAATATTTGAAACAATAGATGGGAAAGTACACTGTATTGAAGTTAAAAGCAATAATAATTCATCAAAACTCAGACTATTCTACTAACGCTACTGACTGCCTAAGAGAAATAATTCTATGGGCATATGAGAAAAAGAAAATCGTATTGGACACACAGGGAGAAAAGAAGACTGGCTTGAGAAATTTTTACAACAGTATTTAACATTAAAAAAAACGAATCACAATGTCTTTGTTAAATCTTCATGAAAAAGTATGGAACCGGAAATTTTTACCCAGCAAAACTGTTATTAAAATAAGAAGGCAAAAGACATATTTACAAGAAAAAAATCAAAGAACATAGTTCACATATACCTGTCATAAAGGGCAAATGAACTTCTCCCAATAAAATATCAACAGATATGAGGAAAAAAGCCTAGTAGTAGTGAGCATTAAATAAACTTAAATATAGAATAAAGATTAAAACAATTGTGGGAATTATAGTTATTTAATAAAATGCAAATATTATAAACTATGATTATATAGGCATAGTAACATTTACAATAATGGTACAAAGTATAGCAGGAGAGGAATACCATATGTGAATACTGATTTCTTTAAATTTATTGCAGTGTGATAAAAAAATGTGACTTAAAGCTGAAAATCAATTGGTAGAAGTAGAAACATATTGTTTAATGATATAAAGGTATTAGAAGAACTAAAACTATAGTCATGTATAAAAAGGAGAGCAGGAGGTAGGAATAAGTAGCAAGATACTAAATTTTCTAATCTCTCACAGTGAGAAATCACTAGTTACTACCTAAATGAACAATTGAATCTATTATATAGAACAAATTATAAATATTCCAAATTAAAAGAAGATGAATACACAAGGAACCCAAAAAAGTACATCAAGTCACAGATTTTTATGGTAAAAGACTTTTTACCAAAACAAAAGCATAAAATCAATAAAGTATAACATAAATAAGAAGCACTACGATAAAAAAATTTGTCATATCAATAAATGTAAGTAAGATGAAGTGACCAAATAAAAGAAAAATCCTCAGACTGGATCCACAAAATAAAAACCCAATTATTCAGACCTTCTGTGGAATAATAAATACTGGATCTAGGCTACTATTAATTTTTGAGGACCTAAAATATGATTGTGCTCACTTTAGGATAAAATGTATGCTTACCAGGAAATTTCAGATGATTAATGGAATTTAGGTTCAAATCTACGAGTGTATTCATGGTTCTACAAGTTAGCCTTATCATAATTTGCCCAATTATGGAACAGTGTGTGGAAATAGATATAATCAATAATCTAGCCTACCTAATATATAGGATGAGGATTATTATGGTAAGAAGGGCCAAAGAGAAAACTCTGAATATCATTTGCACCATCAACAAAACATTAAACCAAAAGACTTCCTGAATCCAGAAAGTAGACCCACTGTGAAGTGATTTGGAATATACAAAGTCAGTGATCTCTATTATGCTCCTATTTTATTTGTTTGATCTGTGTGAATGATTTAAATTTTAAATTTAGTCAGGTGATGATTGAAATAACAAATATTATTTAAAATATGGTCCTTTTACTGAAGCAAATTAACATAGCAATTGACACCTGTATGTAACCATTGATAGAAAAAGTGCTGTTTTCACTATCTCAATAAGCAGAGAATTACCGCAGCAAGGTCGCTTTTTCACTTGGCAGTAATGGCAGTATACATTCACCATCTGTATTGCCTCAGGTCTTTATCATCTCTGGTTCTGCTTCTATCTAGACCCTAAATATACCACACTCTGTGGTAGACAGGATAATCCTCCCAAGGATGTCCATGTTCTAATCCCAAGAATCTGTGAATATTAAATTACATGGCAAATTGTAATTGAGAATTAAGGTTGCTGTTCAACTGACCTTAAAATACAGAGATTATTCTGGATTATCTGTAATCTAAATTCAATCACAAGGAACTTTACATGTAGAAGAGGGGACGGGAACTCAATCCAATGTTCTTGGCTTTAAAGATGGAATAAAGGACTCACAAACCAAAGAATGCAAACAGGCATTAGAATTTGGAAAAGGCAAGAAAACAGATTTTCTACGACAGCCTCTAGAATGAACAGAGCAATGCCAGCCCCTTGATTTTAGCCCAATGAAACCAATTTTATAGAACTGTAAGATAATAAATTTGTATTGCATCATTAACGTTATGGTAACTTGTTACTGCAACAATAGGAAAAAATATACCATCTAAGATAAAATCATTCTGGAGATTATATTCATAAAATCATGCCTATAAGATCTGAACTAGCAGGTATATCAGATGCCTTGGTAAGAAGCAGGTATGCCAAAGTTTTTATTACGCACACACCATGCAAAAGAAAAATCCATCTACAGTGGTCTAGAAGAAATGGTAAAACTCCTCCATAATTAATGGCAAGAAGCACAACACTTGGTAAACCACTTTGGATTTTGGAGGCAACACACATAACATAACTGTGTTGCTTTGACCATTTTACTGAAAAATCATAGGCTGCCAGCTTTGTAAGATGCCAGAGTAAAAGAAAACTCCTCAGCTGACTAAAGCTACTGTGCAGGCAGTTCTACCATTTTTCATTTATGACCAAGGGAAACTACAGTACACTAAGGATCTGTGGCAGATGTAAATGCTGAATTGAGCCTGTATTAAGCCCCACTGGGAGAACCTCAGTAAATGTTCCTGAGGTTTTGAAGCAGACATGTCCTCATTGGCATATGTAGTGGTTTGAATGATGACTGACCCCACCCCCTACACACACACACACACACACACACACACATAAAGACATGTCCACTCAGAATCTGTGGAGGTAACCTTATTTGGAAAAAGTGTCTTTGAAAGGTGTGGTTAGCTAAGGATCTTGAAGTAAGACCATTCCAGATTAGGGTGTATCCTGTAAGTAAGAGAAGACACAAGAGAGACAGTGATATGAAGACAGAGGCAGATACTGAAGTAACATGTCTACAAGACAAGAAATACTAAGGATTTCTGGCAGCCACCAAATCTAGGAAAGAGGCATGAAAGAGATTCTCCATCATAGTTTCCAAAAGGAATCAATATCTTGATTTTGGATTTCTGGCCTCCAGAAGTATAAGAAAGCACATTTCTGTTATTTTAAACCTCCTAGTTTGTGGTACTTCGTATGGCAGCCACAACAAATTAATATAAGTATACAAGTATATTTATTTTATGCATGTTTCTAGCTCACAACTGGACTCTGATAGAGGTTAAAATTCAGACCATGTGATACTATAGATCTTGCAACCTGAGCCCCTCTTCACAGACAGACATAATTAGACACAGCTGGTTTCTCAGGTCACTGTGCATTAGGAAAGAAAGATGAAAGAGGGGTAGCCACTCTTAGTTGCCTTGATCCCAAAGGAACAGATCCTTTCTTCTCAACCCCTTGAGCAAGAGCTACTTGAATTGACCCAATTTAATGGAAAAGGGACAAAAAATGTATGCAAAAACCGTGAGCACTAGGAGCTTTGTCACATAAAAGGATGGGGAAACTATATTTACAACAAATATTAATCTAAGAAAAGTTGATGTAGTTAACAGCACAAATAAAATTTAAGGGGCAAAATCATTATTAGAAACAGAAGCAGGATACAGTTAATAAAAAAATAAACCAGAATGAATGAAAAAAAAAAGAAGAAGAAGAAGAAGAAAAAATTGGAATGCTACCTCACACCATATACAAAAATTAGCTCAAAATGGATCATTGACCATTCCGAGTTCATACTGCTGACCTGTGCCTGGTCTACTGCAGCAATCCTGGCTATCCACCTTCCTGGCTCTGGAATGCCAAAGGACCTCATCAAGTGGTCTAGTCCCTTGAGCCTGCCGGAAGTGGACAAGCAGCCACAGCAGCTGATGCAGATCAAATACACTGGAGCAGAGACTGATGAGCTGGAAAAAAATGCTTACACCTACTCAGGTTAAAAACTGGCCCACCAGTATTGCATGGGATGGCCTTGAACCAGGTAAACTCTATACTTTGGTCTTGACAGACCCAAATTCTCCCAGCAGGATAGGCCCAGAATATAGAAAATAGCACCATTTTCTGGTGGTCCAATTATGTGGGCTTTGGGCCTCCCAAGGGCACAGGCCTTTACCATATGCCTGGCTAGTTTATAAGTATGACAGGCTGTTGAAGTATGAAAAGCCCACTCTCAGCAACCAATCTGGACACCACCATGGCAAATCTTTCCACAAAAAATAGGATCTTAGGTCCCCAGCAGCTGGCACATGTTACCAGGCAGAAAGGGATGACTATGTGCCCAAGCTCTGAGAACAGCTGTCTGGGAAGTAGGAGAAAGCCAGGAGGCAGAAATCACCCAGGGAGCCCAAAGCAATATTTTCAAGTTCAGTGATGTATGTAGATTTCTCCTCTTCCCTGTTCCCACTCTCACAGGCAACACATGAGCAGACAGGGGTTTAGGGTGAGTTTCCCTTCTACAAAGACTGGTTTATGATTCGATAAAATTTTAACTACATTTTGGGGGATATTTTGGTACTATGATGGGGTGATCAGTTGTTAATATAAAAATAGCAACTCATAATCTAAAGAAGAAATTTTAGGTAAAAAGATCAGGTCTATAGTAATACAGCAGAGTACCAAAAAAATGTTTAATGGAGTTAAAAAAAAAAAAAAAAAAAAAGATTCTTGCCTCTGCCTTTGTGAGCCAAGTCCAGAATTATGCATGATAGCACATTCTGAGATGTATTCTCACGGCCCTGTCTCTCACCAGACAACCAAAAGATGATGACATGTGCACTAACCCCCAATATGGTACACCTTGCTATGTGTCAGTATCCCACTCTTGTTCCTTTAAAGATCAGTACTAAAAAAAGCAATAGGAAGAGTTGCTTTTCTGTGGAAGCACAGCTGTCTCGCTTACCTACAGGCTGGGTAAGAGGCTATCAGAAATTCTAAAGTCTCTGCCTGTTCTATTGATCACTCTTCATTGGTGTAAGAAAAGCTGGTCTGGAGTTGCTGAATGTCATGTTAATTCTGCTATTTGCTTATTCTCAAAAAAAAGCAAAACAGCCCTGGCTGATGTGGCTCAGTGCTTAGAGTGTCAGCTGGCACACTGAAGGGTCACGGGTTCAATTCCTGGTCAAGGGAACATACCTGGGTTGCAGGTTCCATCCCAGGCTCCAGTAGGGGGCACGTGTGGGAGGCAAACAATCAATGTGTCTCTCTCTTATCAGTGTTTCTCTCTCTCTCTCTCTCTCTCTCTCCCTCCCTCCCTCCCTCCCTCCCTCCCTCCCTCCCTTTCCACCTACCTTCCACTCTCTTTAAGAAGCAATGGGAAAAATATCTTCGGGTGAGGTTTAACAAAAAAAGTAAAGACATTATGTGGACAAAAAAAGATGGATCAATAGCAAAAATATTAAGAGGTAAAAAATAAAATTCTTAAAAGAAAAAACAGGAGTAAACCTTCATGACCTTAGATTGGCAATGGATTCTCAGAAATGACACCGAGAACATGAGTAAGAAAAGAAAAAACAGATATATTAGGCTTCATCAAAATTAAAAACTTCTGTGAGTCAAAGAACACTCACAAGAGAGTATATATATGCAACGTACAAAATGAGAGAAAATATTTGCAAATAATTTTTCTGAAAAAGATCTAGTATCAAGAACACTAAGAAAAACACAACTCAAAAACAAAAAGAACAACCCAATTTTAGAAATGAGCAAAGAACTTGAATACTTATTTCTTTAAAGAAGATATACAAATGTCCAATAAATATATGAAAAGATAAGCAACAACATTTATCATTAGGGGAATGCAAACCAAAGCCATGTCAAACCCATTAGGAAGACTATTATCATGAAAAAAAAATTAAAAGAAGTAAAAATAACATGTGTTGGCAATAATGTGGAGAAATTAGAACCTCTGTGCATGGCTAGTAAGAATGTAAAATTGTGCAGCTGGAAAATAATGTGATAGCGCCTCAAAATATTAAATATAGAAATAGAAATAGAATTTTCTATTTTTAATATTCATATCCATACTCATATCCAGAAATTCCACTTTTGTGTATATACCCAAAAGATCTAAAAAGAAGGACTCAAAACAGGTACTTGTACATTCACATTCATAACAGTATTATTCATACTAGCCAAAAAGTAAAAGTAACCCAAATATCCAATCAACAGATGAATAAACAAAATGAAATATATATTTTTATATGTATTCCACACAATGGAATACATATCTACTCAGCTTTTAAAAGGAGTAAATTTTGACACATGCTACAACACAGATGAATGTTGAGGTCATTATACTAAGTGAAATAAGCCAGTTAGAAATAAGTAAAATAAGCCAGAAAAATACTGTATAATTCCACTTAATGTGAGGCACTGAGAAGAGTCAAATCCCTAGAGACAAAAAGTACAATGGTGGTTGCCAGAAACTAGAGGGAGGAGACAAGGAGCAGTTAGTGTTTAATGGGTATTGAGTTTCAGCTGGAAAAGTAAAATAAAAATCTGGAGATGAATGGTGGTGATGTTGCAAAACAAAATGAGTATACTCAATGACACTGAAATGTACAACTAATATGGTTATAATGAGTAGAAAATAGAAATTATAAATTTGAAAAATACAATAATTAAACTAAAGAGGAATTCAGCAGAAGAAAGGCTCAGTAAACTCAATAATATCCAGGACCCATTTCTTTTTTTTTTTTTTTTAATCATCCTCACCCGAGGACATTCTTTGTTCAGGTAGAGTGGGAGGGAGAGAGAGAGGAACAGAGAGAGAGAGAAACATCGATGTGAAAGGGACACATCAAGTGGTCGCCACCTGCACAACCAACCAGGGCCGGGGACAAACTGCAACCGAGGTACGCGCCCTTAGCAGGAACCGAACCCGGGTCTCTCCGGACCGCAGGCTGATGCTCTAACCGCTGAGCCAAACTGGCCAGGGCCAGGACCCATTTCTGATGAAACTACTCAGTAGTCTGGGAATAGAGGGATCATATCTCGACATAATAAAGGCCATATATGAAAAACATACAACCAACATCATATTCAATGGACAAAAACTAAAAACATTTCCCTTAAGAACAGGAACAAGACAAGGATGCCCACTTTTGCCACTCTTATTTAATATAGTACTGGAAGTCTCAGCCACAGCAATCAGACAGGAAATAAAAATGAATGGGATCCAAATTGGAAAGGAGGAAGTGAAACTGTCATTATTCGCAGATGACATGATATTATACATAGAAAACCATAAAGACGCCATCAAAAATCCACTAGACTTAATAAATGAATATGGCAAAGTAGCAGGATACAAAATTAACATCAAGAAATCGATGGCATTCTTATACAAAATGATGAACTCACAGAAAGAGAAGCTAAAAAAAAATCCCATTTACCATTGCAGCAAAAAAAGTAAGATACCTAGAAATAAACTTAACAAAAGAAGTAAAGGACCTATTTGAAGAAAACTGAAGGACATTAAAAAAAAAAAAAATAGAAGATGATATAAAAAAGTGGAAGCACATACCTTGTTCATGGATTGGAAGAATTAACACCATTAAAATGTCCATACTACCCAAAGCAATCTATAGATTCACTGCAATCCCCATCAAAATACTAATGACATATTTCACAGAACTAGAACAAATACTTCAAAAGTTCATATGGAACCAAAAAAGACCCTGAATGGCCACAGCAATCTTGAAAAAGAAGGACAAAGTAGGTGGGATCACAATACCAGATATCAAGTTATACTACAAAGTTACTGTAGTCAAAACAGCCTGCTACTGGCATAAGAACAGGCACATAGATCAGTGAAATAGAACAGAGAACTCAGAAATTGATTCAAAACATTATGCTCAATTAATATTTGACAAAGGTGGCAAGAGCATACAATGGAGTGAAGATAGCCTCTTTTTTTTTTTTTTGCATTTATCTTGAGATAGAGCAGGAAGGAGAGAGGGAGGAAGAGAGAAGGAGAGAGAAACATTGACGTGAAAGGGACACATCGAGTACACGACCCAACCAGGGCCGGTACAAACTACAACCGCAGTACATGCCCTTAGCAGGAAATGAACCCTGGTCTCTCTGGACCACCGACACTCTAACCGCTGAGCCAAACCAGCCAGGGCAAGACAGCCTCTTTAATCAATGGTGTTGGGAAAATTGAACAGCTACATGCAAGAAAATGAAACTAGACCATCAACTTATACCATACACAAGAATAAACTCAAAATGGATAGAAGAATTAAATGTGACTTGTGAATCCATAAAAATCCTAGAAGAAAATGTAGGTAACAAAATTTCAGACATCATATGCAGCAGAATTTTCACTGATGCATCACCTAAGGCAACAGAAACAAAGAAAAAAATGAACACATGGGACTACATCACACTCAAAAGCTTCTGCACAGCAAAAGAAACAACCATCAAAATGGAAAGGCAACCCACCATATGGGAGAACATAATTGCCAATGATATATTAGATATATACCCTAATTTCCAAAATATACAGAGTGCTCATACAATTCGACAAAAGGAAGACAAAGAACCCAATGAAAAAATGGGCAAAGGACCTAAATAGACACTTCTCCAGACAGGACTTACAAATGGCCAAGGGACATATAAAGAAATGTTCAACATCACTAATCATCCGAGAGATGCAAATTAAAACAACAATGAGGTATCACCTCACACCTGTCTGAATGGCCACCATCAACAAAGCATCAAACAACAAGTGTTGGCGAGGGTGTGGAGAAAAAGGGACTCTAGTACACTGCTGGTGGGAATGCAGACTGGTGCAGCCACTATGGAAAACAACATGGTATTACCTCAAAAAGTTAAAAATTGAACTGCTATTTGACCCAGTGCTCCCACTTCTAGGAATATACCCTAAGAAGCCTGAAACAGCAATCAGAAAGAATATGTGTACCCTCATGTTCATAGCAGCACTACTTATAATAGCTAAGATCTGGAAACAACCCAAGTGTCCATCAGTAAATGAATGGGTAAAAAAGCTGTGGTATGTATACACAATGGAGTACTGTGTAGCTGTAAGAAAGAAAGATTTCTTATCCTTTGAGACAACATGGAGGGACCTGGAAAGTATTATCCTAAGAAAACAAGCCAAGCAGAGAAAGACAAATATCATATGATCCCATTTATTTGTGGAATATACTAAACATAACAGTCTGAAGAACAGGGTAGCCCAGAGACATGGAAGTAGGGTACAGACTGACAATCCCTAGAAGAGGGGGTGGGGGAAAAGATAAACCACAGAACTTATATGCATGTACACATAACCAATGGACATGGACAACAAAGCTGAGGATGGGGCAAGGAGCAAGGGGGAGAAGGGTGTCAATGGGAAAAAAAGGAGAAACATCTGTAACAAAAAAAAAAAAAGAAGACGAAGAAGAAATATCAGCCTTAAATGACACATTAGACTAGACATAATTGACACTTACAGAGCCTTTCATCTCAGAACACCAGATTATATATTTTTCTCTAGAAACATTCTCAAGGACAGACCATATGTTAGAATGCAAAACTAGCCTCAACAAATTAAGAAAAACTGAAATCATACCAAGCATATTCTCTGACCACAATGCTTTGAAATTAGAAATTAAATTGCAAAAAAAAAAAAAAAAAGAGGAAGCAAAAAATAACACAAATATGTGAAGATCAAACAACATGCTACTAAAAAGTAACTGGGTGAAAGAAGAAATAAAAGGTGAGATTAAGCTATATATAAAGTCCAGGTAGCTAAGTTGGTTAAAGCATTGTTCTGATATACCAACATTGTGGATTCAAACTTCCTGTCAGGGCACATATAAGAAGAACCAATGAATGCATAAATAAGTGGAACAACAAATTGACCTCTCTCTCTCTCTCTCTCTCTCTCTCTCTCTCTCTCTCTCTCTCTCTTTCTCTCTCTCTCTGTCTCTCTCTCATCAATAAAAAACATTTTTAATTAAAAAAAATAGAGAGAGAGACTAATGAGAATGGCAATGTGACATAGCAAAACTTCTGGGATGTAGTGGAAGCAGTAATAATAGGGAAGTTTATAGCATTACAGGTTTCTCTCAAGAAACAAGAAAAATCTCAACAACCTAACATTACATCTTAACTAGAAAAAGAACAAACAAAGCCCAAAGTCAGCAGAAGAAAGGAAATAAAAATTAGAACAAAATTGAATGAAATAGAGAAAAGATTATATAAAAAAAATTAATACGACAAAAACCTGGTTCTTTGAAAAGATTAATAAAATTGACAAACCCCTGTCTAGATGAAGAAAAAAAGAGAAAAGACTCAAACAAAATCAGACATGAAAGAAAAGCTACCAGAGACCACACAGAAATACAAAGGATCATACAAGAATACTATGAAAGATTATATGCCACCAAATTCAATAACCTAGAAAAAATGAGTAAGTTTCTAGAAATATATTACCTTCCTTGACTGACTCATAAAGAATATGAAAACCTAAATAGACCAATTAACAGTGAGAAATTGAAACAATGATCAAAAACCTCCCAAAAAGTAAAAGTTCAGGAATAGATGGCTTCACTGGTGAATTCTACCAAACATTCCAAAAGAGTTTATACCTAGCCTTCTCAAACTCTTCTAAAAAATTGAAGAGGCAATACTTATTGACACATTTTACAAGGCCAATATTACCCTGGTACAAAAACCTGGTAACAATAAGACACAAAAAAACTACAGACCAGTATCTCTGATAAATACAGATGCAAAAATCCTAAGTACAATACTAGAAAATCGAATACAGTAATACATTTAAAAAACAATACATCATGATCAGGAAGAGTCCATTCCAGGGGCACAAGAATGGTTCAAAATATGAAAATCAATCAATGTGATACATCACATTAACAAAATAAAGAATAAAAATCAATAATCTTATCAATATATGCAGAAAAAGCATTTAAAACACTCAATAAAATTGTTATAGAAGGAAAGTACCTCAACATAAATAAGGCCATATATGAAAAACCCTCAGTTAATATCATACTCAATGATAAAAAACTGAAAGCTTTTCCTCTAAGATCAAGAATAAGACAGGATGTCCACTGTCACCACTCTCATTCAACATAATACTGGAAGTCCTAGCCAGCACAATCAGACAAGAGAAAAAAATAATAGGCATTCAGATTTGGAATAAAGAAGTATTTTTTTAGCCCTGGCCAGTTTGGCTCAGCAGTTAGAGTGTTGGCCTGCAGACCAAAGAGTTGTGGGTTCGATTCTGGTCAGGGGCATGTACTTCGGTAGTGGTTTGTCCCCGGCCCCGGTTGGGGTCATGTGGGAGGCAAGCAGTCAACGTGTCCCTCTCATGTCGATGTTTCTCTCTCTCTCCTTTTCTCTCCGTCCTTCCCACTCTATCTGAAGATAGATGGAAAAAGTATCCTCAGGTAAGGATTAAAAAAAAAAAGTATTTTTGTAGATCACATGATTCTTTTTATAGAAAACCCTAAAGACGCCACCAAACAAATGTATTAGAAATAATAAACAAATACAGTAAAGTTACAAGACACAAAATCAATGTACACAAATCTACTACATCCCTATGTACTAAAAATAAAATTTCAGAAAAAGAAAATTTAAAAAACAATTCATTTTAAAAATGCAATACAAAATAAAATACCTAGGAATAAATTTAACAAAATGTGTGAAGGATCTATATACTGAAAACTACAAAGCATTGTTAAATGAAATTGAAAAAGATACAATGAAATGGAAAGATATTCCATGTTCATGAACTGGAAGAATCAACATAGTTAAAATGTCCATATTACCCAAAGCAATACACAGATTGAATGCAATCCAATCAAAATCCAAATGATATTTTTTACAGAAAAAAGAACAAAAAATCATCAGATTTGTCTGGAACCACACACACACAAAAAAATCGAATAAAGCAATACTGAGAAAAAAGAACAAAGCCCCAGGTATCATACTCCCTGACTTCAAATTATACTACTAATTGATGACAATCAAACAGTATGGTATTGGCAGAGAAACAGACACAAAAACACAATTAAAAGCTCAGAAATAAATCCACATGTATATGGGCAAATAGTGTTTGACAAAGGAGCCAAAATTATACAGTGGAGAAAAGAAAGCCTCTTTAGTAAATGGTGCTGGGAAAATTATAAAGCCACATACCAAAAAATGAAACTAGACTACTGTTTGTCTTTATATACAAAAAGTAACTCCAAATGAATCAAACACCTGAAAATAAGACCTAAAACAATAA
The DNA here is from genome assembly GCF_014108415.1 of Molossus molossus. Taxonomy (NCBI): domain Eukaryota; kingdom Metazoa; phylum Chordata; class Mammalia; order Chiroptera; family Molossidae; genus Molossus; species Molossus molossus. The sequence goes on along the minus strand of NW_023425403.1, from coordinate 27,444,873 downwards.
ATTACATAGACAAAAACATAGGTATCAATGGTATGGACCTTGGTCTTAGGGAAGTTTTTATTAATTTGACCCACAAGGCAAGAGTCATAAAGGCAAAAATCAATGAATGAAACTATAGCAAACTAAAAGCTTCTGCACAGCAAAAGAAACTGCCAACAAAACTAAAAGGCAGCCAACTGAATGGAAGAAGATATTTGCAAACAGTAGTTCCAACAAGGAGTTAATATGCAAAATATTTAAAGAACTCATACCACTCGGATTCCAAAATGGCAGTAAGTGAATGGAAGCTACAAAGACCATCTCCCAGGACCAAACTGGAATTACAACTAAAATAAAGACAAATTCTTGGGCAAAAGTAACAGAAAAGCAGCTGGAGAGGACCCATATAACCAGGGACAGGAAAAAAGGACACTGAATCAAACCTGGTAGGTCTGCAGAGGCATGAAAGGGAAGGCTGGGAGCCCACGAACAGCAGCTGTTTTAGCTGTGAGCAGCTTTCACGGGGTTAAAATCCCATGCTGGCTCCACAGCACAGAGGGCCGGGACAGAGCAATAAATTAGCTACAGCCACTCACCATGGGCTCTGGCTGAGAAAGGGCAGACTAGACAGGAACAGTGTGGGGACATGGGATTCAGAGGGTGCTCAGAATTTTTGCTGAGTAACAACCACACAGGACAGTGGCCATCTTGCTTGGGGAGCCCATTCCAGGAGCTCTGGGGAGAAGCAGCCCCTCCCTTGGAGATTTAACCCCACCCAGGTGGACCAGAGAAATGAAAATTGAGGCTCATTAACAGCCAGCTTCTACCCCATCCTCTGGAAATCCCCTTATGCTGAACACCTGAGGAAGTTTTTCATTCAGCTGAGGGCTACAACCCAAGGCTCGTCAAGTAATTGAGACTAATACCCTCCACGCAATAAGCAAGAGGATAACTGAATTTTTCCTGGACTTGCAAATCTACCAGGAAAGTAAGATTTGACAATGGTGTTTAATGTGGGTCCTCCCACACTCATCAAAACCCACTAGAGGGAGTCACAAACAGCAGAACACTAATACCCACAGGGAAAATTTGTCAGGCTCCAAAACCCACTGAGATAGGCAAAATGGTGAAACAGAGAAACAAATCCCAAATGAAAGAACAACAGAACTCTACTGAAGATGAGATCAGCAAAATGCAGTAAAGCAAGTTATCAGGTAGAGTTCAGAGCCATGATCTTGAGGAGGCTCAACAGCATGAGTAAAGGTATAGAAACACTGAAAACCAACCAAGTGGAAATGAAGAATGACATAGCAGAAATAAAGAACACACTGGAAGGAATAACCAGCAGAGTAGAGGAAGTTGAGGACTGGATCAGTGAATTAGAAAACAGAGTAGAAAACCTCAACCAATCAGAAAACCAAAAGAAAAAAAAATAATTAAAGAACAGGAAGACAGCTTAAGAGAATTGTGGGACAACTGAAAATGTAACAACATTCATATCATAGGCGTTCCAGAAGAAGAAGAAAATGAGCAAGTGTTAGAGAATATATTTGAAGAAATAGTGACAGAAAACTTCCCTAACTTGGTGAAGAAAGAAGGTATTCAAGTTCAAGAAGCACAGAGAGCCCCAAGTAAGAAGAACCCGAATAGGCCCTCACCAACACACATAGTAATTAAAATGCCAAATATTAAAGACAATGAGAGAATCCTAAAGGCAGCAAGAGATGAGCAACAGGTTACTTTCAAAGGAACCTTCATAAGGCTATCAGCTGACTTCTCAACAGAAACACTACAGGCCAGAAGGGAATGGCATGAAGTAATCAAGGTTATAAAAAAAACAAGGATCTGCCCTGGCCTATTGGGCTCTGCAGTTAGAGCATCAGCCTGTGATTCAGAGAGACCCAGGTTCGGTTCCCACTAAGGATAAAAATCCTAGAAGAAAATGTAGGCAACAAAATTTCAGACATCATATGCAGCAGAATTTTCACTGATATATCACTCTAAGGCAACAGAAACAAAGGGGAAAATGAACACATGGCACTATATTAAACTAAAAAGCTTCTGCATAGCAAAAGAAACAACCATCAAAATAGAAAGGCAACCCACTGTATGGAAGAGCATAAATGCCAATGGTACATCAGATAAAGGGTTAATTTCCAAAATATATAAAGTGCTCATACAACTCAACAAAAGGAAAATAAAGAACCCAATTAAAATATGGGCAGCGGACCTAAATAGACGCCTCTCCAGACAGGATATACAAATGGCCAAGAGACATATGAAGAAATGCTCATTGTCACTAATCATCAGAGAGAGGCAAATTAAAACAACTATGACTTATCACCTCACACCTGCCAGAATGGCTGCCATCAAACAAATCATCAAACAACAAGTGCTGGTGAGGGTGTGGAGAAAAGGGGACTCTAGTACACTGCTGGTGGGAATGCAGACTGGTGCAGCCACTATGGAAAACACTATGGTGTTACCTCAAAAATTGAAAATTAAATTGCCATTTGGCCCAGTGATCCCACTTCTAGGAATATATCCTAATAAGACTGAAACACCAATCAGAAAGATTATATGTACCCCTATGTTCATAACAGCACTGTTTACAATCGCTAAGATCTGGAAACAGCCCAAGTGTCCATCAATAGATTAGTGGATAAAAAAGCTGTGTTACAGCCCTGGCCAGTTTGGCTCAGCGGTTAGAGCGTCGGCCTGCAGTTCTGAGAGACCCAGGTCCAGTTCCCGCTAAGGGCGCATACCTCAGTTACAGTTTGTCCCCGGCCCTGGTCGGTTGTGCGGGTGGCAGCCACTCGATGTGTCCCTTTCACATCAATGTTTCTCTCTCTCTCTCTGTTCCTCTCTCTCCCCCCCACTCTACCTGAACAAAAAATGGAAAAATGTCCTCGTCAGAGAAAGACGAATACCACATGATCTCACTTATTTGTGGAATATAATGAACAAGGTGGGCTGATGAACAAAACTGACCCAGAGACATAGAAAGGAGTATGGTTTAGACTGACAAACCTCAGTAAAGGGGAGCAGCCGGTGATGGATGAGATGAACCAAAGAACGTATATGCATGTATGCATAACCAGTGGACATAGACAACATTGCTAGGGGGTATGGGAGGTGGGGTGTGGAGGAGGGTGTCTAGAGGACAAAGGAGAAACATATGTAACAGAAATAAGTTAATAAAAATTGGGGGAAATAATTAAAAAGTCATACAACTCAAATAAACAATCCAATTTAAAAATACACAGAGGACCTGAACAGACACTTCTCCCAAGAAGACATACAAATGGCCTCAGGTATATGAAAAGATGCTCACCTTCACTAGCCACTAGGGAAATACAAATCAAAACTACATTGATATACCACCTCAGACCTGTTAGAATGGCTGTTATCAACAAGAAAATAATAGCATGTGTTGGAGAAAAAGGAACCCTCATTCACAGGAATATAAACTAATAGAGCCAGTTTTTTGAGGAAAACAGTATGGAGGTTCCTCAAAAAATTAAGAATAGAATTACCATATGACCCAACAATCCCTCTTGTGAGTATCTACCAAAAATTTTGAAAACATTTATTCACAAAGATATATTCACCCTTATGTTCATTGCAGCATTATTCGTGGTGGCCAAGACATGTAAACAACCGAAATGTCCTTCTATTGATGACTGGATAAAGAATTGTGGTACATATATACACAAAGAAATACTACTCAGCCATTAAAAAGATTAAATGCTGCCATTTGTATATGAGACTATCAAGCTAAGCAAAATAAGTCAGACAGAAAAAGTCAACAACCCCATGACTTCACTAATATGTGGAATATAAAACTGAAAGCAGCAAATGAACAAACAAGAAAAACAGACAAAAACTCATAAATACAGACAACAGTATGGTGGTTACTAGAATGAAGGGGGTATGGGAGTTGTAAAAGGTAATGGGGGTCAAATATACAGTGATGAAAGAATATTTGACTTTGGGTGGTGGGCACACAATACTAGACATGGATGATGTATCATAGAATTGTACACTTGATAATACACTATATAATTTTATTAACAATGTCACCCCAATAAATTTAATTTTTAAAAATTAGCTCAGTGCTTACATGAGAAAATTAGGGATGCCTCCCACCATCCATAGATTGAAAAAGAATCTAGCAAATCATACAAAAACCTGATGAACCAGTCTTAGATTATTGCAATCTCCTGGAAGCTGCCTTTAAGCCGTATTCAGGGTTAGAGAAAATTGATGCTTCTCTTAGTCCCTTTTTATTTATTTTTTATTTTTTAATCCTTATCCGAGGATATTTTTCCATTGAGTTTTAGATAGAGTGAAAGGGAGGGAGGGAGGTAGAGAAAGAGAAACAATGTGAAAGAGGTACATCCATTGGTTACCTCCTGCACAACCCCAACCGGGGAAGGGGTTCAAACCTTCAACCCAGGTGCATGCCCTTGAACAGGAATCAAACCAGCAACCCTTTGGTCCATGGGTCTATGCCCTAAATGCTGAGCCAAACTCACCAGCAGTCTTACTCCTTTTTTAGTACCACATTCCTTAATGGATTAAATAAAAGAACGAAACACCTTGGTTAAAGGACTTCAAAAAAAATTGTCTCACAATGAATGGCCATATTAACCTCACAAATGGCTAGAACCATTCATTGATCAGCCAAGGAAAAAACTGCTCAAATTATGAATTTGTAGCTCCTCAAATAGAAGGCCCCAAGGAACATTTTCTAGACAGACTCCATCTTCACAAGGTATTTGTCATTATTGCAAACAACCGGGTCACTGGAAAAACTATTGTCCAAAATTAAAGTGAAAGCCTTATCTGCAGACGGAGGTTCCTTGTGTGGACCCATTTCATGAATTACCTGAAATTTTTGAAAAGCCCTATCCTCCTTTCATTCATACATACATTCAGACTAGGGATGCGCTGAGAAACATACAGAAATTTGTTTTAATCTTCCTTTTAAATTTCTAGGGCAAAACTGAACTAACATACTATTAGAGCCTTCATTGATGCCAGGGCAACTTTAACAGTTTTTAACCCCATCAGCCTCTCAATACCTTTTATTTGGAGTACAGAATAAATCAAAATGATGGATGTTTCTAATCATGTCATGGAAGCATACAAGTTTCTCCCTTTGCCTTTTAGAAGAGGTTTCTTACTGGGATTATACCAAATTTCTCCTTGTGCCCTCTGTCCAAATACATTTATTCAGGCAAGTTCTTTTAGGCAAATTCCAGGCTAATATCTTGTTTTCTTCTAAGGGCCAAATTAATCTCAAGATACTTGACTCTTCTGATAACTTCCCTACACAGCAGTTGGAATTTAAAATTCCAATTATGATGGCCATGATAAGTGACCAAATCAACAATAAATTGTTAGAATCTGTTCCTCCTCATTTTGATTACAATCCTCCACTCGCTCGCACCAATTAAAATTCAGGTACATGCATCTAAAGCCTTGCCTAACATTAAGAAATACCCCATTAGGGTACAGGACCTTAAAGAAATTTTTCCTGTAACAGAGACACATTTTGATAAGATCCTAATTGTTCCACATACTAGTTCTTGTAATACTCCTATCCTCCCTGAAGGTAAACCAAATGGATAAAGATGGCCGTTTCTTCAGGACTTTAGCACTATTAACAGCATTGTCATTCCGTGGCACCCTCTCCTGCTGAATCCACACACTATCCTTAACTCCATTCCTACAAATAGTGCCTTCTTCACTGTTACTGATTTATGAAGTGCCTCCTTTAGATTTCCTGTTGATCAGGAAAACAAGTACCTTTTGTCTTCACCTGGACTGTTATGACACAGGTTATACTGAAAGTCCATTTTATTTTTCCCAATTACTCAAACAGGATTTGGCAGATGTGATTTTCCACAAGGTTTTGCCTTATTATAGTATATTGATTATTTCCTTCTTTGCTCATTCTCTGAGAAACAATGCATTCAGGACAGTCTTTTTCTCTTAATTCAATTAGTCCTAAAAGGACATAAAGTCTCTAAGGAAAAGTTCCAATTTATTAAAAACCCAAGTTAAATATTTAGGACGTTTAGTGACATTTCAGGGATTAATGTTGAATCCAAACAGGACCCAGGCAATATTTCAATTCCCTCTTCCCAAAACTAAGACATTTGCGGAGTTTTCCAGGGTTGGCATGATATTGCAGAAGCTGGATTTCGAACTTTTCTTTGTGCACTCAACCCTTCTATGTTTTTTCAAAAGAACAAGAACCAGACCCAATCATTTGGACAAGAACATCTGAATCTGCTTTCCAGGCCCTAAAACATGAGTTAACTTCAGCTCCCAGCCTAGGACATCCCATTTATTCTCTCCCTTTCTCTCTTTTTGTCCACAAATGGGAAGGAAATGCCCTGCACATCTTGGTCCAACAAGACCGGGATCACTACGGGCCAACTGAGTATTATAGTTAATAGCTGGATCCTGTGGCTAGAGGGCTCCATCCCTGCCTACAAGCTGTCTCCACCACTGCATTTCTGCTAAAGACAACGGAGGACATCATAATGGGTTCCCTTTTGAAAGTCTCTGTACTCCATTCAATAGAAATCCTTTTATACTCTCACTACCCTCCCCATCTTTCTGCTAGTGAACTCGTATCCTATGAAGTGTTACTTTTCTCTTTGCCTAACACAAATATTTTTCATTATAATGCCTTCAATCCTACCATTCTTCTTCCTTTACCAGCTGATAAAACCCCACATGACTGTTTACTGACCTGTGACACTTTCATTGGTCCACGACCTGACTTGCAAGAGAGACTCCCCTTGATAACCCCGTTTCTTAGTTCATTGGTGAAGGCAAACTTACTGGTGAATATGCTACAGCTACCCTTTTAATATATTCCACAGGCCTCTTCAGCCCAAAGAGCAGAACTTTTTGCACTTGCTTGTGTTTGTGCACTAGTAAAAGTTGACAATATCTTTACTGATAGTTGCTACACTTTTGGCACTGCCCAAGACTTTGGTATGCTTTGAAAACTGTGGATTTCTAACACCAGGGGAAATAACATTAAAAATAGGTTGGGTGATACTGCTTTGTTATATTACCAAAACTATTAGCTATTGTTAAGGTTCCTGGTCATTAAAAACAGACACCAATAAAGAATATGAAAATTGTCTGGCCAACAAAAGAGCTAAAAGAGATGCTCTCCAAAATTATTATTCTCAGAATTCTCTTTGTTCGTTGATGATTTCCATTAGCATGGATAATACTAGAGATTTGGGGAAAAAACAAAAACAAAACAAAAAACGATGGGCAACAGTATGCCACTGAAAAAGAAATGCAAAAATAGCCCTGGCCAGTTTGGCTCAGCAGTTAGAGGGTTGGCCTGTAGTCCAGAGAGACCCAGGTTCAGTTCCCGCTAAGGGCGCGTACCTCGGTTGCAGTTTGTTCCCGGCCCTGGTTGGTCGTGCACGTGGCAGCCACTCGATGTGTCCCTTTCATGACAATGTTTTTCTCTCTCTCTTCCTCTCTCTCCCTCCCACTCTGAGCAAAAAATGGAAAAATGTCCTCGGGTGAGGATAAAAAAAAGAAAGAAAGAAAAAGAAATGCAAAAATAAAAAGATGCTCATTGTACTTACAGTCCCAAAACCAAATTATGGTATGGGCCAGACAGACATCACCTGAGAAGCAATATTAAAATTAATCCATGAAATACCACATCAGGTTACAGAAAAAATGTTGGATTAGGACAGCATTACTATTGAAAACTTCCCAAAATTGTTTCAGAGGTGTCTTGTCTGTCCAAAGTATAACCCAAATAAATCTATCCACATTTCCCTTTACCAAAGGACACTTTGAGGTATGGCAATTAGATTTTATTCATAGGCCCCTTCTCAAGGTTATAAATATGTTTTGGTGATGGTTTACATGTACTCTCAATAGGTGGAAGTATTTCCCTGTCAAAGGGCTACAGCCCTTGCTGTGTCCAAGTCCTACTAGAAAAAATCATCCCATTAGCGTTGACGGTGATAGAGGAACATATTTCATTGGAAAAATTCTTAGTACGGTTTGTAATATTTGACCTATTTTACCATATTTTCAATGTGTCTATAACCCTCAGTTTTCTGGACTAGTTGAAAGGACAAATGGCATTATAAAAACACAACTTGCTAAATGTGTAAAGGTCTTTAATCTTCCTGGGCCACAGTTTCTGTCCCTCGTTTTAATGAATCTAAGATTACACTCTTTAGCAGACACAAACTACCACCATTTGAAATTGTTACTGGGTATCTGATAGTGATGTGCTTGTGTGTTCATGAACTCCTACTTGTCACAGGACATGTTGTCTTAGTGCAAGGGATTGAGGTTTTAAAGATAAACAGCCAACCAGTCCAACAGTCTTCACAGCACGCTCCTGGGAGACGAAGACCTGCTCCACCACAACTTACATCCTGGAGATTTTGCCCATTGGAAAATACATCTCCATGAAGATGCTCTACAACCCCCATGGAAGGTACCTTACCAAGTACTTTTAAGTAATCCTTGTGCAGCTGAACTTAAATGCATTGATTCTTGGATTCATGTTTCTCGTTTTAAAGAAAGCTCTGATGCCTACCTGGCAAACTGCCCAATTGGGGAACAAAAGCTCAGAATTTCCAAGTAGAAGCAGACAGCATCTCAATAGAGAGCTTTCTCAAGATTCCAGACCAGGTCAATATAATCTCATGTTTTATTCCCTGAACAATTTTTCAGAAAAACTCTTTTATCCACTTTTCTCTGTGTTGAAAGTGCATGACAATATGTAATTTATGGTGGTAAGACCTTGTAATTCAGAAAAACTGCTCTTCTTATATTCTTATATGCTATACTTATAACCTCCAGCTCATCAACTGTTTTTATTTCGCTTAGAACTCACAATAGCTAGTATACACCTACCTTTCTTGAGTTCTCACAATGGCTCCTGTTAATAGAGATCATTTTAGCTATTGGTTGGCCTCAATCTTTTTGTAAAATTCATTGCTGAAAATTTTGCTTTATTACACCCTTTTGTTCCTACCCTACAGAAACTTTCTGAATCTGAAAATCTCACTGACTACAGCAAACCATACTCTTGAGGTTCCTGAATTCATGGCCTGGCCTCTATCCCTAAAAGGGGTGGCAAAAAAAAAAAAAAAAGACAAAAATAAAAACAAAAGTTGACTGGTAAAAATGTAAGGTTCTCTTCTGCCTTCTTTGAAACACATAAAAACTTCCCTTTGCAAAACATGCCCCAGAGATAACTACCTTCCATTGCGACCTCCTTGCTCATAAAATTATATACCCCTTACTCAGATGTGGACATTGACTAGTAACTTTTCCTTGTTTTGAAAATATAAATGGTACTGGTAGAACATTAGGTTATCTTCCATTAGATGTCAGTAACTATGTTCTCTTACATGATTCAGATGACCATGAGTTCACTCTGTGTTGGAGTCTGCTTGACTACATACAATGTAACCTCTCATAGTATGTCCTTATGGTAGGGCAATGAGATCTACAGTGAACCTGGTATTGGGAAGATGTGCACCCCCTTAATGAAACAATGTGGGGAATGGTGGAAACTAAATTCTACCTATCTTCATGCTGGAACTTCCTCACTATGGAATCAAAATGTGACTCACAATAATCAAACTCATTTATTGCTTCAAGTACTATTTTGTGTTGCAGGACAAACAGTACTGTATGCAAGACAAGTTATTATGTTGGAACAAGTGATATCTGAGGAAAGTTAGTTTTTGGAGGTTGAGTAGAGAGTTCAAGAAGTTTCTGGGATGCTTTATAGTGGAAGAAATTTTGAGGCAGTTTGGTGATGTGCATGACAGACCTCCATAAAAGGTCAAATCCAAATTCAGAGAGTACGGGGTTTGCCCACGAGCTTATTAAAATGATCTTCCGCTCTCCTGCATCACTTCTGAGGCCAGATGCCCGAACACGGCCTAGTTTCCAGGGTGACAGGTAAAGAAACCAAAAAGCAGGTAAGGACCCTGGTTTTTAACCGAGTTGGGGCACAGTCTGACTAAAGCTGGTAGGCGTTGAAAGAAGGAAAAGAAAAACCTTCCCGCTGCAGAGCAGAGCAACAGGCTCTCCCTGGCCTTACCGCGTGTGCGCACTAGCAAACCGCCGAGGCCCGCAAGCAGCATCGTCAAGCGGAACATGCCGGTACGGGCAGGACTGAGCCGGCAGCCGTTGTGCCAGCTCCAGCGGGGCGCCGCTCGAGGCCGCCTCCGCGCTCACGTTCCTGGGGCGGAGTTCTTTGCGCTTTATGACTAATAGCCTGTGATGTGTGTCGTATTCAAGTCAGTCCGTCCCTAAGCTCCGTCTTCTAAACGTATCCAAACCAGCTGCTCCCCACCGCCTGCCAGTGTCCATCCCCACAAACCTGTCCCTCCGCGTTGATGGATCTAAAAGAGCTAACACGTTTATTAGGCACTGTTTTGTATCAGACATTTCTAGGTGCTTTAAAAGACCAACCTGGAAGACTTTCCGAATTTAAAACTATACACTAGGATCAAGATGTGGTACATATATACAATGGAATACTACTTAGCCAGGAGAAAAGGTGAAATACTGCCTTTTGGGACAACAAGGATACAACTTGAGAATACAATGCTAAGAGAAATAAGCCAGACAGAAAAAGGTAAGAACTATATGATTTCATTCACATGTGGAATATTAAACAGCAACAAATGAACAGGAAAAGCAAACAAAAACTCATAAACACAAAGCACGGTTATTACCAGAGGGAAAGGGCAATGGAGATAGTAAAGGGTAAAGGGAGTCAATATATGGCGAGTGCAGACTGGACTTTGGATGGTGGGCACACACTGCGATACACAGATGATGTATCATAGAATACATCTGAACCCCATATAATCTTATTAACTACTGCCGCCCCAACAGATTTAATTAAAAATGAAATGAAAATAAGAAAAAAATATATATGAACACATACACAAATATACGTATTCTCCTAAAGCTTGGTTTCTCTTAAAAACAAAACAAACAAAAAAAACTAGATTCCTAGAATGAACAAAGTGAGATTTTGATATCTTTGGAAAGAGCCTGCTACAGTTATGTTTGTTTGAGGGTTTTTGCCCTGTACCTACTGTCTAAATGCACTTTGTAACCAGACTCTGTCTACTGTTCCCTCCAATCAATCTGGTTCTCCACAGGGCCTGGCTAAAATTCATGTGCTGTCATCCTCTTGTTCAGTAACTTCTCAATTCAATGAATATTCATTAACTATTGTAGTGAATGAGATGGACAAGATTCTTGTCCATAATTACAGTATGCATGTTCTAGTAGAAACTTCTAGCCAAATGCCTCAAAACAGTATTGAATATTGTCTACATTCGGAACCCAGGCTGCCACCTATTTTCACTCATCCCCAATGCTTGGCCACCTTCACTTCCGGTCTTCCCTGAATGGACACTGCCTGTTCTCTTATACTGCAATGCCTTCTCCCCCCCAGCCTCACTCCAGTCCCCACCTATATGCACCATCTTTTAATTATTTTCAAATCCCAAAGAATGAATTTTCATACTAAGTAACAGAAAGGCAGACACACAAACTAAAAGGCCCAGGGGGAACACAGAAAAGCTCACATACAGAATCACCACATCTAAGCTGACATTTGAGATACAATTTTAGGGAAGCACAGGGTTTCAACAGGGCAATCTAAACCCAAAAACTGATAGCATGAGCAAAAATAAGGCAACAAAAATATACACCCTGCTTGTATCCCAACAGGATCAGCCAGTGCTATACCAACACTGCTTTTAGACAGTAGCTGAGGCAAAAATCTGGTTTCATCATTTTTCATAGCATTAGAACAATTACAGTAAATGCTTAGATTTGTCAATTAGTGGTGTCTTGATTAAATTTCTAGTTATTTGTTATTTGCCTTCCCTCAACCTTTAAAAAATCTTTAATAGAGCAGACTTTATATTAATCTTCCTGTGTATGTGGCTCTCTCCATAAAAGGAGGCACTCTGATCGAGAACTTATATATCACACTATCTAATATAATACCTGCAAGATGGTAGAGTTTGAGAAAACATTTATGGAATGTAACAAAATCTGATTTGTGCTGAGAAAACCTGCATTGTGCTTAACTATATGGTTAGAGATGCAGGCATCTGCTTGATAGGAAGGGAAAATGCAATACCCTAAATAAGGTAAGTCTGGGAACATATAGTCAAATAGTTCTATCAAAGTTACATATAACTGATCCTTGATTATTAAGACATTTTCAGCAGATGGCAAGAGAGACCTTTGATGTTTTCCAATTTTGAAGTGACATCTATAACCATGAAATTTTATTTTTTAATAGCAATCACACTAAATCAAGAACAAACCAAAGTGAAAAGCATAATTTCTAAATATATAGGTGAAAGTAAAAGAATTTAAATTGATGAAAGTCTTTTAGAAAAACTTTCTAAATATTAAAAGATCCAAGGAATTATCTCATCCTGAGAAAAGTTTTAAATTATATAGCTAATATACTACCAATTGTAAAATTCCAGTGATATGAATTATAACTGCAAAAATTGAGACTATATGAATGAAAGACACAAATATATTAGTCTCATATGAATTCATTCAGGGATTTAAAGTGAAATGAAGAGTCTTCATTTGAGACTGTTTATAACTTTTAATGTATATCTTGATTGTTAAAATAATGTACCATCTTCAGAGAACTGACATATGTCTTCTTCAAAACTGTTTTCCTTTGATAACAAAAAGCCATTGTGCACAATTTGACATAGTCTAAAAATTAGTGAAATATTTGTAAAAGACTGACTAGTACAGTAGTTTTGCCTAGTATAACACTTTAATTAATAAGGTTATAAACAGCTGAGTAGGAAGTTACTAGGCAACACAAAACAGAATTTCAAGTATTTTATTTATTGTAAATGTTATATTTGCATATGTATATATACACAAACCAAAATTTTTTGGAAAACTAATGAAATTCAGTTAATAAACCTATTATTAAAGTTTATTATGAAATATTATGTAAAATTTTAAGCACTTAAAATTTTACCATCCATACCATTTCTTCCATAGTAAAAACTCATTTTTAATAGTTGTGATAACTCATAGACACCAAATAACTTTTTTGCACTTATCTAAGAAAACTTTTTCTTCCTTCCTTTCTCCAGCCTAATTTCTTTGAAAATTGGTGTCATGAGAGACATGTTCTAGCACACCTTAGTAAATGTAAACATTCTAAATTATATTAATAGCAAGCTTTGAAGTTTCAGATTTTAAACTTAATTAAAGTGCTCATAAAATTCTCAAGTGGTTTTATAACAGCTCAAATGATTGAAGATATAATTGCTCCTGCTCAATAGCCATGAATCAACAGCATATCTGATTAGTTCTATTAAATACCTCGTACCTTAAAATTTATACTTTATTAAAATAATGCTATTGTAAAAGGATGTCATGTTTTAACATGATTCACAATAGGATTATATTATTAACTTTTCTAATATTCATTATCCATAGATAGATCCAGAGAATCTATTATCCATAGAATCCATAGAATCATTTATCCATAGAATGACCATAAAAATGGAAGATAACTATGTGTGAATACACACATATACACTTTTAGTGTATTTTATATTTAAAAAGTAATATTATGGTATCTTAATTGTGGGATTTGTGCATTCTTTTGAAGACAGAACAAATCTTTATTCAAGATTCTAGCATATGATGATTAGTCTGTGCAAGATAAAAAATATTAGATATTATTGGCAGTTAATTAGTCAGTTTTCACAGGTATTAGATTATCACACGTTCAACCTGCAACTACATTAATGATAACTAAGGTCAAAATTCTTAATTACATTTAAGCACATAACAACAAAACTTAAACCAATACAGTTATAATTTGAGAATCGTTACAGTAAAATGTTCAAAATAACAATCCATGTTCAGTGCATCAACTTCACAGATGACTGAATAAGACTTATTGAGTGATGGAAATGAAAATGTTATTTTAAATTCCCTGACTTCATTGAATTTCTTATATTTCTCAATTCCCACTACTCAATTTCTGTTTTCTGTGTTAGTGAAGTTTGTTTTGTGGTATTTTGTTTTCATTCATAGTTGCAGCAAGAGGAAAGGATTTTCAAGAAAATATCAGAAAAAAAAGTATTAGCTCAGTTCCCTGAAGATATCTGCAAAAGAAAAGGTAAATCAAGTAAGGGAATTATATAAAGGAGGTGCAGGAGCAGGACGAGCAGGAATTAAATTTCCCTGAGATGGTACTTTCGGTTGTGGTGGAGGTGGCCTGTGAGAAGGAAAAAACACAGTTAATCATGTGTTTAGACGAAATGAAATAATGCTTCATTCATTACAAACCCAACATAACACCATCCTTAACACTGCTAACTGTTCTTAAGGGTAACTGTTCTGAGATTATTATTAATGCTAAGCAATGGGGAAAGGGCTCCAAATGGAGTCTACAATGGAGCATCCTTAAATTAATTAAATTAATATTATTCTATAATCAACAGTGCTGTGTGGAGGTGGTTTTTATGTTTTAAAAAGACTAGCACATGAAGTTGAACAGACTAATAGTAAAAGATAAGTGAGGATTAAGCACCTCTTGTGCTATCAGGATTTAAGGGCAGCAAATTATGTAAGTATAAACCTTACATATATACATACAGCTGAAATTCCAGCTCTCTCAAACATAATATCTACTCTGAGAACTAAATTGGCTACGACTTCTATACCTGTCCTTCTCAATCCTCACAGGATACCCTTTCCTTAACCACTCTGATCAATTCCAGCATACCACTAATCCAGTAACATACCACAACATGACCTGGTGAATATCTGTTTCAGTTTTTATATATTCTCCTTCCGATGCTCAGTTGGATTTCAACACACTGTTATTGTATAATACAGATTATACAAGAGGACATGCAGTCAGTGTTGCTATTCAATTATAATTTGAAGGATTTTGGGGGATGGGAGAGGTGGGATGCATTTTATGTGATGCAAAATATAATAACATATTTTCTCCTTTTTTGCTCATTTTAAGCCCATCTATTGAGTCTTTAATTTGATCCTTTTTTTCAAGTTTCTAATTCAGTGCTTAAATTCTCAATCTTGACCATTAATTCCATGACATAATCATCACACTTGTTTTAAAGTCCATGTCTGATAACTCTATTAACTGGCTGCCCTCTGAGTCTGATTCTATGCTTCATTACTTTTCTTGGTTTCAGTCACATTTCCTTTTTCTTGTATGTCTGGCTTTGGCAGGGAGAGGGAAGCAAATGTTTAAAAAAGAGAAACTGTAGGAATAAGCTGAGGAGTTCACTCTTCTCCTGGGTTGCAACACAAAGCCTGGGATGTTTGCCATAGTATCTCCTCCTGGAAGGGCTCCAGTTTTTGTCCCTTCAGCCCTTTTAGTTTGTTGAAAGCTCTCCTCAGCTTCTTAACTTATCAGTTCTCACTTTGTGAATAGATACACATATCTATGAGAGGAAAATGCCCCCCAAAGATGGGATCCTCACCAGACTGTGTTCATCTCCTGGACCTTGGCCCCACAATTCCTCATTTCCTTGGCATTTCCCTAGTGCCTAGTCCAACCCATCTGGTTTCCCTGGTTATTCGAAAGGTCCTTCTTTTTGAACCTTACATACACCAAAGGCTGTAGCAGCAGTTTACTGTCTTGCTGAGGCTTCTTTAACATTTATTTCATTTTGACACTGCACCAATATGACAAAACTTACATAAAATACTTAAAAGCTTTTTTGTAAATTATGCTCTGTCTATACTGCTGGCAATAAATACTTGTCCTAAATCATATTAAAATACAAGGAAATATATTAGACATTAATTCTGGGTTTTATTCTGGTCAAGTAAGCTAAGCATATTCATTTCAGACCTTGATGGGAACTGCTGAGGCTGCTTGGCTGCATAAATTGGTACAGGAAATCGGTTTGCATATATAGGCTAAAAAAGGGGGAAAAAGTTATTACCACAAGGCAATCATAAATATATTTTCTATACAGTTTGTTATTTTACATGTAAAAGTACCCAATATATTTAAAACTTAATGAATAGACAACTTATAATGCTGACATGTAAAAATATTTTGCATATTCAACATCTTTATCATTGAATATGGAATACTTAATTCTTGTAAGGCTATATATTTTCTATATTCAATATCACTCAAGTATTATAATCTTAGTTATAATCAACTACATTAGTTTAAAGGTAACACATTTCCTATATCAATACATTTCAAATATAATCTTCCCAAAATGTATTGCCAAACCTATTCAGTAACTAAATGGTAATCTACAACCCTTGATCTTTGGAATTCCTTATATTCTTCCTTGACAAGGTAGTTGAAAGAAAGTTTTGCAACAAAGTGAGACTCTATAGCATGGCCTTACATAAGTAAGTAAAAGTAAGAGAATGTTTCAGATGCTTTACATTAGGTAAAGTCAGGGAAGATCAGATGAAACTACTAAATCACTGATGAAGTGTACCTGACTAAGATATTCTCCACTATCTCTCTCTCCCTCTCCCTTCCTCTCTCTAAAATCAATGAAGAAAAAAACATTTTTTTAAAGAGAAGAAGAAAGCAGTTTCATTTACAATAGCATCCAATGGATAACATACCTAGGAATAAACTAACCAAGAACAGCAAAGACTTGCACACTGAAAACTTACAACCCGCCCTGGCCAGTTTGGCTCAGTGGATAGAGCGTCGGCCTGCGGTACAGAGAGACCCAGGTTCGGTTCCCGCTAAGGGCATGTACCTCGGTTGCAGTTTGTCCCCGGCCCTGGTTGGGTCGTGTGGGAGGCAGCCACTCGATGTGTCCCTTTCATGTCGATGTTTCTCTCTTTCCCTCTCTCTTTCCTTTTCACTCTATCTGAATAAAAAAGTGGAAAAATGTTCTCAGGTGAGGATAAAAAATAAAATAAAAAAAAAATAAAAAAAAAAAAAACTTACAACCCATTGATGAAAATATTAAATAAGTCTTAAATTAATGGAAAGAAAACTAGCTAGCATTCATGGTTTGTTTCAAAGACGCGGTATTGCCAAGATCTGTCAACCCAAAGTGATCTACAGATTCAACACAATCCTTATTAAAGTTCCAATAGCCTTTTTTGCAGAAATGGAAAAGGAGACTCTCAAATATATAAGGGAAAGAGAGATGGGAGTTATTGCTTCATGGGTATAGAATTTTTGTTTAGGGTGATGAAAAAGTTTTGTTTGTTTTTTAAGATAGTACTGATGATTGCACATCACTGTGAATGTAATGCCACTAAATTGTATACTTAACTGATTAAAATGGCAAATTTTATGGCATATATATTTTACCACAATAAAAAAACTATGTCACCCTGGCTGGTTTGGCTCAGTGGTTGGAGCGTCAGCCTGCAGACCAGAGAGTTCCGGGTTCGGTTTCCGCTAAGGGAACGTACCAAAAAAAAACGATGTCAAGGATGAAGAACAGCATATATGTAATTTCTAACTTGAATATATAGAAACTGTGTGGCAATCCTGTATATGTAGTTATATAAAAAATCCCAAAGATATATAATTAAGGAAGAAAAGGGCATAATAACTTTTTATTTCTTTTTTTAGGGGAAAAGTGAGTAGAACAGGGAGACTCCATATATATGAAACATGAAGAAGGATATCTAATCATTTCACTCCACGTAAGTTGGGAAAAACTTTAAAAGTGTTAACAAAGTTATAGATTGACAGGAATGCTCATACACCACTGATGATTCAATCACCCTGTGGTATAACCTCTCTGGAAAGCAATTTAGCAATTTCCAGTAAATATTCTCATATCTTTCAACTAGCAATTTAATTCCTACATGCCCCTCAGTCAGTGCTAACAGAATTTTCTGCAATGATGAAAATGTGCTAGATTTGTGCTGAACAATACAGTAGTCAGTGGTACTTGTGATCTACTGAGCATTTAAAATGTGAATAGGAATGGAATTCTTAATTTTATTTAATTTTAAATAAAATTTAAACAGTCATATGTGGATAGTAACTACTACATTAGACAGTGCCGTCCCAGAAATCAAACACACACACGAGAAGACATATATAGAATGTTCATCTCAGCCCACAATCTGGTAAGAGGAAATTATTACCTATTAATTTGGTAATAGGAAAATGGATTTGTACAGTACAGTCGGCCCTCATTTATAGCAATTAATCAGTTCTAGACTCTACCATGATAAATGAATTTCTGCGAAGTAGGATTCTTTATTTACTATACAGTCATCCCTCACCACTTCACGCTTCGACATTCGCAGCTTCACTCTATTGTGGTTTTTCAAGAAGTTGTAAGGGACGACTGTATGTGGTACTTATGTAACATAATATCAAAAATAAAAATGAATGAACAAAGGTTATATGTATTGACAGAGATAAATAAAAAAGTAATGTTAAAGGGAAAAGTAGGTTGCAAATAAATGTGTAAAACATCAAACAAAACATTATACAAAGTTTAAAAATATATAAAGTAAAATCATATACTCCTATGTGGGATATAAAACTGAAATCAACAAATAAGCAAATAAGAAAAATAAACAAACAAAAACTCATTGACACAGATAACAATATGGGTTACCAGAGGGGAGGGGATAGGAGGGTAGTAAAGGGTACATGGAGTCAAATATATGGTGATGAAAGAAGAAATTTGACTTTGAGTGGTGGGTTGTACACAATGAAAGATACAGATGATATATCAGAATTATACACTTGAAACCTTTATAATTTTATTAACCAATACCACCCTCAATAAAATTAATTAAAAATAAACATAAATTTCAAAACATAAAAAAGATATATAAAGTGAGATGAGAAAAAGTATGTCATTATCGCAGTACTTCCTAATACACCCAGGGGAGCAGTGATTACTGGTCCCAGTGCTGAGACAATTAAATGTATTCCAGGAGTTCAACACCAGGTCGTGGGTAACATGCCCTATGGAAGCCAGGCTCAGAAAACAGAAAGAGACCAGCGATAGCATGGGTCCCATGTCATTTCCCAATCTTGGTTTCAAGGCAAAGCATTCTTATCTAGATGCCTTCCCCTCTGAGCCAGGGATCCTACTGATAGTTACTAACCCAGAGACCACCTACAGGCCACATTCTTAAATTCTTAGGAACTGTTTCTATTATCTATGTGACAATTATTTTTTTAATCTTAAAAAATGTGAAACCATAATAATAGTAAAGAAACAGAACTTTTCATTTTAAACTTACAACTTCTCTGGGAGGAGTCACTGGAGAAACGTGTCGAGGAACACTCACTGGGTGTCTAGAAACTTTCCCTTGATTTTTGCCGTCTGATCTGAAAGACAGAATTGCTTTTGAGCTAAATTAAGATTAAAATATTTCTCCATGACACAGTACACATACCTTGCACTTTCCCAAAAATAGAATAATGATACTGGTACTGGTGATTATGACAATAATGATGGCTAAATTTGTCCCAGCATTTTTAACAGCTTTCACACATTTTTAATCCTTACAGTACTGGAAAGTTTTATTAACCCCGTTTCACAATGAAATAAACTGAAATTCTAAGAAATTATAAAATTTGGTCAATGAGGCCAATGTTCCCAAACTTTTCTCCTTGAGTCTTTCTAAAATCAGAGAAGAGTACAAGCATACTCTTAGGCTACATATAAAAAAACTGAAGCAGTCACTCTAAAAACTAGGAAGTCCAAGAGGAGCAAATGAGCTACCTGAAAAGATTACTAGTTGAGTTTTAGACATGCTGAGGCAACACAAGTCAGCTAGGAAGAGATGTACAGGAGAGCAGATCACTATAGTCACAGAACTAAGATTTCAGAGATGCAGATTGGGAGTTACATGGATTGGTCAGTCTGAAGTGTGTAAGAAAGTAAGTGAAAGAAAGGACAGGAAGATAAATCTGTTTTAGAATATGTTAAAAATTAAAGCTCACATTAGGATACTCTAGCAATACACTCTGTGTAAGTGAGAAAAATAGGGCAATGAAGTAAAGGTAAGCTATCGAGGAGAGATATGTATATTTTGACATCATTAACATAATAAAGATTAATTATTAATTACACTGTTCCAGCCAATGTGCTATGGGTTTTATTTGTTAATATTTCATTTAATCCTCACATCAACTTTAAGAGATAGGTGGTATTATTGTTCTTTTTTTAGAAGAAGTAGGCCAAGGCTCAAAGAGTTTTATATATTATTCTAGTTCATAATTCTAACAAATGACAAACTGGAACTTAAATTTAGATCTGATTTCAACATCCATGCTTATCTATGTTACATTCTAATGCCAACATATAAGTGATAGTTAAGAGATAGTTGTACAAGAGTCTATCACATAGATTAGATATGTCAGTTGTCTGAATTATGACAACTTTCTTCCACCAAAACTTATTTCTTAAAAGCTTATAATTCACAAAAATCTGTTTCCAAAACTGTGATTTGAAAACCTCTCCCTCTGTGAGAACTGATGCTTGAAATAGAAATGGAAGAAAAATTTTCAACATTTACATCTTTAAATCTTTATCCCATATTATAATCTCTAATTAAGAGAAACAAATCAGACATTGTAGCCCAAAATCCTACTTTCCCCACTATCAGAAATCAATGTCAAGCAAAATGAACTCTAAGGGCCATTTTCAGTAATATACAGGCTGGTTACCATAATCCTTTCCCCCTCACCATTATAAGAGGTAGCTGAGTCAGCACTATCCTTTTTTCCTGCTGATCATGTCAAAAGAATAGAGAGATCATTTAGAACCCTATTGTTAAACCAGCCTCTATGATATGACTATCATCATTATAATTATTTAAATTATATTATATGACTTTAAAAAAAAAATCTAAGTACTCATATGTTTGTGATCTCTTCTTTCTGAAGCAGCTTTGCCGTAGTTGATTTCTCTTGATGAAGACAAAAGCAGCAAATACAATAAGGGGAACAATTAAGAAGAAGAATACTAGAAGTCCATTCCTCAATGCAGTATTCTTTTCTAAAGAGAAGAATTTTATATTAATGATCATTAAATTAGAAGTTAACTCATATTAAGTAGAACACAATAGGTAACCATAAATATTTTACATGAATTCTCACATTGTTCAAAAGTTAAACTGATATAAGTTGAATACAGGAAGTTGGCCCACACCTCATCCCTGCCTACTTCTTTTTGCCATCCCCAAAATCACCTCTTTTATTAATTTCTTTTATTATCTTACAGTATTTCTTCATGCAAATATAAACAAGAACAAAATATGTTTTTGTTGTCAATCTTTTCTTACATAAAAGGTAGCATATCATAAACACTACTTACAACACATCACTTTCTTCACTTATCTATATATCTTCCAAAACCATATTTAGAGGACTACCTCATTATCTGTACAGCTATACAAAACTACATTGCAAGGATTTCCTATAGTTTAATGACCCTGATCCCAACTGATACTTCTATTTTTCTAATCTTTTGCTATTTAAAAATGCTATAAAAATACTATAATGAATAACCCTATAATAATAATGAATAATAAATTTCCCAAAAGTAGAACTAAGTGTCAGAGGGTAAATGCACTCTTTTTTTAAAGGCACAGTCAAGCCCTGGCCGGTTTGGCTCAGCGGTTAGAGCGTCGGCCTGCGGTCCCGAGAGACCCGGGTTCAGTTCCCGCTAAGGGCATGTACCTCGGTTGCAGTTTGTCCCCGGCCCTGGTTGGTCGTGCGGGTGGCAGCCACTCGATGTGTCCCTTTCACATCGATGTTTCTCTCTCTCTTCCTCTCTCCCCCTCCCACTCTACCTGAACAAAAAATAAAAAAAATAAAAAATAAAAAAATGTCCTCAGGTGAGGATAAAAAATAAATAAAGGCACAGTCAAATTGTCCACCAAAATGGTAGTTACAATTTACCACACCAGCCAGCAATATATAAGAATTCATCACAGACTCACAGGGTCAAACTTGTGCATGTTAGCCAACCTGGTAAGTGAAAAATTGTATCTTATATAATTTTACTTAGCATTTCTTTTATTACACTATGAGTTGAGCAACTTTTCGTATTTTAGGAAATACTGTATTTTTCTTTCTGCTCAGTCCTTTGGCTATACTACTGGACAACTGACTTTTTCCTTCTCAAGTTCTTAAAGCTCTTTATGTATTAGGGATATTAGCTTTGTCTGAGTAGGAGTCGGAAGCATTCTCCCCATTTTGTCATTTGTCTTATGATACAATGCTTTTTTTCCAAGCAGAAGTTTATTATTCTTAGGTAGTTGAATTTATCAATCTTATTGTTTATGGCTTCTGGATTTTAAGTCTTATTATAACTTAAAAATTCACTAATTAACATTAATTTTATCTGTTCCATGGTCCTGAGGGAAAGACTATAGTAAATGTGAAAAGAAGTGGTAAGAATTTTCCTCATAATTGTAAGTTTTTTGAAGTACCAGAAATATCTGTTAAAAGTTGTATGACACTACATAAAAGAATTCAACCCAATTAAAAATACAAAAAAAAATTAAAGCAAGCTTGATATATTGTTTTATACCTACCAATGAGTAGCCAAAATTTTGATTAAAGCATCCAACATTGGTAAGGTTATGTTGAAATTGGTACCTTCATACCATCAGGAGCATTACATAAATTCATTTGGAATTTTTATCAAGAACCAAGAAAAGGATTATACACTTCAACCTAGTAATCTCATTTCTAGCAATTTATCTTTCAACTGGAAAAAAATGGGTATTAAGATATACACTACAGCCCTGGCCGGTTTGGCTCAGCAGTTGGAGTGTCGGCCTGCGGTACAGAGAGACCTGGGTTCGGTTCCCGCTAAGGGCACGTACCTCGGTTGCAGTTTGTCCCCGGCCCTGGTTGGTCGTGCGGGTGGCAGCCACTTGATGTGTCCCTTTCACATCGATGTTTCCCTCTCTCTCTCTTCCTCTCTCTCCCTCCCACTCTATCTGAATAAAAAATGAAAAAATGTCCTCAGGTGAGGATAAAAAAAAAAAAAAAAAGATATACACTACAATGTTATCAGTGTATATCAAAAACTTAACATTTTATTAACCAATGTCACCCCAATAAATTCAACTTAAAAATAAATATGGCAGAATTTAAATTTTAAAAAAAACTTAGAGCCCGGTCAGTTTGGCTCAGCAGTTAGAGCATCAACCTGTGGACCAAAGGGTCATGGGTTCAATTCCTGGTCAAGGGTACATACCTGGGTGGCAGATTCAATCCCCAGGCCCAGAGGGGATGCAGGAGGCAACCAATCAGTGTGTCTCTCTCACATTGATGCTTTTCTCTCTCTCCCTCCCTCCCTCCCTCCCTCTGTTCCACTCTATCTAAAAATCAGTGAAAAAATATCCTCGGGTGAGGATTAACAAAACAAAAACAAAAAAAACTTGGAAACAACCTAAATGCCAAATAATTACAAAACAGCTAAGTCAAGATATGGCACATCCATTCCATGGAATGATACACAGCCATTAGTTCTGACTTCCACTTCTAGCCAAGGTGGAGTAACAGGGACCAGATTTATCCTGCCAGCTATAACAACCAGAAAACCAGGCAAAATGTATAAAGCAACGCTTTTCAAGATGTTGAATATCAAGCAATGAAGACAAGTGATACCTGAGACAGAAACCAAATTAGGTGAGCTTTACAACTGTCCCAGTTTGCTGCCTAGCAAAAGTTAACAGACCATGATGAGAAGTGAGAAAACCCAAGTAAAGCTCAGTGTTCTCCTTGAGTAGAGGAGATGGAGCTAGTTGTCACCAAAGCAGCTGGAGTTCACTTGGCAAAGAACCAAAAGGAGAGAACTGCACAGACAGAACTTGAAAGCTTTTCAAAGGGTTTCTCTCAAATATCAGTTGAGTACTGATCTAGAATGCATGTAAGGAAACCACTTGAAGCCAGAGAAAGAATCACCTGTAAGAATTAGTGCAACAAATCCCACAACTCACACAGGACTGGGAAAAGTGCTTGTTCCTACCATTTCTGATAGAAAACTTCATTAACTACTATGGCACTGAGTAGAATAAACAGAAGGAGTTTTGTCTCAGTAATAGGGCAAATTAGCCCTAGGCTAAATGCTACTCTGGGTCCTCCCTAATAGAACTTAAAAGCAAGACCCAAAGGATCAAACTATAATTTGTGGTCAAGTAACATAAACACACCAGAACAAAGTTCATCAATATAAATCCAAAAATATCTAGTATCCAACAAGGCAAAAGTCACAATTTCTGGCTTCGAATAAAAAATTACAAGGCATGCAAAGAATCAAGAAAATATCATATAAAATGAGGAGAAAAATCAATCAAAACTAAGAAGACACAGATGACATAATTAGTAGACAAGGACATTAGAAGTTATTATGACTATTCCATATGTTCAAGCTAGAGTAAAGACTGAACATGCTATGTAGAGACATAAGATATGAAAAAAGAAATAAAGATTAAAAATATAATGTCTATGATGAAAATTATACTG
The DNA here is from genome assembly GCF_014108415.1 of Molossus molossus. Classification (NCBI taxonomy): domain Eukaryota; kingdom Metazoa; phylum Chordata; class Mammalia; order Chiroptera; family Molossidae; genus Molossus; species Molossus molossus. Next base: position 27,420,335 of record NW_023425403.1, on the reverse strand, counting down.
TATGGAATTAATGGCAGATCAGATACCACAAAAGAAGAGTGAATTTAAGAAGTAACAATACCAACTATTCATAATTAAACACAGAGAACAATAAAGTAATCAAGGCAAATAAATGAGGTGTGAAAGAACTTCCAGTTATCAATTATACAAGTACTTGGAGTCCCTGAAGGAGAGGAAAGAGGAAAACAGAAAAAGAAAAAAGTTGCTCAACATCACTAATCATCAGAGAAATGCAAATCACTACCACAATAAGGTACCTCATATCACACTTGTCAAAATAGCTATCATCAATAAATCAAAAAACAAGTGTTGGAAAAGATGGGAGAAAAGAGAACTCTTATGCACTGTTGGTGGAAATGCAGATTATGCAACCACTATGGAAAACAGTGTGTAGGTTCCTCAAAAATTAAAAATGTAAATTGCCTTATGACCCAGTTATTACACTTCTGGAAATATATCCAAAGAAACCCAAAACACTAATTCAACAAAATATATGTACCCTATGTACACTGCAACATCATTTACAATAGCCAAGATATGGATGTAGAGGGCAGCTGAGCCAAGGTCTCTTGTTGATTCTGTGGTGGTCGCAAAGCTCACCCAGGAACAAGACCCTGTGGTGTTTGCAAGGCCCACGCAAGAGCATTCTGCCCAAGGTCTCTTGTTGATTCTACATGCTGGCAAGGCCCATGCAGGATCATTCTAAGCTGCGGGCAAGAATGTATCGACAGTCTCAACCTTGAGCTCAGAGGCAGTTGGAAATATCTGATGTTTGAAGATAATGAAGCTTTTGAACTTTCCCCCTTCATTAGTGCTACATAATAAACATGCTGAGCCAGCTCAGGGTCACTGTTTCTCCATCAGAAGGCAGTGTCCCACCTGGCCCCAGTTTTCTCTGTATAATGTCTCTCTGTCACCCCTCCTCAGGTCTGGTTGAACTAGCTGCACAGGTCGCAGCATATGGAAGCAACACAAGTGCCCATCAAAACATGAATGGATAAAAAATCTGTGATACATACACATAATGGAATACTACTTGGTCATTAAAAAAAATGAAATCTTATCTTTTATAACAACATGGATGAACCTAGAGAGCATTATGCTAAGTGAAATAAGTCAGACAAAGACAAATTCCATATGATTTCACATATATGTAGAATCTAAAGAACAAAATAAACCAATAAACAAAATAGAAATAGACTTACAGATACAAAGAACAAACCGACAGTTGTGGGGTGGGGGGATTGGAGGTTAGGTGAAAAGATGAAGGGATTAAGAAGTGAAAATTGGTAGTTACAGAGTAGTCACAGAGATGTACATACATTACAGTATAGGGAACACAGTCCATAATATCATAATAACCATGCATTTGGCCTGGTGGGTACGTAAAGCAGGGGGACCGCTCCGTAAAGTACGTGATCTTCTAACCGCTGTGCCATACATCTGAAACTAATATAGAATGATACTGAATGTAAACTGTAATTGAAAGAAAAAAGAAAAAGATTCTGGGATTTGGAAGGGTCAGGCCATAAGAGCTTCTTTACTAAAGGTCAATTCATATTTGACTGTGCTACATGTGACACATATGTGTATATAATTCAATAAAGCACCTACTTATTATGTTTGAAATACACGTAACATTATGAAAAAGCAAACCAAATTTTAAGACAAAATGGCCAAAATTTTTCCAGATTTGAAGAACTCTATAAAAGCACAAAAGTTGAACAAGTACCAAGAATGCCAAGGCGCATTATAATAAAATACTAAAAATCAGAGATGAAGAAAAAAAATCTTACAGAGGGTAAAGACACACATTACAAACAGAAGACAGAAGACAAAAAGATGATGGCAGATATCTCAGGAAAAACAATGTAAGCTGAAAGACAATGTAGGAACATCTTTGAAGTAAAACGGGGAAAAAACTTCACCCTAATACTTTGTCAGATATACAAGAGCTAAAAGTATTTGTCACTGGTAGACCTGAATTATAAGAAATGTAAAAAGAAGTACTACAAACAGAAATTAAATGACAGCAAATAGAAATCTGACTTTACACACACACCCACAAATGAAGAGCACAGAAATAGTAACTATATGGGTAAATATAAAGATTTTTTTTCTGTTACTTAAATCTCTTCAAAAGATAATCAACTGTTTAATGCAAATATAGTAACAGTGTATTGCAGGGTTCATAACATATGTAGAAGTAGCAGTAGCACAAAAGGCAGGGGGCGGTAAGTGGAAGCATACTAAAGTGGTCCACTATCACATGAAAAGAAACTGTGATAGAAAAATATCAGTATGGTAGATTTAAACCCAAACATACCATAATCAAATTAAATATATTCAGATCAACTCAATCAAAAGGCAGAGATTGGCAAACTAGATAAAAAAGCAAGACCCAAGTACAGTTCTGTCTACAAGAAACCTGCTTTAAATATAAAGGCACAAATAGATAAAAAGTAGACGTATGAGAAAGGATTTCCCAGGCTGACTAATCAAAAGAAATCTGGAGTAACTATATTAACATCTAATTGCAGAACAGAATATTACTAGGTATAAAGAGGGCTTTCTTTCTTAATAATAAAAGAGTCAACATATCAAATGGAAAGAACAATCCCAAATGTATATGCACCTAATAACAGAGCTTCACAATATATAAAACAAAAATTAATAGAACTGCCAGGAAAAAATAGACAAATTATCAGTTATAGCCAAGGATTTCAACATTCTTCTTTCAATAACTGACAGAACAAGTATACAAAAATCAGTAAGGATACAGAAGACTTAAACATCTGTCAATTAATAGGAACTAATTATTTATAAAACATTCTACACAATTATAGCAGAATGCAAATTATTTTCAAGTATATACGAACTTATTACTAAGATAAACCACCTTCTAGGCCATCAAACAAGTGTCAAAAATATAAAAATTCAAATTATACAAAGTATGTTCTCTGAATACAATGGGATAAATGAGAAATCAATGACATTAAATTCCTGGAAAATCCCACAAGTACTATAAAACAAAGGAACACACTTCTCAATGACTCATGAGTGAAAGATAAAAAGTATATTAGAAGCTATTTTGAGCTGAATAAAAATGAAAGCACAACATATCAAAATTTGTGGGGTGTAAAACAGCAGTTCTTAAAGTAAAACTAATAGCCCTACAATGCTTATATTAAGAAAAGGAAAAAAGTCTCATATCAATGGCAAATAAGCACATGAGATGATGCTCAACATCATTAGTAATTAGAGAACTTCAAATTAAAATCACAATGAAATACTACAACATACCTACTAGAATGGCTAAAATTAAAAAGACTGACCATAGCAAGTGTTGGAGAGGATGTGGAGAAACTGGAACCCTCATATACAGCTAGAGAGAATGTAAATTGGTATAGCCACTATGGAAAACAGTTTGGCAGTTTCTTAAAATGCTAAATATAAACCTACTCTACGAGCCGGCCATTCTACCTAGTAGTTACCCAAGGGAAAGAAAGCATCTCTCTTCTCAGTAGGAAAATACTGGTGTCAAGGAGCTCATTCATGGTCTATCGGGGGATAAAAATAAGTAGTATATAAGTAATTACTATAGTATGTGATAGTGCTTACAGTAACAGGAGAATAGAAAGGGCATATTAATTCAGATTTAGGCAGTCAGGCAAAACTTCCTAGGGGAAATAAGGTATAAACGGAAATCTGAGTAGCAATTAGCCAAATTCCAACAACGTAAATATAATATGACATGAAAGCCCAGAGGTAAAAGAGAGTAGCCTATTAGAGGAAGTAAAAGAAGTTAACAATCTCTTAAGCATGGTGAAATGAGCATGGAAAAGTGAAGCTAGGGGCAAAGAATGCAGGGCACTTAAGCTATGTTAAGGATTTTTGAATTTCATTTTAATAGCGACTGCAGAAGCATTGAATTTAAATCAGGACACTGGCATAATCAAAACTGAATTCTTGAAGGAAAACACTAAAACTCCGAATGTAGTGTGGAATGTGGATTAGGAAGCAAGGTGGGAAAGAGAAAGCCTACTTCACAGGCCATTATGTAAATCCAGGCAAGAAACTGAAAGTAATTAACAGGGACAAAAAAAAATAGAAACATTTGTGAAGAATTTAGGAGGCAGAACCAACTTGATTTAAGGTATAACTGATGTGAGGAGTGTGGGAGAGGTAAAGAATGCCCGATTTCTGATACAGGCCACCAGGAGATCACACTAATTTTCTTCTATGTTACTTGCCATTGTATGTAGGTCCACTGTCCACACTTCCTCCGTATCCTTTAGTCTCACAATATGGGGGAGCCCAGCCATTTTCACAGTGACAGTTCTTATTGCTATTACATACCTTCAAAACAATCAAAATACCATTTTTGTTAATTGTGAATATTACTCTAAGTCATGAACTCTAGAATGGAAACCAAGAAAAAGGACTAATTCATGCAAATCCATAGACCCTCATTAACAATAAAAAAAGTTATCAGGTATCTAAATTCCCCAATGTCTAAAAATCTTGGAAAGTCTCACATAACTCTTACTGGGATTCCTCATTAATCAGCATTACCTCCACGAACAAACCAAAAGAGAATACGACTCACCCCATGTCCATGACACTTCTTCTGAAGATCACAGTCATAATTCAGAACAGAAGAATTTACACATTGGAAGTTTCTACAGATCTGTAAAAAAAAATTGAAGTAATAAGTAAAGAAAAATTGAACACATTAATAAAATTAGCCCGAAAAAGAAAGATCTGAGCGTAAATAATTTCATTGCTTAGGAATGCTTTCAAACTTTTTAGGAATAGTTATTCTCATATATCTGTAAATGTAGAAAAGTAAGTAAAGTTGATTAATTGACATATAACCAATTGATCAAGCAGGGCAAAGATGATACAAAGGCCTAAAGCAATGATAAAACTACCATCTATCCTTCTGTACAAATGTAGATGCGAAAATCCTAAGTAAAATATTCAAATGAAGAAAACTACAGAATTTCTCATTTTTTAATTCAGGACATAAGTTTGGAGCCAAAGATGAACTACCTGGGACAACAAAAAAGAAGCTGAGGCGTTCTCTTTTTCCACTTTTTTTCACTCTTAGTGTTTAGCCTCCCCCCTAAATAAATATGTTGAGTAAATATATCAAGAGTATAGGTCTGAAGTAGTACCAAACTGCAAGCCTGCTCAAAGTGCCAGGGTCCAGCCTATAGAAAAGGCCAGAAAGGATAGGATCCAACTCATCCTATTTATGGCTATGCAAAATGTTTGGTGTTTGGTTCCATCAGTGTGTTAGTACAGGCACACATACTGAGCACTTCCTATCCTTCTTGTACATAAATATTGTGGACACAGTATAAAAACATAATAAAATGCAAAGTTAAAGGACCTCATTATATATCTATACATGTTAGTATTGACATGGAGTTTAACGCCAATATTTTTCCAATAAAAAAGAAAAGTTTGTGGGGTTTGAAATTAACAATGATACATCTTACATGGGGGAAATCAATGGATACTATTTTTATTCTTGATGTTGGTGGGGAAAATATACTGTGTTTTTCTTACTATTAAAAAAAATAAGGAAAAGACAAGTAACTGTCAAACTGAACACACACACACACACACCACCACCACCACCACCACCACAAACATACAATTTGTGCAATCCAGGAAGAGAGAGAGATAAAGAAATATTTTTCAAACATTTAAAAACAGCATTAAATAAGATCATAGAAATAGTATGAAACATTAACAAATTAAACTGTGCCAATACAAGTCAAAGCCCAACTAAATTATTAAAATATAAAATGAAAACAGAATATTTATATTATATTAGGACACAAAAGCTTTTCTAAGCATGACATGAAACCAGACAAAATTGACAAAACTGAAAGATAGTTTAAAATTTCTTTATGGCAGAGACAAATGAAAAACTGTAAAAAATCTTTACAACAGATATAACTGACAGTCAACATTCTTTTTATATGAATATGTTTTATATAAAAACAATAATAAAATAACAACCCAACAACAACATAAACAGAAAGATGTGAATGTGGACTTACCAGAAAAAATACAAAGAGCTAATAAAAATATAAAAAGACGCCCAAGAAGAGAAATGCAAACTACAATAATAATAAGGCTGACTGTCACCTAATTAGGATGTCAAAAACTAAACCAATTGATAACACACAACGTTAGCAAGAGTGTGAGAGAAAATAAGATATCTTCATTTAGTTGAATGAAGTTGTTACCACCTTATTGAAAGGTAAACAGGCAGTGTCTAACATATTTTAAATGTATTTCTCTCTTAATTTTAAAAAATCAACTAGAAATCTATCCACAGAAGTACTCACAAAAGTAGGTGAGAGTAAATGTAGAAGTGTTCAATGCTACTAAAAAATAAATAAACTAGACAATGAAATAAGAATGTGAAATATCTGAATATATAATTATCAAACATGTATGTTATAAGCTAGAATATACTATCCTCAAATGCAAATTTATCAAAAATGAACATACAGGGTCAACTCATTAAACATGGATGCTTCATTCCCAGAAATGAGCAGATATTGAACCCAGCATCAAACCTGAAGCATGCCCAATTTTCATAGCAAAGAGTCATGTTCTCCTACACCACAAAAGGAAAAAGCATAAGAAAATGTGGTACATACATACAATGGACTACTAGTCAGCCTTAAGGTAAAATACTGCCATTTGTGACAACATGGATGGACCTTTAGAATATCATGCTAAGCGAAATAAATCAGAGAGAAAAAGTTAAGAACCATATGATTTCACTCATACATGGGATTAAAAAACTCAAAGCCACAAATGAATAAATAAGAAAAACAAACAAAAACTCATAGACACAGACAAGAGTATGGTGTAACCACCAGAGGGAAGGGTGGGTAAAAGGGATCAAATATATATGGTGATGAAAGATGATCTGACTTTGGGTGGTGGACACACAATGTAATATACAGATCATATATCATAAAAAGTACACTTAAAATCTATATAATTTTATTAACAAATGTCACCCCAATAAATTTAATTTTTTTAAAAGAAAGGAAAAGGCATATTTTGTTAGTTAAGATTTTCAAACCAGCCAATCAGCATTTTTTTTCTGTTATAGCAAGAGTTTCAGAGAAAAATCTCACTACTTTGGTAATGTAAATTTTGAAGCAATTAAGCATTCCAGTAGACTATATCACCACTCTTAGGAATTCTTCTCACTATAGCTTTGTTGACAGCCCGTAAATGTCAACAAAAGTCTCTGAATGTCAATGCTGTACTATTCTCAGTCGAGCTGACAGAACTCTTCCAAAATCACTTCTAAAGAACCGGTTGTCCTTCGTTTTTATTATGTAATTTTTTAAAACAGCATAATCGCCCTGGCCGGTTTGGCTCAGCGGTTAGAGCGTCGGCCTGCGGTCCTGAGAGACCCGGGTTCGGTTCCCACTAAGGGCGCGTACCTCGGTTGCAGTTTGTCCCCGGCCCTGGTCGGTTGTGAGGGTGGCAGCCACTCGATGTGTCCCTTTCACATCGATGTTTCTCTCTCTCTCTCTCTCTCTCTGTTCCTCTCTCTCCCTCCCACTCTACCTGAACAAAAAATGAAAAAATGTCCTCGGGTGAGGATAAAAATAAATAAATAAATAAATAAATAAATAAATAAATAAATAAATAAATAAAAAACCAGCATAATCATGTACATGGTTAAAAATCAAATTAGTGATAAAAGTGCATATGATGAAGTAACTCTATGACCCATTTCTATCCAGCCTGCCATTCTAGCAGTCTAGAGACAACCACACTTCCTTGTGGTAGGTAATCCCCTCCCTATTTTAAATTAGTATCCTATTTCTTGATTTATCTATTTTAGACATCATCAATTAATGTCTTTTTGACAGATACAAATTCCACTTTCTAACACAAACCCAAATGCCCCTCCTTCACCTTCTCAATCTAAATACTACTTAATATCTATGCCATAACATTGGGATATTATCCACTCGGTACATTACATGCTACTATTACCTGAGCAAGTTCATAACTAGGTGAAGAAAGACAGGGGAAGCTGATAATTGGAGATCAAAGTATTGTTTTTATTATCAATAAAGCAGTTAACCTGACTTAAGTAAACAATGAACTGGGCTTCCTAATTCTGCACCCCAAAATCAAACTTACCTGCCTAGTCACAGGCTGCTCTGGACAACCACAGGCCTCCCCCCACAGAAGCAGAGACTGCCCTGCTAAATATACTGCATGGCTGAGAGAGCAGACCAGAATGCACCCTCTCTGCAGGCAGGTAGATCTGAAAAGAGAAGACAGAAGGGACTGAGCCACCCATGCCCACTGTCTTCTCCCAAACTCATTAACTGCATAAGTCACTTTGCATCCCTCAGAGTGAAGTGAAGGAGAAACACACTGATGCTGAGAGTGCTATTTTCCTCCAGACATAATTGACTTATAACATTGTGGAATTTTAAGCTATACAACATGTTGATTTGATAAACTTAGATTTCATGAAATGATTACCGCAGTAGGCTTAGTTAACACCTCTATCACTCCACATAATTACCATTTCTTTTTTTATTTATTTTTTTTATCCTCACCCGAGGACATTTTTTCATTTTTTGTTCAGATAGAGCGGGAGGAAGAGAGAGGAAGAAAGAGAGGGGAATAAAGAGAGAGAGAAACATCAACGTGAAAGGGACACATCGAGTGGCTGCCACCCGCATGACCAACCAGGGCCGGGGACAAACTGCAACTGAGGTATGCGCCCTTAGCAGGAACCGAACCCGGGTCTCTCTGTACCGCAGGCCGACGCTCCAACCGCTGAGCCAAACCGGCCAGGGTCCATTTCTTTTTTGTAGTAAGTACATTTCAGATCTACTGTTAGTACTTTCAAATATATAGTATTAACTATAATCACCATGCTGAATTTTAAATCCCCAGACTTAATCATCTTATATCTGGAAGTTTGTACCCTTTGACCAACATCTCCCTAATTCCACCACCCTACTCCTCAGCCCCTGGGAACCACCTTTCTACTCTCTGCTTTTTGAGTTTGGCTTTTTTAATTCCACATATAGGTAAGATCATGCACTATTTGTCTTTCTCGGTCTGACTTGTTTCACTTAGCATAACGCCCTCAAGGCCCATCAATGTTGTCTCAAATGGCAAGATTCCTTTTTTCTCATGAATAAATATTCCACTATATATAATATTTTAATATCTTGGCTGCTGTAAATAATGTTGCAAGGCACATAAGAGTGTGGATAACTACTCAAGATCCTGTTTTCTTTTGGATATGTACCCAGAAGTGAAATTGCTGGATCAGATGGTAGATCTATTTTTAATTTTTTGAAGAAATTCCATACTATTTTCCACAGTGGCTCTACCAATTTACATTCCCACCAACAATGCACAAGGGTTTCTTCTACATCCTCATGAACACTCATTGCTTGTCTTTTTAATGATAGTTTATACAATAGAGATGAGGTAATTATCTCACTGTGGTTTTGATTTGCACTTTCCTGATGATTAGTGATATCAGCATTTTTTCATGTTACTTGTTGGCCATTTGTTACTTCTTTGGAGAAATATCATTCAGATCCTTTGCTCATTTTTAATCAGATTATTGGTTACTGGCTATTTAGTCATATAAGTGCCTTATATATTTTGAATATTAACCCCTTATCAAATATATGATTAGCAAATATTTTATTCCATTCAATAAGTTGCCTTTTCATTTTGTTCTTTACTTCTTTTATTGTGCAGAGGCTTTCTCATTTGATATAGTCCCACTTAATTATTTTTGCTTTTGATGGCTGTGCTTCTGATGTCATATAGAAAAATCACTGCCATGCCCAAAGTCAAGGAGCTTTCTCCCAGTGCTTTCTTCTAGAAAATACACAGTTCCAGGTATTATGTTTAGTCATTAATTCATTTGAGTTTATTTTTGTAAGTGGTGAACAACAGGGGTCCAATATCATTAAAATATTTACTAGCTGTGAATATCCAGTTTTCCCAATAGTACTTATTAAAGAGATAATCCTTTCACCATTGAGTATTCTTGGATCTTTTGTTCAATATTAGTTGACCATATTTGTAGGGGTTTGTTGCTGGCTCTCTATTCTGTCCTTATTGGTCTGGGTTGTGGGAGACATTTTGCATGACATCCATTTTGTTAAAATCTGCTCTGCCATCTCCTGCCCCAAGGCAGGATATCTCTGCTTTATCTCTGCATTTCTTTAAGTAAAATCTGCTCTGCCATCTGCTGCCCCAAGGCAGGATATCTCTGCTTTATCTCTGCATTTTGAACCATTTACTCAGTCTTTTGTTCTACCCAGTGCTTCGGGGTGGTTACTCAATAACTATCGCTTGACAACAAATGATCTTGTTTTTCCTGCCCTATATATTGTGTGAATTTCCCCAGAATAAATAAGACTTGAGAGCCCTGTCTTCTCTCCATTTCTTGTGTCTCTTGTCCCTCCTCATCCTCACTCCCCCTCTAGAGTCCTCGTTGATCGACCTGAGGGACGGGTCACTGGGTATCTATTTTTATGTCAATACCATACTGTTTGATCACTTTAGCTTTGTAATATAGTTTAAAATCAGACATTGTGATGCCTATAGCTTTGGTCTTCTCTTTCAGGACTGCTTTGGCTTCAGTCCTTGTGGTCCCATACAAATTTTAGGATTATTTGTTCTAATTTCTGTTAAAAATGCAAATGGAATTTTTATTGCATTGTATTTACAAATGGCTTTGGGTAGTATGAAAATTTTAACATTATTAATAATTCTAATGCATGAACATGGAAAATCTTTCCATTTACAGGCATACCTCAAAGATACTGTATGCAGGTTCAGTTACAAACCACTACAATAAAGTGACTATCACAATAAAATAAGTCACATAAATTTTTGGTTTCCAACATATAAGTTATTTACACTATACTATAGTCTATTAAGTGTGCAATAGCATTATGTCTAACAAATACAAAAACCTTAATTTAAAAATACTTTATTGTGAAAAAATGCTAAGCATCATCTAAGCCTATTGGAGAAATGGTGCCAGATTTGTTCAACACAGGGTAGGTTGCCACAAACCTTCAATTTGTTAAAAAAAAAAAAAAAAAAAAAAGGCAGTATCTACAAAGGCAATAAAATGAAGCACACTAAAATGAAGTATGTCTGTATTTGTGTCCTCTTAAATTTCTTTCACTAAAGTTTTGGAGTGTTCAGTGCACAATCTTTCACCTCCTTCATTAAATTTATTCATAAGTATTTCATTTTTTTGATGCTATTGTGAATGGCATGGTTTTCTTTATTTATTATTCAGATAGTTCATTGTAATGTATACACATGCAACTGATTTCTATATAGTGATCTTATATCCTGCAGCTTTACCAAATTCATTGATTTTTGGTAAATTTTTTTGGTGAAGTCTATAAAATTTTCAAAACAAAGATCATATCATTTGCAAACAAAGACAATGTCACTTTTTTATTATAATTTGGAAGACTTTAAGTTATTTTTTCTAATCTGAATGCTCTGGAGACAACTTCCAGTACTATGCTAAATAGGAGTGGTGAGACTGCGCACCCTTGTCTCATTTCTGATCTTACAGGAAAGGTATTCAACCTTGCACCACTGAGTATGATGTAAGCTGTGGGCTGGTCAGATATGGTTTGTATTGTGTAGAGGTACATTCCTTCTCTACCCAAGATGATGAGAGGTTTTTAACATGAACTGATGTTATATTCTCTCAAATGCCTTTTCTGCAGCAATTGAGAGATGATTTTTATCTTTCATTTCATTAATATGATGTATTACATTTACAGATTTGCTTATATTGAACCATGCTTACATTCCAGAGATAAATATGACTTGATCCTGATGTATTATCTTTTCAATGTGCTGGTCAACTCAATTTGCTAATATTTTGTTGAGAATTTATGCATCTATATTTATCAAGGATAATGAACTGTAATTTTTTTTTTTATCCTCACCCGAGGACATTTTTGCATTTAACTTGAGATAGAGCAGGAGGGAGAGAGGGAGAAAGAGAGAGAGAAACATCGATGTGAGAAGAGACACATCGAAAGGTCACCACCCACATGATACCAACCAGGGCTGGGGAAAACTGCAACCTAGGTACATGCCCCTAGCAGGAACCGAACCTAGGTCTCTCTTGTCCACAGGCCAATGCTCTAACTGCTGAGCCAAACTGACCAGGGCATGAACTGTAATTTTCTTTCCTTGAGTGTCATTATCTGGCTTTGGTAATGGGGTAATGCTGGCCTTATAAAACAAATTTGAGAATGTTCTCTCCTCTTTGATTTTGCTGTGGAAAAATTTGGGAATCGTTATCTATTTCCTTGATGTATAAAGTTAGGCTATTTGAGATTTTTCATTTTTTCTTAATGTAGGCATTTTTGTGTTTCAATTTTGTTTGTTTAAAAATACCTTTGATGTCCTAGTGTTTGTTCAGTAGTGTGCTGCTTAATTTCCACATATTTGTGAACTTTTGGGCTTTCCTCTTGTTGCTGATTTCTAGTTTCATACCACTGTAGTCAGACAAGATACTTAGTATGACTTCAATCGTAAATTTGCTAAGACCTATTTTTTGAACTATCGTATGATATATCCTGGAGGAGGTTCCATGCGCACTTGAGAAGAATATGCATGCATTCAATGCTGCTGGATGGAATGTTCCATATACCTGCTAGGTCTATTTGGTCTAAAGAAAGTATAATTCAAGTACCATGTTTCCTTACTGACTTTTTGGCTCAAAGACTATTATGTCTGATATAAGCAAAGCTACCCCTACTTCCTTTTGGTTTCTATTTGCATGGAGTATTTTTTTTCCATCCCTTCACTTTGAGCCCATGTGTGTCTTTAAAGATGAAGTGAGTCCCTTATAAGTAGCATTTAATTTGGTCTTGCTTTTTAATCCAGCCAGCCAGTTTAAGCCCTGTGTGATTGGAGTATATATTCAGAGTAATTAATGATGTGAAAGGACTTATTAATGCTATCTTATGTTTACTGACAGTTTTGCAATTCTTTGTTCCTTTCTTTCTCTCTTGATGCTCTCCTTTGTGAACTGGGGAATTTTCTACAGTGGTATTCTTTGATTTTCTTACCTTTATCTATTGTGAACCTACTGTAGGTGTTTGCTTTATGGTTACCATGAGGATTACATAAAATATCTTATAGATATAACAGTCTATGTTATATGCTTGAACATACACAAAAGTTCTACCCTTTTACTACTCCCCTTCATGTTTTTTGTCACAGTTAACCACTCTTTATGTTGTGTATTCACTAATGAATTATTTTAACTCTCAATATTTTTAATACTCTTGAACTTGAACCTTTATACTCAAGTTAAGTGGTTAACACCACCATATGACAGTATGACAGTATTCTGAATTGGACTTTATATTTACCTTTACCAATGTGTTGTATATTCTCATGTTTTTATGTTAGTAATTAGCATCCTTTCATTTCCACTCAAAGAATTCTTTTCAGCATTTATGATAAGGCAGCTGTAATGGTGATGAACACTCTCAGCTTTTGTTTTCCTGGGAATATCTTTATTTCTCTTTCATTTCTGAAGAACAACTTTGCCAGATAGAGTATTCTTGGTAGGTACCTTTTATTTTTTTCAATACTTTGAATGTATCATGTCTTTCCATCCTGGTCTAAAGATTTCTTGCTAAGAAATCCATTGATAGCCTTATGTGGGTCCCTTTTTCAGTTGCAAGCTTCTGTTCTCTTGCTGCTTTTAAAATTCTTTCTTTACTTTTTGGTTGCTCTAAAAGTAAATGTGTCTTGGAGGTATTTTCTTTAAGTTGAGCTAGTTTGGTGACCGATTTGCTTCATGAATGTGAATATCTAATTCTCTCCTCAGCTTTGGGAAGTTCTCAGCTATGATTTCTTTTTTGTTCAGGTTTCACCTTTTTTATTTTTTTAATTCTCACCAAGGATATTTTTACATTTATCCTCATACAGAGTAGGAGGGAGGGGGAAAGAGACAGAGTCAGAGAGAAACATCAATGTGAGAGAGACCCATCAACTGGTTGCCACCTGCACGACCCTAACCAGGGCCAGGGACAAATCACAAGCAAGGTACATGCCCTTGGCTGGAATCAAAGCTGGGACTCTTTGGTCTATGGGCTGACGCTCTAAACACTGAGTCAAACCTTTTTAATCAGCTCGACGAAGAACATTCTAAATGCTACATGAAGCACAACAAAATATTTTTCTTCCAGTATTAAAAAAAAAAACTACATTCACAAATATTTTTAAGAAACTTCTATATAATCAGGGTGGTGATCTTCAGGGAAAAAACAAAAACAAAACAAAAAAACCTCTAAGTAATCATGTTATCAATTTCTTATAGTTACATTTGAAAATTGCTTCCTAACCATGTCAAACATTGTGTACAAGTTTTTAAAATGTCCCTAGATACACATTATTTCTGGGGGGGGGGAAATCAGTCTGGCCAAACATTCTTTGTCAGAACGAATCCTGAGAATCCAATCTAAAAAACTGGTAAAAGAAAAAATAACAGACTCTATAAATGTTCCAGAATTTGTCTTTAAATGAGAGAAAAAAAATAAAAAACACATGGAACTTTCCAAAATTCTTCAACAAGCTACCTTGAGAAATCAATTCAAAAACAGAAGCCAATGCACTAAAACAGATGTTTCAGTGCAGCTCCAAAAATTTTTATAAACAGTCATTTGGAAGGACAATCCTGGACCAGAAGTTTTACTCCTTGTGTATCTATATTAGGTGTGCATGCTTCATCTCAGTTGTCATAACAGTCTCTGTAATTGCCTTCTGAGTAGCTGTCATAACCACCCTAGCTGCCACCTTAGTCTCTGGACCTTCCATATCCATACCCATATCCTCCAGGTCGACTGACATACCTGCCACACCCATAGCTCTGGTCCCCACCACCTCTAGAGCTGTGAACATGCTCATGGGCCCCAAGACACCCCCTCTGGTTCCACGTGCCAACTTGCCCACATGTTCCACACAGATCTAGAGACTGTCCAGAAGGCTCTCCATTCATGGCTCTCGTGGCATGTGGGGCATGTTCTGGATTGATGAAGGTAATAAAACCAAAATCCCAAGACTTCTGAGTCTTCTGGTCCTTAACAACAACCACATTAGAAATAGGCCCAAAGTTGCTGAAGTGATCTTCCAGACCCTGTTCACTGGGGTTGAAGTTGAGCCCTCCAAAAAGAGCTTCCCTTCCTCAGAGGACAAGGCAGTGAATTCAAGTCCTGAATATTAATAAATAAAGGGCTGGAAGGACAGCTGCCACAGAGGAGCAGAGCAACTCTCAGCTATTTTTTCTGTCGATAAGCCTTCTGCCCAATTCTCCCTCTTCTTCTGGAAATTCAATAATTCACAAATTGTTTCTTTTGATGTTATACCATAGGTCACACTGGCTTTCTTAATCTGTTTCATTCTTCTTTTCTCTTTTCCTCTGAATTGATAAATGCAAAGTTCTTGTCTTCCAATTCACAAATTATTTCTTCTGCTTCATACATTCTGATTTTGATGCTATTTTATTTTTCATTTCATTCATTGTTTTCTTCGGCTTCAGAATTTGTTTGATTCTTTTTTATGATTTCTATCTCTTTGTTAAACTTCTCATTTTGTTCATGTATTGTTTTCCTGATCTTGCTAAATTGTTCTTTTATGTTTTCTTGTAGCTCACTGAACTTTCTTTAAAATAGCTATTTGAGCACTTCATTGGTAAATCACATATCATCATGTCTCTGGGACCAGTTACTGAAAATTACTGTGATCCTTTGGTGGTGCCATGTTTCCTTGAGTTTTCATCCTTCTAAAGTTTTGAATGGCTGTCTTCACATTTGAAGTAGCAGTCAACTCCTCCGGTCTTTACTAACAGAGCCTTCATGAGAGAAATACCTTCCTTCAACCCAGCTAAAGATTCTGAGGTATTCTGAGGTATTCTATAACTATGCCTGCTCCACACTTCTTGCTCCCTCTTGTAGCAGAGTTTTAAGCATCTTGTCTTTTCTTGATCTTGCACCACATCAAGCCAAGTGATGACAACCTTTTTTTTATTTGCTCACTAGCTGTCTGCAAAAGCTCACTCTTGCCACCACTGTCAAGATGGCATACAGGGTGCCTATGGGACACTTGGAGGGATCCCCAGGCAAGGCATCCCCCACCACTTGTGGGTAGGCTTCTTGTGGAATCTGCTAAACAGTTAGTAGGATCTTCATTTTTTAATGTCTTCCAAGGATCCTATGCCCTCTCCCACCCTCCTCTGGCCCCTCACTCATATAGTTCACAAGTCAGTATTCTGGATGAGGTGACAAAGAATGGACCTTGCACAGCTGAGGAAGGCAAGTGCTCACTCACAGGCTCTCATTTTCCCCCATGGGAGAAATCATGAGCTGAAAAGATCTCTCCTAGCCCTAAGCTGTGCCACCTTGGGTAAAGAGTGATATAGGTAGAGTCAAACTGTTTCTCTTACCCTTTCCAATGTGTCCAACTAAATAATTTTTTGTTCCAACATTGTGCTGAAACTTCTTCACTAGAAACCTAGACTTCTGCAAAGGCTCTCTTATCTGTGAGTGACTAAAAAGTTGTTTTCTAGGGGCTTCCAGACTGTGGCCTGGAAGGGCTAAAGTGAGGCAAAGTCACTGCTGAGTCCACATCCAGGACTGAGGTCTCTGTATGCCTATGACCTGACACAAGCTGGGCAAGACTCCTCCCAGCTCTCCTGATGCATGGTTGGATCTCACAGCTCTCACAAAGGCACTTCTGTCCCTGGATGGATGCCAAATTGTTATTAGTGGGGCAGACACAAATGAGGGACCTCTTATTCAGCCATGTTACTGATGTTCAAATACCCAGAAGTCTTCTTTTAATGGACATTCCTCTACAAGTAAACAATAAAATGGGGAATAAGTATTCCTTCCCAATAATTAAGACAAAACACTGTTGATTTCAAAGCCAAATGCTAAGATTACATTTTCTTTCTCATACTGCAGGTAACACTTGCCTTTCTTCTTACACAACTGGTTTTTTGTGCCATTTCCCCTTCCAAGTTCCCTCCCTACAGGGTCCCCTTGCCCCAATCTAAATTCATTATTCTCCTGGCCTGAAACACAGCTGTTATCTTGGATTTTCTCTTTCATACTTCTACATCTTAGATTACAATTATTTTTCTGTTGTTGTTGTTTACTTCCTCATTTGCTGGAACATTACCTTAGATGGATTCCTAAGAAAGGATAAATAAAAGATAAATTTTCTGATCCTTTAAATCTCTGAAATGTTTTCATTGTTCCCTCACACTTGATTGATACTTTGTGTACTTAATTCTATGTTGAGAATCTTTCAGAAACATGAAAGTATTGCTCCCATGTCTTCCAGAATTCGGTTATCAACCTCATTCCTTTATTATGTGACCTATTTGGGGAGATGTTTGTTTGTTTGTTTGTTTGTTTGTTTGTTTTATTTTATCTCTGGAAGCAACTGAGATTTTTCTTCACAAGTACTCTTAACTTTCATAATTGCCCACTTCCCTTGTCTTCTTTCTCTAAATTAGAAATTTTAATCAGTTGAATTTAAAAATCTTTATTTGATCCTCACAGGCTTTTATCTTTTCTCTCATATTTCTGTCTTAGAATTTTTATTCAGTTTCTTCAGAGGATTGTTTAACTTTCCCATTGTAACAATCCCTCTGTGGGAGGAAGTTAGACAGGCATGAGCAGAGCAAGGACGATGGGCTATGTACAGAAAGGTCACCAGGTACAGCCGGTGTGGCTCAGGGGTTGAGCGTTGACCCATGCATCAAGAGGTCGCCGGTTCGATTCCCAGTCAGGGCACATGCCCAGGATGTGGGCCTGATCCCCAGTGCAGGGCATGAGGGAGGCAGCCAATCAGTGTTCTCTCTCACCGATGTTTCTGTCTCTTCCTCTCCCCACTTCCTCTCTATAAATCAATAAAGAAAACAATTAAAAAAAAAAAAAAAAAAAAAAGGGAAGTCATCAGGGTGGAAAGCCCCAAGTGCCTAACAAAGGACAACTGTAGGGTGAGACCTTATCCAGGGTGATCTTTCTTCCCCTAGCATATCGCTGGCCATGTGGTTTGTTCCCCCCACCCTGACCTTTCCCCCTGGAGACACATCTAGGCTTCAGTTGTATTTCAGCTCCAGGACCAGAAAAGCAGCAAAACCAGACAAGTGACACCAAGGCTGCCTGAAGACCAGCTGCACTGAATAATGATCTGCTTTCCTGGTGTAGCCCATCAATCAGTGGAGATCCCTGGCTCTGAAAGAACACACCTGGAAAGCTGATAAATATTCTATAAAGATCTTTCCCTAGGACCTTCCCTAAAATCTCCACCCTTAAAACCCTTAGGAAGGAGGACTCTGCACCCTCTCCCTCCCAGGAGCATGCCTGAGACTTTCCCTCTCCCTCCCCCTCCCCCTCCCCCTCCAACCCTCCAACCCCTAAATGTCACCTTTACCTTTCTCACTTATCTAAGCTCCAAGAACCCTTCCTTTGCCTCTACAACTTGTTTCCTAAACCCATTTCTTCTACAAGTCACTTCTTCCACCTCTGTAATTCTCTAAATAAATGTTCTCTTACAGTTTGAGTCTTGGCTCTGCCTTCTTTCCTAGCCAGAAATCAAGTACTGAGGTTGCTGAACCCAGGTCCACTCTGACCCCACCAGTCTAACACCCGGTGCCGTTCCCGCTGCCATCAACATAAATCTACAGTTCGGTTAAGTATGCATGAAGGGAACAGTGTACTAGGGTTAGGATAGGGTTACAGGCATTTCATAAGATGAGCAAATATATAAAAAATTTTATCTTCTCATCTCAGCTGAAGCCTCCTACACTCAAGGAGTCCTTCCCACTCCCAAGAGGACTAGGCAAAGAGTAGCTGATCCTTTGTTGACAGGATAAAAGAAACAGATAAGAGAAAGGACTAGCTTCTCCTTTAATAGACCAAAAGTGATTCCATTGCATTCTCATGCTTCACCCCACTCTCAGCTATAACCATTATTTCCAAATCACCAATTTGTTTAGGTTTCTGCAAGGCTAAGACACAGTCTTCTTGTTCACATCCTATCCGTTTGCACTGCAAGTTGTAGGTTCTACTACTCTGTCAAACTTTCCGTCTTTTCAGGTGATCAAAATTTGTGGAAACCTTTGTTTACTGATGAAATTTCATATATTTCCTACTTTGGAATTTACTTCCTATTTATTCCTTTATATTCTTAAAGGATTTGGCAGACAAAGAAGATAAATGAATATTACAGTCCACCATCTTTTTCTAGGTGTTTTCCAATTCATATTTTTATTCTGAACTTAATTGATTTATAATAACTGACTGTGATAATTACTTTTATGTGTCCACATGTGTGTGATACAGGGTGCCAGTTATGTAATCAAACATTATTCTGAGTGTTTTTTGGTGAGTTGAATATTTAAATCAATAGACTAAATAAAGCAAACTGCTTCCCTGGATAAGGATGAGCCTTATCCAGTCAGCTATGGCTGAAATAGAAAAAGCTAACCGTCCCCTGAATAACAGGGAATTACACCTGCCTGCCTGTTTTTAATCTGGGACTGCAGTTTTCCTGCCTCCTGAATTAAAACATCAGTTTTCCCTGGGTCCTGAGCCTGCTGGCTTTCAGACTAGAATTACCGTCAGCTCTCCTGGTTCACAGGCCTTTCGACTCAGGCTGGGACCCCACCATCATCTCTCTTGGATCCCCAGCTTGCCTACTGCAAACCTTGAACCTAGTCCATCTCTGTAATCATCATGTGAGCCAACTACTTATAATTAATCATTTTATACATATGCATATATATAGTCTTCCTATTCATTATGTTTCTCTGGAGAACCCTGATTAATGCAGATACTGATACCAGAGTGGTTCTAGAGAAACCACTGTTTCTTATTTTTTTATTTTTAAAAAATAAAAATTGTTTTTTATTTTTAATATTTTCTTATTTTTAATATTTTCTTTTTTATTATTGATTTTAGAGAGAGAGGAAGAGAGAGCGAGAAAGAAACATTGATGAGAGACCACTGACTGGCTGCCTCCTGCATGCCCTCCACTGGGGATCGGGCCCACAACCTGGGCATGTGCCCTGACCAGGAATGGAACCAGATGCCTCTTGGTGTGTGGGTCAATGCTCCACCAGTGAGCCACACCAGCTGGGCAAGAAACAGGTTTTAAGGCTAAGTTTTCTGAACTGGTTCCTGTGTTTATGAAATTGGCCCTCTTACTTGATAATATTTAAAGATATTAATAACTCTATTTTCAATAGTAAAAAAAAGTACAGTCCACAGCATGAAATGACAAGAGAGACTCACAAAATATCAGCACTGGTTATTCCTAATCAACTACTTACAGGAATCAAGATTTTGAGTAACTGTGTATATGACACTTACAAGCATTTTTGTCAAACTAACAAATATGAGACTGAGTGGTTACTCCTAATAATTTCACTGGACAAAGTGGAGGAAAAAAAAGAACGAGCTTGTAAATCTGAATTCCCAGCCCAAGTAAGACATAAATGACCTGAAAACTATGAGTGCATTGAAGGAGCCCTCGTTTCCTGCAGTAGCAGGGCTGAAATCTCTGAAAATCAAGCCCAGAATCCCATCCTGCAACTGGAGAGATTACCGCACTAGTGGAACCCCCACCTCCTGTTAAAGTGAGGCAGTGACTGGGAAAGAGTGAGATCCTGAAGGCTGGGATGGAGATGTGTGCAAAGACCATGATGAAGCTGGGGACACTGAGTCCCTAAATTCTGATCAGTCTTCTCTGTCAGTGGAAGCAGCCTCCTACCCTCAAGGAGTCCTTTCCACTCCCCAGATAAGGGATTAGTGACGCACTGCCTGAGGGAACTGTAATAGCCTGCTTTAAGGAAGTTGCCTGGAAAGACAATGTTGATTCTCCTCAGGACTCACCTTTCTTTCTACATCTATGACTAGACTCAAGTATCAACAGATCTCTAAAGGTGAGGTACAAAGTGTAACCCATGAGGAAGTATGCTACATACCACAAGAACTACTTGAGTTTTCTAATGTATGCAGACAGAAATTCAGGGAATATGTATGGGAATGGATATTAAGAGTGTGAAATAATGGAGGAAGGAAAATAAAGTTAAATCAGACCAAATTTATTGATATGGGCTTACTAAGAAGAGATTCTGCATTTAATGTTGTAGGTCAGGGATTCAGAAAGAGCTGTAACAGCTTGATAATTAATTGCCTTAAAAAAATGGACCAAAAGAGCCCTGATCGGTGTGGCTCAGTTGGTTGGGCATCATCCCATGCACCAAAAAGTTCCTGGTTCAACTCACCATCAGGGAACATGCCTGGGTAGCGGGCTTGATCCTTGGTAGGAGGCGTGCAGGAGGCAGCTGATCGATGTTCTGCTCTCATATCAATGCTTCTCTCTCTTCTGCTCTCTCTCTAAATTAATAAAAATCTACTTTTTTTAATGAACTAAAAGTCCATTGTGAGTTGAAAATGCTAGCCTTGTCTTGGTTTCAGTAACAGAAACAATTTAAAGGCTTGGAGATTGGAATGTTAGAGTGGATTTCCCAATTAAGACCTTACTCACTCCGAAGATCCAGAAGACACACCTTTCACCATGACAGTGAAAAATAAATTTGTGAGGGAAGCCCCAGAATCTCTGTGATCACTATTGTCTGTAGATGAGACTTTACAGTGGGAACTATGGTCACTCAATGAGAAAAATGAAACACAATGAGAGTATTTGGATCCTGGGGTAACAGGGAACAAGTGGCAGCCCCCAACTGTCAGAACCAGTGTGGGCATGTCACAATGAGAACAGAGTCAAAGCAACAATCAGAATAGTCTGACTCTCACAGACCACCTATAATATTGGATATTTGATCATGAAACTCCTAAAAGTGAAATTGATAGAAAACCTACAATAAACGTGTACAAGATTTGTATAAGCAGAAAAGTTCTTGGTCAAAAGAACAAAAGTCTAACCTGAATAAAAAAAATAAAAAAAAACTGAGTCATGAGCTCTCAATCAATTCCCAGACTTGAGCCATATTACAGACACAGAACCCTTTGAAGGAGAAGATGGGTCCCCTTCAGACACGAACTGGTGTATAAAGCATGTCTGGCCACTTCTCCTTCCAAGAAAACTTATGAGAGGACAACCTGGTGTACTGCTCGAAATTCCGTCCCCTGGGAGAAGTTTCCTTCACCACTGTCCTTCGGGGACATTCCCGAAAGGGGCTGAAGCGCTGCCACCATCCACTTTATTTTCAAAGAATACAGACTTCCAGTTACAAGATGAATAAGTTCTGGGCATCTAATATTTAGCATGGTGATTACAGTCAACAATACTGTATCATATACTTGAAAGCTGCTAAGAGGACAAATTCGAATGTTCTCCCCACACACACAAAAAAATGTTATTTATGTGAAATGATGGATATGTTAACAAACCATTTTGTGGTAATCATTTCACAATATATACATGTATCAAATCTTCATATTGTACATCTTAAATTTAAACGTTATATGTCAATTATATCTCAATAATGCTGCGGGGGAAGGCCAACAAGGGAGAAGCAATGATGAAAGATACAAGAAAAGAACTGCAGGCACATTTTCTGGGATTCTGGGTTCCAAACTTCTTCACTTGATTCTGTGTTTTGAATCAATAAATTTCCCATTATGTTTTAATTCAGTCTTAGCTGAGTTTTTGTGAGACTTAAATATTACTGACTATAATTCATAGAGTAAATTTTCATAAATTCAAAAAAGTCATAAGTATACAGCTTCAGAAATACAAAAGTATATTCACTAGCACAGAGAATTCAGGAGTATATCTAAAGAAAAAGTCAATGTCACCAGTATTTGCTCCAGGAATATAAGGACAATTTAAAGTTAGATTTCTTTTGTTTTTGTTTTATGTTTTTTTGGTACGTGCCCCTAGCAGGAACCAAATCCAGGACTCTCTGGTCCGCAGGCCTACGCTCCAACCGCTGAGCCAAACTGGCCAGGGTGACTTCTTTTGTTTTTATTACTGAAAGTATTACAGCTGCCCCCCCCCCATTTTCCCCCATTGACCCCCTCCTCCCCTGCTCCCACCCCTCTCCTGCTTTCCCCAAGCTAATGTCTGTCTCAAAGAATTCTTATAGTTTCTGTCCTACTCTTAATTACCTTTCTCTAATTATATATTACAAACAAGAAAAGGAATTGACCTAGTTCACCTTCTCATGTGTAACCACTGGTATTAAATCAGAGGCTGGTTAACTCTTGGCTCATCTCTGATCCAACCAGCTGTGGTTAGGATAGCAGGGAGCATGAGCAGGACAAACACTATGAGATTTCTAGTACAGAGAAGCACATGGATGCACACACGCACACGTGCGCGCACACACACACACACAACCCTGGAAATCACCTTGGTGTCCCAATAATGGCAGACTGACTAATATATTATAGCACATTGACAGAGGAGGGAAATATGCATAGTGTATGGCAACATAGAAACCACAGGTTATAATATAAGAAAGAAATCTGGATAGCAGAATTATAATTAGTATTAATTTTGTTATTGGTGGCTTCATATTTTCCCAATCTCTGTAATAAACATACATTTCTTTTCTAATCAGACAAAAAACATCACTCACTTTGCATAATGATTTTAAAAATGTAGCAAACATTTTAATTACCTTTCCAACGTCACATCTTGTGCCTTCATTCACCATCCCAGGATCTGGAACATCTGACCCTAGCTGGAAATCCACACCCCAACATTTGGTGCCTCCACTGGGAGTCTGAATAATAGCAGGCACAATTCCAAATACTGGCACAACTCCAAATACATTCTCACATTGAAGCTTTCCACACAAAGCATTTCTATAAAGATAGAAAAATAATGCAAACATAAAATGTATCAGTGTGGACACAACAGAAAGTTATATATATGTATATAGACAGAGAGTGTACTGCTATTCAGCTGAAGGAATCTCAATAGAAAAAGTGTATGAGAGCAACAGAGATCAAAGCAACTCTCTTTAAAAATAGCAGAGAAGAGGTGAGATAAATGGATGCTTAGATGCAAATTAGCAGGGTACCAGGTAGTGCTGATGCTCCTTTCTTCACAACTAATTCCTGCTTCACTATCTGTCCAGGGCTCAAAAGTATAATTAATAAAGTTTCTTATAAATATAACTTTATAAATTTTATTACCCAGATAATAATAGAACCACATAAAAATTCAATTGTATCTTCTTAAAGAATTATGGTGAGAAGAAACTTAGATTCTGTAATGTAAAATAACTAAGAAAGGATGTCACCCTTCTTGGCTTGGCTCTTGGTTACTTACTTAAAATCTCAATCTATAACTCATCAATATACCAAGGCTGTGTGAGTTAAGTGCCCTTCCTGAATCTTTCATAGCACACTAGGTAACCCTAACCTCAACTCTTATGATGCTGTACTAAAATTTCCTATTTAATTGATTATTTTCTGATCCAAGGACCTATGCTATACCTGAATCTTTTCTATAATATCATTGCCAAGTCATTATGGGATATTGTTTTCCAATTTATCTAACCACCTCCTAAAATTCACATTCTACCTATCATAACATTCTTTTACTTCTTGAGTTAAAATCTATCTCCCTATAACTTTTCCTCTTTGGTCCCAGATCTTTCACATGAGACCACCTAGGTAATGTCTTTTCCTTCTTCCACATGGAGCTGTTTTAGGACACTTATCATGAATCTCCTAAATACTTACTTCCCCAGAGCAATAGTCTACAATCATTTCTCATGCAACTAGGAAGCTCCCCCCTAAATGTGTCCAGAGTGTCTCACTGCCTCGTAAAGCAGTGCTCAGAGTGGAGCATGACATTTCAGTTGCAGCTTGACAAGCAAAGAACAAAATGGGCTCTCATTTCTTTTATTCTACTGTTACTTCTATTAAGACCAAGATTATAGGAGCTTTTATGGTAAGTAACTACATCAATATGTAACTACATTACATTCTTGATGCCCTTGAACTTATCACTAGTTAAACCCCTATTTATTCTGCATATGCTATTAAGTCTCTTCCTTCTATCCTGCACTCAAAAGTTAGTTATTTTGTCCAAACTTTAACCTATCCTAAGTCACCATTTGTTCACTAGGTAACTGGAGAAAAGTGCTTGAATTTTCTAAGCTTCAGTTTTTTCATCTAAAAAAACAAGAGATAAGTAATAATGCCTATCCTGCATACTTGGTTGAAATTAGATGTGAAAACCTCTAAAGCAAAGCATAGCATAAAGCAGATCTCAGTTAACACCTATTGGAGCCTTCCAAATTTCTGTTGCTATGACATACTCAGTGTTTTATTTGTAGTCTTGGTGGCACACTAAAGAGTAAAAAGAAAATACAGTTGACCCTTGAACAGCACGGGTTTGAATCACACCAGTCCACTTATGCGTTGATTTTTTTCAATGAATATTATAAATTTATTTTATTTTCTTTATGATTTTCTTAGTAAAATATTCTTTCTCTAGCTTACTTTATTGTAAGAATACTTATATGTAATATACATTACATACAAAATATGTTAATCGACTGCTTATGTCACAAGTATGGCTTCCGGTCAACAGTAGGCTATTAGTAGTTAAATTCTGGGCAAGTCAAAAGTTATACACAAAGATTTGACTATGTGGGGGCTCAGAGCCCCAAACCCCCATGTTGTTCAAGAATCAACTGTACTCATAATATACAAAAAAACTGTTACATATCAATGAATAAAAGGATAGCCACTTCAACAGAAAAATTAGAAAAGACTCATGAAAATGGTAAAGTTGCAAAATAAGAAATGGAAAGAGACTACAAAGCTAAGGGCTGTTCATCATTATATTAATAAAAAGACATTGTGTTGCGAGTCTCAACAGAATAACTGCTTCTGGCAAGGATCATCAGTGAATGCTGAAACCATCGAGTGAAATGTTGATATTCACATGGTACAACATCATCACTCCACATATTACCTGATAGCTGCAATGGGGAAAAGGTAACTTTACAAGATCTAGTCATCGCCACTTAGTAACAATGATAAAGAAACAATCCAGAATTATGTGTCTTCTTGGTATAGTGCACCACTTAGGAAGTAGTGATCCCCAAAATGTTTCACCTGAACCTAATTAAGACCTTAGATTTCACTTCTGATTTATTTAAAAAAAAAAAAAAAAATCAGGGGGTAGAGACACAACATTGAGAAGAAACTATCAAACAGATCCAGAACATGGGACATTCTAGAAGACCACTGGCCCAGCCATTTCCTCAGGTCACTATCATTGAAAAGAAAGAAAAAAGAAAGTGAAGAAGAAGAGTTTAGGTTAAAAGTGACTTAAGTGACATGACTAATAAATGCAATGTGTGATCCTTAACTGAGTCCTGATATGGGGGGTGGGAAGTGGGGAGAAACAGCTATAAAAGACAATTTAAGGACAATTAGAAAAATTTTATTATTGACCTGACACTACATGATACTAGAAATCTGTTAATGTTGTTAGGTGTGATAATGGTATTGTCAATAGCCTTTTATGTTAGGAATGAGGTATCCAAATATATGCATTACTTTCAAATGGTTCAGCAAACTCAACACACAAAAATATGATGAAGTACTGAGTGTTTTAATCTAGGAACATGGATGTTCATCACACTATTCTTTCTATGCCTCTGTATAACTGAAGATGACACCATCTACGTACTGAAAGAAGGCAGCTCTTTCAGTGAAACAGAACACAATGATGTCTGCAGCGGGTTGAACTGGGTTGGGAAGCAAGATTATATTTTTGCATTAAAAAAACTCTGGAAATACACTCAAGAAACTAAAAGAAATAGGTATAGGAAGAGAGAATGGGAACAGGGATAAAGAGTATAGGAGTGGGAGTCACATTTTCTCTATATCCTTTTAAACATTTTTAATCAACAATAAAACATAATTATTTACAAATTCATGTAAAACAAAATGAAATACCTATCTGGTATAAGAAATTGTGAAAGTATTTTTTAAGATAACATTCTGGCATTGGTGAGGGGGCAGTGGAAACAAGTTAAGCATTTTGAAGGTCAATTGGGAAGTATCTATAGTCTTAAAACTATCCTCCATATTCTTTGACTGAGAAAAATCTATAGCGATATTCAGAGAAACAAACAAATGCCTAAACCATAATTAATATAGCCTTATTTAAAATAGTAAATTACTGGGAAAAAACATACATTTCTAACATAAAGAAATCGTTAAAAGAAGTTGGGTACATCCTACAAATGTTCTTAATATAGTAGAAAGGGCCCAGTCAGTGTGGTTCAGTGGACTGAGCATTGTCCCATGGACTGAGAGGTCCTAGTTCGATTCCTGGTCAGGGCACACATGCCCGGGGTTGCAGGCTCAATCCCCAGTAGGGGGTGTGCCGGAGGTAGCCGGTTAATATTTCTCTCTCATTGATGTTTCTGTCTCTCTCTCCCTTCCTCTCACTCTAAAAAACACAATAAAACATATTTTAAATATATATAGTGGAAAGGGAATACATCAATTTATAAAATAGTATTAATTATACTGTACAATTTTGTTTATATGTGCATATGTGAGTGTCTGAATATACATATGTGCATATATGTATGATGCAAATATATGTTTATGAATATATATACACAAGAGAAAGAAATTCAACAAAAAACTTAATGTATCTCTGGATGGTAGGATTGTATGTGATCACTTTCTTTATACTTTTCTAGATTTTACACGTTATCTATGATGAAGATGATTGTCAAGATAGTGATGATGGACTTCCGGTCAAGATGGCGGGTAGGTAAACGCGGTATTGCGTCCTCCCACAACCACATCAAAGTTACAACTAAACTACAGGACAACCATCATTCAAAACCACCTGAAATCAAGTTGAATGAAAGATCTACAACTACGGAATTAAAGCAGCAGCCACATGCAGACTGGTAGGAGGGGAGGAGGCACGAGGTGCGAGGGGCGGCGGCTGCAGCGGCAGCAGCGCCTCGACTGGCTGGTCCCTCACCCAAGTGTGGCGGATAAAAATCAAGAGGATACCTTGGCTGGGAAGGTCTTTCCTGAGGACTGAGGGGTCCCCGTCCCACACCAGGTGCCCCACTCCGGGTTCCAGCGCCAGTAAGAAAATCCCCATCACTTCTGGCTGGAAAAACCACCGGAAACTGAGGCTCAGGGAAGCTGAAGCGGCTGGAGCCCCAGGCAGCTCCTTAAAGGGCCCGCGCACGGACTTATCGGACTCTCTCCCTCTAAGCTCGGAGGGGAGGCAGCTCGAGGGGCACCAGAGACATACAGGGAAGAACTGAGCTGTTTGGCACTGGAGCGAGGGCTGGAGAGGGGGCTTTCTTGGGGACAAACGTGCTGTCAGAGGCCTTTGTTCCTTTGGTGAGCCCTTCCCTGGGGCGGCAGATAGTCTCCATATCTGGGACTCCAGCAACCTGGCTCACACTGGTAGCCCCGCCCTGGTAACTCCCTGAGGCCCCGCCCCACCCAACTTTCAAGCCCACCCAAGCTGTTGCCACTTGTTTAACCATAGGATTGGCAGGTCTTGGATCCTGCTTCAGGTTTTTCCTAAATTCTTTCAAACGAGCAGCATCTGGTCTCAGCGAGCCCCATACCCCTCATTAAGTAATACACTGAAATAAACACAGGGAGGCAGCCAAAATGAGGAGACAAACAGGTCCCAAATGAAAGAACAGAATAAAACCCCAATAAAAGAACTAAGCGAAATGGAGATAAGCAACCTAACAGATACTGAGTTCAAAATACTGCTTATAAGGATGCTCAATGAACTTAGTGAGAACCTCAGTGAACTTAGGGAAGGCCTCAAGAGCATAAAAAAGGACCAGTCAGAAATCATGGATACACAGTTAGAATTGAAGGAGGCATTAACTGAAATAAAGAATAATTCACACAGCTTCAATAATAGAGTACGTAAATCCAAGGAGCAAACCATCGATTTGGAATATAAGGAAGCAAAAAATGCCCAATCAGAACAGCAAAAAGAAAAAAGAATCAAAAAAATGAGGAGAGTGTAAGGAGCCTCTGGGACAACTTCAAGCGTGCCAACATTCGCATCTTGGGGGTGCCAGAAGGAGAACAGCGAGAACAAGAAATCGAAAGCCTGTTTGAAACAATAATGGCAGAAAACTTTCCTAACTTGGTGAAGGAAACAGACATACAAGTCCAGGAAGCACAGAGAGTCCCAAACAAGATGAACCCTAAGAGGCCCACACCAAGACACATCATCATCAAAATGAAAAAGGTTCAAGACAAAGAGAGAATCTTAAAAGCAGCAAGAAAAAGGCAGCTAGTTACCTACAAGAGAGTTCTCATTAGGCTGTCAGCTGATTTCTCAAAAGAAACTTTGCAGGCCAGAAGGAAGTGGCAAGAAATATTCAGAGTGATGAAAAGCAAGAACCTACAACCAAGATTACTCTATCCTGCAAAGCTGTCATTTAGAATCGATGGACATATAAAAACTTTCCCAGACAAGAAAAAGTTAAAGGAGTTCATCACCACCAAACCGTTATTATATGAAATGATGAAGGGTCTTTTTGAAGAAAAAGATATAAAATGTATGAACAAACAAAATGGCAATGAATACATATCTATCAACAATGGAATCTACAAACAAAATGAACAGGTAGAACAGAAACATTCTCATAGATACAGAGAACATTTTGTTGGTTGCCAGTTGGGAGGGGGGTTGGGGGAATGGGTGAAAAAGGTGAAGAGATTAAGAACTACAAATTCATTGCTAGACTGACAAACCTCAAAGGGAAAGGGGTTGGGGTGGGGAGAAATAAACCAAAGAACTTATATGGATAACCAATGGACACAGACAATAGTGTGGGAAAAGGTGGGAGGGGGGCGGGAGTGGGGAGGAGGGGGGCGGGAGTGGGGAGGAGCGGGTCAATGGGGGAAAAATGTGGAACATCTGTAATACATTTTACATCCAACAATAAAGATTAAAAAAAAAAAAAAAAAAGATAGTGATGATGATGATGATAAATCCTACAATGAACTCTTCCTAACACTAACATTCATCAATGTATTCAGTCTTTGAAACAACACTTAGAAATAGGTGCTATTATTAGTCCTGTTTTATAGAAGAGAAAAAAGAGGTATACAACTAAAAAAAACTTGTCCAAAGCCTCAGAGATCATCAGTGGTTGAAACAGGATTCAAATGCAAAGATTCTTCAAATGTTTATTCCTAATGACTATATTACATTATCCTTATTATATATGCTTATAAAACTATTATAAAATGTTTTTCAAATCAGCTATCCAGTAATGTATAAATCTCATAAGTATAATTTCTATTTTTTCGTCAGGGTATTCATAAAAATACAGAAGCAGAACCAGGTTAAAGAGAAGGATAAGGAAACTAGAAAACTCTCCCTAAATCTACATTAATCCACTTATCCCAAGGTTTTAGCTCAGTTCACTGAACCAATTATACTAATTCTCCACCCATTACTAGTTTGAACAAAATATATTTCCATGGTAACTATACTATAAACTTATTAAGAATAATAGCTTAGCCCTAGCTGGTGTGGCTCAGTAGTTAGAGTGCCGGCCCATAGACCAAAGGGTCGTGGGTTCAATTTCCAATCAAGGGCATGTACCTGGGTTGCAGGTTTGATCCCAGGCCCTGATTGGGGCACAAGTAAGAAGCAACTTATCAATGTCTCTCTCTCACATCGATGTTTCTCTTTCTCCTTCTCTCTCCCTTCCTTCTACGCTCTCTAAAAAGCAATGGAAAAAATATCCTCGGTTAGGATTAACAAAAAAAAAAGAAAAATATTTAAGTTCCCCAGAAAAACAGTGCTATATAAATGCAAGAGAACTTATATCTATAACTACTTTTGCGACTATACAAGATATAGTCAAAGTAGTTGTGTTCATAACCCCTTTTGAAATACTTTCTTGTTTTTAACTGCCCTCAATCTACTTAGTTTTATCTAATCTCAAGAAAGGTATTAAGAAAAGCTATAAGAGGGACATCTGAGGAAGTCTTCCTTGGAGATGTCATACTTGAACTGAGATCTGGAGGGGAGAGAAAAGCACACCAGAAGGAATAGCACAATGAGACCTGGTGGCAGAAGGTAGGCTGGTACAGCTGGAGCATTTTACTGCATTTAATGGCTGGGTAGAGAAAGATGAGCTTGCAAATAAACACATTAAAGAAGCATCCAGAAACATAAAAAATACTAGAACATTCTACACAAAAGCCAAGGAAAAAGGTTTCTTCAAGAAGGAGAAAATGCTCAACATAGTTGAATGCCACTGAAAGGTCAAGAAGACCTAAAATGTCTGTTGGATTTAGTGACATGGAGGCCATTGTTACTTCTTCGCAGTAAGCATTGTTTCATTACTGCTGATTAGCTCAACTGACTGAGTAGGAGGTGGAGTAAGAAGAAGAGATTCACAGCATTAGAGAAATAGTCCCTCCAGTAAGATGACAATATGTGTATGTATAGTATACAGCAACAAAGAAAGGGAAGAAATACATTGAAATTGGTGAACTATTATATGGTTTGTGGTTATGGATGACTTTTTTTCTTATTTATAATTTTTAATATTGTTAATTTTTATACAAGTAAATGTTACTGTAGAGCATAGATAAGCAAAGTAAGATTCTACAAAGCATTGGATTTTAGACAGGCAATGTCAAACGGGATGACTTATTTTACCAGTTCTACTCAGAGTCTCTCTGAAAACTCGTGTTGCAAAATGTAAGTCTGAAAAGTTAGGTATTTAAGGGAGAGAAAGTCGGCAGTCACAAGGCATTATCCAGGATACCAGGAATGACTGGTCTTATACTCTTTCATATTTCTTCATAACTTTGCTGTCACTTACCCAGTGGCACACTTCTTATATTCATTGCCAGAGAAACCACAATTGCCAAATCTGTCACCTTTAGAATTCACATCAATGAAACAATCTCTTGGGGCAGCCTTGGCTTCTGTAACATTAAAAATAAAAATAAAAAAATGTTATGGCAATTTAGTTCAGAAATAAAAGTATTCCCTATGACAGTCCATGCACCTGGATGAACTGCATCAATACCTTTAAAAAAGTTTCAGGCCTTACAGATAAAACATTTTTGTCCCACATTTTATACTTAATAACCAACTGTAAAAATAAAGTTTGGATTGTACTTAAAAGTTAGCCTAAACTCAAACACTTAGGCCCTAAAGAGGTGTCATTAAACAAGATGAAACTGTACACAAATTAAAACCATACACAGTACGGGTAGCATTTTCAGCACACTCATTCTCTCTGCTCTCAAACATGTATCTATTGAACTTCTGGTTAAATCAGGTGGGGAGGGGTTGAGAAAAGTACTGCCAGCTATTTTTTTTTTTTTTAATCATATGTGGATGCTTCCTTTAGGTAATCCTAGTGTTTGGATAGACTGACAAACAGCTATGACAGCTAGTGAAGTAGCAATCCATGCTTGCTTTCTTCCATTTTATATATGTCTCACTTAATGTTCAATTTTTTCCATTTATTTATACATTCCTAAAAATATTTTATTTAAAAATATGTAAATCAAAATGCTAGTACTTTCTATTTAATACAGAAAATTCATTTGCCTATCTTGCACATCTAATACTATGTTGTTTAGTTAAAAGAGAATGTCTATGGGTGAAAGGACTTAAAGCAAAAAAGAGGCAAAGGATCAAGTAATACAAAAAATGAATGCAGAAGTCTTGCACGGGATAAATGCCACATGGCAATACTTTCGCAAAGCTCTTATACATAGTGGAAATAGCTATTAAAATTTCAGATAATCTCCAAAGAAAAATATTACTGTTCTTCCTTTAGTCCTAGACTTTTTTGCAGGCCTCTGTAACATCTTTGCTAAAAAATAATATTTATGTCATTAAGATGCCTATCTGTAATTACTTTTTTAGTCTGGAATTACCTACCAATCCTGAAAAATCTATATATCAGAAATTTACAGATCTCTACCCCTCCTGTCCCCATAGCATGACTAACATAAATAAGCCTCATTTAATTCTTTTTTTTTTTTTTTTTTTTTTTTTTTTTTTTTTTTTTTTTTTTTTAATCCTCACCCGAGGAATTTTTTCGATATTTTGTTCAGATAGAGTGGGAGGGAGAGAGAGAGAGAAACATCGACGTGAAAGCGACACATCGAGTGGTTGCCATCCACACGACCCAACCAGGGCCGGGGACAAACTGCAACCAAGGTACGTGCCCTTAGCGGGAACCGAACCCGGGTCTCTCCGGACCGCAGGCCGACGCTCTAACCGCTGAGCCAAACCGGCCAGGGCCCTCATTTAATTCTTAAACAGTCTTCTGTCCTCCTGCTTATCTTACCTACCATAAGTTAAGGAGTACAACAGAAACTAAAGACAGCAGAAGTCTGGTCAAAATCAATAACTCCTGATTTGAAGAAATAAATCCAGCATTTTTGTCAAATACTCAATGAGTGTATGAAATTGGCTAATTGCTCCTGATATCACCAGACAAGGTTGGGGCTGGGGGGAGCTTGGGCATTCGAATTCCCAGCTCAAACACTGCATAAATAACCTGAAAGCCATGTGTAACCTGAAAAATACCCTACCTCCTGCAATGATAGAGCTGAGACTGATAAAAATCAAACCCAGAATCTCATTCTCCAACTGGATAAATTACAATCCAAGATGAACTCCCAGCCTTATAGGGTGTCTATTATTGAGGGCAGTGATTGTGAAAGAGTGAGATCCTGAAAGCCGAAACAGAGATGTGTAGGAAGACCTGATGAAGCTGGGGACATTGAGTCCCTAAATTCTCATGAGTCTTCTTTGTCAGGGAAGCAGCCTCTCCACCCCCATCTAAGGGGATTACGCGTGCACTGCCTGAGGAAATTATAGTGGCATTCCTGAGGAAGTTGCCATGCAAGACAATGATGAGTGGTCTCAGGACTCACCACTACCACCCTTCTTTGCTTCTAGACCTCTAACTAGACTCAAGTCTGAGCAGGCCCCTAAAAGTGAAACAATAAATGTGACCCATAAGAGGGTGTGCTTGGCTCAAACTACTAAGATTTTCAAGTTTACATACAGAGAAATCAGGAGAATATGTGGAAAAGTGAATATTAAAAATGAGGGATAATGGAAAAAGAAACAATGTTGAATCCGGTCAAATTTATTGACATGAGCAGAAAGTCTGTATTTAATGTTGTACATGGGGAGTTAGGTCTGTAAATGTTTGTGTGGTTGGTTGGCTGAAATATGGGTCAAAGGGTGGCCCATAGTGAGCAAGTTGGAAATGCTGGACCTGCCTTGGTTTAATATAGAAAAGAGATCCATGAACTTACAGAGATTGTAATGCTAGAGTAAATTGTCCATTTAAAACCTACTCATCCACTCTGAGCACATCCAGAAGACACACCTTTCATCATGATGTAAAATAAATTTGTGGGAGATCCCAGCATACCTAAAGAGCTCTGTGATAACTCTTCCTTGTAGGCCACTTTACATTGGAAACTACAGTAGCTGAATTTGGAAACCTAAATGCAATGGAAGTAATTGGACCTCCAGTGGCAGGGGCCCAGTGCAAAGGCATGTAACTGCAAAGGCAAGGTGGACATGTTTACCATAATAGAGAGTAAAGTCTGACTCGCACAGACTTGTAGCATGATGTTCCAAGAATTAAAAAAATGGAAAACCTACTAATAAATTCTTACTAGATCAGTAGAAACAGAAAAGTTCTAGGTCTAGTGAACAAAAGTCTAACTTGAATCAAAAGAACTAAGTCATGAGCCCTCAATTTATTCCCAAACTTGAGTCATATTACAGATCCAGAATCCCTTAAATGAAGGAGAGGACCCTAATACAATACCAAAAGTGTGTACTGTTCATCTTTCTCCCATCCTACCCAACAGGACTTTTACAAGGATAACTGTGCACTGTGGAAAAGGAAATAACAAGACCTTTCCTGTACTACCAGACACTGGCTCTGAACTGACACTAATTCCAGGAGACCCAGCATCATTGTTGTCTACCAGTCAGGGAAGGGCCCTATGGGGGTAGGTGATCGATGGAGTTTTACCTCAGGTTTGTCTCACAGTGGGCTCAATGGGTCCCCAAACCCATCCTGTGGTTATCTCCCTCGTTCCAGAATGGATAATTGGAATAGACATAATAGCAGCTAGCAGAATCCCCACATCGGCCCCCTGACCTATGGAACAAGAGCTATTATGAAGGGAAAGGCCAAGTGGAAGCCACCAGAACTGCCTCTACAGAGTAAAACGGTAAATCAAAGATAATAACACAATCCTGGAAAGACGGCAGAGATTATTACCACCATCAAGGACATAAAAAAGCAGGGGTGGTGATTCCACCACATTTCAATTCAACTTGTCTATTTGGTCTGTGCAAAAGACAGAAGGATCTTGCAAAGTGACAGTGGATTCCCATAAGCTTTGTCAGTGGTGACCTGCTGTGGCAATTTTGGTTTTATATTTTGAGCAAATTAACATATTTTCTGGTACCTGGTATGCAGCCATTGAATTGGCAAACGCTTTTTTTCTCTCTACAGGTCAATAAAGACCACTAAAAGCAGTTTGTTCAGAGAAAGACAAGTATCATATGATCTCACTTATTTGTGGAATATAATGAACATAACAGTCTGAGGAATGGGTAGTCCCAGAGATGTGTAAGTGGGGTACAGACTGGCAATCCCCAGAAGAGAGGGTGAGGGGGAAGATAAACCACAGAACTTATATGCATGTATGCATGAACAATGGACATGGACAACAAAGCTGGGGACAGGGCGGGGAGGGAGGGGAAGGGGGACTCAGTGGAGAAAAAAGGAGAAACATCTGTAACAAAAATATATAAATTAAATTAAAAATAAATAAAAGCAGTTTGTTTGCAGCTAGAAGGCCAGCAATACACATTCACTGTCCTCTTTTAGGGCTATAGCAACTCTCTAACCCTATATCATAATTTAATTTACAGGGATTTTAATCACCTTTCCCTTCTGCAAGATTTCACAAGATATCTCTTTATGGACAAGACACACGAAGATATTTGTATCCCATATGAACACTGACCATAAAGCGACCTCACCAGGGGAAGATTTTAATAATCAAGTAGATAGGATAATTATCCTATCCATTCTGTGGATACCAGTCAACCTCCTTCCCCAGTCATCCCTGTCAGCGCCCTATGGGGTCATGAGCAATGGGTCATGGTGACAGAGATGGAGGTTATGCATGTGCTCAGCAACATGGACTTCCACTCATCAAAGCCCACCTGGCTATGGCCACTGCTGAGTGCCCAGTCTGCCAGCAGCAGACACCAATACTGAGTCCTCAATATGGCACCATTCCTCTGGGTGATCAGCCAGCTACCTGGTGGCAGGTTTATTAAATTGGACCCTTTCCATTATGGCAGGACTTTTTGTTCTTACTGTAATACTTACTCTGGATAAGAACTGCCCTCCCTGCATGCAACACTTTTGCCAAAACTACTCTCTTTGATTGATAAAATGTCTTATCCGTTATCACGGTATTGCACACAGATTTGCTTCTCATCAAAGAACTCACTTCACAGCAAATTAAGTGTGGCAATAAGCCCTAGCTCATGGAACTCACTGGTCTTACCACATTCCGCACCATCGTGATGTGGTTGGTTTGATGGGATGGTAGCACAGCCTTTTGAAGACTCAGTTACAGTGCCAACTAGATGGCAATAGGTTGCAGAAGGGTGAGGTTTTCCAAAAGGCTGTATATGCTCTGCATCGGCATCCAGTATACGGTTGTTTCTCCCATAGCCAGGATTCATGGTCCAGGAATCAAGGAGTGGAAATGGGAGTAAACCACTTATTTCTCCTACTGACCAACTAGCAAAATTTTTGCTTCTAGTTCCCATAACCTTACACTTTGCTGGCCTACAGGTCTTAGTTCCAAAGGGAACAATGCTTCCAAAGGAAAGAATGTTTCCAACAGAAGCCACAATGACTGAACTGAAATGGAAGTTAAGACTGCCACCCAGCTACATCAGAATCCTTATGCCTCTAAATTAGTGGTTTTCAACCTTTCTAATGCCACAACCCTTTAATACAGTTCCTCATGTTGTGGTCACCCCAACCATAAAATTATTTTCGTTGCTACTTCATAACTGTAATTTTGCTACTGTTATGTCTTAGGTGATCCCTGTGAAAGGGTTGTTTGACCCCCAAAGGGGTCGCAGGCTGAGAACTGCCGCTCTAAATGAACAGGCAAAGAAGGGAGTCACTGTGCTGGCAGGGGTGAGTGATCCTGACTACCAAGGGGGAAACTGGACTACTATGCCACAGTGGATGGAGGGAAGAAAGAGTACAACTGATATAGGAAATGCCCTAGGGTGTTTTCTTAGTATTATCATCATTGCCCTGTCATTAAGGTCAATGGAAAAATGCAAACACTCAGTCCAGGCAGGACTAAAAGATGTGGATCATCCTACCAGGTAAAGAACCATGACCAGCTGGGATGCTTGCTGAAAGTAAAGAGTATGTAGATTGGACAATGAACAAAGCTGTTAAATATGCCAGCTATGACTACATGACCAGTTACAGAAATGTGGACATTAATTGTCATGAATATCCTTTTTTGTTTAATAAATATATTTGTTCATATATAAAATATCCTTGTTTTCTTTCCTCTTGTATTTCCCTTATCATGTAAGATGTATTGACTTTATATGATAGTATAAGTATTGTTAATTTTACATCTAGTGTTTAAGTTAGGGGTTATCAAGGAGAAGAGTAAACACCACTCGAGAACTTTAGCTCTTCCTCTAAGGAATGGTTTAGTGCATTTCTGGTTGTACACAGGATAGTTGTATCATCATAAGTGGAATTATGACCTTGTTATTTTCTTCTTTTGTAGATTACATATGGTGTAAGGACATGTGTATGAGTGCCAAAATGATAAGGGGTGGACTTGTGACTGTTAATTTTGTGTCTACATGACTGAGCCACGGGTCAAACATTATTCTACGTTATTCTGTAATAGTACTTCTGGATGAGATTAATATTTAAATTGGCAGATCAAGCAAAGCAGAACGTCCTCCCTAAAGTGTGTGGGCTTCATCCAATCATTTGAAAGCCCACACAGGAACAAAAAGGATGACTTTCCCTGAGTAAGAAGGAATTCTTCCTGAGGGCCTTCGGACTGGGACACTGGCTTTCTCCCTGCCTTCAGACTTGACCAGAATCATCCAGTCTTCCTGTGTCTCAGGCTGCCAGCCTTTGAATCGGAAGTACACCACTGGCTCTTCTGACTCTACAGCTTGCCAACGTACACTGCAGATCTGGGATCTCCATTCTCCGTGATTGTGTGAGCCAATTCCTTATATAATAAATATATATATATCTCCTTCTATTGGTTCTTTCTCTCTGAATACAGCGGACAACCAATCAAGACTAAAGAAAATCAGGAGCCTCCTCATTACTTCTTCAAACAGGTTAAAATCAGCAGAATAGTGATGCCTCTAATCACCAAGCTAAGACCATGCCACTAGTGAGCAATTTGCAGTTCAATTAGTTGTAAGAACACAGAAAACTAACCAAACCCAGAGAGAGAGAGAGAGAGAAACAGACAGAGAGAGAGAGAGAGAAACAGAGACAGAGAGAGAGAGAGAGAGAGAGAGAGAGAATGAAAGAACTAGTAATGCCAAAGAAAACAAAAGGCAAGAAAGCAATTATAACTTACTACATAGTTACTAAAGACCTGGAACAAGTCAAAAAATATATTTATTTTTTCATAAAACCTTGTAAATAATATGGATCTTTATGTGTAACTATAACTTTAATAAAAATAACTTTATAAATAATCAGAAAAAAACTTTTAAAAACTAAATATCTATTAGTAAGAGAACAGATTACATTTATATACGTAATAGAATACTCTAATGGCCCTGGCCGGTTTGGCTCAGCAGTTAGAGAGTCGGCCTGCAGTCCTGAGAGACCCAGGTTCAGTTCCCACTAAGGGCAAGTACCTCAGTTGCAGTTTGTCCCCGGCCCTGGTTGGGTAGTGCGGGTGGTAACCACTCGATGTGTCCCTTTCACGTCGATGTTTCTCTCTCTCTCTCTCTCTCTCTTCCTCTCTCTCCCTCCCACTCTATCTGAACAAAAAACAAAAAAATGTCCTCGGGTGAGGATTAAAAAAAAGAGAGAGAGAGAGAATACTCTAATGCACCATGATCTAAATGTATCAATATAGATGGATCTCAAAAAATATTTTGGATGAACAATGAAAACAGCAGACCCCTATGTAGATCCCCATTCTATGTATATAAATTTATTAAAACTGAAATATGATAGCATGTATATATACTGTAGTTTTTTATTTCTACTAATAACAATAACTAAAGCAAAAAATAAGTATAATCAAAGCAATCAATTATAAAAATCACTTACTTGAGCCAAAGATGACTTGACACTGAGCATCATAATATTGGCACATGCCATTATAACAATAGGCTTTGTTATTCTGGCAAGGATGTCCATTCTGAATAAAAACATCTGGCTGACAGAACTGAGAAGAACCATTGCAATATTCTGGAACATCACATTCATTGGTTTTCCCTCTACATAAAGTACCTCCTGGAAGAAACTAGGGTAATAAGATTCAAATGAAGTAGGAATATCAGTACAATTAATCATATTTGAAACCACGGTATTCATATGTATAAAAGTTCTAACAACCACAAAAGATTAAATAACCCAATAGAAAAATGAACAGAGGCCAATAATGGACAATTAATGAAGGTCATGAAATACAGAAAATAAGATAAAAAAACATAACCTCATTGATTGTCAAAAGAAATGCATATTAAACAAAAATATAAAAGCAAATTAAACCTATCAAACTAACCAGGATTATAACACTTTCTAACAACTAATATTAATGTGAGGAAACAAGCATGTGATTAGACTAGTGGGTATAGAATGGCACTTCTGTGGAAGGTATATAAAATGTGTGTGAAAAACTTTTAATATGCATACTCTGCCCTAATAATTCTGCTTAAAACAAAAATTGGAAGCAACCCAAATCCCCATTATTAATTGACTAGATAAAGAAAATACAGTACAGCCATACAAAGAAGTACTAACTATACAACCACGTAGGACTACACGAATGGAAGAAAATCCACTGTAGCTTACTGAAAATACAGATAGGAAAAATAAGTATATCTGTGTTTAC
Organism: Molossus molossus; assembly: GCF_014108415.1. Classification (NCBI taxonomy): domain Eukaryota; kingdom Metazoa; phylum Chordata; class Mammalia; order Chiroptera; family Molossidae; genus Molossus; species Molossus molossus. The sequence goes on along the minus strand of NW_023425403.1, from coordinate 27,380,004 downwards.
CCACTTACCCCCCCACCCCTCACTACTCGCTCTCTCTCTCTCACACACACACACACACACACACACACAATCACATTTTTATAGGAAAAAGTAACTAAATAACATATCAACAATGGCTACCTGAGGAGGGTTAAAATGATAGAGTTTTTCACTAACTGCTTTCTGTACTTCGGTAACTGTTGAATTTTTAATAAAAAAACATAGATTGCTCTTAAAAATTTAAAGAATGTTCCTACTTAGGAACAAACAAACAAATGGCATAAATTTTTTCAAGTAATAATGTAATAAAATAGTGCTCTCTCACATATCAAACAAATCCTGATATATACATATTTTCCTTTTTCTTTTCTTTTTTTCAAAATAGGGAGGAATTTCTTACCAAACAGTCTTTACAACAGTCGCCATATGCACATTCAGCAGATGACTTAAGCTTACAAGTACTTCCTTCACAACAAGGGTCTGATTCACACTCCTGTGAAGAGAAAATGACTGTCAATAAAGAAATGAGTTATTGTCATCAATATTCATTAATAAAATTCTGGCGATAGCAGTTAATCTCTGGAAACAGTCACTATGCTTCAGGATTTGTCAGTGACTCTTTAGCTACAACTAGTAGGTCTCAACATATATCAAAGGACTGAAATCACAGAGACTATGTGTCTTAGTCCGCTGGTACTGCCAGAACAATATACCGTAGATGTATCTATTTTTCTCTACACACAAAAAAAATGTATTATATCACAGTTCTGGAGGTTCAAAATCTAGGATCAAAGTTCCAGCCAATTATGTTTCTGGTGAGGACTCTCTTCCCGGCTTGCAGACAGTTGCCTTCTTGCTGTGTTCTTAAAAGGAATTTCTTCAGTATGTGTGTTCAGAGAGAAGAAGTAAGTGAGCTTTCTAGACTCTCTTCTTATAAGAACACCAGTCTTATCAGATCAGGGCCCTACCCCTAAGACCTCATTCAACCTTAATTACTTCGCTAGAGTCTCCATCTGAAAATACAGCCATACTGGGAGTTAGGGCTTCAATACATGAATTTAGGGGTGACACATTCAGTCCATAACAGTATAATTAATGATCACAGGAAACTAAGCATTCATAAATGCATGTCTCTTCATGCTCAGAATCTGACTTCTCTGTTGAGTGGGTCTTCACCCTATGTGGACATTCTTTTTATCTTTCTTGGCTTCTCCCACCGCACTTTGGGCCACCATGGCTACACAACCCACATCTCCAACCCACAGAAAACCTACTCTCCTATGTTCCAACTACTGTCTTCAGGTCTGAGTTGTTTGGGAAAAGCAGGAATAAGAGAAAAAAGATAGGGGAAAGAAAGAGAAGATGAGGAAAGGAAGAAAAAATAACTTTCTTATTTCTTATTAAAATAAGATGTCACTTTTGGGGGAAATAGGTAATATATATGTGTAAACACACACACACACACATATATATATATTTATATTTATAACTATTTATGCTATTTTTGCAACTTTCTGTCAAGCAGTGTGGTGACTTTGGGGGGTGGGCAGGGGTGATAGAGGGGATAAATGGTGATGGAAAAAAGAAAAAAACAAATGAACTATAATCTATACCTTGCACCGTACAAAAAAAATGGATCATAGACCTGAATGTAAAAGTTAAAACTATAAAACTTCTAGGAGAAAAAGTTTGCAACCTTGGATTAGGCAAAGATTTCTTAAATATGATACCCATAAAAGCACAAATTGATAAAATGCCCTTCATCAAAATATAAAATTTCTCATCAATAGATGCTGAAAAAGCCTTTGACAAAATCCAGCATCCATTTCTGATAAAAACGCTCAGAAGTGTGGGAATAGAGGGATCATATCTAGACATAAGAAAGGACATATATGAAAGACCTACAGCCAGCATCATACTCAATAGGCAAAAACTAAAAGCATTTCCCTTAAGAACAGGAACAAGGCAAGGATGCCCACTTTCGCCACTCCTATTTAACATAGTACTGGAAGCCTTAGCCACAGCAATCAGACAGGAAGAAAAAATAAAAGGGATCCAAATTGGAAAGGAGGAAGTGAAATTGTCATTATTTGCAGATGACATGATACTATACATAGAAAACCCCAAAGACTCCATCAAAAGTTTACTAGACTTAATAAATGAATTTGGCAAAGTAGCAGGATATAAAATTAATGTCAAGAAATCGATGGCATTCTTATACACCAATGATGAACTCACAGAAAGAGAAACTAAGCAAAAAAACCCATTTACCATTGCGGCAAAAAAATTAAGATACCTAGGAATAAACTTAACCAAAGAAATAAAGGACCTATTCGCAGAAAACTACAGGTCATTGAAAAAAGAAATAGAGGAAGATATAAAAAAATGGAAGCACATACCCTGTTCATGGATTGGGAGAATTAACATCATTAAAATGTATTACCCAAAGCAATCTACAGATTCAACGCAATCCCCATCAAAATACCAACGGCATACTTCACAGAATTAAAACAATTACTTCTTCTTTTTTTTTTTTTTTTATTCTCACCAGGGGACATTTTTCCATTTTTTGTTCAGCTAAAGCGGGAGGGAGAGAGAGGAAGAGAGAGAGAGAGAAACATCGATGTGAAAGGGACACATCGAGTGGCTGCCACCAGCACGACCAACCAGGGCCGGGGACAAACTGCAACCGAGGTAGGTGCCTTTAGCGGGAACCAAACCCAGGTCTCTCTGTACCGCAGGCCGACGCTCCAACCGCTGAGCCAAACCGGCCAGGGCTAGAACAATTATTTCAAAAGTCCATATGGAACCAAAAAAGGCCTCAAATAGCCACAGCAATCTTGAAAAGGAAGAACAAAGTTGGGGGGATCACTATACCAGATTTCAGGTTATACTACAAAGCCACTGTAATCAAAACAGCCTGGTACTGGCACAAGAACAGGCAGATAGACCAGTGGAACAGAACAGAGAACCCAGAAATGGACCCAAGGCAATATGCTCAATTAATATTTGACAAAGGTGGCAAAAGCATACAGTGGAGTAAGGACAGCCTCTTTAATAAATGGTGCTGGGAAAATTGGACAGCTACTTGCAGAAAAATGAAAGTAGACCATCAACTTATACCCTACATGAGAATAAACTCAAAACGGATAAAAGATTTAAATGTAACTCATGAATCCATAAAAATCCTAGAAGAGACTGTAGGCAACAAAATTTCAGACATCATACGCAGCAGAATTTTTACTGACACATCACCTAAGGCAATAGAAACAAAGGAGAAAATGAACACATGGGACTACATCAAACTCAAAAGCTTCTGCACAGCAAAAGATACAATCATCAAAATGGAAAGGCTACCCACTGTATGGGAGAGCATAACTGCCAATGATATATCAGATAAGGGGTTAATTTCCAATACATATAGAGTGCTCATACATCTCCACAAAAGGAAGACAAAGAATCCAATTAAAAAATGGGCAGAGGAACTAAATAGACACCTCTCCAAACAGGACATACAAATGGCTAAGAAACATATGAAGAAATGCTCATCATCACTAATCATCAGAGAGATGCAAATTAAAACAACAGTGAGGTATCACCTCACACCTGTCAGAATGGCCGCCATCAACAAATCATCAAACAACAAGTGTTGGCGAGGGTGTGGAGAAAAGGGGACTCCAGTACACTGCTGGTGGGAATGCAGACTGGTGCAGCCACTATGCAAAACAATATGGTGTTACCTCAAAAAATTAAAAATTGAACTTCCATTTGACCCAGTGATCCCGCTTCTAGGAATATACCTAAGAAGCCTGAAACACCAATCAGAAAGTATATATGTACCCCCATGTTTGTAGCAGCACTATTTACAATAGCTAAGATCTGGAAACAGCCCAAGTGTCCATCAGTAGACGAATGGATCAAAAAGCTGTGATACATATACACAATGGAGTACTATGCAGCTGTAAGAAAGAAAGACCTCTTATCCTTTGAGACTACATGGAGGGACGTGGAAAGTATCATCCTAAGTGAAACAAGCCAAACAGAGAAAGACAAGTTTCATATGATCTCACTTATTTGTGGAATATAATGAACATAACAGTCTGAGGAAGGGGGTAGTCCCAGAGACGCGGAAATGGGATACAGACTGACAATCCCCTAAATAGGGGGGTGGTAGGGAAGAGATAACCCACAGAACTTATATGCATGTATGCATGAACAGTGGACATGGACAACAAACTGGGGAAAGGGCAGTGAGGGAGGGGGAGGGGGAATCAGTTGGGGGAAAAGGAGAAACATCTGTAACAAAAATTAATTTAAAAAATATATATATATAAAATTTCTACTCTTCAAAACATACTATTAAGGTAATTAAAAGACAAGCTACAAACTGGAAGAATATATATGCAAATCATATATCTGATAAAGGACTTGCATCCAAAGTATAAGTACTGTTCAAATTCAATTATAAGAAAGCAACCTAATATTTTAAATAGGAAAAGAGTTTAGCATACATGTTACCAAAGAAAAAATATAGATGACAAATAAGGACAAGAGAACATGCTCAAAATCACTAGTCATTAGGGAATGCAAATTAAAACCTCAATGAGACCAGTACTACTTCACACCTAATAGCACAGCTAACACTGATAAGACGCACAGGCCCAGCTCATGTGGCTCAGGGGATTGAGCATCATCCCACTGACTGAGAGGTCCCAGCTCGATTCCCAGTCAAGGCACATGCCCAGATTGTGGGCTTCATCCCCAGTAGGGCATGTGCAGGAGGCAGCCAATCGATGTTTCTCTCTCGCATCGATGTTTTTCTCTCTCCCTTCCTCTCTCTCTAAAAACTCAATGAAATAAAATAAAAAGACTGACCATATGTAGTGGTGGCAAGGATGTGAAAGAACTAGAATTCTCATACACAGTGGGAATGTAAAATGGTACAACCACTGTGGAAAATAGTTAGAAAGTTTCTTTAAAAGTTAAATATACACTTAACATATGACACAGTCATTTCACTTAAGGTATTTACCCAAGAAAAATGAAGATGTAAGTTCATATAAAGACTTGGAGGCAAATGTTCAAGCAGCTTTATGTGTAATAGCAAAAAACCGGAAAGAGCCCAGCCAGTGTGGCTCAGTGGTTGAGCGTCAACCCATGCACCAAGAGTCACAGGTTCAATTCCTGGTCAGGGCGCGAGCCCAGGTTGCAGACTCAATCCCCAGTGCAGGGCATGCAGGAGGCAGCCAATTGATGGTTCTATTTCTCTCTCCCTCTCCCTTACTCTTTCTTTAAAAATCAATAAAAAATGTGTTTAAATCAATAAAAAAATGTAAACAGCCCAAATATACATCAAGAGATGAACTGACAAACTGTACGTATCCATACTACTCAGTGATAAACAACAATAAAAATGAATGAACTACTGGCACAATAGCAATGTGAATGATTTCTCATAAGAATTATGCTGAGTGAATGAAGCTAGACAATAAGAAGTTATTCCACTTATATGAAATTCTAGAAAATGCACACTAATGTGTAATGACAGAAAACAGATCAGTGATTGTCTGAGAAGAATGGGGGAGTGAGGGAGGGTGGGAAGAAGGAATGAGAGGGGGTGGGAAGAAGAGATTTCCAAGGGTCAAAAAGAACTTTTTTGGATGATATGTTCATTATCTTAATAGTGGTGATAATTTCACATATGTGTATAGTGTGCCAAAGCTTATCAACTTGTATGCTTTAAATATGGGCAGCTTATTATTGAACAAGTCTTCAGTTGCCTATTTCTTACCCTTTACTTTGTCGTGACCAAACTTTAATAAGTCTTCTTTCTTTCATAGGTCCCTGGACTCTGCTTGTCCCCTGTTATCAGCTGCTCCTGGAAATCAGCTGACCACAGCAGAACACTTCCCTTTCAGTCCTCACTGGTTATTTCCCTTTGCTTCTCAGCTTTCCCGTAAAAGACTCTGCTTGCCTTGGCTGGTGCCTCAGTTGGTTGGAGCGTCATCCCATACACCAAAAGGGTGCAGATTTGATCCCCAGTTGGGGCAAGCACAGGAGGCAACCCAAAGATGTTTCTCTAACACATCCATGTTTCTCTAGAGCTCTTTCTCTCTCCCCATCTAAAATCAATAAACATATCCTTAGGTGAGGTTTTTTTTTAAAAAAAGGATTCTGCTTATCTCTGCCTGCTCCCACCTTTACGTTATAAAAGAAAAACCTTTTTCTCTTTGATTCTGAGACCCTTCCAGATTTCGAGATCAAGTGGTCTCCCTATTGCAGTGCCTTTCTTCTGAATAAAGCCTTTCCTTATTTAAGTTCTAATTTAGTTTTTTGACATTGTATTCAATTATACTTCAATAAAGTTGTTAAATTTTTTTCAAAAGCCCTCTAAGATAAACAAGTGGCCTAATTTAAAAAATACAGAATCAGAAAATACACTGTGTATACAGTAATTTTGATTATAATAAAAATATAATTTTAAATGGTTTCGCAACAACTGACCATTAGTGGGTAGAAGTTAATTTCCTAGCTCAATCCACATGATCCCCTCAATTAAAGGGCTAAATTATAAAATTTTAATTAAGAAAATGTTATTAGAAATTATAGAAAGACTACGATGATAATCTTGAAACAGGAGTACTACAAGTAGAAAATTCAGAAAGTCTTAAGAAAAATAACTGAAAAATTTGCCTTCATTTACATGTTAAATTTCAATATAATAAAAATACATGAGATGAAAAGCTAAATAATACGCATAAACCCTAATGTAAACTACAGACTTTGGGTGATAATGATGAGTTAATGTAGAGCCATCAACTGTGACAAATGTGCCTCTGTGCAGCTGGATGTGGACAATGGGGTAAGTTGCGCATGTTCAGGGACAGGCAGTATATGAGAACTCTGGGTACTTTCCATTCAAGTTTGCTTTGACCCTTAAACTGCTCTAAGAGATAAGTTGATTATTATTATTTTTTAAAGCTAACTGGTAAGTAACAGACAGAGAAAATATTAGAACATATTCAACAAAGGACTTTGCCCATAACATGAGTTGCTAAAAATAGATTTAAGAGAACGACAACCCAATATAAAAACTGACGAGGGATATAAAACAATAATTCATAGAAGAAAATTATGCATGTGGTCTATAAGCATCTGAAACATGATAAAGACTAAAAGGAACTTTAGGAAAACATAATCAATCAGGACAGCATATGGGAGGCACTAGGGCTTATAGAAATTCTCACACTCTACTTAATCCCGAGAACCCTATAGGAAGAACTCTGTATATAATACAGAGTTCTTTTCCCTTCTATAAATACCCCCTTCATCTTGGCATGCAGGCCAGAGTGTGAACATGGCTTACCATTTCTGTATTCACTTTTTCCCAAATAAATCCTTTTTGGTGATGAAACACCTATTTGATATTATTTTTCAATTAACAAAGGATATAAAGTAAAACAGTATCTTCTTATCATCAAAATTAAGAAAACATTTATTATTCTGTGCTGGCGAGACTATGGGGGCATACGAATGCCATGATATACTGTTGGTAGAACTACAAATTGACACAGCCTTTTTAAATGAAATTTGGTAGTACTTAATAAGATGTAAAATGTAATAAATACTTTTCAATTCAGTAATTCTACCATTATGTAATCATCTTAGAAAAATACTTGTATATGAGGAGTGTACAAGGATGTACTGAGTGCAACAGAAAACATATAATTACAGTCAGTAAGGGTCCATTAATGACAGTATAGTGAAATAAATCATAGTACATCCTTATACTAGAATACTAATTAGCGTATTAAAAGATTAAGTCTACATGGAAATATCTCCAAGATAAATTAATAGAAAAAATTTCTGCAAAAGATCAATGAAACCAAGAGCTGGTTCTTTGTAAAGATAAACAAGATTGATCAACCTTTAGCCAGACTCACCAAGAAACAGAGAGAGAGAACTCAAATTAATAAAATTAGAAACAAAAGAGGTAAAGTAACAATGGACACCACAGAAATACAAAGGATTGTAAGAAAATGCTATGAACAATTATATGTCAACAAATTCAACATCCTAGGCGCAATGCACAAATTCTTAGAATCATATACGATTCCAAAACTCAACTGGGAAGAGTCAGAAAACCTAAGCAGACCAATAACAATTAAGGAAATTGAAGAAGTAATGAATAAAATCCCAGCAAACAAAAGCCCAGGTCCAGACAGCTACACAGGGGAGTTTTGACAAACATTCAAAGAAGATCTATCACCTATTCTCCTCAAACCATTCCAAAAAATTCAAGATATAATCCAGGATAATTCCAATCCCAATTCCAGATAAAGACACTGCAAAGAAAGAAAATCACAGGCTAATATCCCTGATGAACATAGAGGCGAAAATAATCAACAAAATCTTAGCAAATTAAATCCAGCAATATATTTAAAAAATTATACACTACAACCAAGTGGGTTTTATCCCAGGGATGCAAGGCCAGTACAATATTCAGAAACTGATAAATGTGATATACCACATAAATAAAATGAAAGATAAAAATCATATGATCATATCAATAGACACTGCAAAAGCATTTGACAATATCCTGCAGCCATTTTTTATAAAAACTCTCAGCAAAGTGGGAATAGAAGGATCATATCTCAACATAATAAAGACCATTTATGACAAACCTACATCCAACATCATACACAATGGGCAAAAACTAAAAGCATACCCCTTAAGAAGAAGACCACTTTTATTTAACATAGTACTGGAAGTCTTAGCCACAGCAATCAAAGAAGTAAAATATAAAAGGGACCCAAATTGGAAAGGAAGAAGTGAAACTCATTATTCAAAGATGACATGATATTGTACACAGAAAACCCTAAACTCCATTTAAAAAACTACTATATTTAATAGATGAATCTGGCAAAGTAGAAGGATACAAAATCAATATCCAGAAATCACTGGCATTTTTATACATCAATAATGAACACACAGAAAAAAAAAAATTTTACCATTGCAACTAAAAAACTAAGATGCCTAGGAATAAACTTAACCAAAGAAGTAAAAGACTTGTTTGCAGAAAACTACAGAACATTGAAATAAGAAATAGAGGAATATATAAAAAAGTGGGAGCATATACCTTGTTCATAGATTGGAAGAATTAACATCATTAAAATGTCCATACTACCCAAAGCAATCTACAGATTCAATGCAATCTCCATTAAAATACCAACAACATATTTCACAGAACAAAAACAAACACTACAAAAGTTCATATGGAACTAAAAAAAGACCCCAATAACCACAGCAATCTTGAAAAAGAAAAGCAAAGTAGGAGGGATCACAATACCAGATATCTGGTTATACTACAAAGCCATTGTAATCAAAACAGCCTGGTATTGGTCTTGGCCGGTTTGGCTCAGTGATTAGACCATCGGCCCATGGAACAATAAGATGTGGGTTCAATTCGGGTCAAGGGCACCTACCTCAGTTGCGATTCGACCCCAGCCCTGTTCGGGTCATATGGGAGGCAACCAATCGACATGTCTCTCTCGTATCAACATTTCTCTCTCTCCCTTTCTCTCTCTCTCCCTCCCTCCCTCCCTCCCAGTCTGTCTGATAAAAAATAAAAAAATATCCTTGCGTGACGATTAAAAAAAACAAAAAAAAACAGCCTGGTACTGGCATAAGAACAGGCAGATAGACCAATGAAACAGAACAGAGAACACAGAAATTGACACAAGACATTATACTTAACCTGTTAACTGAGTGGGACATATAAATACGTCAAACATTGCATACAGTGAGATACAAGACTTGCTGTGTAATTAAAAAGGGAATTCCCCAGTTAACAGGTTAATTAATATTTGACAAAGGTGGCAAGAGCATACAATGGAGTAAAGACAGTCTCTTTCATAAATGGTGCTGGGAAAATTGAACAGCTACATGCAAAAATATGAAACTAGACCACCAACATACACCATACACAAGAATAAACTCAAAATGGATAGAAGACTTAAATGTGACTTGTGAGTCCATAAAAATCCTAGATGAAAATGTAAGCAACAAAATTTCAGATATCACACGCAGCACAATTTTCACTGATACATCACCTAAGGCAACAGAAACAAAGGAAAAAGTAATACATGGGACTACATTAAACTAAAAAGCTTCTGCACAGCAAAAGAAACAACCGTCAAAATGGAAAGGGAACCCACTATATGGGAGACCATATTGTCAATGATGCATCAGATAAGGGATTAATTTCGAAAATATGTAGAGTACTCAAACAACTCAACCAAAGGAAGACAAAGAACCCATTAAAAAATGGGCAGAGGACCTAAATAGACATCTCACCAAACAGGACACCCAAATGGCCAAGAGACAAATGAAAAAATGCTCATCGTCACTAATCATCAGAGAGATGCAAATTAAAACTATGAGGTATCACTTCACACCTGTCAGAATGGCCGCCATCAACAAATCATCAAACAACAAGTGTTGGCGAGGGTGTGGAGAAAAGGGGACTCTAGTACACTGCTGGTGGGAATGCAGACTGGTGCAGCCACTATGGAAAACAATATGGTGTTACCTCAAAAAGTTAAAAATTGAACTGCCATTTGACCCAGTGCTCCCACTTCTAGGAATATACCCTAAGAAGTCTGAAACACCAATCAGAAAGAATATATATACCCCCATGTTCACAGCAGCACTATTTACAATAGCTAAGATCTGGAAACAGCCCAAATGTCCATCAGTAGACGAATGAATACAAAAGCTGTGGTATAGCCCTGACCAGTTTGGCTCAGAGGTTAGAGCGTCAGCCTGTGGTCCAGAGAGACCCGGTTTCAGTTCCCGCTAAGGGTACATACTCGGTTGCAGTTTGTCCCCGGTCCTGGTTGGGTTGTGCAGGTGGCAGCTACTCAATGTGTACCTTTCACGTCGATATTTCTCTCTCTCTTTCTCTTTCTCTCTCTCCCTCCCATTCTATCTGAACAAAAAATGGAAAAATGTCCTCGGGTACAGATAAAAAATAAATAAATAAATAAAAGCAGTGGAACATATACACAATTAAGTACTATGCAGCTGTAAGAAAGAGCTCTTATCTTTGAGATGACACGGAGGGACCTAGAAAGTATTATCCTAAGCGAAACAAGCCAAACAGAGAAAGACAAGTATCCTATGATATCACTTATTTGTGGAATATAATGAACATAACAGTTTGAAGAACAGGGTAGTCCCAGAGACGTGGAAATAGGGTACAAACTGACAATCCCCAGAAGAGGGGGTGAGGGGAGAGATAAACCACAGAACTTATATGCATGTATGCATAACCAATGGACATGGACAACAAAGCTGGGAACAGGGCGGGGAGGGAGGGGGTGGAGGGTGTCAATGGGGGAAAAAGGAGAAACATCTGTAACAAAAATAAATAAATAAATGAAATAAAGAATAATAAATAGAAAGGGAACCCACTATTTGGGAGAGCATAATTGGCAACAATACATCAGATATGGGGTTAATTTCCAAAATATATAGAGTGCTCATACAATTCAACAAAAGGAAGAAGAAGAATCCAATTAAAGAATGGGCAGAGGACCTAAACAGACACCTCTCCAAACAGGACATACAAATGGCCAAGAGACATATGAAAAAATGCTCAACATCACTAATCTTCAGAGTGATGCAAATTAAAACAACTATGACATATCACCTCACACCTGCCAGAATGGCTGCCATCAACAAATCATCAAACTACAAGTGTTGGAGAGGGTGTGGAGAAAAGGGGACTCTAGTACACTGCTGGTGGGAATGCAGACTGGTGCAGCCACTATGGAAAACAATATGGTGTTTCCTGAAAAAAATTAAAAATTGAACTTCCATTTGACCCAGTGATCCCACTTTTAGGAATATATCCTAAGAAGCCTGAAACACCAACCAGAAAGAATATATACACCCCTATGTTCATAGCAGCACTATTTACAATTGCTAAATTCTGGAAATAGCCCAAGTGTCCATCAATAGATGAGTGGATATAAAAGCTGTGGTACATATACACAATGGAATATTATGTAGCTGTAAGAAACAACGATCTCTTATCCTTTGAGACAACGTGAAGGGTATTATGCTAAATGAAATAAGTCAGTCAGAGAAAGACAAGCATCACATGATCTCACTTATTTGTGCAATATAATGAACAAAATAAGCTGATGAACAAAATAGACCCAGAGACATAGAAGTAAGGTACAGACGGACAAATCTCAGAAGAGGGGGACAGAAGGGAGGTACTAGATAAACCAAAGAACTTATGCATATAACAATAACCAATGGACATAGACAACAATGCTGTGAGGGGGCATGGTGGGAACAGGAAGTGGGTATCAATGGGGGAAAAAACATCCATAAGAAAAACAAATTTAAAAAATAAAATACAATCTTAAAACAAACAAAACTCTTTATAAATGTGCATACTGTATATATGAATAGAAACATACAGAATAAAGTCTGAACAGAAACACACTAAGCTTATAAGAATGATTACCACTGAATAAACAAGTTAGAAAATTTATGGGGGAAATAAAGCTAAGAAAGGAGAATTTTGCTAGCACTTATTTTTTGAAACTTTAAACCAAGAAAAAAGAGCTGAGATATTTGAGGAGTAGGGGTTATATTTTTTAAAGAGTAATTTTTTAGTGTGAAAGCCCAAGAAGCAAATATAGACTACTTAAATAAGTTTGGTAGTAAAATAAACAGTCAGGAGGAGATAGCAAAACATAAAATACGTAAGGATAAAGAACTGAGAATGCTGGAAAGAAGAAGGGTTTGGTCATTTTAATAGCATAATGTTAATTTAAAAATTAAACAACCTAATTGGGCCTTGTTTTCCTCATTTGAAAATGAGAATATAAAAAAATACCAGTCTATTTGGGTTCCTGTGAGGATTCCACCAGGTAAAACACATTGAGCAGAAGTCCCTGACATGCAGCAATAGTACGATGAAGGCCCATCACCATTTCATCATAAAATACATACTGCAATTCTAAATTTTATTTTTTTATCCTCACCCGAGGACATTTTTCCATTTTTTGTACAGATAGAGTGGGAGGGACAGAGAGGAAGAGAGAGAGAGAGAGGGAAACATCGATGTGAAAGGGACACATCGAGTGGCCGCCATCCGCACGACCAACCAGGGCTGGGAACAAACTGCAACCAAGGTACATGCCCTCAGCGGGAACCGAACCCGGGTCTCTCCGGACCGCAGGCGGACACTCTAACTGCTGAGCCAAACTGGCCAGGGCCATACTGCAATTCTATAACAAGAAGACTTCTAGCAAAGCTAGGTGTGGTCAAGTAAGGAAGAAGAATTTGTGGAAAAGATTGAGGATATAGTGAAGCTTACACACAAATGAACAAATTTCTTTTTTTTTTTTTTTTTTTTGCATTTACCTTCAGATAGAGCAGGAGGGAGAGAGGGAGGAAGAGAGAAAGGGAAACATCGATGTGAGATAGACACATCAACTGGCTGCCACCCACACGACCCCAACCAGGGCGGGGACAATCTGCAAACGAGGTACACGTCCCCAGCGGGAACCGAACCCGGGACTCCCTGGTCCATGGGCTGACGCTCTAACCACTGAGCAAAACCGGCCAGGGCAAATGAACAAATTTGTTTAAAAACTAATGCTAGTCTAGGAGGAAAGAGCCTGAGTAGGCCATGTAGAAAGGAGAAGGGCTAAGATGTAGAACACTAATAATAAAGATGAGCATGGGCTGAAGCCAAAAGTATGGGTAACAGCTGTGATAAAGCCACAGATCAGTAGGTAAACTAGAGGTTAATAAAGGGAGAATGTTAATATGAGTACCAAGAACTTTGTCAGTGAAGGACTCTGGAGAATGGGCCAGCTTCAATTATTATTAAAGTGAGTTCAACTGAATAAATATTTCTGCAATGGCAGTGCCAGTATGTGACAGCTTGTAAGTACAGAGCCAAGTGAAAACTGATTCGTTCTTTCAAGTAAATAAATGACCCAATAACCATAACAGAAATGGTAGAAGGTAGCAAGGAAAAAAAAAAAAAAACAAGCATAAACATGGCACTTTCCTTGACATCAAAACAGATGACACCATTAGTTATGTTCTGGGGAAGAGGAGATGACCAATCCCAGGAACATGTCCCCACAAGCAAAATGTGAATACTCTTTTTGCCACTAAGTTTTACTTTAGCGCCTATGCCAGCGTTGCCCAGTGTAAGCTATTTTATTTTTTGCTAACCCTGAGGTAATTTAACAAAGCAAAAATCAAAAATTTAAACTGACCTTTGGAGTACCACAGTCACACTCTTCCCCGGAGTCCACCAGTTTGTTACCACAGAAAGGAGCACTATAGGCTTCATCAGGCTTTGGAATATTAAGAAGGCAGTTTCCTCCTTTATTTAAAGTTAACTTCTCAAAGTCCTCTGCACTGCAACTGCTAAAGTTCCTGGAACCTCTATAATAAACATCAAGAAAAACAGCTCATGTCACAGCAATCACTCATTTTGAAACTTTTAAGTCATGTCTTCAACCAACAAGAAATGAGTATTTAAAACAGCAGAAAATAAGCTAAACAAAATAGAGAGAAATGAGAATATTTATTTCTAATAACTACAGAAAATTATTTCAGCTACTATATAATAATTACTATTGGGTTATAATATATTATACTTCCATGAATAAATCTCTAAACAATCACTTACAATGAAAATACCAAGTCATTAATCTCATCATCACAAGAGACCTTAAAAATTATCTAGTCCTATCCAGAATTAAGTATTATTTATCTTCCATAGTAAAAGGTCTTCAAATATGTGAAGCTACCATATGTTTCCCCAATCTTGTTTTCACTCTGCAGGATAACATTCATCTGTTCCCTCACTATCACTGACAAGGATACACTACAGCAGTCAAGAAGAAGGCACAGTATAAAATTTCAGCTACAGTATAAGGTTTAAATTCCTTTTAGAATAAATCCTAAGAACAATGGTTAATACCCTGAAGGTTAGATGGGCATCTGGAAACTGTCCAACTTGAGCTATCTAGGTGAGATTTAAATAAATGAAATTTTGATGCGTTATACATGTTGAAAGTTTTATAATTATTGTTTTATTCAATAACTCTAAAATATTTTCACACATAATTCCAAAATAGCAATGGAGTGAATGGAAGCTACACAGACCATTTTCCAGGACCAAACTGGAATTACAACTAAAACAAAGACAAGTCCTCAGGGAAAAGCAACAGAAAAGCAGCTGGAGAGGACCCATATAACCAGGGACAGGAGAAAAGAACACTGAATCGAGCCTGGTAGGTCTGCAGAGGCATAAGAAGGAGGACTGGGAGCCCAAGGACAGCAGCTGTTTTAGCTGTAAGCAGCTCCCACCGAGTTAAAATCCCAGGCCAGCTCCACAGCGCAGAAGGCCGGGACAGAGCACTAATTACCTGCAGCCCCTCACCCTGGGCTCTGGCTGAGGGAGGGCAGACTGTACTGAAACTGTGTGGGTACACTCAGCATTGGGCGGGCATAGAGAGTTTTTGATGAGTCATGGCTGAACAAAACAGTCAGCCATCTTGCTCAGAGAGCACCTTCCTGGAGCCCTGGGAAGAACCAAAAGCCCCTTCCTTGGAGATTTAATCCCACCCATCTAGACCAAAGAAATGCAAATTGAGGTTCATTAACAACCAGCATCTGCTCCACCCTCTGAGAAATCCTCTTACACTGAACACCTCAGGGAGTTTTTTATCCAGTTGAGGGCTACAACTCAAGGCTCATCAAGTAACTGAGACTAATAGCCTCCAAGCAATAAGCAAGAGGATAAGTGCACCTTTCCTGGGCTTGCAAATCTACCCAGGAAAGAAAGACTTGACAATGGTGTTTAATGTGGGTCCTCCCACATTCATCCAAAACCACTAGAGAGAGCCACAAACAGCAGAACACCACCACCCACAGGGAAAATTTGGCAGGCTCCAAAACCCAGAGATAGCCAAAATGGTGAAACAAAGAAACAAATCCCAAATGAAATAACAACAGAACTCTACTGAAGATGAGATAAACAAAATGCAGTTAAGCAAGTAATCAGAGGTAGAGTTCAGGGCCATGATCTTGAGGAAGCTCAACAGCATGAGTAAAGATATAAAAACATTAAAAACCAACCAAGTGGAAATGAAAGATGACATAGCAGAAATAAAAAATACATCAGAAGGAATAACCAGCAGAGTAGAGAAGGCTGAGGACCAGATCAATAAATTAGAAATCAGGGTAGAAAAAAATCAACCAATCAGAAAACCAAAAGATAAAAACAATTAAAACACAGGAAGACAGCTTAAGAGAACTGTGGGACAACTGGAAACGTAACAACATTTGCATCATAGGAGTTGCAGAAGAAGGAAATGAGCAAGGGTTAGAGAATATATTTGAAGAAATAGTGACAGAAAACTTCCCTAACTTGGTGAAGGAAGAAGGCATTCAAGTTCAAGAAGCACAGAGAGCCCCAAGTAAGAAGAACCCAAACAGGCCCATATCAAGACACATAGTAATTAAAATGCCAAAAATTAAAGACAAAGAGAGAATCCTAAAGGCAGCAAGAGAAAAGCAACAGATTACCTACAAAGGAATCCCCATAAGGCTATCCGCTGACTTCTCAACAGAAACACCACAGGCCAGAAGGGAGTGGCATGAAGTAATCAAGGTCATGAAAAACAAGGATCTGAATCCAAGAATACTCTATCCAGTAAGGCTATCATTCAAAATAGAAGGTCAAATAAAGAGCTTCCCAGACAAAAAACAAAAAAACAAAAAAACTAAGGGAATATATAAGCACGAAACCAGCACTGAAAGAAATGTTAAAAGGACTGTTGTAATTAGTAGAAGAAATAGGAAGAAAAATATAACTACAATAAACAAAAATGGCACTAAATAAATACATGTCAATAATAACCTTACAGCCCTGGCCAGTTTGGCTCAGCGGTTAGAACGTCGGCCTGCGGTCCCGAGAGACCCGGGTTCGGTTCCCGCTAAGGGCACGTACTTCGGTTGCAGTTTGTCCCCGGCCCTGGTTGGTCGTGCGGGTGGCAGCCACTCGATGTGTCCCTTCACGTCGATGTTTCTCTCTCTCTCTTCCTTCCTCTCTCTCCCTCCTACTCTGTCTGTGCAAAAAATGGAAAAGTGTCCTCAGGTGAGGATTAAAAAAAAAAAATAAAAAAAAAATAATAACCTTACATGTAAATGGACTGAACACTCTAATCAAAAGAAAAAGAGTAACTGATTGGATAAGAAAGCATGAGTCATATATGTGTTGTTTATAAGAGACCCATCTCACAAAAAAAGACTCACATAGGTTGAAAGTGAAGAGATGGAAAAAAATCTTGCAAGCAAATGGAAAGGAAAAGAAAACTGGGGTAGCAATACTGATATTTGATAAAATAGACTTCAAAATGAAGGCCATAACTAGAGACCAAGAAAGTCACCACATAATATTGAAAGGATCTACTCAACAGGAACATATAACCTAGGTAAACATATATGCACCCAATATAGGAGCACTGAACTATATTAAAAATCTTCTGGAGAACTTCAAAGGAAAAACTGACAGAAATACAATCATAGCAGGAGACTTCAACACCCTGCTGACATCACTGCATAGATCCTCTAGACAAAAAAATTAACAAGGAAACAGACTCTAAATGATGCACTAGATCAAATGGATTTAATAGATATCTACTGAGAATTACATCCCAAAACTGCAGAATTCACATTCTTCTCAAGTGCACATGAGACATTTTCAAAGATAGACTACATGTTAGGACACAAACTAAGTCTCTACAAATTCAAGAAGATTGAAATCATATCAAGCATCTTCTCAGATCACAATGGCATGAAACCAGAAGTCAATTACAACAAGAACATGCAAAGACATTTGAACACATGGAGGTTAAAGAGCATGTTATTCCACAATGAATGGGTTACAAAGGAGATAAAGGAAGAAATGAAAAACTTTCTGGAAACCAATGAAAATGAACACACAACACAAAATCTATGGCATACAGCAAAAGCAGTTCTGAGATGGAAGTTCATAGCACTACATGCCTACCTCAAGAAACAAGAAAAATTTCTAATTGACTATCTAACCTCACAACTTAAAAGAACTGGAAAGCAAACAAAAAGAAAACCCCAGAGCAAGTAGAAGGAAAGAAATAATAAAGATCAGAGCAGAAATAAACAACATCAAGACCAAAAAACAATTTAAAAGATCAATGAAAGGAAGAGCTGGTTCTTTGAAAAGATAAACAAGATTGATGGACCCTTAGCTAGACTCACCAAGAAACAAAGAGAGAGAACCCAAATGCATAAAATTAGAAATGAAAGAGAAGAAGTAACAACTGACACTATAGAAATACAAAGGATTGTTAACAAATACTATGAACAATTATCCAGCAACAAATTGGACAATCTAAGCAAAATGGACAAATTTCTAGAAACACGGTGTTTCAAAAGTGAACTGGGAAGAAATAGAAAACTTGAACAGACCAATAACTACTAAGGAAATTGAAGATGTAAGGAAGGCTCTCCTAGCAAACAAACGCCCAGGCCCAGAGAGCTTCCCCGGGGAGTTTTACCAAACAAGAACTAACACCAGTTTCAAAGAAGAACTAACACCCATTCTCCTCAAATTATTCCAAAAAATTCAAGAAGGAAAACTTCCAAACTCGTTTAATGAGGCCAGCATAATTCTAATTCCAAAACCAGATAAAGACACTACAAAGAAACAAAACTACAGGCTAATATTCCTGATAAACATAGATAGCAAAATCCTGAACAAAATACTAGCAAAGGTCAGCGTGCCCCGCAGCATCTGCGAGGCTTTGGAGCCCAACCAACCGCACGCCCGTGAGTCATGACAACTACAGCTGTGTGTGTGCTAAAGGGTGACGGCCGGGTGCAGAGCACTGTCCACTTTAAGCAGAAGGGAAATGGGCCGGTCGGTGTCACGGGCATCATCACAAGACTGACCGAGTGCGAACACAGCTTCCACATGCATCAGTTTGGAGAAAACATGCAAGGCTGGACCAGTGCAGGGCCTCACTTTAGTTCTCTATCCAGAACCCACGGTGGACCCAAGGATGAAGAGAGGTGTGTGGGAGACCTGGGCAACGTGACCATGGACAAAGATGGTAAGGCCAAGGTGTCTATTGAAGACACGATGATCTCCCTCTCAGGGTGATTCCATCACTGGCCGCACAATGGTGGTCCATGAAAAACGAGATGACTTGGGCAAAGGTGGAAATGATGAAAGCAAGAAGACAGGGAATGCTGGGAGCCGTCTGGCTTGTGGGGTGATTGGGATCACCCAGTAGACATTCCTGAGGATGAGGTCTGAGTCCTAGTAGCTCCTCTGTGACTTTGCTAGTTGTAGAAATTTAACTTAATAGACATTAAACACTATAACCTTAAAAGTGTAATTTGTGCCCTGGCTGGGTTTGCTCAGCGGTTAGAGCATCAGCCTGCAGTCTGGAGAGACCCGGGTTTGGTTCCCACTAAGGGCACGTACCTCAGTTGCAATTTGTTCGCAGGCCTGGTTGGGTCATGTGGGTGGCGAACACTCGATGTGTCCCTTTCACATTGATGTTTCTCTCTCTTTTTCTCCCTCCCACTCTATTTAAACAAAATATCAAAAAATGTCCTTGGTGAGGATAAAAAAAAAAAAAAAAACAAGTGTAATTTGTGTCTTTTTAAAAATTTTTCAAGTACCTGTGATGTGAGCTGATTTGTATGACTGTATAAATCTCCTATTCAATGAAAATGTGTTTCAATGAAAAAAAAATAAAAACAAATACTATCAAATCAGATCCAGCAATACACTAAAAAAATTATTCACCATGACCAAGTGGGATTCATCCCAGGGATGCAAGGCCGGTACAATATTCACAAATCAATAAATGTGATATACCACATAAACCAAATAAAAGATAAAAACCATATGAAAATATCAATAGACACTGAAAAAGTATTCGACAAAATCCAGCATCCATTTCTGATAAAAACGCTCAGCAATGTGAGAATAGAGGGATGATATCTTGACATAATAGAGGCCATATATGAAAAACCTACAGCCAACATCATACTCAATGGACAAAAATTAAAAGCATTGCCTTAACAACAGGAAGAAGATAGGGACGCACACTTTTGCCACTCTTGTTTACCACAGTACTGGAAGTCTTAGCCACAGCAATCAGACTTGAAGAACAAATAAAAGGGATCCAAATTGGAAAGGAGGAAGTGAAACTGTCATTATTCACAGATGACATGATATTATACATAGAAAACCATAAAGACTCCATCAAAAATTTGCTAGATTTAATAAACAAATTTGGCAAGGTAGCACGATACAAAATTCACGTGAAGAAATTGACGGCATTCTTATACACCAATAATAAGCTCACAGAAAGAGAAACTAAAGAAACAATCCCATTTACCACTGCAGCAAAAAAATTAAGATACCTAGGAATAAACTTAACCAAAGAAGTAAAGGACCTATTTGGAGAAAACTACAGGACATTGAAAAATGAAATAGAGGAAGATATAAAAGAGTGAAAGCACATACCTTGTTCATGGATTGGAAGAATTAACCTGTTAACCAAGCGGGATGTATAAATACGTCAAATACAGTAAAAAGGGAATTCCCAGGGAATTCCCCGGTTAACAGGTTAACATCATTAAAATGTCCATATTATCCAAAGCAGTCTATAGATTCAATGCAATCCCCATCAAAATACCAACAACGTATTTCACAGAACTAGAACAAATACTTCAAAAGTTCATATGGAACCAAAAAATACCCCAAATAGCTACAGCAATCTTGAAAAAGAAAGACAAACTAGGTGGGATCACAATACCAGATACCAGGTTATACTACAAATCTACTGTAATCAAAACAGCTTGATATTGGCACAAGAATAGGCATATAAATCAATAGAACAGAACAGTGAACCCACAAATTGACTCAAGACATTATGATCAATTAATATTTGACAAGGGTGGCATGAGCATACAGTGGAGTAAAGACAGCCTCTTTAATAAATGGTGTTGGGAAAATTGAACAAGCTACATGCAAAAAAAAAAAAAAAGAAAGAAACTAGACCATTAACTTACACCATACACAAGAATAAACTCAAAATGGATAGAAGACTTAAATGTGACTCATGAATCCATAAAAATCCTAGAAGAAAATGTAGGCAACAAAATTTCAAACATCAGACGCAGCAGAATTTTTACTGATATATCACCTAAGGTAACAGAAACAAAGGAAAAAATAGACACATGGAACTACATCAAACTAAAAAGCTTCTGCACAGCAAAAGAAACAACCATCAAAATGGAAAGGGAACCCACTGTATGGGAGAGCATAATTGCCAATGATACATCAGATAAAGGGTTAATATATAGAGTGCTCATACAACTCAACAAAAGGAAGACAAAGAACCCAATTAAAAAATGGGCAGAGGACCTAAATAGACACCTCTCCAAAAAGGACATCCAAATGGCCAAGAGACAAATGAAGAAATGCTCATCGTCACTGATCATCAGAGATATGCAAATTAAAACAACAATGAGGTATCACCTCACACCTGCCAGAATGGCTGCCATCAACAAATCATCAAACAACAAGTGTTGGCGAGGGTGTGGAGAAAAGGGGACTCTAGTATACTGCTGGTGGGAATGCAGACTGGTACAGCCACTATGGAAACAATATGGTGTTTCCCCAAAAAATTAAAAATTGAATTACCATTTGACCCAGTGCTCCCACTTCTAGGAATATATCCTAAGAAACCTGAAACATCAATCAGAAAGAATATATGTATCTCTATGTTCATAGCAGCACTCTTTACAACCACTAAGATCTGGAAACAGCCCAAGTGCCCAGCAATAGATGAGTGGATAAAAAAGCTGTGGTACATATATACAATGGAATACTATGCAGCTGTAAGAAGGATAGACCTGTTATCCTTTGAGACATGGAGGGACCTCGAGAGTATTATACTAAGCAAAATAAGCGAATCAGAGAAAGATGAATACCACATGATCTCACTTATTTGTGGAATATAATGAACAAGGTGAGCTGATGTATGAAATAGACCCAGAGACACAGGAGTATGGTTCAGACTGACAAATCTCAGAGTACGGGGGTGGGCAGGTAGATGAGATGAATCAAAGAATTTATATGCTTATATGCATAACCAATGGACATAGACAACAATGCTGGGGGTGAGGGCAGGATGGGAAGGAGGGTTTCTTGGGGAGGGAAGAAACATCTGTAACAAAAATAAATTAATAAAAATTGGAAAATTAATAAATAAATAAATAAATAATAAAATATTTTCACATAATCCCACTGGCTATTTTTACTTCTGAAAACTAGTGGGAAATACACCCATATATACAACAAGACTCTGTGAGAAAGCCAAGTCTCATTAAAATTTTATCAGGGGAATTTGATGCCCTGAAAGAATATTTTTCATCACTGTGAGCAAAGGTGCCAAACGTGGCAGTGGGGATAAAAACTGTTGCCTTGTAGTTTCTGAGGATGTATTCCTATCTATGTTGAGTCTTTGGACATTCTGGAATCTAAAAAAGAAGTCCTTTCTGTGAAACCTTGTCCACTGGGTATACAGTTTACACTCTTCTTTGCTAACTGGCCCAAAAATCTCCAGGGAAGTAGATAGTTTGGGCTCTTGGGATTGTTAACAATTTTGGTATCATTAACTATTATTTGACAAAAAATCTTTGAATGTGGGATGTTGAAGGATTTCAACAGATTGGCAGAGAAGGAACATAGACAAGATCAATTGTCTATTACAAAAGAATCAGCAAAGACAGTATTTTGACTCACAGAAGAGAAAAAACATGGCACAAGTTTTTTGACAATAACAAAAAGACTTGTTTTCCATATTCTTTTTCTTGCTATTCTTTGTTTAAGAATATTTTTGGACAATATCATTCATTCAACAAATATTTGTTAAACATATCTTATGTACAAGGCACTCCTCTCTTTTAAAGGATAAAACAGTAAACAAAGCAGACAAAAATCCCCACCCCTGTGAAGCTGACATTCTAGTGAATGAGACTATAAACTTAATAAGTAAACTGAACAGTGTATTAGAAAATAAGTGCTATTGAGTGATAAGGTGAAGTGGATGACCTGTATAGGGGGAGAAGCGATTGTAATTTTTAAAAGAGCAGTCTGGACAGGCATTTCAAATACTGTGACAATTGAATCAAAACTGGCTATCTAGGGTAGGGAAACATTATGAGGGGAAGGAATAGCAAGTACAAAAATCCTAAAATAGAAGCTCACCTGGCATGCTCAAGGAAAAATAAAGAAGCCAGTAGGATTGGTGTGGTGTGAATCAGTAACGGAATAAGTAATGTGAGATACCATCAGCAAAGGTGAGACTAGGCCATTGTAAGAAATTAATTTTTTACTATGAGGGAAAGAAGATTGAGGAGAGGAAATAGCCATTAAGAAGAATGTGACAAAATAGAAAAGTCAAGGATGACTCAGATTTTTGTCCTAAGCTGCCAGAAGGAAGAAGTTATCATTAACTGACATGGGAAAACTGTGGGTAGAGCAGGTGTTAGGAGGAACAAACAGGAATTTGAGTCAATAGACATCAAGTGGAAATGTTAAACTAGAGGAGATAATAATTATGTGATAAATAAAGGTGACTTCAATTAAACAGAGGTTTGTCATTGCTTTTTAGCTCCTACTGTTGACCTTTATGTGGTTAGTACAGTGCTTGCCACATAGCATATATTCAATAATGTTTTCTATAAGAGTATTAATCAGCCAACAGCCACAGGAATTTTGAAGACATATTTGTATTCCTACACGAGTCCCTAATTTTAATCTACACAAATCCATCACTTAAAAACTAATATAAGAGTGTAATAAGACTTCTAGATACAAAATAAATATACAAAGCCAATTATATTTTTATATAAAGAATTAGAAAATGAATTTAAAAAAAATATATTTACAATAGCATCTGAAATATAAAATATACGCCTGGTCGGTGTGGCTCAATGATTGAGCACTGACCCATGCACCAAGAGGTCACCTGTTCGGAGCGTCGACCCACGCACCAAGAGGTCGCTGGTTCGATTCCTGGTCAGGGCACATGCCCAGTTGTGGGCCCGATCCCCAGTGCGGGGCATGCAGGAGGGGCCAATCGATGTTCTCTCTCATCAATGTTTCTACCTCTCTCTCCCTCTCCCTTTCTCTCACACTAAAAAAAAATCAATAAAAATAAACTGTAGGAATAATCCTAACAAAAGAAATTTAGATCTCTACAGAGAAATACATATATGTGTGTGTGTGTATATATATATATATATATATTTTTAATCCTTACCCAAGGATATGTTTATTGATTTTAGAGGGAGAGGGAGAGAGGGGGAGAGAGAGAGAAACATTGATAGTTGCCTCCCACACATGCCCCACCTGGATATCAAACCTGCAAACTCTTGGTGTACAGGACAATAGTCAAAACAACTGAGCCACCTTGCCAGGGTAGAAAATAAATATATATTTAATAAGAGGAGTTAAAGAGGATCATGGAGTTGAAAACTCTGTACTGAAAATATGTTAATTCTTCACCAAACTAATCTAGAGATTTACTACAAAATCAATCAAATCCCCAATAAAACTTCTTTGTGGAACTCCATAAGCTAATTCTAAAATTTACATAGAGAGACACAAACAGCCAAAACACTCTCTTTTTTCCAATTTTACTTTATCTTTTTACTTTTTATTAAATTTATTGGGGTCACATTGTTTAATAAGATCATACAGGTTTCAAGGGTACATTTCTATGATACATGATCTGCATATTGCATTGTGTGCCCACCACCCAAAGTCAAATCATATTTTGTCACCATATATTTGACCCCCTTTACCCTTTACTATCCTCTCACCCCCTTCTCTCTGGTAACCACCATACTGTTTAAACAAGTAGGTCACAATAGGTGAACTTGCTTTATACAACTTATTATAAAACTGTTGGATTTAGAAAAGTGGAGTTTTGAAGTAAATATAGACAAACAAACAAAAGAAACGGAACAGCCTGGAAATAGACAGGTGTATTTATGGACACCTGATTCATGACCAAACTGACTATTAAAACTAGCAATGAAAAGAAAGTATTTTTAATAAATAATGCCAGTTTAACAAAGTGTTCATATTAGAAAAAACTTTACCTCTACATTACAGAAGGCACAAATGGTCATTTGAGATGGATTATGGACCTCAATATGAGAGTCAAAATCAATGAAGAGTTTGAGAGATAATATAAAAGAATATATTTGTGATAGTAAAGTTAAGGAATCATTTATTAGGTGAGACAAAGAAAGCAATAGCCATAAAGGAAGAGATTGATGTATATGAGTATATTAAAATGATAAATTAACAACTTTTCACTAAAAGTCACCAAAAAATTACAAAAACATTTCTACAAATCAATAATGGTAGACAACAATAAAAAATTTTTAAAAATAAAAAAACTGGGAGAAACTGAACAGTATCTTCACATTAAAAAAAATCCAATGACCCATAAATATGAATTGGTGATCCAATCTAATTTCATAAGTAACCAGGTAAATGCACAATAAAATACCACTACATACCCAACTTATTACTGAAGTTTAAAGTGGATGTATCAATTGTTGGTGAGGTAGGTAGTGGGCACTGATTGTACCCCACAACACATCTCTTCTACCCACCTCTGATTTCAGCAGAGTTATGGTGGAAAGTTCCCACAACTCCTACCTCTAAGCTTTTTCCCTCAGGTGCAACTCAAAAGTAGAGGGGAGTTAAAATCCCAGGGGGCAACCATCAAACCAAAGGAAGATGGAAGCAACAAAAATGAAAATATACTGCAGCTACCTACGTCAGAATGAACAAAAATCACAAACACAATGTCAACTAAAAAAAAGCCACACCAACAGGAAACATACTGTATACAGTAGATGCCTTTTATCCATGGGAGATATATTTCAAGATGTCCAGTCGATGCCTGAAGCTGTGAATAGTACTAAACTCTATCTATAGTAAATTTTTTCCTGCTTGTACATACCTATAATGAAGTTTAGTTTATAAACCAGGCACAATGAGAGATTAACAATAATAATTAATAAAATTGAACAGTTATAGCAATATGCTGTGATAAAAGCTATGTGAATGTGGTCTCTCTCCCAAAGTACCTTACTGTAACTGTACTCACCCTTTTCTTGTGATGATGGGAGATGATACAATGCCTATGTAATGAGACGAACTGAGGTGGATACACTGGGCAAAGGGATGACTCACATCCCAGGCAGGATGGGGCAAGGACAGTGAGATTTCATCACATTACTCAGAACAGTGTAAATTTAAAACTTATCAAGTGCTTATTTCTAGAATTTTCTATTTAATATTTTTGCACTATGGTTGACTGCAGTTAACTGAAATCGCAGAAAGAGAAACTGCAGATGAGAGGGACTACTGTAATTGTTTATTAACTCTGTTTAATCTATTCTATAATTAGAGCTCAAAATAGGCAAAAACTAAAGTAGTTAGGAATACATATTTAGGTGGCAAAACTGTAAAGAAAAGTAAGGAAATCATTATCATAAAATCAGGGTAATGGTTAACTTCAGGGGGGAAAGTGTGATAGGGAAAACCACAGAAGGTATTTCCGAGGACTGGAAGTGTTCACTTTATAAAAGGGTGTTCAGCTATACACTTGTTTAGCTAGCTTTTCTGTAAGTTTCATTTTCACAATAAAAATGTTTTCTTTGAATATATCACAAATTGTAGCACAATAAGGAGACCCAACGAGAGTTATCCATGGTGCTTCCCTTCCTGCAGCTAGGCTCAGCGAAGTCTAGTAAACCAGAAGGGTACTTAATCAGGACTGAGAAATCCTTTAGAAAAAAAAGAAAAAAGAAAAAAAAAGACCTTTGCTCAACCTGATGGGGGTTGTTAGAGATCAAAAAGCTGATATGGGTCATATTTTCTTATTGATGATTGCTCTGATAGAAAGCAATCATCAATAAGAAAATAGAATCACAGAGTTAAAAGGCAAATTTGGGATACAGAGCAGGCTTTCTCTGATTTAAAAACAAACAAACAAACACAAGATGATGCAACAGAAAACACCATTAATAAATCTAAAAAATTTATTGCTGGCTGGTAGAGCAAGTAAGTCCATCTCATCTAAGAACAGGCTCAAACCATCTGTCTAACAAGGCCCACAAAATCCTGACTTGTCACTCCAACACTATCTGTACTATGCCTATTCTGTCCTCTGCTCAAATACTTCCCTGTAGTGAAGTTAGTGCAATGTCCTCTCTGGAACAGTTTACATTTTCCTTAAGAGAAGCAGGTTCCCCTTCATTCAGTAGTGAAGATCTCATTTATGCTCTTTTTTGGAAGGCGGAAAACCTTCATTCTCCAAAACTTGGTATTCCTAGATCTAGAAATCAATGTGCTTACTAGAAGTTTTTTTTGAACCAAGCCATTAAAAGTATTGCCTCAGCCCTGGCCGGTTTGGCTCAGCGGTTGGAGCATCGACCTGCAGTACAGAGAGACCCGGGTTCGGTTCCCGCTAAGGGCACGTACTTCGGTTGCAGTTTGTCCCCGGCCCTGGTTGGTCATGCGGGTGGCAGCCACTCGATGTGTCCCTTCACATCGATGTTTCTCTCTCTCTCTCTTCCTCTCTTTCCCTCCCGCTCTATCTGAACAAAAAATGGAAAAATGTCCTCGGGTGAGGATAAAAAAAAAAAGTATTGCCTCAGACCACAGCCTCAAAGAATCTGTTTGCTATCAACCATTCCTAAAGGGCTTCTGCACTAACCCCAATAAGCACTAAAATCCTGAAACTTCGTTCCTTGCACAGTCTCACCCAATCCCAACTGTCTCTCTATCTATACCTTCTAATTTAAGACCATGTTTGAGCCATGCCCCATTCCAACTCTGTAAACACAACACATTTCTGCTTCAAATACAAAATAGTAATCGAACAAAGACAGAAGCTCAAGTACTTACACTTATCCAATACTTAATTTATTCACAAGCTATCTCTATGCCCTGGAAGGCAAGTAAATTACAAACAGAATAGTCTTCTTTTTGCCTTTGTTAATTTTAACTTACTACACTAACATATAAAATTATTATAAAATAAAATATGTAGAAGCTCATATACTGCCTCGCTACATAATCACAGAATCTCCCCAAAAGGCAAAGGCAACAATCAACAAATACATGTATCGTAAAATCCTTATTAAATTGCTAAATAAAGTATGACTCTATTATGGTACCAGTAGTAAAGAAAAAATAATATCAAGGCAATCCACTCAGATCTATTTGAAATATAATCATCCCCTGCAAATGTTTAAAAATAAATTTTAAAACTCCACAACAAAATTAACAACAACAATATTTCTCGCATATATTATCAGTTCTCAAGAATACAGTCCAGAGAACGCAGGCAATGGCAATCACCTGAAAGTTCAATGGTATTAAATGTTAATATTTATAACAGAATGGCACCTATTCTTTTCTAGAATATTTCTGTTAAATCATTTTTGCTTTAGTTCCTAATTAAAAATAAACATCTTATCAGAACAAAATGATTCAAAAAATGCAGAAAAGCCAGAAGAAAAAATTTAAATGACATGAAAGATCACCACCATAGGCTCAACCAGTTAAACATGTTGGCATACAGCCTTCTGATCTTCATTTATATTTTCATATTTTTTAAATTAGAAATAACTGACACTTTGATATTTCATGTATTCCTTTTTTCACATGGATACATTTTTAAACCAACATATTATTAACCACCAGTGAGTCACAAACCACCCTCTGTGGTGCCCTAGAGCTTCTAAGGAGGTGCCTGCCCTCAGAGGCCCAGGCTGACCCTACCCCTTAGGCACTGTAGACACAATACCTAGGACACCTCATACCTTCAATGGCCCACAAAAATGTTCTAGGCTTCATTTATTTTAAAATCAGAAGAAAAAAGGGAAGTCACAATAATGAATATTTAATGATAAATTCAGCCTGGGTTATATTCATCTTTATACTAATATAGTCATAAACTATACTTTTTAATAGTTTTAAATGGAAAATGGGGCCCACAAAAGCAAAAGTCACTAGGATGCATGAAAATCATAATGCAGCCTAGAAAAAGGAGGGGCTGCAAGGCAGTTACAGGGTACTTTTCCTCCTCCTCCCACTTCAGCCAGAAAAGTTCCTCTTACATATTTTATATAATGAGCTTCTATATAAGAGTACCTTATGTAAAAACAAAAGGGGGGGGGGGCGTTTCTCGGCTTAAAAGATAAGTATGAAATCCACTGTCAGAAAACATGACTTCCAGTACTATATAGTGCATACTAAATAGATGTTTCATGGTTAATTTAAGCAATCTACTTTTTCAGACGTGCCCAAGTTTTTAGTGGTAAATAATGCATATACATACTGTTTGCTCACCCCTGCTTATTCCCCTAAATTAATTCCTAAAAATAGAAATGCTGGGTCAAAAGCATATCTTGTATGGTTTGGGACACAAATAGGCAATCTGTACTAATTCTCCTCACACCAAGAGTATATAAGGATGGCCTGGTGACCTACAACCCTTCAAAAATAAGTATTATTATCATTATATCTTCCCTGGTTTTATAGGTAGAAGTATTGTTTAATTTGTATTTATCTGTTTAATGACGTGAAAAAAAGTTTCACCTTTTACATTTATTTCTCCTATTATGACCTTCCTGGTCCTCTTTGCTCATCTGTAACAAGATCAAGTAAAAGGTCTGACAAATCTTGTCCCCATCCTTCTCCACTGTGCTATGTGTCTACTAGAGACTGACCTTTATCCAATTAAACACAGCTATTAAGAGGCACTGGCAGAGACAAGAAACCAGTGAGAGAACAAGGTTGTTTAACTCTTCTGGATCCCTCATCAGGTCACCTTATATCAGCAGTTTCCCTCTATTTCAACACCTATAGGGTCAGTCTCTACTTCAGCTGCTATTTCTCTCTCCAAGAGCCAACTGCATTCCCTCCTTTTACGTCTTCTACATCACTACAAGGTTATATTTTTAAGTTAGCCACAAAAAAAACTTCTTTGCAGCTCTTCTCATGGGGAAAATGGCAGATCACCTGATATTTGATATCATCTTATATTCATGTTTAAGTTTTAATATGCAGTAAATTTTGAATGTAATATTCACAATACCATTACCTTCCCAATATTTTATAACTTTAGACTGAAGGTCTAGGAGACTTTTAAAATTATTAACTCATTCAGGAGATTTTGTTATTAATGTCCAGTTTTACCACTTTGTAGTCAAAGAATGAGACCTACCCTCTTTCTGTTTTGGAAATTATGTAAGTCTTCATAAATATATGGTCAACAGACACCTAAAATGAGGATTTATGTTCTGTTTCTGCATAGAGTTATAGTTTTAATACTGCTTAATACTTAGCTAATTATTAATAATAGGAAAGGAGCAAAGGGAAGGCCAGACATTATAGGCATGTTCCCTATAAAACGGGGGGAAGGAGACTGGACAAAGGGAAGATAGACGCATGCCCAGTAAAGTTGGGATGACTAGGGAAGGTGCCTGCTGTCAGTCACACCTGGGAACACTGGGCAGAATGGGCATAGCCTCAGTACGCCTGGGAAGATTTGGGATACTTAGCCCTCTAAATAAAGAAGTTTGATCTCTTATGTTCTTGGCTCTCTTGGAACTTATATGACTCTGGGCTAGTGGGGTTCTTTTGCTCCTACTTCCCTGTATTCGTCCACATGGCCCTGCGCCCCACACTGAATGGACTAATGGACTGTAACAAGCCTGAAGCTGTGCTGGACCCAACTTGATAAATGCTTAATCATATATTACCCAGCTCCAACATGGAAAGAAAACTCTGGACACTAGCTCTGACTTTAGCTGTACTGAAACCCCATTTTTGACGGGACTAAGGGAAATGGGACTTTAGAAACCTAGGAATGTAATTCCATGGAAATAAAGCTTTCTATTATATCTCATCCTCCCATGGGGGCCTCCAGGAAATGCTTATTCCAGCAGTACTCCAAGAACCTCACTTTTGCTGATAACAGTTTTATCTATTAAATCAACCATACTAATATTTATTTAAACCTCTATAATCTTGAGGACTTATCAGAACTCTAATACCATAATTTGTGGCCCAATATCTGGACTTTTTTGCAGCTTGAACTCTGAAGCTGCTTACAAAGCATAACTTTGCCCTTTTGGGCTCCAAAACCACCCACAAAGCAAGCAGCACCCTATGTGCTGATTGTACTGTTTGCTAAATCACACTCCTTGCATCACTGTTAAATAATACTACCTGTATTACAATTGTGTGATCAGAAAACAGCCTTTTGTTCTGCAGGTCTGGGCTGAGATTAGGATGTTGATAAATGCTTAATCATATATTACCTATTGTTCTCGTTTCAAATCCCACTGGCTTAACCCCTGAGGCAGCCAACCATTGAAAGTACAGTTGCCCCCACCAATCAGAAAACAAATAATGTAAATTTACAATCTTGTTTCCCCTAGCAACTCATCTCTGATTGTCAGCTCCTTATAATTTTTGCCTTTATAAACCTTGCTTTATCCCATCCATTTAGGAACATATCTTTGGTTCATACCAAGAGCTACATTTCCTGGTTTACAAATCATTATCTGAAAAATCTCTTTTAATTTTTCAAAAAGCTTCCTCCGAACTTTTGTTTACATTTTATATGTGTTTTGTGTATATAATCTGTCAGTGATTAAGAAAGAATTTTTAAATTTTCTGTAATATATGGGACCATTTTCCCTTGAGGTGCTTTTTAATTATATATTTTAATAATATAAAATAAACAACTATGACAAATGTTTATTGATTATATATCTCATAAATGAAGTGATCATTTTTGCCTTATTTTGAGCCTCTTTGCTGCAGATATGGTTCCTGGATATAATTACAGTGGCTTGTGGCCTATTATTGATGTATTTATTATGTTAATATTTTGTCTTCCCCCATTAAAATGTAAACTCTAGTAAGGGCAAGTCTTTATCTAATTCACTGACATATATCAAGTGCCTAAAACAAAGTCTGGCACATGGTGCTCAATTAATATTTGATAAGTGAATGAAATATGGGTCCACTCTTCATTGCTTCATAGCATTTTAAATCCCACTATAGCTCTGTTTCATGACATTCCTTCCTCTGAATGCTCCTTTTTTCATTAGTCTCTTGTTTTATTTCACTGTTGATTGTTTATTTCTTATTCCCTGAATCTACGTCTTCCTCAACTTCACTGCCAGCCAATGCAAACAACACTAAATTTATTTCCCTCTCCTATAAAAAAATCTTTTACAAACATGACTTTTCTTGTGAATATAATTACATTTTTATTAAGTATAGTTTTTTTCATAAATGCTATTCTAATTCTTCCATATTTATTTTCCAGCCTAGTATTTGCTCAAAAATAGGTAAATTATGCAGTAAATCCTGCTTAAGTATTTCCCCTTTATACCAGGATGCCTGCAATTATATTCTCACATCTAAAGATAAACTGCTGGCTAACAGAAGTTTTGTGCCATAGGAGCTTGAGGAAAATATGAAAGGGAGTGAATCCTTGGGGCCATGAATAGTCCCCATATGAAATCATCATCTGTGTTTGTTAAAGGTGAACATCTTTCATATCTGATTGTTTCTCTGGCTCAGCTTCTATTCCACACATACATTGGGACTATGTCCAGCTCTCTGCTTAGCACGACTGCCTACTAAATTAGGATGAAACCTTGTTGCATTAAGTCAACCCTGCATCAAAAATCCCAGCAACTCAATGGTTCTTGTTCATCCTTAGACCCTCAATTGTAATTATTTTTGAACCCTGGCAAAAGAAGGGGTTCTAAGATCATAGTCTCTGAACCCAGACTTCCTTATTTCAAATAACATTTCACCACTTCCTCAGACATGTGACCTCAGTTTCCTCATCCGCAGACATTACAATGTATATTCATTTCACTAGGTTGTTGAGCATTAAGTGATTAATACCTTCTAGTTGTTTAGGACAGTGCCTGATACATAAAAAGAGTTCAGTAAATGTTAACTCTTCTTTCTCCTTATTTTTGCCTTGTCTCCCATTTTTATCTAAAAATTGGAGATGTTAGGAGGTCTATATCAGGATTTCTTCTACCTTACAGCGACAACACAGTGCTTTTTCAAGGGGTTTGTTAGTAAATGTTTCACTATAGTCTTTCGATCTATATTCCAGCCTGTACTGAATCCAGCAGAGGCCCTTCCCTAATTTCCCATTCAGATATAAATATTTCCGCCCTGGCCGGTTTGGCCCCGCGGTTGGAGCGTCGGCCTGCGGTACAGAGACAGATATAAATATTTCCATGTTCTTGTATCTTTTGGTCTGTCAACTGGTTTAAAGAAGAGTGTAGCTACATACCTGTGCCTACATAAATGTTTCTTGCTGAAAGCTCTGTGGAATTATTTAATTAAAAAACAGTCTTCTCATTGGCGTATCATGTAATTAATTTCAGGGGCACTGGAAATAATTTTTCCTCTTTTTTAAACATAGGCATGAGTATATCCCAGAGTCTAAGAAACACTGATCTACAACACCACATTAAAAAAATAAGAAGAAAGAACCCAATTACTCACGATGCTCCTGAATTCATGATGCAGCTCTTCGCTCCACAAACACAATTTCTCCCATCATCATGATTCATTCCAAGGTTATGACCC
Source organism: Molossus molossus (assembly GCF_014108415.1). Classification (NCBI taxonomy): domain Eukaryota; kingdom Metazoa; phylum Chordata; class Mammalia; order Chiroptera; family Molossidae; genus Molossus; species Molossus molossus. Next base: position 27,346,175 of record NW_023425403.1, on the reverse strand, counting down.
AACTCGTGAGCAACAATGGATGCAAATGTCTCCACTGTGATTTGCCCAAACTGTCCAAACACAAGAAGGTGTTAATTAGGTTTCTGAGTAAAAAGGATATATTTGTTTCTGAGATTATTCTGTCACAAAAGGAAACGTATCACTACATTGTTGACAGTCTATATGATAAATCAAGCATCCAACATCAATCCTTATACATTTCAGTCTAGTAAGAAACTAGTGTGATCAACATACTGACCAATGAAGATAAACCCTTTAAGCAACAGATCAAATACTTTAGCACCTATAGATTATTCATGGTGGTTTATGGGAAGACAAACTCATGGTTCTAATTTCATTTTCTTAAATGGAGTCTCTATTTCCTCATCCAAAAAAAGTGAGGAGCTAACAACACAATAAATATTAGAATATTTTATCCAATCTCTAGAGAAACAACCCATCTGCCACTCCAATACTGTCACTCATAATACCTAAAATACAGTTTTAAGAACTGGGGGAGGAAGTATATAGTCAGTAAATGCTGACACTCTCCTAATGCAGATAGCCAAAGGCAAAAATCAAGAACAAAAATGTACCACATTAATCCCGCCTGCGTGGCTCCTTGAACACACTGTTCCCACAAATGCCATTCCTGCGGTCCCACCAAAACCTTTCTTCCTAAATGAAAAGAAAAGGGGAAAGTTATAAGAAATGCTTGGGGGGTGGAAAGGAACACATTGCTCCTATATCTGTGGGTAGTCTTAAACTGGATTGATAGAGCCTACAAAAATTGGGAGAAATGGCAACGTTAAATAACACTTCAAAGTCAGAATATAATAAAGCCTTCTCTCTTTTAGTATCAGAGAATGAGATTAGTATTACAAATTGGTTTTTTAGAAAAATGAAGATACGTTTTAGATAATCAAACCAAATTTTTTTCTACCTTCTAATGAAAACTTCTCTAAAATGCATGATATTTATTTATTCAAAAATTCTAGTGAGAGACAGGTAACAAACTCAATGAACACATGCATACAAGAGGCTGCAGGGCAGGGAGCACAGGTAACAGAAAGGTCACAGTAGCCTCCATTTGACTTCTCACTTGTATCTCAGTACCTATTCCCTCTGTCTGGACCTCTCCTCCCCAGATATACCCCTAACTCATTCCCTTGCCGGCTTCAGGTCTTCACTCAAAAGTCATCTTCTCATTAAGACCTACTTTTGCCATGTTATCTAAAACTTCAACTTTACTCCTCCAATACTTATTTTTCCTCCTTACCACTTATCTTTATTTAACACATTATATATACTTATTTACCTCATTTATGGCCAATCACCTTCAACAGAGTATTGACTCCATGAGAGCAAGAAGTTTTATGTGTCATGTTCATTACTATACCCCAGTGCCTACGGCATATACCTAATAAATATCCTTTAAATGAATGATTAAGTCCTTCTCTGGGGCATCGGACCAGCCAGGAGAAAAGGAGTCAACACACTGACATAAGGGGATTTCCAAGAAAACATGTCAGTCCAATCACCATATAGTGAACTCCAAAGTCCCCAAGCCTCACTATGTACTCAATGCTTTCAAAAGGCTTTTCAGTACCTCATTTTAACCACAAACAAAAAAAATAGATATCATGAGACATTTGGGAAATGCCCCTAGCACAACAGATGGAGATCAAAAAGGGGGGGGGGGACAACTTGGTAAGTGTGCTTGGGCAAGGCACGGGGAGTATGAACTAGATGGCATACTCACTGATATGAGGATACTTACAGGTACAATTTTCCTAAAAATTAATAAAAAGGTCAGGACCAAGTCTTTGTGATTACAGGGCCATAAAAATCCATTTTGGCATTTTCAGTGCCTTGATTTAAATTAACTCACATAAGAAAACAAAAGAACAACAAGACAAATTTCTCCTCTGAAAAAATTTGCATTTTAGGTACCATCAACATTGAAGGACACAAAAACTATTACATAAAGTAGAAGAATTTTGCCCTGGCCAGTTTTGCTAAGTGGTTAGAGCATTGGCCCGTGAATCAGGAATCTCAAGTTCAATTCCAGTCAAGGGCACGTACCCCGGTTGTGGTTTATCCCCGGCCCTGGTCAAGGTCTTATGGGAGGCAACCAGTCGATGTGTCTCTCTCATGTCAATTTTTCTCTCTCTTCCTTCTTCCCACTCTATCTATAGATAAACAGAAAAATATCCTTGGGTGACGATAAAAAATAAATAAATAAGTAAATAAAGTAGAACTTTTTTTGCAAAAAGCTAGCCTATCAAGCCACAAAACTTTTAAGAAGGATAAAATGATTTAAATATTTTAAGTGAAGGAGAAGATGGTGGCGGGCAGGACCAGAGGGAAGGTGAGAGTGTGAGACAGTGAGCTAGTGTGAGAGAGTGTGAGTGGACGTGAAGGTAGACAACGAAACCCACGCAGTGCAGAGACACGGAGCAGAAAGTTCCTATGCTGTGGATGGGAACATCCGGCTACCACAGTAAGCGGCTATTCAGGGCGCTTCTCCCTGCGCCACGGGGAGGTCCCACCATTTTGGAAGATCCTGGGTCTTCCCTGGGAGGAGGCAGAGGGAACAGTTAGGGCCCACCAGCGCACCTGGCACCATTAGACCAGTGGACACTCTGTGTCAACACAGACCACTACACAGTAGTGGAGCTCCCAAGGTGCCGGTCACAGAAGCCGCGGACAGCCTGGAGTCCAGCACCATCCCCCATAGTAGCAGCCCCAACAAAGTTGAGATTACGCCCAACAACAGAGGCTGGGGAGCAGACATCCATCCCCGGCAACAGAAGCACAAACCAGGAGCTGAGACCCATCCCCAAAAACTACAGCAAAAGCTGAGCAGGAGTTGAGCCCCACCAGGCAGCAGCACTCCCCAGCCACCAGTGGCAGGACCTGAGGCTCCACAAAGGCCTGTGAGGTCCAGCAGCTCACAAGAGCAGTGGGAAGCCGGAGCCTGAGAGAGATTGGTGTGATCCAGCTGCCCGTGGGTCCTGCGGGGTGCTGGGACACCAGAGAAGCCTGTGCGACCCAGCAGCTCACAAGAGCAGTAGGAAGCCAGAGCCTGAGAGGAATTGGTGTGGTCCAGCTGCCCACCCGCCGGACCTGCAGGGTGCAAGGGCACCAGAGAGGCCTATGCGGCCCAGAAAGGACTGTGTAATCCAGTTACCCATGGGTCCTGCGGGTTACTGAAGCACCAGAGAGGCCCCTGTGACCCAGCAGGGACTGTGCGATCTAGTTATCCACGGGACCTGCAGGGTGCTGAAGCACCAGAGGCCTGTATGACCCAGCAGGTACTGTGCAATCTAGTTACCCACAGGACCTGCAGGGTGCTGAACACCAGAGAGGTCTGTGCAACCCAGCAGGGACTGTGAGATCTAGTTATCCACGGGACCTGCGGGGTGCTAAAGCACCAGAGGCCTGTATGACCTGGCAGGGACTGTGCCATCCAGTTACCCACAAGACCTGCGGGGGGCTGAAACACCAAAGAGAACCATGCGACCCAGCAGCCCATAACATAAACATAAAGCTGGGTCCACAAAGGGACTGTGCGATCCAGTTAGCCGCAGGACCTGCAGAGTGTAGGGGCACCAGAGAGGCCTGTGCAAGCCAGCTGCATACAAGATAGGCGTAGAGGATGTGAAAATGGTGGCGGAGTGAATGGAAGCTACACAGACGATCTCCCAGGACCAAACGGGAATTACAATTAAAATAAAGACAAATCCTCTGGAAAAAGCAACAAAAAAGCAGCAGGACAGGACTATATAACCAGGGACGCTGGTAGGATCTGCAGAGGCACAACAGGGTGGCAGGCTGGGAGCCCACGGACAGCAGCAGTCTTAGCTGGGAGCAGTGCCCTTGGGGAATAAAGACCAAGCCCCCTCCACAGCTCAGAGAGCCAGGACAGAGCGCTAAAACAGTCACAGCCACTCACCTGGGGGCTACGGCACAGGGAGGGCAGATGGGGCTGGAACTCTGTGGGGACAACCAGGATTTGGAGGGCACTCAGAGTTTTTGCTGAGTTGTGGCCACAAAGGACGGTGGCCAGTGTGCTCCTTACCAGAACTGTGGGGAAAAGCAGCAGCCCCCCCTCCCCAGAAGATTCAGCCTTTCCCTGGTGAGGCAAAGAAATGCAAATAAAGGCTCATTAACAACCAGCATCTATCCCACCCTCGGGAAATCCTGTTATGCAGAACACCAGGGCTACATTCCAAGGCATTGAGTAACTGAGACTACCAGCCTTCAGGAAAAAGCTAGAGGATAACTGAACCTTTCCTGGACTTGCAAATCTACCCAGGAAAGTAAGACTTGACAGTGGTGTTTAATGAGGGCCCACTCAGGCTCATCCAAACCCAGTACAGGGAGCCACAAATAGCAGAACACCAACACCCACAAGGAAAATTTGGTAGGCTCCAAAACCCACTGAGATAGCCAAAATGGTGAAACAATGAAACAAATCCCAAATGAAAGAACAAGAGAACTCTATGGAAGATGAAATAAATGAAATGCAGTTATGCAAATTATCAGAGGTAGAGTTCAGAGCCATGATCTTGAGGAAGCTCAACAGCATGAGTAAGGACATCAGGACCATGAGTAAGGAGACAGAAACACTGAAAACCAACCAAGTAAAAATGAAGAATGACATAGCAGAAATAAAGAACACTGCTGGGAAGAACTAACCAGCAGAGTAGAGGAAGCTGAGGACCGGATCAGTGAATTAAAAGACAGGGTAGAAAAAATAAACCAATCAGAAAACAAAAAGGAAAAAACAATTAAAACACAGGAAGATAGCTTAAGAGAACAATGGGACAACTGGAAACATAATAACATTCACATCATAGGAGTCCCCCAAGAGGAAGAAAATGGGCAAGGGTTAGAGAATATATTTGAAGAAATAGTGACAGAAAACTTTCCTAACATGGTGAAAGAAGAAGTCATTCAAGTTCAACAAGCACAGAGAGCCCCAAGTAAGAAGAACCTAAGGAGGACCACACCAAGACACATAGTAATTAAAATGCTAAAAATAAAAGACAAAGAGAGAATCCTAAAGGCAGCAAGAGATAAACAACAGGTTACCTACAAAGGAAGGCTCTTACCTGACTTCTCAACAGAAACACTACAGGCCAGAAGGGAGTGGCATGAAGTAATCAAGGTCATGAAAAACAAGGATCTGAATCCCAGACTACTCTACCCAGCAAGGCTATCATTCATAATAGAAGGTCAAATAAAGAGATTCCCAGACAAAAAAAAGGATAAAGAAATATATTAACACAAAACCAGCACTTCAAAATGTGCTAAAAGGACTGCTGTAATTAGTAGAAAAATGGAAAGAAAAATATAACCAAAATAAACAAAAATGGCAATAAATAAGTACATATCAATTATCACCTTAAATGTGAATGGTTTGAATGCTCCGATAAAAAGACACAGAGTAGCTGACTGGATAAGAAAGCATAACTCACATATATGTTGTTTACAAGAGATCCACCTCACAACAAAAGACTCACATAGGTTGAAAAGGAAGAGATGAAAAAAAATATTTCAAGCAAACGAAAAGCAAAAAAAAATGGGGTAGCAATACTCATATCTGATAAATTAGATTTCAAAATGAAGAACATAACTAGAGACAAAGAAGGCCACTACATAATATTGAAAGGATATTATCCAACAGGAAGATATAACCTAGGTAACCATATATGCACCCAATATAGGAGCACCAAACTATATTAAAAATCTTCTGGAGGACTTCAAACAAGAAATCAACAGCAATACAATCATAGCAGGGGACTTCAACACCCCGCTGACATCACTGGATAGATCATCTAGACAAAAAATTAACAAGGAAACACAGACTCTAAATGAACCGCTAGATCATATGGATTTAATAGATATCTACAGAGAATTATACGCCAAAACTACATAATTCACATTCTTCTCAAGTGTACATGAGACATTCTCAAAGACAGACCACATGTTAGGGCACAAACTAAGTCTCTACAAGTTCAAGAAGACTGAAATCATATCAAGCATCTTCTCAGATCACAATGGCATGAAACTAGAAATCAATTACAACAAGAACATGCAAAGGCATTTGAAAACATGGATGCTAAGTAGAATGTTACTGAACAATGAATGGGTTACCATGGAGATCAAGGAAGAAATTGAAAACTTCCTGGAAACCAATGAAAATGAACACACAACAACACAAAATCTATGGGACATAGCGAAAGTGGTTCTGAGAGGGAAGTTCGTAGCACTAAAGGCCAACCTCAAAAAACAAGAAAAATTTCTAATTGACTGTCTAACCTCACAACTCAAAGAACTAAAGAGCAAACAAAAAAAAAAAAAAAAACCAGAGCAAGTAGAAGGAAAAAAATAGTAAAGATCAGAGCAGAAATAAATGATATGGAGACTAAAAAAACAATTCAAAGGATCAATGAAACAAAGAGCTGGTTCTTTGAAAAGATAAACAAGATTGATGGACCCTTAGCTCGACTCACCATGAAACAAAGAGAGAGAACTCAAAAACACAGAATCAGAAATGAAAGAGGAGAAATGACAACTGACACCACAGAAAAACAAAGGATTGTGAACAAATATTATGAACAATTATACAGCAACAAATTCGAAGATCTAAGCGAAACAGACAAATTACTAGAAACATGCAGTCTCCCAAAACTGGACCGGGAAGAGATAGAAAACTTGAACAGACCAATAACAACAAAACAAATTGAAGATGTAATCAAGTCTCTCCCAGCAAACAAAAGCCCATGCCCGGACAGCTTCACGGGGGAATTTTACGGAACATTCAAAGAAGAACTAATACCCATTCTCCTCAAACGATCTCAAATAATTCAAGAAGAAGGAAGACTTCCAAACTTGTTTTATTAGGCCAGCATAATTCTAATTCCAAAACCAGAAAAAGACACTGCAAAGAAAGAAAACTACAGCCCAATATCCCTGATGAACATAGATGCCAAAATCCTGAACAAAATACTAGTAAATTGGATCCAGCAATACATCAAAACAATTATTCACCATGACCAAGTGGGATTCATCCCAGGGATGCAAGGCTGGTACAATATTTGCGAATCAGTAAATGTGATAACCAACATGAAAGATAAAAATCATATGATCATATCAATAGACGCTGAAAAAGCATTCAACAAAATCCAGCACCCACTTCTGATAAAAATGCTCAGCAATCTGGGAACAGAGGGATCATATCTCGACATAATAAAGGCCATATATGAAAGACCTACAGCCAATATCATACTGAATGGGCAGAAACCAAAAGCATTTCCCTTAAGAACAGGAACAATGCCCTGGCCGATTTGGCTCAGCGATGAAAGCATCGGCCTGCGGTCCAGAGAGACGGGGTTTGGTTCCCACTAAGGGCATGTATTTAGGTTGCAGTTTGTCCCCAGCCCTGGTTGGGTCGTGCGGGTGGCAGCCACTCGATATGTCCCTTTCATGTCGATGTTTCTCTCTCTCTCTCTCTCTCTCTCTCCCCCTCTCTCTCCCTCCCACTCTATCTGAACAAGAAATGAAAAAATGTTCTCAGGTGAGGATTAAAAAAAGAAAAGAACAGGAACAAGACAAGGATGCCCTCTTTCGCCACTCTTATTTAACATAGTACAGGAAGTCTTAGCCACAGCAAACAGAAGAAAAATTAAAAGAGATCCAAACTGGAAAGGAGGAAGTGAAGTTGTCATTATTTGCAGATGACATGATACTATACGAAGAAACCCCCAAAGACTCCATCAAAAATTTACTAGACTTAATAAATGAATTCAGCAAAGTAGCAGGATACAAAATTAATGTCAAGAAATCGATGGCATTCTTATACACCAAGGATGAACTTACAGAAAAAGATACTAAGAAAACAATCCCATTTACCATTGTGGCAAAAAAATTAAGATACCTAGAAATAAACTTAACCAAAGAAATAACGGACCTATTCACAGAAAACTACAGGTCATTGAAAAAAGAAATAGAGGAAGATATAAAAAAGTGGAAGCACATACCCTGTTCATGGATTGGGAGAATTAACATCATTAAAATGTCTATATTACCCAAAGCAATCTGTAAATTCAATGCAATCCCCATCAAAATACCAACGGCATACTTCACAGAATTAGAACAAGTACTTCAAAAGTTCATATGGAACCAAAAAAGACCCTGAATAGCCACAGCAATCTTGAAAAAGAAGAACAAAGTTGGAGGGATCACATTACCAGATTTCAGGTTATACTACAAAGCCACTGTAATCAAAACAGCCTGGTACTGGCACAAGAACAGGCACATAGATCAATGGAACAGAATAGAGAACCCAGAAATGGACCCAAGACAATATGCTCAATTAATATTTGAGAAAGGTGGCAAGAGCATACAGTGGAGTAAAGACAGCCTCTTTTATAAATGGTGTTGGGAAAATTGGACAGCTACATGCAAAAAAATGAAACTAGACCATCAACTTAAACCACACACAGGAATAAACTCAAAATGGATAGATATAAGACTTAAATGTGACTCATGAATCCATAAAAATCCTAGAAGAAAATGTAGGCAACAAAATTTCAGACATCATACACAGCAGAATTTTCACTGATACATCACCTAAGGCAACAGAAACAAATGAGAAAATGAACACATGGGACTACATCAAACTAAAGAGCTTCTGCACAGCAAAACATACAATCATCAGAATGGAAAGGCAACCCACTGTATGGGAGAGCATAATGGCCAATGATATATCAGATGAAGGGGTTAATTTCCAGAATATACAGAGTGTTCATACAACTTAACAAAAGGAAGACAAAGAATCCAATAAAAAATGGGCAGAGGAACTAAACAGACACCTCTCCAAACAGGACATACAAATGGCTAAGAGACATATGAAGACATGCTCATCATCACTAATCATCAGAGAGATGCAAATTAAAACAACAATGAGGTATCACCTCACACCTGTCAGAATGGCCGCCATCAACAAATCATCAAACAACAAGTGTTGGCGAGGGTGTGGAGAAAAGGGGACTCTAGTACACTGCTGGTGGGAATGCAGACTGGTGCAGCCACTATGGAAAACAATATGGTGTTACCTCAAAAAATTAAAAATTGAACTTCCATTTGACCCAGTGATTCCACTTCTAGGAATATACCTTAAGAAGCCTGAAACACCAATCAGAAAGAATACATGTACCCCCATGTTTGTAGCAGCACTATTTACAATAGCTAAAATCTGGAAACAGCCCAAGTGTCCATCAGTAGACGAATGGATAAAAAAGTTGTGGTACATATACATAATGGAGTACTACGCAGCTGTAAGAAAGAAAGATCTCTTATCCTTTGAGACGACATGGAGGGACCTGGAAAGTATCATCCTAAGTGAAACAAGCCAAACAGAGAAAGACAAGTTTCATATGATCTCATTTATTTGTGGAATATAGTGAACATAACAGTCTGAGGAAAGGGGTAGTCCCAGAGACGTGGAAGTGGGGTACAGACTGACAATCCCCAGAAGAGGGGGTGGTGGGGGGGAGATAAACCACAAAACTTATATGCATGTATGCATGAACAGTGGACATGGACAACAAACTGGGGAAAGGGCAGGGAGGGAGGGGGAAGGGGGAATCAGTGGGGAGGAAAAGGAGAAACATCTGTAACAAAAATTAATTAATAGAAAGAAGAAGAAAGAAAGAAAGAAAGAAAGAAAGAAAGAAAGAAAGAAAGAAAGAAAGAAAGAAAGAAAGAAAGAAAGAAGGAAAGATGATGAAATCATCTACAAAACAATTTGAAAAAAATTTCTAAGCCTACAGGACGTCAGTTTCAAGACTGAAATTACTCACTAAGTACTCAGCACATCAGTGATAAAAAAAAAAAAACCTACACCAAAGCCTATCATCAAGAAAATTAAGACATCGGGGAACCAAGAGAAGATCCTATAAGTTTCCCGAAAAAAAGAAGAAATAAATAAAGGCCACATACACAGGATCAAGAGTGAGAATGATTTAAGGCTTCTCAACAGTAATACTAGAAGTCAAAAGATAACAGATTCCTTCAAAATTCTGAAGGAAAATTATTTCATGCCTAGAATTGTATACCCATCCAAATAATCAAAAAAGTTACAAAACAAACTAGAAAGCACACCACTGAAAGACTGAGTTACTTAGGCCTCAAGATAATCAGAGGTCAAAATGAGATCATTTTGAAATCTGCTCTGAGATTGTGAAATACATTTTCTCACATGCAAGATGAAAATAGAAAGCATGCCGTACCAAAACAAGAGAGCAAACTAACTCCAAGACAAAGGAAGGACATGGGATAAAGGTGACAGGAAATTCAACACAGAAGAGAATTCTCATTATTATACTCTCACTTGTCCTATAGTTTGAAACTAAGTTTTCCTTATTTAAATAAGTGCTCAAAAATCTTAATAAAATATGACCTTAATAAAAGAAAACAAACAAAAATTATTATTCTGACTATGTCACTAATAGCACTTCTTTAACAAGTACTTACAGAACGAGCCCTGGTGTGGCTCTGATGGTTGGCTGGAGCATCATCTCATATATCAAAAGGTTACAGGTTTGATTCCCTGTCTGGGCATGTACTAAAGGCAACCAATCGATATTCTCTCACACTGATGTTTCTCTGTCTCTTCCTCCCCCCACCCCCTAAAATCAATGAACATTTCCTTGGGTGAGGATTTTTTTAAAAATCACTTACAGAACTAGCTGTGCACTGTCATGTCTCCGACGTGTTATAAGAAACTTTTCCCGCCATTGTACAAAGTTCCCCAACACATCACCAGCACCTCCAACTATGCTGATCAGGTTTCCATTTGTCCAAATCTCTAGTCCAACTAGCACAACTCGAATATTTAACATAATATACATCTAGGAAGAAAACAGAAATAAAAGTATAAAAATATATTAAAGAATATCTTTTAGCTTACAATGAAGTAAAATAACTACTTAAATTAAAAACAGGACTCCTCACCCTGGCCAGTGTGGCTCAGTTGGTTGGAGCGTAGTCCCATATATCAGAAGGTGGTGGGTTCAATTCCTGGTCAGGACCCATACCCAGACTGTGGGTTTGATCCCTGGTTGGGGCACATACAGAAGGCAACCAACTGATATTTCTCTCTCTCTCTCCCTCTCCCTCACACACACAGATATTGTCATTGTGTTTTCAGAGTAAGAGGCAACCTCATTCAAAATAAGGTTCTCTCAGTAAAAATTCAAAGATCTTTTCATAATGCCAAAGTACCTTAGCCTGTCTACTCTAAAGATAAAGTAAATGCTAATATGAAATCTCCTACCTGTACCAAAGTCTTCCCACACTTATACTTTCTTTTCAAACATAAAAATAGTTGCTAAACAGACTAAAAAAAAGACCTCTGCAAGACTGAGTCATTTAGGCCCTATGATAATCAGAGCTCAAAATGAAATAACTGTTAAATTCTGTTCTGGGACTCTGAAAGGATATGATAAAATAATTCCAATTGATAGAAAATACAACTTACACTATCCAAGTAGTTTGCTAAACGAATCATCTCTTCTCTCACTGCAGTCTGATTTCTTCCCATCATGTCATACTAAAAATCAAGAAAGAAAAATCATTATCACCAAAGTAATTCCAGAAAAAAATTTCTATAATCTTCTACAATGAAGATAAAAATCCAAATATTTCCTCTGAACCAAAACTGAGGCAGTTAGACATTCACCAGTATTTCAATTTAATACATCTAAAATATATATTCCAGTGATAAATAAGAATAAAAGAAAAACAGGCACAAGTGTGAAATGAATAATATGAAAAAGCACTGAAGTCTTCATTTTTTTCTAAATTAGTACAACTAAAACATGAATTTTCTTCTCTACATTTTTATTCATCTTAATGCAAAAATATTTTCAAGCACTTCACAAAGGTAGAGTTTAAAAACAATCAAAATACATATTTAAAGGAATAAAAACAATCTAAAGGATTTCCTGACTCCTTAGGCTAAAGACATTACCAATAAACCATCTCTAAACTCTGGGCTAAATTAATGAAAGATTAACCAATGCTCACTAATTGAAATATTATATGTAAATAAAACATAGAGAAATTTAAAAGTTTAATCCTATTAAGCCAGTCGATATGACTGATACTTTTCTTTGAGACCTACCTAACCTAAATACCCATTTTAACATTATTTTTGTACAACCAACTTAATAAATAATAGGGAAAATTTTTTAAGAACGTGTGTTTTCCTCCATGATAAGGGCATTAATATCAGAATATATCAGATCTTATCAGTCACACATTTTATCACGATTCTCCTAAAAAAAGAAAAATAAATTTGAATACATTTGACAAGGTTTGATTAAGATGGAATCATTTTTATTTTGAACCATTTTCTACCGGTATATAATAAATCTATTTGGAGAAAGCCATAAAGAAAAACATTTCAAATCTTAATTTTGTCACTTATCCAAACACTCTACAGAAATATGTTACCCATTAGCTAGGGCAATATTCATGCTTGTTCATATTCCCTATCCTTTCTCCTTCTACCACTTGAAGGTAATGATCTTCTAATAAGCAAATCTAAATATGTTTTTCTCTTAATAAATATGGCTTCTTTCCCAAACTACACACAATAATGGATTTTTTTAAAACCATACAATCCTTGAAACTATCAGCTTATAAAGAAAGAAACTGCCAATCCTGTCAAGTTTCTACAAACAACTTTTCCACACAAATAACAAAGCTGGCAACAAAACAGTTCTCATAATCTGTTAAACTAAATGGCAGCTACATCTAAATCTGAAAATCCTATAAATGCTGGAATACATCAATTAGTTTTCTTAGTTAAGCACAATTCTTCATATAAATAAGGAAAATCCCTGGTATTATCCTGAACAGTGAAGATAATAAAGTTAAGAGTAAATGCTAAGATGAACCACTCTCCTCTATTCCCTCTATACCAGGACCTGGAATTTTCTATCTCTTAAAATGAAGTATAGGTCAGCTGAAATTCTAGACAGCAAAGTAATTTTATTAGGCAACAAAGCAATATCTGATTAATTGGTTACAGTCCTTAAAGTCATTTGAAAAGGTCTCAAGACTCTGAGAGGCAGTACAGTTGCACTTAAAAAATTCAACATAAGCAAATCACGCGAGAAAACAGGAAAAAAAGTCACTAGTAAAAAATAAAGTCAGAGGTAGTCAGTCCTACTGCTATATTCAGCTTTTGGTTGGTATTATGACTTTTTACTAGGCTTAAGGGAAAAAAGCCATTTTTGCTTCTAAATTACATTTCATAAAAATCAATACAAATATATTGTATATTTCTTTCATGTGATGCTCACTTCTCATCTGCTTTTCCTGAAAAAGAAGAAAAACTGTCACCAATCCTACCCTTTCCTTGTCTACGACAATGAACAGCTCCACATAGCGGGTTTGTGGCAGCACAGCTCTTCTTCTCTGTCGAAAACACAGAAGGCATCAGGAACATCATAAAGACAAAAAAATAAGTTATAAAGCTTTACACTTTGCATAGGTAATGATCCTGCCCTAATCTCTAGTCACTTATTTCATGCCTGCTAAAAACGTCATAAAATTATTTTACATAACACATCCTAGATAAAAAAATCATTTTTTTAAATGGTATCTGCTATCTTTACTGATCTAAGAAAAATTCTATTTGAAGATAATATAAATTATTCAAGTTTACAAAGTGGAATTGATTTCCTAATACTAAAACTACACATGCGTGTGCACACATATACCCTTTAACGATAAACCCCATTACTACATTAAGAGTAAAAGAGAGACTATCCACTAATAACCCCAAGCAGAAGTGAGCAACCTTTTAAAGTTTGCCACTTAAAAAAAAAGACTCATTCTGTAAATTTGTATAAATGCATGTAAAAAATAAAATAAGCTTAAATTGTATGTTTTCCAATGATTAAAGTTAAAAAGAACAATGCAGTAGTCAAGAGTAGATGTTAGGAGGGGCAATGAAAATAATTCCATAAACCAGTATGAGTTAATGAAAATATACTAAAAGAGGGACATGCCTCTTCCAACACAGCAGCAGCATCTCATATGTAGAGGATGATCTACTCCTAAAAACATTTCAATCTAAGCAACCCTTGTCAAGAGGAATCCAGGGAATCCTAATGAAGATTCAAAACAGGAATATAAGTGTCCCTTAAGTCATCTGAAATAATTAAGTTTCTAAAGCCCAATCTCTCTCTGTTTCTCCAACCTAGAACTCAAGTGTCACCATTCCAGTTTGTGTAAAAGGTACCCAAATAAAAAAATTCTACAGCTCTCTGAAAGATAGTGTAATAGATTATTATGTAGCAATGGTAAAAAGACATACAATTAGTGTTTAAGATTTAAGCCCTAGTTTCTAAAACATACAGAAGCTCTACTATGTTCAGTTTGATGGCAGAAACCACATATTGCTCATATTGTTACCCTTTGGTAGTACCTGTCATAATGTCTGGCACACAGTTAGCAAAAAACCAGCAATAGTAGTATTTGTTTCATGCATAAATATGTGACTTTTTAAAACTTTAGTCTGTGTTCATCGATAGATAAATGGATAAATATGTCACACACACACACACACACACACACACACACACTAGAATATTACTTAGCCATAAAAAAGAATGAAATCTTGCTATTTGTGACAACATAGATAGACCTAGAAGGTATTATGCTAAATAAAATAAGTCAGACAAAGACAAATACCATATGATTTCACTTACATGTGGGATCTAAAAAACAAAATAAATGAACAAACAGAACAAACTCAGACACAGAGGACAAAGTGATGATTGCTAGATGGGAGGGGGATGGGAATGGGTGAAAAGGTGAAAGGGATTAAGTACCAACTGCCAGTTACAAGAAGTACGACACAGGGAATGTATTAGCAATATTATAATAACTATTTATGGTGCAAGATGGGGACTAGGCTTATTGAGACAATCACTTTGTGAGGTATATAAATGTCTAATCACTATGTTGTACACCTAAAACTAATATAATACTATATGTCAACTATAATTTAAAATGAAAGCAAAGAAAATCCTCAAAACAATTATGCTTCATTTTTATACAATAAAAATAGCTTTCTGCATTAAGCTGCAAAACAGAACAAAAAAAAAAATAAAAACTTTAGTATGACCATGAAGAAATATATTATTTCCTTACTCGAAGTAGCTGAGTGATGCTAGCAGGCTCTTCCTCTTCATTCTTTGTTGTTTCTTTCTCTATATCCTTGTTGGAAACCCCACATTTCAGAGGCTCTTTGTGGACATCATCCATTCGATAAAAGATGTGCTCAAAATGAGAGCTGTTTTGCAGGGGTTCAATCCCATAACTCACATTCTCTATATGCAGCAATCCTCTAAGTGTTGCATTACACATACACAGTTTTTAAGAATAAAGAAAAATACACAGGAAAAGAAATCAGAAAACCTGAATTCAAGTCCTAGTTCTTAACATGTGTAAGAAAGAGTAGCATGGTATAGAGAAAAATGTAAGGCTTTTATAGAGTCCAGCCAACCTAAATTTAAAGCCTAAGACTGCTACTTAACTAGTATCACTTCCCAAACTTACTTAACCTCTCTGAGTGATTACTGTATAATGGAAGGCAATAAAGTACAGTGGCTACAAGTGTGAAGTCTGAGAACCAGGGCTTGAATCCCAAATGTTTCATACTAGCTGTGGGACTCTCAGCAAGTTATTTAACCTCTGCCTTACTTTACATTCTACAAAATACTTAGAACATTGCCTGGCACACTGTAACTAGTCTAGAAGTACTATTACTTAAATGGCAATAATCATAGCCATCTTATATAGTTGGTTCGAGAAATAAAAGTAATATTTATTAGCCCTGGCTGGTGTTGCACGGTGGTTAGAGTATCAGCCCACGAACCAAAGGGTCTCGAATTCAATTCCTGGTCAAGGGCACATACCTGAGCTGCAGGTTCAATCCCCAGTCCTGGTCAGGGCATGTGCAGGAGACAACCAATTGATGTGTTTCTCTCACATCAATGTTTCTCTCTCTCTCTCTCTCTCTCTCTCTCTCTCTCTCTCCGCTCCCCCCCCTTTCCCACCTCCCTTCCACTCTCTAAAAATTAATGAAAAAAATATCCTCGGGTGAGGATTTAAAAAAAGTAATATTTATTAGTTCAGTCAATCATGCAACCAACCAACCGGCAGTGTCATATTGCCAGGCCCTCAATAAATGTAATTTTAATGTCATTATCATTCACTTGATATGTGATACAATTTCTCCAAAACTGGATTTGCTCACTTAAATGTAGAGATAATGAGCCCCTTTTCACAGTCATTTTCGATTTAAGCAAAAGAATGTAAGTGAAAATCTTATAAAGTGCTACAGAAATTTTAAGTATATTTTATTTTAATAGCAAAAATTTAGCAGTCTCAAAAACGAGATTTTTCTCTTTAAAAATATTAAGTCATCAACTGCAATATTTTCCTAAATAAACATGCCAAGAATGATATCCAAAACATAGCTCTAAGCAACATCAAAGTAAAATCTGGTTTTGTTAAATCTCCCAAAATGACTTGATTTGGAAACAGAAATAGGTAAAAGGATAAGAAGAAGATTGAAAAAAGAACTAATAAAGAAAATTCCTTACCTAAGTCCAAAACAGTGACTAAGAGCAATGGATGAATTATAAACGCCCTCCACGTAGCCCCGATAATGACAATGATCCTAAATGATAAAAGCTGCATTATTTTCAAATACTGTTACACTGCTGAAAATCATCATAGAAACTAGAGCTAACATAATTATTTAAGATCAGTAAACTAAAATTTTTATTTATATTATTGGTATCTCATACCATCTATCACATGGCATTCTTTAGACTATTTCAGATTATCTACCACCACCCTATAAATACACAAATGTTTCGGTGGAATTCTAAAGGATACTAAGTACAAACGGCTCTACCCCAATAATCTTTAAACCTAGAAACAAAAAATGACAGTGTTATGCCATGTTTAACATTTTAACATTTTAAATCACAGTCAATCCAAGAAGCAATAGCAGCGAAATGACATCCAATACAAAAGAGGACCTTGTGGCAAGCTAATGACGTCAAGGGAAAAAACAACTTAGTACGTAGCAAAAAGAAATTATTTCGGTCAGATTATTTTCTTTTCTTCCTATAGATATATTGATTATATTAGTAGTAGTAGTTACATATTCAGCTATCTTTAAAAACTAAAGAGCCACTATCCTTAATTTGAGCAAGAAACTGGCCAGTGGAAATACAAGCATAGTATCACTCATTGATATTAGATTTCTTAGTACACAGTAAGATCTTCTCATCCTTAAAACAATTACAAAGCACAAAAACAAAAAAGCAAAGGGTATGGGGTGAGGGGAAACTAGCCCCGCCAGACATTAAAACATACTATAGGGCCTTAATAATTAGAACAGCATGCTACTTGCATTAATTGAGATACCAACCACTGGAACAGAATACAAAGTCTCAAAATAGGCCAAAGTACATAAAGAACTTTTATGATAAAAGGAGCATCTCAAATCACTGTGACAAGGATGTACTTTTAATAAATGGTGCTCAGTCCACTGATTAGACAGCAAGAAAAGGATAAAATAAGATCCACACTTCACACCATACATAAAAATAAATTCCAAATAGATCAAGAATAGATTAAACATAAAAAATGAAACCATACAAGAACTAAAAGAAAACATGGGTGAATTCCTCTTTAACCTGGCTGTACAGAAAGTGTTTCTAACTATCACTCAAAAGCTATATACAACATAAGACTGATAATTTTTTCTAACCATAATATTAACATTAATTAGAAAGTAAGTTTACAGAGGAGAGACCTGTAAGGCAGATAACTCCTTAACCAAATGTTAATGCTGTCAATAATTGGGCTAACTGCAGCATATGCTTACTGATTTGATACACTGAGAACCACTCAGTATCCTTTCAGTGGTATTCCTGTCAAAAATACATAACCTGAATCTGATCATGAGTAAACATCAAACAAACTCAAATAGCAGGACAGTCTAAAAAAAAAATGAACTATAAATATTGTGAACAAAAGGAAAAATAAGTATTTCCAGATTAAAGAAGTCTAAAGAAAGATGTCTACTGAATGTAACAAATGAACTTGGATTTTCTTTCGTGGATATCAACAAGACTGACTCCACCTTTGTGGCCTTAATTTCTTGTAAATTTTTCATGCTGTGAACTCTGACTAATCTCACTAGTTTCATCCAGCATACCAAAGCATAGTTAATGATTATCCATGTTCTTTAAAGCTTTACAATATGACCACAGAAATTCATGTCAGTAATGGGCCAGAATGCATGGCAAGAAAGATAAATATCAAACTAGGTGCTGGCATCAACTGTAAGCAACCATCCATCACAGACCACCAGGAGGTATGGTTTCTGGCACACACAGCAGTCATTGTCCCTGTGTCCTGTCAATCATTAGTACTTAGCTATACCATTTAAAACATTTACTTTAACAACTACCTGGTAGGGGAGACGAGCTGTACAGATTGTGGGACTGCCTTCCATTTCAATCCTATCCCTATAGGTAACTTACCCTACAATAAATTCTGTTACACTCTATGGAGTTGCCTGCCTCATTTTTCAGTCTCAAGATACCTTCTTGTTTTGGTAAATACTATACCTTCACTCTACTGTCAGAAAGCTATAAAGGAAATTACTGGGATAACAGACCCCCCCACCACCAAAAAAATATCATTAGGTTTGTAAATTAGATCATAGTATTGCTTCAATATTAAATTCCTAATTTTGAGAATTGCATTATGATTACAAAAAAATTCCTTGTTTTTAGGAAATTTACATTAAGTATTTAAGAATAAAGGAATACCATGTCTGCAACCTATCTTAAAAGGTTCAAAAAAAAATAAAGAAGAAATTATAAAACAAATGTAGTAAAATGTTAACATTTTGAGAAGGTATGCATTAATGTTTTATATTACTCATGCAAATTTTTCTATAAGTCTAAATGTGAAAAAAAAACTTTTTAAACAGTTATACCCTAAACAATATCGGCTGAATTTCAAAACTGTACAACTTGTTCTCATGTAGGGCAATTTATAACCACTAATGTTTTTCTTCCTAGTGTTCTATAGTTATAACTTTGATATTGCCTTCTTCTCACTAAAGGAAAAAACTACTCTCTTCTATTACTGATGAGGTAACACTTATGTGATAGTAACACAGTAACTCATAGCACTCAAAAGTTAAATGTTTCTAGTTTCAGCTATAACATAAGCTCTCTTATTTGACATGACTGAAATCCAGCATTTGGTCACTAAATCTACTAACCTGATGGCATTTTTTTAATAACTTGCTTTTATTAAATAGTTCCAAAGCACCCAATTGACCTTTGTGAAAAACAATAAATTATATTTTGGAAGTTTAGAAAAAATCTACATAAATTGTATAACAGTAAAGGTACAAATAGCATAAACAGTTTTGGAAACACACAGATTCTAAGCAAAAAGCTCAACTAGTAGGAGAAGAAGTACACTGAACTGCTAGAGAATAGCCTACCAGCCTCAAGAATCCAGTGAGGCTTGGGCAGTCAATATATTTTTGGAGGACAAAGAACATCAATTAGTTAGGGGAATTAATTAAAAGAAATTCCTAATGCATTTACAAGGTACCCCAAAGTTCTAAGATATAGTAATCTGGAGTTTTATTTCACACAGTAATTCACATCAAGTGGTTATTAAAACTTTGCTTCTTTGTGATAAAAATGGCCTTGTTGAAGATACTGATGCTGAAAGCCACATAACAGCTTTACAAATTACTTTTATCTTAAATAACAGAATCATAAGGGAAAGTATTTAAACTTTCTCAGCGTAAATTAACTGCATTTTATGGACAAAAGTATACGTCATTATAGTATCTGCCAATATAGCTATATGCACAAAAACCCAATACCAAAGTTTTCATTGGTATAGGATCTGAAATCTACAGTGGTAATTTCATCTATCTGAACAATATTCAGTAACCAAGAAATAAATGAAAGATGCCATCTGTCTTAGTTTGTATTTTTCAAACACCCAGAAAAGCAAAATTCTATAATATTTTAAGATAACAGTTACATAGATTTCTCATGGAAATCTATTTTCAGCAGTTTTAAGCATATATACTTTCAATAATAACAAATAATAATGATACGTATTGAGTTAAAAATTGTCAAAATGACTGTTCTAAAAATCTCACAAATGTTAACTCAGTTAAGCCTGCTAATAACTCCACAAAGCTGTAATTATTATTCCCATTTTAAGATAAGGACACTAATACACAGACAGGTTAAAGTAACTTGATCAGCAAATTAATGATAGTGCCAAGATTCAAGTCCAAACTGTGTGTATCTCCAGAACCCATGCCAAGAAACTTCTCCAAGAAATAAGAAAAGTCTTTTTGAGATCGCTGCTTTTGTTAAATGGCATAGTTATCTTTGGATGGATGACTGGATGCATGAATGGATGGGTCGATGGATGATCTATAGTCTGGTTTATGCTATCATGTTAATTTAAGTTCCTCTACTACTTTGCTATTTAACAACGAACAAACAGTACATTAAGATAAAGGAATTAGAAAAGGATAGGGCTAAGTCAGCATTTCCTCAATTTTTTAAAAGTACTAATTAATTCAAATAAATTAGATTAATCAATAAAGACTAATTACTCTACAATAAAGGCTTTGCCTTCTATTTATCTGAAGAGTGCTGTAAACATACATAACTAACAAAAACAATTCAAGCTAGCAAAACATTACAAAGGGGAAAAATAACACATGTGTAATGGGAATAAAGACTTCTTGTGAAAACCATTGCAAAAGAAAAAAATATACAATACCTAACTGCCAAAACGCATTGAAAAACACTCTCCCCGAATAAAACTAGAAATGTTTACACTCTACTTAAACACATAAAGCCAAATCGACATCTGCCAATTTTTTCTAGTATTCCTGGCCAGTTCTGTCCTTAGGAATATTCTGTTCTCTGATGCAGAGAGGACCACACCTCTTTAGGAAAGAACTACTTTCAGTGAAACACTGGAACCTATAACAGCAAACCAGTGTTTGTTCTTTACTAAGTACTAATGACAAATCAAATGGTTTAATAAGGAAGTAAGATGTGCTTTTGGAGATAGTAAATTTCAGCAAAAAAATAATAATAATCTACTTTCAAAATATATCAAACTTTCCTCTTTCTTTATCAGTAAGGTTTATCATTATTCAGAAGATTATTCTCCAGGTCTTTAAAAAAAAATAAAACACTTGACTACTGAGTACTTGGAGATCTGTAAGGTACAGTTTAATCTGTATCAATGCACCCACTACCCCCAGGACAACTCCATTTATTATAATGTCAAAGGTGACCTTTAAAGATGTGAGATGTACCAGTCCTGAGTACCTAAGCAGAAGTCATTTTAAAATTTTAATTGTTTTAAATTCTGCTATAGGATCAAGAATAAAATATATTACCTGTATTTCAGGATAGTCAGAGATCAGAGCCCCTTCCTTGTTATAGGTATAAACTACAAAATCTTTGGGCAAGAGGTCTCTGGAAGAAAAATAAAACACACCATTTAAAATTATTTTATCTATATACAACTAAGAACACAACTCATAAGGCATTATTCCTAGAAGAAATGATCAGGAATAAAAACTTTCACCCAATATATTATTATTTAAAGAAGGAGCTATCATAAAAGTAAAAGCTCACAAATGGACTTGTGTCTGAAAGCACATGCACCACTTCCTCACAGAGAATGTTAAATTGTATATTTCTTCTATGGTCATACGATGCTGGTTACAAAAGTAATAATAATAATAATAACACAAATAATGTCCTTAATTTTTTCTGATACATCCCACAGGAAAAGCATAAATAAGGTTATATCACATTTCTAGAAGAAAAATAAGTACTTCTATTCTTTTCTAAAAATCCTATATAAACAAGAAGGACTCACTGCCTTCACCTCCTAAGTACAGAAACAAAATGTGTCAGTTGTTGGAGGAAACAAGTATTGCTGATTCCTGAAGCTTCCCTGTATATTAAGGAAACTCAGTAGTGTAAACCACATATGTAAAGAAAGGGTTCTCTTTGTCAAAGAAAAAAATATTCAGAGACACTTGTTAAAGATGAGAAGGCAGACTTGTATTCAGGATCACCGCGATAGGTACAGGGACCACTGCAATGGCATGTGACAGTGGGGGAAATCAGGCTCCACTCCAAATGAAGCATGGGCAAGTGGGAATTTATGGCTAAGGAGCTGGGTAGAGGTCAGTAGAAATAAAATTACTAAGAGGAAACATCAAGGGGTAAGGGAGGCTCTGACTAAACTGGCCTAACAGATTCTTACTGAAGATTGACCAGGGTGATTAGAGATCACTTAAGGGTGGTGGAGGATGAAGAACCTGTTCAGACATCCAGAATGATCAGATATCAAAGGGGGTGAGAGGGGAGGCTTCTGCTAAACTGACTTATCAGGGTTCTTGCTAAAATTGGCTTTCACAAGAAAGTGCACCAATGGGCCTAATGAAGGTTCAGGAGTCTGACTAAAGTTTGGTCAAGCAAAAACCTTCATTTGCAGCTGAACTGGAGCAGCTCCACTATCAGTTCCTCCTTATCTCCAGGGCTTAGGGACAAGTCAGGAATGCAAAGTGCTAGCTAGTGATTTATAAGCACCATTATTTATGGTTCCAAACCTTCTAAATGCCCTGGAGGCATTCAGGACCAGTTTATCTATATTGTTTAGAAATGGATAGGTTGATAGTTTGCATGCCTCTTAACCAAGCACACAGCCTAACTCTGGCTAAATGACCAGCGTAGTATAAAAGACCCTCTCTGTAAACTTGTGCCTGTGCTCCCCTGAAAATTTGATGCATTACACATATGTCAGTGTTCTGTCCAACTGAAAAGGACCCTGGGGGGGCTCTGCCTGGAAGTTTTTGAACCCCTTAATGATTACTTCCATTTCCTTTTTCCTGATGTACTTCTTTATACCTAGTGAGTGAGTGAGCTTGGGAATAGCCTGTGGAGTCCTGAGTCCTTTCAACCATCCAATCCTGTTCAGTCAGTGCACCATTCATTCCCCCTTCTCTCACTCATACACACCCTTTGCTCTCTCTTGTGGTGCATTTGAAACGAATAAACTGAGATACTTGGCTGTGCTCTGCCCTCCTTCCTCTTTGGAAGTCACCTCCTGCCCAGTGACAGCACAAATTCACCATGCTTCTCCAGAAACAGGCCAGCCAGCATGTAGCACTGACCATGAATGACTACACCTGCCTAATACTCGATTCAGGATTAGGTCCATCAGGTTCTCATTCTAAGCTAAATCCTCCAAACCAGTCCTTATCAATAATAAAAGTGATGTTTTTTGTGTGTTTTTTTTATCCTCACCCAAGGACATTTTTCCATTTTTTGTACAGATAGAGTGGGAGGGAGAGAGAGGAAGAGAGAGAGAGAGAGAAACATCGATGTGAAAGGGACACATCGAGTGGCTGCCACCTGCACGACCAACCAGGGCCGGGGACAAACTGCAACCGAGGTATATGCCCTTAGTGGGAACTGAACCCGGGTCTCTCGGGACCACAGGCCAACGCTCTAACCGCTGAGCCAAACTGGTCAGGGCATAAAAGTGATGTTTTAACTTCCTATTTAACTTACTCTTCTATTTTATTTTGAAATTTGTCAGCACAGGCAGAGAAAAGGTGTGCTACCTTCTTTCCCACAACCCCAGTCCCTGTGATTACATACGCTCCTCTGCAGGGAGGGTTCACAGCTTTAACCCAACTCTCAAGGGAATCGTGACCTCAAAAAAATTAAGACCGCTATTCTAGAGGCAATGGGAGGAAAAATAAGCATTTACTTGAATACAGTTACTCTTTTATTGAACTTCATAATTTCCCCATTATTGCAGCAAGTGTATCTGAGTCATTTTATTGGAAACTATCTTAACTTCTTTTCATTAGTGATCACCAGCTTTGATGACTGCCTTTCAAAGACAAAGGCCTAACAACTCTTACAAATACCTGGAAAATTACTATTTTTCCCACCAATTCAAGAAGCATAGCAATGTAGAGTATACACAGCACATATAAACCAATCAATTTCAGGTCAAATTACTTGAAAGTACACCCCAGCTTGAACACTTACAAACTAAGTGATAACCTTCCTGAACCTTAGTATTCTTATGTATAACAATAAACAGTGCTCTACAATGAAGTTGTTATGACAATACAATAAATGAGATAAAGGTTATAAACATGTTTTATAAGCTGAAAACTTTGCAAACATAGAAACAATAATTTTATTGAAAATGTTTTATTAACAATCAAACAACAAGTGTTGGCGAGGGTATGGAGAAAAGGGGACTCTAGTGCACTGTTGGTGGGAATGGAGACTGGTGCAGCCACTATGGAAAACACTACGGTGTTAACACAAAAAATTAAAAATTTGACTGCCATTTGACCCAGTGATCCCACTTCTAAATATATACCCTAAGAAACCTGAAACACCAATCAGAAAGAATATATGTACCCCTATGTTCATTGCAGCACTATTTATAATAGCTAAGATCTGGAAACAACCCAAGTGTCCATCAGTAGATGAGTGGATAAAAAAAGCTGTGGTACATGTACACAATGGAATACTATGCAGCTGTAAGAAAGAAAGATCTCTTATCCTTTGAGATGACATGGAGGGACCTGGAGAGTATTATGCTAAGCAAAACAAGCCAAACAAATAAAGACAAGTATCACATGCTCTCACTTATTTGTGGAATATAATGAATTAAACAAACTGATGAACAAAACTGACCCAGAGACATGGAGGTAGGGTACAGACTGACAAACCTCAGAAGAGGGAGTGTGGGGGGAAAGAGATAAACCACAGAACTTATATGCATGTATGCATAACCAATGGACACAGACAACAAAGCTGGATATGGGGTGGGAAGGGATGGGGAGGAGGGTGTCAAATTGGGGAAAAAGGAGAAACATCTGTAACAAAAACAAATAAATAAAAATAATTTTTAAAGAAAGAAATTTTTAAAAGAAGAACATTTTTTATTAACTAACATCTTGTAGAAAAAAAGACTGGGAAAAAATATTTACACCTAGAAGATTTCTGGAGACTTCTAGTCAAGATGGCAGCATAGGTAAACATGGCATCACATCCTCCTACAACCACATAAAAATTACAACTAAACTACAGAATAACCATCATTCAGGACTGCCTGATATCAATCTGAATGGAAGTACAATTACGAAATTAAGGACTGGTAAAGGAGGGACGGAGGCACGAACAGGCTGGTCCCACACCCACATGTGGCGGATAAAAATCAGGAGGAGCCCTGGCCAGTTTGGCTCAGCGGTTGAGCGTCAGCCTGAGAACCAGAGAGTCCCGGGTTCAGTTCCCGCTAGGGGCATGTACCACAAAAAAAAAAAAATCAGGAGGATGCCTCAGCTGTGAAGATCCTCCCTGAGGAGTAAGGGGTTCCTATCCCACACCAGGTTCCCAGCTCAGGGTTCCAGTGCCAAGAAGAGAAGTCCCCATCACTTCTGGCTGTAAAATCAGTGGGAACTGAGGCTGAGGGAAGCTGAGGCTTCTGGAGTCCCAGGAAGTTCCTCTTCAAGAGCCATGGCACAGACATACTCAAACTCACTCCTTCTGGGCTCCACCGTTGAGGAGGCAGCTTGAAAGGCACCAGAGATATGAGGAAGAACTGAATGGTTCAGCATTAGGGCGAGCGCTGGAGGGGCAGCTTTCTCCTGAACAGACTTGCTTTGGGAGGCTGATGTTCCTTTGGTGAGCCCTTCCCTATGGCGGCTGACATTTGCCATATCTGGGACTCTAGCAACCTGGCTCACATTGTTTGCCCCGCCCTGGTGATTCCCTGAGGCCCTGCCCCACCCAGCTTTCAGGCTCACGCAAGCTGTTTCCAATGGCTTTACCATAGGATTGGCCTGTCTTGGATCCTGCTTCAAATTTTCCTAAATTCTCTCAAACAAATAGTGTCTGGCCTTAGCAAGCCCCATTCCTCTTGTTAAATGGCCCCAGGCCCGGCACGAGGAGCAGCCAGCCTTGGTTCACAACTTGGCTTTTCCTGGGCACTCCAAGCCCAGCACAAGAAGCAGCTGTCTGCAGATCACTTTGTAACTTATGCTGGGTGGCCCCAGGGAGAACACAGGCAGAGGCTGACCTTGCCCCAGAGCCAGCACACCCAGTAGACAGCTTCAAACCATGTCAAAACACCAACACCCAACCACCTCCACAAGCGAAACACTCAGTGAGTGGACTCAGTGGGTACCAGAGCCCTGCTGAAATAAGTCTTGCTCTGTGTGCTGGGCCACTACACTGCTGATCCTCCAAGGGAGTCAGAGGCCAGTAGTCAGTGGACACAGCCAGTCCTTGCAGCTGATCAGCCTGAGTAAATCCCTCCCAATGACATGCCAACAGCAATCAAGACTCAGTTACAACAGAAGGGTGCAAAGTCCACATGAAGGGTGCACCTGGAAGGCTCAGCTGAGGTGATCAGGGCGGCTGTGCCCCTGGACCCTACAGGACACCTACTACAATAGGCCACCCTACGAAGCCTAGTAAACATAGCAACTCTACCTAATACATAGAAACAAACACAGGGAAGCAGCCAAAATGAGGAGACAAAGAAACATGTCCCAAATGAAAGAACAGAATTCCAGGAAAAGAACTAAAATAAATAAAGATAAGCAATCAAACAGATGCAGAATTCAAAACACTGGTTATAAGGATGCTCAAGGAACTTAGTGAGATCTTCAAAGAACTTGGTGAGACCTTCAAGGAACTTAAGGAACTCCAAGGAACTTAGTAAGAACATCAACATAATAAAAAAAGGACCAGTCAGAAATGAAGGATACTCTAACTAAAATAAAGAATAATTTACAGGGAATCAACAGTAGAGTAGGTTAAGCCAAGAAGCAAACCATCAAAGGAAGTAAAAAACACCCAATCAGAACAGCAAAAAGAAAAAAAGAATCCAAAAAAATGAGGATAGCGTAAGGAGCCTCTGGGACAACTTCAAGTGTACCAACATTCGCATCATGGGGGTGCCAGAAGGAGAAGAGAGCGAGCAAGAAATTGAAAATCTATTTGAAAAAATAATGACAGAAAACTTCCCTAACTTGGTGAAGGAAACAGACATTCAAGTCCAGGAAGCAGAGAGTCCCAAAAAAGTTGAACCCAAAGAGGTCCACACCAAGACACATCAGCATCAAAATGCAAAAGGTTCAAGACAAAGAGAGAATCTTAAAAGCAGCAAGAGAAAAGCAGTTAGTTACCTACAAAGGAGCTCCAAACTTTGCAGGCCAGAAAGAAGTGGCAAGAGATATTCAAAGTGATGAAAAGCAACGACCTACAACCAAGAATACTCTATCCTGCAAAGCTATCATTTAGAATTGATGGACATATCAAGAGTGTCCCAGACAAGAAAAAGCTAAAGGAGTTCATCACTACCAAACCAGTAATATATGAACTGTTGAAGGGTCTTCTGGAAGGAGAAAAACAAAAATATGAACAATAAAATGGCAATAAATACATACCTATCAACAATTGAATCTACAAACAAAATGAGCAAGCAGAACAGAAACAGACTCATAGATACTTTTCGTTGCTTGCCAAATGGGAGGGGACTAGGGGTGTGGGTGAAGATGATGAAGGAATTAAGAAGGATAAATTGGTTGTTAGACTGATAAACCTCAAAGGGAAGGGGGGAGGGAGGGAAGAAAGAGCTAAACTGAAGAACTTCTATGTATATATGCATAATCAATGGACATAAACAATAGTGTGGGGAAGGCAGGAGGGGGGCAGGATTGGGGATGAGGGGGTCAATGGAGGAAAAAGGTGGGGACATCTGTAACACATTCAACAATAAAGATAAATTTAAAAATAAAAGATAACTAAAAATAAAGATTTCTATATACACTGACATCATTAAATAGGGGTCAAGTAGGATCTCCCAGGAGTTTGATGAGGATTAAACAAATAACACACTTAAAAGTATCTGGTACAGTGCCTGGAACATAGAAAATGTTCAAAAATGTTAACCTGTATTAAATACAGTAGAAGGCTTTAGAAGGCCTCTCTGTCTGACAATATCTGTCACACTGCCTAAAATTCTGTCAACAAGACTCAGACCCTTTGACTCAGCCTCCTCTTCTAAGATGAAAAGTGTTACTCAAACTTGAGGATGCATATAAATCATCTGGAAAACTTGTTGAAAACAGATTGCTGAGACACTTCCCAAAATTCGGATTCATTCTTACACTGGACCTGAGAATTTGCATTCCTAAAAAACTCCCAGGGGCTGCTGCTGGTTCCAAAACAAGACTTTGAGCAGCACTTCCTTAGACAGGAACACTTTACATCCCACCATTCACACCTGAGTATAAATGTTTATTATACTAATATTATAAACTTTTTTCTGAGATCTCTCACTAAAGACATTGGAAATTTTGCTACAGGAGGAAAGGAAGAGGAGGGACAAGACAGGCCACAGGATAGTGGATGGCTCAGCACATGAGAACACTCGCATTTCAAAAGACAACGGAAGATTACCAAAGCGGGACCAGGTAAAATAAAGAAAAATAAGAAAAAAGACCAAAATGGAGATGAGAGACTATTATGGACTGAATATTTGTGACCTACTTCCCAAAATTCATATCTTAAAATAAAGGCTTAGCTCCCAGTTTTTCTGTGTTTGGAGATGAGGTCACTAAGGGGTAATCATAATTAAATGTAGTCATAAGTGTGAAACCCTAAACTGACAGAATTAGTGTCCTTATAAGAAGAGATACCAGAGAGCCTGCTCCTCCCCCAAACCGCCCGACTCCATGCATAAACACCAGGGAGAAACGATGGGAGCACACAGAGAGAAGATGTCCATATGCAATGCCCATGGAGAGACCTCACCAACCACCAGTCCCTGCTGGCACCTTGATCTTGGACTTCCAGACACCAGAACTGTGACAAATAAATACATGTCTGTTGTCAAGCCTGTGGCATTGTGTTATGGCAGCTCTAGCAGGCTGATACAGCTACTAAAGACTTCTTTACCCCTGCTCCGTTGTTCCTTAGATTGATAACAATTAAATACAACTTTTGCTTACTTTAAATTTATTTTCCCTTGTTCTAATGTCAATGAAAATATGAAATAGTTTTTTCCAAACTTCTACTCTTTCAGCTTTAATCAATCTACTAAACAACATCTAACTAGAAAAGAAACCTATACATTATTGAAAAAACATTACAAAAAGTCAGAACAAATTAAATTTCTTACTTGTTCCTCTCCAAGTGAATAATATGTTCTTTTCCTTCAGCTTGAATGACATAAGATACCTAAAGGTACAAAAAAGGGGAAAAGAATAAAACACCATCTTATAAATTACTTTCAACAACAGGTATTTATAAGACACTGGAAACTCCATCCTCAATTAAAACAATTTGGCATGACTGAAAGTGTTTTAAGGAAGAACTTTATATCTGCTCTTAAACAATAAAATATACTCTGACCAACCCTGCTTTTCTTTAAAAACCTATTGTGGAAAACATCTGCATGTTTATCTAAACTCTTCTTAAATTCATTTAGAATTGATCTAGAACCTCAGACGTTATTTTTGTTAAGTAAATCCAAGTATTACCTACAGTATAAAGTAGCTCTTCCTTTTGTTTAAATGAATTAAATGTCTTAGTTTCCAGAGATTCTCCCTAGTTCTAATTATCTGAAAGTTAAAAAGAAATACATACACTTGTACAATTTTCTATCTTCATATGACTTACCACATTTCATCTATTCCAAAACACATTTTTCCCCACATATGAACATCTCTGAAATCAGGATGCACAGCGGTCTGACTGGGAGCACTCTGTTTCTTTCCTAATCAGTGGCACATTAAATGATAGTGCGCCTTACCATGGATGGCACCCAGAATCAATAATATGAGATAAAGTAGCTTGTACTTATACATCCTCAAGTTCATGGGACCCTCTTCTCTACCTCAAACAACTCTGAAATAACTTCCCTGACAACTCACCAGTTCATTAGCCAGAAGTGTTTCATGTGATCACTAGAACCGGGAGATTCAACTTTGCCTTAACTCTTTAACAAAAGAGAAAATCATGGAAGGACTCAACAAATAATATTATCAGAAGTGTCCCCTTATTTCCCCTACTGTGTCTGGACTCAAAGTTAACATCTTGCCAAGAAATGGCATGATTCCCTCTCCTAGGGCACATCAACGTCTGACTTCCAGGCCTAGACCAAATTCCAGATGCTGGCATTCTTCTTCCACATCCTGAGTGGGACCCTGAGAAGTCTTTGTGATCTACCTGGATCTCCACTGAGGCATCAAAAAATACCAAGCTCCGCCCTGGCCGGTTTGGCTCAGCGGTTAGAACATTGGCCTGCAGTCCAGAGAGACCCGGGTCCAGTTCCCGCTAAGGGCATGTACCTCGGTTGCAGTTGTCCCCGGCCCTGGTTGGGTTGTGTGGGTGGCAGCCACTCGATGTGTCCCTTTCACGTCAATGTTTCTCTCTCTCTCTCTTCCTCTCTCTCCCTCCTACTCTATCTGAACAAAAAATGTCCTTGGGCGAGGATAATGAAAAAAAAAAAAATACAAGCTCCTTCAATTACCACAGATTTTGCATGTGCTTTTCCATCCTTTCTGCTCTTGGCCAATTATCTGGTATAAAAACGTCACTGTCATCTCCTGAGAGGAATTCTAAAAGTCAGAATTGTTTTGTGATACTGTATTCTTTCCCCAAATATCTACTCATTCCCCTCCTTCTGGTCTTCACTCATGGGTCACCTTCTCGGTAAGGCCTCCCCCAACCTGTACTACTAAAAACATACAAACCCTCCCACCCAACTCCTACCCCTATTTCTACACTCCTTATTCCCCTTCCTGCTTTTAATTTTCTCCAGAGCACTTATTACCATTTTCAGTAATCTGTATTATTAATCTATATCATTTGTTTACTGTCTCCCCACCCTAAAATAGAAGCTTCATATGGGCATGGTGTTTTGCCTGTTTTGTTCCCTGCTATATCTTCAATGCCTAAACAGTGCTTCCACTTCGCCAAATACGTACTGGGATGCATGAATGGCATTTATTATGGTCACAAGTATCTATGTGTGCAGTACTGAAGAGACAATCAGAGAAGCAATAAAGAAGCAAACGTAGTTCCTATGCTAGTGGAATAAAGGAGGAAAATAATGAAGCAAGCACAAATTAATTCTATTCTAAGACAAAATAAAATCAAAACAAAAACAAGGAAAAATTATAAATTGCTCCACTAGAAGAAGATCTTAGAATCAATTATTTCTTACTTATAGGGGAGAAAATAAAGTTGAATGACCTACCCAATTAATGACAGTACCCGGGGGAGGATTGAAATGAAAAGCTCCTGAATCTCAACTCCAGGGTTCTTTTTACTGTGCCCTGTTCCCAAACAATGTGCAAACCACCTTATGTTGATAAATATATCAGCAGTTCAATGGGAATAAACTCTATCCTTCATTATCTGTTATTGTTCAATTATAATTCTACGAAGTTGAAGAGTTTGCAAAATCAGCTGAAGTCCAAGTATATTATTTCTGAACTTTATAGTAAGACAAAATAGTACAAAAGATCATTTCCATGGCCCAGCTGGTGTGGCTCAGTGGCTGAGTGTCAGCCCATGAGACAAGAGGTCCCAGGTTCAATTCCCGGTCAGGGCACATGCCCAGGTTGTGGGCTCGATCCCCAGTGGAGGGCGTGCAGGAGGCAGCCAGTCAATGTTCTCTCTCATGGATGTTTCTATCTCTCTCTCTCCCTCTCCCATCGTCTCTCTCTAAAATCTATAAAGAAAAAAATATTTAAAATAATAATAATAATAATAATTTTTGTGCACTGGTTACCCCATTAATAGCATAGTATGTTTTTTTCTAATATGGAGATAAAACTTCCTTTTGAGTAAACAGTCCTGATATGAAATATATGCACGTAACACACCACTATTCTCCAGTATTGGTGAAAATACAGTATGAAGTATTTTGCCTATCACAAATTAAGAGAGAGGTTACTTCTTATTACAACAAGATCACTGTAACTAACCATCAACAGTCAGTTAAGGAATCTATGTAATCAGCTTTCTACCCTGGTCCTAAAATTTTATTTAACTATTTCATTCTGTTATGTTTCAAGTTGACCATTTTGTCTTTAAAAAAAGATACCAATGATCAATATGTCACTTTTTTTTTTTTATCCTCACCCAAGGATACTTTTCCATTTATCATCACAGAGAGTGAGAGGAAAGGAGAGAGAAAGAGAGGGAGAGAACCCTGGCCGATTTGGCTCAGCAGTAGAGTGTCAGCCCATGGTCCAGAGAGACCTGAGTTCAATTCCTGCTAAGGGCACATACCTAGGTTGCAGTTTGTCCCCGGCCCCGGTGGGGTCGTGTGGGTGGCGATCATTCGATGTGTCTCTCTCACGTCGATGTTTCCCTCTCTCTCTCTCTTCCTCCCACTCTCCCTCCTGCTCTGTCTGAAGATAAATGCAAAAAAAAAAATTGTCCTTGGCTGAGGATAAAAAAATAAAAATATTTTAAAAAGAAAGAGAGGGAGAGATCAATTGGTTGCCTCCTGCATGACCCGACCAGGGCCGGGGACGAATCACAACCAAGGTATGTGCCCTTGACTGGAATCGAAGCTGGGACTCATCGGTCTGCGGGCCAACGCTCTAACCACTGAGCAGGCCAGGGTTCAATATGTCACTTTTACTACAATAACATCCAATAAATATCAGTGCCATATGTATGGTTCTGTACTGATCTTTGGCCAATATTTACTCACTGAATCAATCACTGCTGAAAATAACACCCTTGTCTTAAAATAAAATTTAAAAATTTAAATACATTCATACTTCTCAAGAGATAACTTACCTGTTTTGAATAGGGCCTACGAGCTTCTCTTCGTTCTCTAGTTAATCTCCAAGGAGTTATAATTTCATAAGAAGAGAGATGTGAGGTCTGTTGAAAACCTACAGAAAAGGAAGTGAACTTGAAAAATTACATGGTACAAAAATATAGTAGAATTCAAAAGTTGAATTCAACATTTCCATATTAAAATATATATATAGTTGCACATGAAAATAGCAATATACTAAAACAACAATGAGGTATCACCTCACACCTGTCAGAATGGCCGCCATCAACAAATCATCAAACAACAAGTGTTGGCGAGGGTGTGGAGAAAAGGGGACTCTAGTACACTGCTGATGGGAATGCAGACTGGTGCAGCCACTATGGAAAACAATATGGTGTTATCTCAAAAAATTAAAAATTGAACTTCCATTTGACCCAGTGATTCCACTTCTAGGAATATACCTTAAGAAGCCTGAAACACCAATCAGAAAGAATACATGTACCCCCATGTTTGTAGCAGCACTATTTACAATAGCTAAGATCTGGAAACAGCCCAAGTGTCCATCAGTAGACGAATGGATAAAAAAGCAGTGGTACATATACACAATGGAGTACTACACAGCTGTAAAAAAGAAAGATCTCTTATCCTTTGAGACGACATGGAGGGACCTGGAAAGTATCATCCTAAGTGAAACAAGCCAAACAGAGAAAGACAAGTTTCATATGATCTCACTTATTGTGGAATATAATGAACATAACAGTCTGAGGAATGGGAACATAACAGTCTAAGGAATGGGGTAGTCCCAGAGACGTGGAAGTGAGGTACAGACTGACAATCCTCAGAAGAGGGGGTGGTGGGGGAGAGATAAACTACAGAACTTATATGCAAGTATGCATGAACAATGGACATGGACAACAAAGCTGGAGACAGGGCAGGAAGGGAGAGGGAGGGGGGAATTAGTGGGGGAAAAGGGAGAAACATCTGTAACAAAAATTAATTAATTAAAAAAAAAAGAAAATAGCAATATACAAGATAAGTGTAAAGAGGAAAAATGAATTTCCTAAAACAGAATGTTAGTCTTTATCAAAACAGTACATACACAGCAATTATTTTCAAATAAGTTTTAACTATAAACCCTAACCCTTTTTCTTTTCTTTTTAATCCTCACCCGAGGACATTTTTCCATTTTTGTTCAGATAGAGTGGGAGGGGAGAGAGGAAGAGACACAGAGAGAGAGAGAGAGAGAGAGAGAGACAGAGAGAGAGAGAGAGAGAGAAACATTGACGTAAAAGGGACACATCGAGTGGTTGCCTCCCGCACGACCCCAACCAGGGCCGGGGATGAATTGCAACCGAGGTACATGCCCTTGACCAGAATCGAACCCACGACTCACTGGTCCGTGGCCCAACACTCTAACCTCTGAGCCAAACCAGCCAGGGCTATTTTCTTAATTAATCTTCACCCGAGGATATTTTTTCATTGATTTTTTTTTTAGAGAGTGTGGAAAGGAAGAGGGCAGAGGGAGAGGGAAAAGGAAAGGGAGAGGGGGTGAGAGAGAGAAAGAGACACATAGATGAGAGAGAGAAACATCGATGACAGACAGACACATCAACTGAGGGGTCATGCACGACCCCTGAGCCAGGCCGGGGATAGAACCTGCAACCCAGGTACATGCCCTTGACCAGGAATCAAATCCATGACCCTCCAGTGCACAGGCTCATGCTCTAACCACTGAGCAACACCAGCCAGGGCCCCTAACTCTTTTTCTTAAAAGAAATCTTAAGATATAAACACACACACACAAGAACTGCTTTGGTAGGGAAATGGATGTGGGAGAAACATCTGGAGCCTAGCAGCATTCACTCATCTCCCATTTCCCACCCTCATCCAACATGAATGAAATCTCCTGAGGTCGTATTAGGATACTTACGAAATGGACAAGGGCAATAAGAGGGGAAAGTTACTTTTAATGTCTGGTGGATTAACTATGATAAATACACACTCAACAATGTAGCAATTCTATCAAATAAAAATATTGCTATTTAATCTATCCTAAAAAAATAAACTTTAGATAAAATTTATTAACAATGAAGGAAAAACAATCATGGAGAATTACTCCCAATTCCAATCCTATTCAGCTTACCACACAATAAAATCATATCCAAGTGGGGTTTCTAACGTCGTCACTTGAGCAAAAATTGAGTATAATCAAAATCAGCCAAGCAAATCCGTTAGGAAGATACCCCACATTGGAGTCTGAGACAGTCTCTTCTTCCAGCATCACAGTGATGACATGTCAGTTTTTTTTTTTCAGTAAAATGGGTGAACTAGATAGTCACCATCTAAGGGCCATGGATGAAAACTCTATATATCTCTATATATCAAAACAAAATTCAGTACAAGGAGGCTTATGTCTGGCATACACTGAAGAACAGAGTCACATCTCCCACTCAGCAGATCAATTTACAAAATTAATTCAAATAGAATTTCTTCAACAAATAAATGCCATGAAAAGGAAGAAGAGGGGACTTCTATAAATTAAAAGAGCCTTAGGAATGTATGAACCTGTTTGGATCCTAATTCAAATAAATCAATGAAAAAAAAACAATTCTGAGACAGAGAAACTTTAACACTGCACAGATATTTAATGATCTTGAGGAATTACTATTACTGTTTTAAGTGTGATAAGCATATTGTGGGTAAGGTTTTCTTTTAAAAGTCCTTATGTCTTAGAGAATCATTCTGAATATTCAAGGGTAAAATGACATGATGTCTAGGATTTGCATTAAAATTTTCAAGTGTGTGTTTGAGGAAGAAGATACATAAGAAATTAATGGGTACACAGGAGTTCATTATTCTTCTCTCTACTGTTGTGTATGTTTCATATTTTCTATACTAATCATTTTTAAGTAGTTACCTATAGGGAGTGTGGGATGACAGACTTTTACATCTCACTTTATAAAACTCTGTGTTATCGTGTTTATGAAATATTGTATCACATGTTATATATATATGAGACTATACAATGTGCTATAAATAAACACATAAATATCATAAGTAAATGCACCAAACTTGTTTAAAGTAGTTACCACTATGGAAAAGAACCAGAAAGTAATGAGATAAGGTCTTGGACTTTATTTCCTACACTTCAATATGTTTGTAGTGTTTGAATTTGTGTTTATGGTGAGCATGTATTTTCTAACCCCAGTATTACTTTTAAAATTAAAACTGGAGCCCTGGCCGGTTTGGCTCAGCGGTTAGAGCGTCGGCCTGCGGTCCGGAGAGACCCAGGTTCGGTTCCCGCTAAGGGCACGTATTTCGGTTGCAGTTTGTCCCCGGCCCTGGTTGGTCGTGCGGGTGGCAGCCACTCGATGTGTCCCTTCACGTCGATGTTTCTCTCTCTCTCTCCCTTCTTCCTCTCTCTCCCTCCCACTCTATCTGTACAAAAAATGGAAAAACATCCTCGGGTGAGGATAAAAAAAAAAAAAAATTAAAACTGGAAAAAAAGAGTGTTTCCTCAATAAAAAGCATAAACTATTTAAGTACTGATTATCTATCATCTCTCAACAGCTCCTTCCTTTCCATCAGACTTATTAACCCCACATCTAGACTGCTATGATATCTTCTTCCCTGGTCTCCCTTCTCCCACATTCTTCTCCTTTGGATCCAATCTACATGTTCATTCACTTATTAATTGCCTTATGACCTTCAGATTTCTGAAAATACAGTTAAAATGAAATATTTACATCTAACTTCCCCCAAAATAACACTATACATATATTTTAAAAGTCTATAACCTTGTCTAGCTTGGGATTTTAAAAGATAGTGTAAACAGGAAAACATAAATTGTATCATATGCAACATAATCATGTCATACTAAGTTTTCAAACTCTCTCTCTTTTTTTTTTTTTTTAGTACGTGCCCCTAGCGGAAACCGAACCCAGGACTCTCTGGTCCGCAGGGTGACGCTCCAACCACTGAGCCAAACCGGCCAGGGCACAGTTTTCAAACTCTTTACCCATCATTCCCTTATATCTTTATAATACAGCATATTACACTAATTAAATGTGGCTGCAAGTCATTACATTAAAAGTAAGAAACAGACTAAAATAAAATGCTCACAAAAGCAACCATGGGCTAATTCAAGGCATATTTATGACATACTATGATAAAATATTTGGATGTTTGGAGTTGTCAATTGGGAATTCAAAAGAAATCCATGGCCTTTAATAGATGCAGGCTTCAAATTTCTAGGTAGAATTTCCTAATCCTAAATTAACTAAGGTACAGGACTATTTCTTCACCCAGAATAAACTTTTCAATGACCTACAGTTTCTCAAATTCCTAAAAACACAAATTTCAATATTATCCATAATAATTTCATTCTGGATCATGATAATCCGTCCAACTACTAGGACAGTCATTCTAGAAGTGATGGTAGGAATAAAATGCTTTCTGTGGATAAGAGATTAGAAGCTTTGTGTGATATAAAGTAAATCACCCTGTTCATTTGCAACTTGCTGTGACTCTATAATTATTTCCACAAAAATAGTTTTTTTAAATAAGTCATCACAGATAAGGATATATATGCTAATAGACTTGGACAACTATTATACTAGAAGCTGAAAAATATGCAACTAAACTGAAATTTTTTCATCACAATTCAGAAGCAAATATCACAGAGAAAAAGAAATTCTCAGAAAAAAAGAACTACAAAAGAGCAGGCAGATATTTAAAGAGTTCTTGTTTTTAAACAGGTTAAGCGACTTCTTAGGTCACACAGCTCGTTTCAGACAGTGAAACTAGACTTTTTTTTTTTTTTTAAGGTATTTTTAAAATTTGTTTTTAGCCCAGCTAGTGTGGCTCAGTGGATTGAGCATGGACTGGGAGGTCCCAGTTTGATTCTCAATCAGGGCACATGCCCAGGTTGTGGGCTTGATCCCAGTAGGGGGTGTGCAGGAGGCAGCCGATTGATGTATCTCTGTCACATCGATGTTTCTCTCTCTCCCTTTTTCTCTCTCTAAAAAATCAATAAAAACATTAAAAAATAAAATAGAAATGTTTTTATTGATTTTAGAGCAAGAGGAAGGGACAGGAAGAGAGAAAAACACTGATCATCTGCCTTGTGCCTGCAAAGCCCACAACCCTGGCATGTACCCTGACCGGAATTGAACCAGCGACCTCCCAGTACATGGGACCACACTCAAGCAACTAAGCCACACCTGCCAGGGCTGAAACTAGCTCTTTTATACAGACTGCTGGCAAAAAATAAAAGTCCAATATAGAAATAAATGATGAGGGTGGGGGGCACAATTAATCATTTATTTTAAAAGGATTTCAAAATTATAGCACCCAAGACTTGCTGTCCAGAAGTCTTCAGAGAGTTGAAGGCCCTGTTGGAGTCAGGGGATGATGGCCTATGACTTTGGGAGACAAGAAAGAAGAGAGCTAAGTGGGCCAGAAGAGGTTCCCAGAGGAAACAATCCAGTAATTGATAACCATGGGGAAGAAAGTCTTATTCCAGGATCATTTGAGAGAGAAATGGGTGATGAGTTTTAGAATATGCTGGAAAATTTTAAAGGTGACATGAAAAAGGTTCTTCGTGCTAAGAGAAAAAGATTTGTAATGGTTTAACAATGCTGCCCTCAAAACCATTAACCAGGAAACTGGATATTCGGGGGGTGGGGGGGTGGAGGGGGACGGGACAGCAAGAGTAACAGGCAGAAGTCTTATCTCAAATAGTCTCAGCAGTTTCTGACTCTGTTTCCCAAGTTGGGTACAGATGTGCAGAAAACCAAGGAAGAATAAGAAAAAGTAACTATTTTGTTTCACGAGCAATGAAAGCTTTTTTTAACAAGCTAGAACTGGTCAGAACCAGACTAAAAAAAATTAAGAATGTATATGACCAGTTCTTAAAGAATGTGGAATACTTAGAGGAGGATCATGAACATCTTGTTACAAATGAAGCAAAAGAATTTAGACAAGAAATGGCCAAACTGCAAAACAAGAACCTGGTGGATATTCAACAAGAGCCAGCAAATAGTAAAGTCTCTTCACTGGCTGCTATTATGACTCTGAAGAAAGAACCTGAACCTAAGTTATATGATACAAATATAACATTAGCTACATTACCGTGGTTTAAAAATTCCTAGTTGAAATCAGTACATCTTGTTTACCATCAGCTTGTCTGTTAAGTGGAAGAATCCTTTTCTATTAACCACCAAATGAATCCTAAACAGTTATGTGAGTAGCAGTAATTCCAGGACGTATCAAGTTTCAACCCTTTGGTAGCAATGGAGACTTTTTCTCCTGAACACTGTCAATTAACCTTTAGCAATAAGTCAACTTAATTTTAGGTTTTGGCTGCAGCAATTCTGTATCAGTTCCCAAAGGTAGAAAGCACAAGCATGGAATGTTGCATTCTTCTTCCTCAAGGGAAAAAATAAAGTATACAAAATCTGCTTTAAAAAAATTATAGCACCCCAAAATAACTACTGTATGTAATAGCTATTACTGGTTTTCAAATCTTTGAACCTGCTGCTTTCTGAGTTACATAAGGAGTTCCAAAACATAAGAAATGCTTATATTATTTAATATTATAATTGGCTTATATTATTCAAAAATAATATACACTAGTATGAAAATCCTCCCTCTAATATTTTTTCAAAATTCCTTTCTTATTTTTAGTTCTGGTTTGTCCCCTCCCCCCCTAACCCCCGTTCATACCTTGGGTAGAATTTTCAATTCTTCCCCTCTTTTTAAACTCCAAATAGTAGCACCTTCTCAACTGGAACAAAAATTACATGCTTCACATGTTACTATAAAGGAAGTGCATCAACATGATTTATATAAAGTTTCTACCGCAATGCTATTAACATTTTGGGCCAGAAAATTCTTTAAGGGGGTGAGGGGTCTTCCCAGTGCAATGTAGGATGTTAAGTAGCATCCCTGGCTTCTACCCACTAAATTCCAGAAGCACCACCAGTGTGACAACTAAAGATATTTCCCACATGCCTTCTGGGGGATACAGTTCCCACTGAAATAAAAATCTTAATATAATCAACTCCACAGAGAATTTAAACTGTTATATTAGAATCTGACAGAATAAACATAGCATCAAAACTCACACTACTAGAAAGCATGAACTGGAGATAAAAATAAGATTTGAAACATAGCCCTGGCCGGTTTTGCTCAGCCGGTTAGAGCGTCAGCCCGCGGACCGGAGAGTCCCAGGTTCGGTTCCCACTGAGGGCACCTGCCTCAGTTGCAGTTTGTCCTTGGCCCCAGTTGGGGTCATGTGGGTGGCAGCCGCTTGATGTGTCTCTCTCACATCAATGTTTCTCTCTCTCTCTTCCTTTCTCTTTCCCTCCCGCTCAATCTGAAGATAAATGCAAAAATGTCCTTGGGTGAGGATAAAAAAAAAAAAAAGAGTTGAAACATGAAAATAAAAGTGTCTTACACTTAGCAAAAGAAAAGGAAAAGGTGTTAGTTTCACTTCTTTCTCCCTCTAGTTCAGCAAGTTTCAACCTTTTCCACCTCATAGCACACATAAACTAATTACTAAAATTCTGCAGCACCCCAAAATATATATTTTTGGCTGATCTGACCAAAAAATAGGTACAATTTTAATTCATTCACACCAGACAGCTATTGTTGTGTTTGCTGTTGTCATTATTCTATTTGAGAATCTAAGGGAAAAGAGGTCAGTGGCCCTGGCTAAATAGTCAGGTATTGCATGTTTTAAAAATTCTTGCAGCACAGATCTTTTAATGTACTGTGTTTTGGAGG
The DNA here is from genome assembly GCF_014108415.1 of Molossus molossus. Lineage (NCBI taxonomy): Eukaryota > Metazoa > Chordata > Mammalia > Chiroptera > Molossidae > Molossus > Molossus molossus. The sequence continues at coordinate 27,305,360 of NW_023425403.1, read as the reverse complement.
AAATCCAAGTATATGCTTCATAATAGTAACTGTAGTAGAGGGAAATAAGTTAAAAGAATTCCACCTAATTGCAAAACAAACAAATGTGATCTTGCAGTCATGGGCTTTTCTCCTTTCCTTCCTATTATGTAAACAAACAGCCACCTTTAAGTACTTTCACTGTAGAAAATAAACCTGGGTTTCCCATATAAGATGAGAAGATAATTCCGTTGTCCAAATTAGTTCTTGAAAAGAAACTGCTGTAATTAGATCCATAAAGCACTGTTGTTATTTTGAGCCACATATTTCCATACAAGGTGAATGGAATGGAAATATAAACATACATCATATATTATCAACAACTATCTTCATACACAATTATAATTCCCACAGCTATGTCCTATATGCTTACATTTCTTGAGTGTTATAATTTTTTTTACATTTACACATCTCTACATTTAAAAAGGAAACAGGGTATTTGCTGTTGTTTGTAAGTGGCCCTTTTAGAAAAACGCCAGCCATTTATAAGATTTAATGCCTTAAAGAATTTAAGATCCTCTAGCAAGGAATTTAAGTTCTTGAGACAAAGGACAGTACCTTACTCATTATGTGTTTCCTGTACTGTACAGTAAGTATTTAATAAGTGTGTGTTGAATAAACAACCTCTTCTTATCCTGAGTGCTATCCATACAGAGATCTCATAACTGTCATGGTCATGTCAACCCAAAGTAAGCTTTATTTTTTTTATGATTGACATCTTTTATATCAATTTTCCACAGATCCACATGGCCCACACATTTGGCATTTTAGTTGCAATGCTCTATTTCATTGTATTGCTATGCCACAGACTGCTTAACTACTCATCTCAAGCCTCTGGGATCAGAGCATCTATTCACAGCAGGATTCTAATGTGTCAATAAAGCTTATTTCCAGGGGTCTACTACATGAGGCTTCTAAGGGGCGACTAAAGGGGGTTCCTCCTAATATGAGTTAAACCATGAAACATCTCATTGAAAGAAAAATACGTCAAAGTGGAAAAGGCATTTCCCACATACGTAAATGGGTTTTATTGTACAGTATGACAAATGTTTGGCAGAGGCATCATTTTATTATAAGCTGAAATACTCCAAGTCATATGGTAAGATAAACATAAACATATACACAAACAACTGCATATCTTAAAACTGATCTAATTAAGTGAACTTCCCAGGTTCCCTAATTTATTCTTAAAAGATGTGATTCAAGAAGTATCCTACACCTGATCATGTTGGACAGTGATTAGACTAAAATTACACTGACACAAAATGAAAAGTAATCTCTCAATGTAAAAACAAAATTAAGTTCCAGGGACCCCCTTAGCCTCTACTCCGGGGGGGGGGGGGGCCTTTTGCCCCACAGCGAGAGCACACAGTAAGAAAAAAAATTAGCCCTGGCGGGTTTGGCTCAGCGGTTAGAGTGTCGGCCCATGGACCAGAGAGTCCCAGGTTTGGGTCCCGCTAAGGGCAAGTACCTCAGTTGCAGTTTGTCCCCAGTCCCAGTTGGGGTTGTGCGAGTGGCAACCAGTCGATGTGTCTCTCTCACATCTATGTTTCTCTCTCTCTTTCTCCCTCTCTCTCTCCCTCCCACTCTATCTGAAAATACAATGCAAAAATGTCCTTGGGTGAGGATAAAAAAAAAATTATACAATTCAAAAGTGCAATCCAACTTTCAAAGGTAATGGAGGGTTAGTTACTAAGACACCAAGAGGACTAGATTTACTTATGAGGCAGTCAATCCCATAGCAATGATTCAAATGGCAGAACTCCAAGACTCTGCTATATAATAGGTATCCAAGGCAGGGGGGGGGGGGGTGGGGGAGAGATATATATATAAAAATGTCATGAGGCTATCTGTCATATAGTTGAGTCTGTGGCTATTCAAAAAAAAAAAAAAGCCTCTAGTTACTGAGAGCTGGCATATTTCAGGGGATTCATAATAAACCGAGATTTTTAAACAAAACACAGATATAAAAGTATCTTGTACTTTGGAAAGGTAAAACATAAAGTGCTTTTGAAAACTGTGTTGGAACCCAGCAATTTGTTTTGTATATATTTTAATTATACATGTTTTACTTTATAAAGTTTGAAAACCAAACTATCTTTAAATTTAAAAGACTACACTCTCCTATGCAGTACAAACACAAACATCAAATTCAAATAATTTGCTGACACCAAAAACAAAACTACTGTGGACGTAAGTTCTCACTACATACTTCATTTTACAGTGATTCACAATGAGTAATTACATTTTAAAACTCATTTTCTTTAGAATGCCAGTCTTTTTTAATTTTTTAAAAAGAATTCCAGATCTGTGTATCATAATCACTACCTTAAAAGAGAAAATCAGAGGTTTCATATCTGACTCTCTTTGTTATTTTTCACAGTGATACACAGTTACCTATTTTAGTCCCAGTTTTTTTGTTTTGTTTTTTTAAGTTTTACTGTAAGTGTCAGCTGTTTGGAATTTATACTGCACTTCCTCATTGACACAATGGCAGTAAAAATTCTTCCAAAGCCTATTTAACTGATATGTAGATGGTACTTATTGAGTCTTCAAATTCCTCTCCCATTAGCAGAAAAGGTTTCAGTGCATGTTTTAAACATCCTTCCCGTATTGCTAAAGTTTAGTCAGCTGATTTTGGAAGAACATTTTGGTAGGAAACATGAGTTGACTCACTACACATTATTACAAAAGCCTCCTAACGGGTCTCTCCCAGCCTCCAGCCTCTCCCTCCTATATTCTGTCATCCATTTTGTTGCCAGTTATCTTAATCATAAATCTGGCTATGTATCACTCCCTGCTTAAAAACCTTCTTATCCAAAGAACTTTACAGCCTAGAAGACTCTTCTCAACTGGTACCAACCTACTTTAGTTCTTCCTTGCCTCTATATATAGGTATATAATAATCAATACATATATTAACATTAAAAATATACTCTTAGATAGCAGGCTGACAGCTGTTTGAGGGGGATGGAGGGACTGTAAAAAAAGAAAAACTAAAAACTCATGGACACAGACAACAATGTGGGGTTTGCAGGAAGGGGGACGTGGAGGAGGGTATGGGAAGATAAATGGTGATGGAAGGAGACTTGACTTGGTGTAGTGAACACAATACAGTTTACAGATGATGTGTTGTGGAACTGTGAACCTGAAACCTGTATAATTTTGTTAACCAGCATCACCCCAATGAACTCAATAAAAAGGACAAAAATAAATAAATAAAACAAAGAGTATGTTTTCATGCCATATATATATATATATATATATATACACATATATATACAGTCTTAGTTATGTTTGCAAACACATTGAGTAATAGATTACTAAAACTCCAAATGTATAAACTACTTCACCTTAAACATTGGTAAATGTTAATATAGAATGCCATGGCAAAAACAGTCTTAACTAGAAAAAAACTAGTAGCTTCCCATTCTCACTAGTTAGAGCTTCAAAATTCCTGCAATGGGGTGAACTTACTTAATTGAAAAAGAATAAACCAAAGATAAGAAAAAATGTAATTAGTTTCCTGAAGGTCAGCAGCCCTGCATTGAAGTTTTCCATCATCACCTTTGACCAATTCTCAAGGCTATGATTTAGTAAAAAAAAAAAAAACCATTCTCCATCATATTCTATAACTCATAAGGAAAATATACCCATGCAAACAATAATTTAATACAAGAGCTAAAATAAAGTTGAGTCCAGAAAGAAGCTAGAGTGTTGGCGATTTGCTTCCACTATGTTTGGGCGCCTCCAACATGAATACCGTACATGTTCAAGGAAAGCTTCACAATTCAAAAGCAATTTCACATAAATCCTGTAACTTCAGCAGAGTAGAGCTTATTCATCCAGATTTCAGACATTACAAACCCAAGAAAAACAAGGATAAAGACTGGCCAAAGAAATATAGCACTTCGTTTCCAAAAAGGTATTCTTACTACAACAACAAAATGGCCCAAGAAAAATGAGCACAAACACACACCCCTTTAAGTCCATCACTAAATTTAGCTCTGTGGACCTACTAGTGACTCTACTTATAAAATGATCATCCAAATTTCAAATTATGATAACCTGGACCAAAAGTTACATCCAATTCCGGTCTCTTCCCAAAGGACATTAACTTCACAAGCAAGACCAAGCTCCATTTCTCAGAACAGTTTAAATATGAACACACCCTCGGCGCGCACCCAGCATAATCCCCGAGGTCAGAAACGGATCCAGAGTAGTCCCCAGAGAGTCTGGGGGACACAGCTTTGCGCAAGATGGGGGTGGGGAGCACCGCAAAAGGCTCGGTCAAACAGGAGATGGAGGAAGAGAAACCAGACAGGAGACCGGTGCCCAGGAAGGTTTGGGGCGCCAGACCCTGAATCTCGGTTGTGAGCACTGTCCACACACAACTGGAGCGGCTCCGCCTCCCGACCCCGAGTCCAGTCGCCGGGCCAGGCCCCTCCACTCCCAGGCACCTCGGGGTAACTCCAAGCGTCCCAGCCCTAGGAAACAGCAATCCCAAAGGTCCCTGGAGGCGGACACCCACCTGGCCGAGCCCCACCAAGGACTGGGCCCACCAAGCCAAACAGCAGCAGCCACTGGAATCGGAGTGTCCCAAAGAGCGAGCCCGCGCCAGATCCCATCTCGGCTGATCCGCAGGTTCTTCTCAACATACGGTCGCTTCTACCTCCGCCTGCTCCATCATTCCCAACCCTGCCGGGGCCCCAGAGCTGGCAGGGAAGCGCGCGCCCGCGGACGAACACGCGCTCGCCACTGACGCAACTCAGCTCTTGTCCGAGCTCGCTCCCGACATCGCGCTCGCTACCGCTGACGTAGGGAAAAATCTAGTCCCAGGCGAGAGAATGGGATTGCTATCTGGCCACTAAAACCCACACTAGTCTGCCCCGCCCATTCACTGTCCACGCCCATTTCTATTCCCAGGCCCTCCTACTTTGGGGGTCGAAGGAACCGATTGGAGGAAGTACTCCGAGCTAAAGAAGGAGGAGCGTGAGTCTCAGAAGAGGAATTGAGCTGCAGAAGCAAAGCACAGCCCCGCCCCCTTGCGCAACATTTTCTGATTGGTTGTCGGGGGTTTGGGCGGAGCGCTGAGATGTGTGCCCATTGGTTGTTTGGCGGCGAACAGCGGAGCTAAGGCCTGACCTGGCAGACCTTGGGTCGCCGGTGCCCGCCGGGGCTTGTGGTTGAGGAGGCCCGGTATCTGCCACTGGGCCCGGGAAGATGGTGCTGGGTGGTTGCCCGGTGAGTTACTTACTTCTGTGCGGCCAGGCGGCTCTGCTGCTGGGGAATCTGCTTCTGCTGCATTGTGTCTCTCGGAGCCACTCGTACAACGCTACCGCGGAGCCCGAGCTCACATCCGCCGGCGCCGCCCACCCGGAGGTCTCCGCCGGTGCTCGGAGCTGGGAATATGGCGACCCCAGCTCTCCAGTCATCCTTTGCTCTTACCTGTAAGCTACCCAGTCGTCGAGGCAGGTGGAGATGGCGATAGGGCAAGGGGGGATATATATGGATGTTGTGCTGGGAGAGGACGGGAGAAAGGCTGCTTTATTTTTTTGCCCGGACCCTCTCCACCTGAGTCAACACGCGGGAGGTAAATATCATGACAGGTTTCTCAGTCCCCTCACCTATGCAGGGGAAAACCTTGCGTGTGGGTAGCAGAGCCTTTGGGATCCCGAAAGAGGAGAACTAGGGAGGAGTGACATCATATAGCCTCCGGAAGAAGGGTAGGCGGTTGTGCCTTCTCTGTTCTCTCTTTTACCCGAAAGAGACTCCTTCCTAAGGGCTGGTACTGTCCGAGGCACAAATGAAGTAAATTACTTGCCCCTCCTACAAGGTACTTCCTGAACAGAAAGCAATATCCTTACCACTGCAGAACCAAGTCATTTTTTAACATCTCTTTTCAGTCTAATAAGATAAGGCGTTTGGGAAATGCAAGGAGAACTGGGCATCCTTTGTCCTCAATTTTGCCTCCATAGCCTTGCGGATGTTTGCCAAGGAAAGAGTTGAAGCCATGGCACAAGTAGAACCCGTATAGAAATAGGACCAGAAGCAACCCCCTGCCCCAGTAAAAGGGTAAATTGGATGGATGGCTGTTTGACCTGCCATGCTTCAGTCTGACACCATCTCTTGCCTTGGGGAAGAATCAAAATGAAATTAAGCCCCAGAAAACTTGAAGAAATGTCCCTTGCCTGTTTTGATTATTTACATGTAAACAGCCATTTGCAAAGACCATACGATGATCATGATCTTACTGGTGATTTATAGACCTGACGAATTCATAGAATGTGAAGACCCAGTGGATCATGTTGGAAATGCAACCGCATCCCAGGAACTTGGTTATGGTTGTCTCAAGGTGAGTTTTTGTTTTGTTTTATAAGCAAACTCGTCCAGAAGCATATAAAAAAAGTTACAGAAAAGTATAAGGGATATGAAGTTACCTGTTTTTAGAGTTCATTAGAATGGCCGCTATTAGAAATTTCCAGCATGGCCAGGGTCAGTGACTGAACAAGCCATTTAGTTTCCTCAGGAAGAAGCAGTCTCTGTGTCAAAACTAACCAAATGCAAAGATCAACCTGTCTTTGCTTCCTTTTACCGTCGCTATTGACAGATTTGAAGCTAAAATCTTACCTCTAACTATCCTTCAAGGCATGCACTTTCCTGAAAGACCAAAAGAAAGACTTCTGCCTTCTAAAACCGATGATTAATTGAGCAGCGTGTTTGTTACACATGCATTTGGAGCAAAGCTCCTCTTGCCAGTGACCTTTCTTTTCACCAGGCAAGCAGTTTCTACCATGTCTTTAGGAAAAAGATAGAGTCTATTAGTATGAGTCTTTGTAGGAGGTTATTGCATTCAAGGAGAACCCTTTAGTAACGATGGTCTCTTTGAATGGAGAAAAGCTATTCGGTTCCATTAATAATATCTACAGCTAGATGTACATTGCCTAGTCAGACTCTCAAAAACTAGTGAAATTCATATACTTTCTTCCCACTGTGAACTTACCATTATGTTATATTATGCTGCATAATGCAAGTCAAGACGCAGTCAGGTATAACAGAACTAAATCAGATACAGAGGAATAAACCTGAAAGTAATAAAATTAAAAAGGCAATTCATACTGTAGTCATATGTAAATAAAATATTCTCCATACAGTGAGGTTTTGTCCTATTGATAATTACTGGTAAACATTTGAGTTAGCATTGTATGAGATCACTTAATTTTCCCCCTTTTAATTAAAAACTGAATTGATCCTGTCAAAGCATTCAGACTGTCACTTCCCCAGAAGTCCTAGAGGACTGGCTGTACTCAGGCACCTGAGTCCCTGGGAGAGAGGTACAAGGAGTAAACATCTTTATTTCCTACTCCCTCCCTTTTGAGAAATCCAACAAAAATAGTAGTAAAGCACTTAATAAGGTGCCAGTAGAGAATGTATAGCTGTGCTTTCTCTTCTAGAATTCAGTTATACAAAGGGTCAAAGGTCTTGTTCTAAAAATTTTTGCTGGAATTTAAACAGGCTGTAGGTGTACTACAGATATCTGTTAATCACACGTTCGTGACCTAAATAAAGTCCTGAATCAGCTGATAATTCTGTTCTTTCCTAATTCTGCTCATTTATAATATATATAAAACAGACCTCTAATAAATGTCAACTTTTTGGCTACCCATTCCCAAATGCTCAGTAATGTGCTCTTTGTCCTGTAAATAAAGGATAATTAAAGCATTGTGTCCATCTATTCTAAATGGCATTTAGTTAATTATAAATTTTTTAACTTTATTATTAAAGAAGCCAGTCATACAGAAGAAAAATAAATGAGTTTATTTAAAGCTATGTACATTTAGGATGAACTAATTTACCGTTACTTGAAGTATGTCATTAAATTCCTTATTCTTGAGTACAGCTTTACCCGAGTCAGCTTGTATTAATTAATATAAAGATATATTTTGTGTTACTTGCTTTGGTAAATTTTTTGGTTTCTTTTGTTTTGGTTGTTATTCCACAGTTCGGTGGTCAAGCCTACAGTGATGTGGAACACACTTCAGTCCAGTGCCAAGCCCTAGAAGAAATTGAGTGTGCCGGTCCTAGGACCTTCCTACGAGAAAATAAACCTTGTATAAAGTAAGTATTACTTCGAATGGGGTAGTATGTATTTGGATGGAGGTAGAGCTGTTTCCTTGTCACCTCTTGATGTGACTTTTTCTTTTACTTTAAGTGTTAAAGGGGCAACAGGATTACCACTGTGCATAATCCATGGACAGGGGCAGTGTAGTTATAATAGAGAGGACACTGGACTTAAGACCAGAGGCCATAAGTCCTAAATGTCTCTTTCACCAACTAGCTAAGAGACTCTTTGGGCACCAAGAGTCTCTGTCCCCTCATCTACAAAATGAAGTAGTTGGACCAGAGGATCTAGCTACAGAATTCCTATAATGGGCATAAATCCTGTGAAAATAGCCTTAGTATTCCAGGAATAAAGATTTTATCATGAACAGTATGGGCCTCTCCCTGAAAATCAGTTTATCTTAAAGAATTAGGATTATTTCTGTAAATTCTGCTTGAAGGCACAGAATTTACTTATACCATTGCTAATGAAGAGTCTGTGACTATGTTTAGTGATGTTATTAGAGTAACTGCAATTGAGTATCATTACAGTATGTAAGAGAGAAGTCTTTATGAAGATGTCCCTGTTTTTAGTTGCCACAAGACAGTAAAAAAAAAAAGGTATATGGAGATCAGCATTCATTTAAGGAAGGTCGACACTTCATTAGAGAACTACGTTCAGAAATACAAACTCAGGAGAGGAGCCTGTGCAGGGGATAAATGGGAGCCCAGACTCCACTCCTACCAGGATGCCTATTGTGCTAATGTGCTTGATAATTTCTCGTCCAGTCCAACTCAGCACTTGTTCTTACAGGTCCTCCATATCTTAGCAATTATGCTTTTGAGACTCAAGCCCAGCGGGAATTTTTTAAACACGCAGTACCTGACTATTTAGTCAGAAGCACAGACCTCTTTTCCCTAGATTGTCAAATAAAAAATATGACAACAGCCAACACAACAATAGCTATCCAATGTGAATGAATCAAAATTATATTTTTTTTATATATTTTTTTTTTTGTCAGATTGGCAAAAACTAAAATTTTCTGGTGTACTGAAGAATTTAGTAATTAGTTTATGTGTGCCATGAGATGAAAAGGCTGAAAATTGCTGCCCTAGACCAACAAGAGATCTATTTTGAGGGGGCGGGGGGTGATAAGGGAGTAAAAGGCCACAGGGGGACTGGCTACACCATCTTTCCACTTTCTTTAAATTTATTGATCATTAAGAGTTTTAATTTTCATGTGGCAAACATCTTACTTGTAATTCCTTTTGTCTAGGTATACCGGACACTACTTCATAACCACTTTACTCTATTCTTTCTTCCTGGGATGTTTTGGAGTGGATCGTTTCTGTCTGGGACACACTGGCACAGCAGTAGGGAAGCTATTGACGCTTGGAGGACTTGGGATTTGGTGGTTTGTTGACCTTATATTACTTATTACTGGAGGGCTGATGCCAAGTGATGGCAGCAATTGGTGCACTGTTTACTAAAAAGAGCTGCTGTTATGGTCCAGAGAGGCAAGTCTTCTGAATTCATCTCTACAAGCTCAAAACTCTTCCTTGCTATTAGATCTGACCATTTCTTGCCCTCTTTGGAGGGAATGGGTTTGGTTAGGAAGGTTTCTTTGGACTGTGGATTTTCAGCCCAGATTTTACCTTGCTGATAAGAAATGACAGTGTTGTGGGAACCAAGTTTATACCTTTTCTCACGTACAAAATATAAAGGCCAGCAACTAACTTATAAGCTGTGGAAGGGTTTCTATACTCTTTATTTCTGCACATGGCTGTATCTTCAGTCTTTTGGAGCAAGTGGACCCGACCGAATGAGCAAAGTGAATATTTTTAGCCTTATGCCTTTTGTGACCCTTAGTCTCATGCACAGAACTGAAGCGAAACCAATGAAAATCTTCAGCAGAAGTAGAAATGCTCATGGATTATAATACACACTGAAATTCCAACTTTCTGAATTTAAACTGCAAAATAAATTTTGTCAACCTGGAATGCTGTTTGGGTATTCTCAGTATGTAAAGTGAAACTCAAAATTATATTTGTTTCACTAAAAGCTAGATGATTGAAGTGAACTACTCTATTAATAAACCTTACTGTTTCACCATTGTTATGTTTGAGAAGCAATGTATGCGTAGAAATATAAATATACAAAGAAATAATGTTTCATTCCATTTATGGTTTGAAAGCCAATAGTATCAGACCTGTCTGGGTTAGGATATCCTCTTGGCAGAATTTTCCTATCTAAAAAGTCAAAAGTTTAGAGAGTCCATGTTGTAGGCTGGTAAAAAAGATTTCATACAAGTAACTATAAAACTGTTCTTCATGATTAGGTAGGATAAGGTGAGGAGTATCGTGCTCTTGGAAAGAAAAACAGACTCCTACTTAAAGGATATTATTACTGAGTGCTGGGTAGATTTAGAGTGTCATTCATGGGGAGAAAGACACTAGCTCTTTCTGTCGAAATAAGCCGGTCCCAGAAGCTCTCGCTGTGGTAAATAGCAGTCAGTGTAGAGAAACCAAGCTTTCACATTCCCAAATTACTGGGAATAAAGGAAATGCTTTAAATAATACGTGGTTTTAAAAACTTAGCTCCCATCCTTTTCAATCCAAGTTGAAAACTTAAATACAAAGTAAAAGGAGGACTTTATAGATAAGTCAAATTAAGATTCTGCTATTTGCAATAACTTACAAATTCTAGAAACAGTCAAAGTAGAACTGCTCAAAGTTTAGTTTCATAATAATTGACTTAAGGACCAAGAATTGCAGTTAAAATAACTGTGGATTTGCTCTATCATTATAAAACGGCTTTTCTAAAAGTTTCAGCTTTATTATCCCTGAGTAGTATGATCACTGTTTCTATATTATTAAATGGTGGCAGTAATATAAATATTAGAAAAGATTATTCTGTCTTCAAAGTTCTGTACCACATTGACCTCAATCTTAGGTTTTTATTCATAATCTCTATATTATATGTAAGGCAGTGTTTTTTAAATTATTGGTCATGTGAAACTGGACCCTCTCCACAGAAAAATACACAAACACATAAAATTTTGCATAGATTTTTAAGGGGGTCTAACAGTAGTATACAAAAAAAAAATAAAACAAAATAAAAAGCAAGCTCACTTCTAAGAGAAGTCCAGAAAACAAATTAAAATCTTACCCAAAATAATATACTACCTTAAGCCACAAATTTTGCCTCATTTCACAACTTTCTTGTTAATTTGACTTATAAATCATATCCGTCCTCTGTAGCCACGAACCCTGGCCAAATGTGATACAACCTGAAAAACTGATTGCGTAGGGGAATCATATTAAAAATTTGATGTCCTTGCACTCTGGATTCAGGTTGTTTCTTAATATTTGGGAGATAGACGTGTGTGTGTGTGTGTGTGTGTGTGTGTGTGTGTGTGTGTGTTCATGATCCTTCGCTTCCTGACTCCACCTGTGACCAGGGACCCTCCCTGGGACTGGGGAGAGGGATGACTGTGGATGCTGAGCTCCTGGCTGTGACAGGGCCAGATGAGCTGTTCAAAAAGGTGGTGCCTCACCACTACCTGGGCTCCCTTTGGTCCCAGCTGGACAAGAAGAGCAAGGACCACCTGGCTCCCACTGTCCATGCCACCAACACTCAGTTCAGCAGTGTGGCCAACTGCTTCAAGGACCAGAGTGTGACAGCCAGAGCCAGGGCCAGGGCCCGGTGTGCCATGGGAGAGCACAGGGTCCCTCTGCAGAATTGTGGAAACTCCTTTTTTGTTGTGGAGGACAAGGGTTCCTTTCTTCCTCAAGCCAGCCAGCTCATCCCTACAAAGCCAAGCTCCTTTGGTCTGCACTGCACTTCAAGGGGCGAACACCCTCCTGCTCAGGGACCAGGCACCCCAGGGGATGCCCAGACTTTGGCCCAAATGGCCAGACCCAGGAGGCAGGGCTGGGTGCACCATGGGACCCCCACTCTGTGTGTGTGTGTTATATCCAGTTTGTGGCTATAGAGAATTTTTAAAATACTAAAGTGTCCTTCTGTCAAGGTCAAATTAGAAACTCCTGTTTTTCAGTTGTTCCTTTCTTTAAATAAAATTTTATCAGCTTCCCAAACTTCCTGGCACCACATCCTTCTTCCACTTGTTTAGTAAAGCTTCTTAGCAGTAGTAACACTCTCATCCTAATGGTCCCCTAGTGTGTGTCTGTGTCTGTGTCTGTGTCTGTGTCTGTGTGTGTTTAAGCATTCATATTCCTTTATAAGAAAGAGATCCTAAAACCATTAGTCATCTTTGATACATCTTCAATACAAACCAGGTAATATAGCTTTGGTTTTGTTAGATAATTTCTCTTTAAAGCAAGATACTTAATCGATTATTTCAGGTGTAATTGTCAGGACCAAAGTTTGACTTCCCCGACGAACCATGATGGAAAGAGAGTCATTGTTCTTAACAGCTTCAATAACATCAGTTGTGGTGGTAACAGGTTGCCCATTTATGCTGACAATTACGTCGTGGTCTCTCAACCCAGAGCTGGGAGGGGGGAAAAAAGGAGCATGAAACTCAGAGTTTTATTTATCCCAGCTAGAATTTAATGTCTGTTTCTTACAGCACTACTATTTTTCTGGTAGAAAACATACCAACCAGAAAACCAGAAATAGCCCCAGTCCTTTCAAATATGAGGACTGTTCTAAGATATGCTGTGAAATAACCTGGAGGACAGCAATCCTATTTACCTTTATAAAATTAATATTCTACCACAATGAAGTGTAAGAAGGTTACTCCTCCCAAATATTGGATTTGGTTTGGAATAGGAGTTTAGCTTTTAATTTCTATTAATCTCTGACCTCTCTTAACCTCAAGCATACTCCCAGTCTTACAAGCAACACGAAAAGCCCAAGCAATACATTTTTTCCCCAGACAGCTACACTCTGGTCAGTTTGATTTTGACAGCCTACTTTGCCCACCTTCAGCCACACTTTACGGAACAAGAGAGTTTGTTGAGCTACACTATTAAAAGCTCTGCTCCCAGTAAGTCAAAAACTAATCAACCTTCCACATCTAAATATTTAAGGCCCTGGTTCTAGACTCCTTTTCCCCAAAGGTGTAACTGTATTCAGTCCTCTTTATATTTGCTTCACATAGAATGTATATCTTAGAAATAGAAACCACCTCCAACACTGTCGTAAATATATAGCCATGCTGTTGATTTGTCTTAAAGTCAAAAATAGGCTGGAAGAGGAACATAAAATTAAATGACTCCAGGACACATCTTTTAAGAGAAATGGGAAGCCCAAGGAAGAAGAATATGGAGGATTACCAAGATATGTCCAGTTTGTTTAAAAAAAGAAAAGAAAGAAAGAAAAATGTAAAGCAAGAGGATGTGAAGAGAAGTTTGAAGGCAGATTGAGTTAAAAGTATGGAAAGCCTTTAGAACAAGGTTAGTTCAAGAAGATGACTGGGACAGTGCACAAAGAAAGAACTTAATTCATGGTAGTTCTGTGAGTGGAAAAAGAAAGAAACCTGCAAATTGTTACTGAGTGCAAACTATGTACCAAATACGAGGAAGTGAGGCTCAGACAGGATAAATGTCCCACAGTTTATAAAAGGCTAAAGTAGGATTTGATCCCTGGTCTTTCAGACTTGAAAACCCATCTTCTTGCCACTCAATCAGTCTGCCCCTCAGAAGCAAGAAGAGCAGCCACAAAAGCAGGATAATAGAGGGGCTAAGTTAGGTTCCACTTCCCTGCTATCTGACTGACTGTGTGACTCTGTCCTCTGCACCACAGCTGCTGCTTCTGTAAAATAATACCTATATCATAAGACTACATTGGGCTCAAGCCAAGTATGTAAAACACTTCAGATGGTGCCTGACTTATAGTAAGGGGTTAATAAATGCCAGCCTTTATTTCTATAATTATTGTGATTATTATTAGATATCAGTGGATAGAACCAAAACAGATTTCTGGTTTAGCTGTGACATCAACCAATCAGTTATTTTCGCATTTTAATGTGCATCCAAATCATGAAGATCTAATTTAAAATGCAGTTTCTGATTTGGTGGTGGGCCTGCCATTCTAATGAGCTCCAGTGGATGCTGATGCAGCTGGTCCACAGACCCCGTCTGAGGAGCAAGAACTTGGAGAGCTGAAAGAAATAGCTTTGGCCTTGAACCAGAAGTTAAAAATGGGGGGGGGGGGGGGGGGGGGGAGTCTAGAAAATCCTGTGACAAGCCAAGTTTAGTAACATGAGACCTAACACTTAGCTATTCTGAACAGGTAGCACCCTGCAGTTCCTTGCCCCCTACTAAAGAGAGTTATCATAATCTAAACAGATGATTGAGCTCTTGAAAAACAACCATAGTAAAAGAGATCCAGAAGAATAATTGTTGGACAAGCCACCTCTTCCCTCGGCAGTTAGTGTAAATGCTTGAAACAACAGTCAAGTCATCTGGAGCATCTTCTTTGGAGAGCTACTCTAACCTTTGCTTTATTCACTTCATGTATTCCTTTGTTGATTTGTTTATTTACTTAGTGCTGCCCTCTGATACTGTCATCTAGAATTCAAAGATAAAAGTATTTTAAAATGTGTTCTTATACTTTTGACCTTTTGGATTCTTTGGATTCTTAATAACTAAAGTATTGAAAGAGTAGACTTGGAGATCCTAGCAAAATTAATTTAAATTTAGGCTGTTATATCATCATTCTTGGCCTAAAGAGAACAATCCCCTTCCCAAAAAGGAGGCGGGGGAGGACCCTTACAGTACACAAGTCTAAATTAGCATTACTATCTAATAAATATGTAAGGCAAGACACAGGTCATAAGTAATTTTAAATTTTCTGGTAGCCACATTTTTTTCACAAAATTTTAAACAGATGAAACCAATTTTAATAATCTTATTTAACTCAATATATCTAAATTATCATTTTAACATGTAATATTTTAATAATTATTACCATGTATTTTACGTTCTGTTTTAAGTCTTTGAAATCTATTAGAAATGCCCTGGCTGGTTTGGCTCAGTGGTTAGAGCCCATGGACCAAAGAGTCACGAGTTCAATTCCAGTCAAGGGCATGTACCTCAGTTGCAGTTCGGTCCCTGGCCCTGGTCAGGGTCCTGCGGGAGGCAACCAATCAATGTTTCTCTCTCACATCAATGTTTCTCTCTTTCCCTCTCTCCCTCTCTATCTGAAGATAAAGAAAAAATATCCTCAGGTGAGGATTTTTTTTTTTAATCCACTAGAAACAACACACAACCATAATATCTTATGCAAGGATTAAAGTGAAAGGCAGTCCTCCCCCACAAACCCACCCCCCTCAGAAAGTATGTTTAATGGAAAAATATTTTACATGCTTCTAGTTTCTTTATTTAAATAAATTTAAATTAAGTAAAATAAAAACTTTGGTCCATCGGTCACACCTGCCACATCTCAAGTGTTCAACAGCCACGTGTGGGTAGGGGCACGGTACTCAACAGCCGAAGTCTAGATCCTAAACATGTTTCCCACGGCGCGCATTTAGCAAGAACAGAGGAGGCTGGGCAGAGGCCTGAGCTTCTCTTACCTTTCAGCAGCTGTTCCTTGAATCACCTCATATACAAAAACTCCAGAACTCAAAACAGGGAAATCTGGGTCTTGCCTTTTCATTTCTTGAAGAAGGCTAAGAAAAGCGAGAAGAGTTTCCCCATCAGGTTAAGAAGCACAGTGAACTGATCTCCTGAGCCCCAGGCAAAGCCTCCAGATCTCAGTAAATATTCTGTCTGTTCTCTCAAGACTCAGAGGGGCCAGAGAGGATTCCATCAAGTGGGTCACACTTATTCCTTCTTGGTGGTGCTCTGTTTTTTCTATGCAAAGCCTAGAACCATTGGATTATAAAATATAGGCACAGTAAAAGAAACTACTGAAAAGTACAGTGATTGCTGGTACATCAATAGCACCTTTGGCTACAAGAGGACTCAGCTGTGAACCAAACATTTCAGTTTCCCAGTCAGGACTGTCCAGCTATAACTTTTGCTTCTGAAAACTCAAACATGTTCAAATCCATGCTTACTTCATAGTGAGGGGCAGCATTCGCAGACCCAGGTATTTCCTTTGTGGAAGAGCCATTCCTGGAAAGGAAAATTATAATGTGTTACCAACAACAAAACTCTCCTCTCAGCAGATCATAAAAGACACTGGAATCACAGAAGACCCTTTCCATCATAGGTGCTCACTCAGGCTGTGCCTCAGAGACCCTTTGTCATTAACACAGACACTCCTCCCACCCACCTCCCCACCTCTACTCCTCGGGGTCCTTCCCACAGTAGTTCAATCCAAATATTTCTGGGTACAATTCATGCTGCTTTTGTGCCCAGTCCCCATATTGCCGCCCGAACCACCACGACAGGAACTCAGTATTCGACAGAACTGTCTCAGCAGTACATCAAGTTCTTCCAAAAACATACCTGGGGATTAGAAAGTCCTCACTCCCCTTACCTTTTAACTGGCGCTCATGGAATTCCGCCAGGAACTGTCTAATTCGATCTGAGGGAATTGCAAAGGAGATCCCCGCTGTCACCTTCAGTGTGTTTATGCCAATCACTTCACCATCCTGGTGGGAGAGAAGATGGCATCAGTCACCAAGCTGTGCAAACTGAACAAATAAGGAGTGAAGCGAGTCCCTTAGGGTCAGAGTATAGGGGCCAGCGGAAATGTGTGATTATTCAGTGGAGACCAGTGGATGCTACCTTAGAGGGCAAAGAGTGTGGTAGGTCAGCAGAGGGGACCTACATGTGAAAATTCCTAATGGGAATTTTTTTTTTAATCTTGAGCTCATTTTTTCCTTCGCTGAATTACATTGATTTTAAACGTGAGCCACAGTTTGTTATTTGACCCAGAGACGAAAACAAGGAGTATTTGCCTTTTCATTCCTTAAATGAAACTAAAAATAAACATGGCAAAGGCAAAAAGCTGTTAGATTTTCAGCAACACTTCAATGAACTCTTCAGAAGAATTAGTAAATTGATTTTAGGAACAAAGCTCTACTAAGCCAAAGCTATGAAGTGAGAAATACCTTCCTCTTTGTGCACTTCATCATCCCCTAGCTTTTATTAGGTAATAGAAAGGATTTTAAAATCTTATTATTTAATTTGATGTTTAATCCTATTAAATGCAGATTATAATTCAGTAGGTTTGGAGTGTGGCCTGAAATTCAATCCAAATATTTCTGGATACAATTCATGCCTGGTTTTGTGCTTAGTCCCCCTGTCAGCCCAGCTCTAGTAAACTCATTGTCAACTGGAGAAAGAAGGCACAAAAAATTGCATTCAAAGTTATAAGTAAAAACGCTCAATAACTTTACACACAATTAATCCTCCTACAAGTAAGTGTAATGTGTAAAGATGAACCAAAACCAATCAGCTCACAAACTCAGCATGAGCTGTGTCAAAGACCATGGCACACACATGTTTTCACATGTGTTTGAGCAACAAGAAGTGCTGGCATTTCCACTAGAGAGACTGAATACGTTTAGTGATTAAAACTGTGACGGAACAATGGATTCGTGTTGCGGCGTTTCTGTCATCTGTAGGTGGGTCAAGACTAAACACCTGGACAGACCGCATCGTGAAATTAGCATTTTTGGATGAGAGACAGTTCTACATATGTGGCAGCAGGGAGTCTTCAAGGATATACATTACACAGTACAGTTGGTCATTTGACATAAATTTGGGTTTAGTACCTAGGACTTTCGTTAACCAGCCAGTGAAAACAGAAAGCATGTTGAAGAGATGTAAGTAACGTGCAAGTAAACCTGGCTCTCTCAGTTGGATGACACCACACACCAGGATGACAAATCTTAAATTTTCCTCACCATTTGCTTAAGATGCAGTCATAGAAAAGCATCATACCACAGATCTCTGCACTAGGATTATTCTGCACCATGGAATTGGTAAAGTCTTTAAAAGGAAGAGACATGAAGCAGCAAGGAAAGTGGCCACTTACCAAGTTCACCAGAGGCCCCCCAGAATTCCCGTGCTGAAGAAAGAATTTGAAAAAGCCGTCAGTACTTTTCTCCTTGTCAACTATACATAGTTCCTATCAGGTTTACTAAAAGCAGCCTGCTCTAGTGAGCCCCTGTTCCCCCAAGGCAGGCAAAGTTGTGCCCCCATCATTATAAACACTGAAGTCACTTCAGGTAAAGAATTATAGTGAAAGGACCACCACTTCCTACAGCAGTGGTGACCTCCACAACAGACCCTAACAGACCCATCCAATATCATGGATGCATTATTTATTATATGAAACAGACTGAACTCTAACAACATGGCATTCCATCCCTCTCATATGGATCCAACTGAACTCTGGACATCCCCAAAAGGCCAAAAGGAAAGAGGGCACTCTCAAGTGCTCCTCACTATACTGCCAGTATCGTATGGGTTCACAATGGCCCTCCCAGTGACTTACATTAATTATCGCATCAGTCTGGATATAGTCCATGTCTGAATCCTTCAGCCCCAGTTCTTTGCCCCCTCGCTGTGTAGTGCTGACAATTCCTGCAGTCACTGTGTTCTGCAGAGAAAATGGGCTGCCCAAGGCCACCACGAACTCTCCAGCCCGAAGGTCAGATGATCTTCCCAACAGCAATACAGGAAGGTCAGTCTGCACATGGGCAAGAAGGGATGAGGAGGACAAATCAAGAACAGAATCAACCAGTGATTGTGTACAACACATATATGACACAGGCTTTGTAATTTTGGCCTTTATAATCCAATAATCACCCACAGAAACTTTCACTTGTTAAGATGATCAGGATCATCTCTAAAATCTAAAAGTATTGCTTTGTATAAATTACTATAAATAAACCACAAGTGAAGTAACTGATGAACATAAACTGACATTAGCAATTTATTTCACAGATCCTGCTCCAATGTTTACAAAGTTAACTAGCCACAAGCAAAGGAGATCACCCAGAGCAGCTCTTCTCAAACTTGAATGTTCACAGGAATCACCTGGAGATCTTAAGAAAATGCAGATTCTAATTCAGTAGACCTGGCTAGGGTCTGAGATTCTGCATTTCAAAAAAATTCTTAGATGATGTCAATGCTGCTAGTGTGCAGTCCACACTTGGTATAACAGGACCTCAAAGTGTTCCTTAGCGGCTCTGAATTCACTGCAATCATTCATGGTACTCTAAGACAGTACTCTAAGAGAAGTAACTTCCCCAGAAGCAGCATCTGTTGAAGAAGGTGGTGAAGGAGAGAAAAATAGACTGCTGGATAGTTCATCAAAATTGTTAGGGATGTACACAGACTGGCTGGAAGAAAATAAACAAAAGAGGGAATAAACAAACAGAAAAGGAGGGCATTAGAAAACAACATACACCAGATGAAAAGATGTGTGAGTGGAAGTGTGGTAGAGAAAAAAGTATGAGCATATTGATGAAAATCCCCAAATATGCAGACTCTGATTTAGCTCTCTATTACTCACATTTGGCTCAATCTTAATCAGTGCAAGATCCAATTTATGGTCAATGTCCTTGACTGTGGCTTCATACTGGACCCCACTCTGGAGCTCCACCTGGATTCGCTGCCGGTTGGTGAGGACATGGGCATTGGTAACAATGAGCCCATCCTCAGACACTATGAACCCAGAGCCACTGGATGCAGGAATATCCTCCATGCTGTGAGGTGACCTGTCTCAGCAAGATAACAGTGTAAGCAGAGGACAGGAAAGTTGGGTGTTCCACCACAGTCTGGAAACGGGAATCTCACATTATCAAGCATACCTCCAGCACAGTTTTCTCAGACATTTAACTTTTCCTTGTCTGTTTGCATTTTCTCCATGTGTAATTGGACTCTGCATGCTCAGTGGCCTGGCCATCTCTTGTGAATGTCACTAAGAGCTGATCCAACTCTCCTTTTCCAGGGACACTCTCTTCTTCAGAGCTGGTCAGAGCAGCAACCCTCTGCTTCAAGGAGGCCTGACCTAATCACAATACTGTGGGCAAAGGTGGGTCTAGTGCCAAATCACCAAGGACCCAGGCAGGGAGGGAGTCCAGGAAGTCTGGTTCCTGTTTAGGTTCCGCTACTAACTGGCCTTGTGAGGGAGGATTTCCTTCCATGCCAGCGAGGGGGCTGAGCAAGATCACCCAGATGCTTTCTAGCTCTTGCACCTGACCTTCAATTTTGCCTATGGGAAATGAGGGAGAGAGAGACCCCAGCCACCTAGGTGCGGAGGTACCCAGATTCGGAAGTCAGAATCCTTATCCCTTCAACGACTTGACCAGGTTGCTGGACCGCTTTGAGCCTCTCCGAGACTTTTAGCACCACGTGGTGGCTGTAATGCGGTAGCGCTGAACCTGGAGCAGAATATCAGCGGCAGGTGGCCGACCTCCTCCAACCTCTTTTACCTGCGAAACAGCTGCAAGTGAACCACAGATGGCGCCACCTTCTCAACCACCGCTGCGATGAAGTTGTAGTTGCTCCTGAGCCAGCCTGCGCTTCTGGTCCCTGTGAAGAAATGCTCCATTCGTGGGAATGACAGGGCCCTCTTCCCCTGACACTCTCGGGGGTCTGACCTCAAATCAGTCTCTCCCCTGCGTCTTTCTCCACCTTTCCTCCCTCCTTTTTCTCTCTTCAATCTCCACCGTTCTGCTTTTTCCATGCGGGCCCGTAAGGACACGCCCTGAAGAAACCAGACCCGTCATCCCGGTTGTGTAGGGGGAAATAGAAAGGAAGGGGACACTTAACAGGTGTGGGGAGGATTTTGGGGGGAAAGCCACATGGGAACCGGAAAGGAGACACCTAAGGGGAGATGGAAATCGGGAACAAGGAGTGGAATCCCCCAGCAGTGCCCTGAGAGCGTGCGGCCCTGGCACTCACCTAGATCCCCACAGTCCCCCTTCTGCACCGGCAGGGCCGGGAGCGCGCCACGGCGGCGTGCTGCGCGGTTCTCAGCGCGGAGCGCGCATAGGCTGGGGTAGGTGCGCCCGTCACTGCCGCACACCGCTGCCCCAGTGGCCGGGCAGCCGCAGGTGCCCAGCCGGGTGCCACCCAGGCGCCTGGCGTTGAACGGCGCCTCGCACTGAAGCCCCGGGGCACAGGGCCGGCCGAGCAGCCCGCCGCAGGCCTCGCCCTCGGCCCCAGGGCACACGCGGCAGCAGCGGCAGCGGTCCAACACTGGCGTAGCCCCCGCGGAGCAGGTGGGTAGCGGAGGACAGCGCATTGGCTCACAGGTCGCAGGGCAGAATGGAGAGGGCCAGGTCCTCCGAGCCTCCACCCTGGGAACCGGCATCGGGGGCAGCAGCAGCCACAGCAGGAAGAATTGTCCAAGGCCAGCTGGTGGAAGCAAAAGTCTAGTCATCCTGCTCCTTTCTTCCTCCCACTTTTCCAAATGCTTTCCTCTGGACCCACAACCACTTTTAAAAGAGCAGCACTCTCCAGACTAGGGATCCGCCTCCACCAGTCCCAGATTTTAAGGGGCAGAGCCTGGCAGACCTCTCCACGTACACACCCATACATCTTCCCACCACCCATCCCTCCTCGAGGGCCACATCCACCCCCAGGCAATGAGGAGGTCCCTAGCCACCCTGAGCAGGGACCTACTTTGTGAAATCTATAAAACCAATAGGGGCAAACTGACAAGAGCGATCACCCATGGTCTGCGTTAGGAAAACACACCGTATTTTAGTATTTCACATGGTTTTATTACAAAACAAGCAACAAAACAGTTTTAGAAAATTATTTTTTGCTACATACCAATTCAGAGATCACATAAAATGAGCATGACAGTTCCCATGCACTCAGCTCAGGGCTTACAGCTAGTGCATTTCACAGCTGAAACATACTGGTTCAAAATAAAAATCATGCCACACCTTCCTAAGCAGTAGGAAAAGGGATGAACAGGTCAAACTCTACCTAGAATGAGTAACTGTAATTGACCACCGCAGGCAAAATCACAGAAAGGGAATAAGGGGAAAAATGACATTGGTAGAAAAAATTTAATAAACCTGTTCATTTCTGACATGTTCAAAGTTTATAAATGATGCTGATTTGGGAAATTTTATCTCCAAAATATTGTTACCTCCCTATGCCTATTTATCTGGTTCACAGCGAAAACAAACATCAAATCCCACTGATCCACTACTGAACCTGCTGTTTCTTTACTGGGTCCTTTAGCCTATGTCAGAGCAGTTATACTCAGGAAGGGGGAAAAATCTTTTGCTACTCAGGAAGGGGAAAAAATCTTTTGCTACAAGTGAACTACAAAGCTGGACCTTAAATCTACTCTTTCTCGTGGGAGTCTTCCAGCACCCTACCCAGAAACAGATATGTAATTCCAACATTTTGACCTGAGGTCAGTCTACTCAATGTTTGTTTATGATGTCCTACAGTATGCAAAAGGCCCAACTATATTGACCAACCATCAACTGACTTGAGATAGCAAATCCCTAAGCTTTCAATTAATAGTACATGGTAAATAGTTCAGCTTTAGGGAATACAACTTGAAATACTGTTACATCTAGTGGGTCAAGACACCATCAAAAGTCTTATAAAAACAGTACAACTCAGAGAAGTTTTTTATTCCATAACGAAAATGCAGTACCTTTTTTTTTTAGTTCCTTTATTTTTTTAAACTCTGATTTATTCCAGAGCCTATGCACTTAACTACTAACCTAATGCATCCCCATCCTATTTTTTCCATTTGGTTCCATTTTATATATTTGAAACCAAATGTTTTGCTTGTACATGTACCATCTTGGGCTCACAACTGTAGTGACATTAAAAGACTGTTATGTGAAACTGGCCAGAAGGTAAGAAATATGGACACACAAGGAATTCTGAAATAAGGTTTGGAAATGAGAATGCTTTTAGGATTCATTGAAGATAATTATATTTATCTGGTATTGGGACCACATTAACAATGGAATTCCCAAGTAATTGCCAACTAGAGTCCTTGTTTCCCCCCTATCATGATAATGCAATTTGGATTTATAAATACGTTTAACACATTCTCAAAAAAGACCATACCAAATAAGAAACATATCAGCTTATTATGATGACCAATTAATTTAGCAGTAGTAAATCTAGCAGAGAGTTTAATTTTAAAGAGAGAAGTGGAGATTTTTATTATATATATATATATATTTTTTTGGTACGTGCTCCTAGCAGGAACCGAACCCAGGACTCTCTGGTCCGCAGGCCGATGCTCCAACCGCTGAGCCAAACCGGCCAGGGCTATTTTTATCATTTAAACACCAAAAGATGGCAACTTTCCATGAGTTAGGGAATGTTTAAAGAGATCTCAGAAGTCCCTAATTTATTTTCATTAATTCAATATCATTGATTGAGCACCTTCTTTGACCTAGCCAAATAATTTTCTTGAGGAAAACTGGAAGATGAAGCCTAAGACAGAGAGCTTTAAGAATGTGAAATGACTTCTTTAAAGCAGACTCCTTGAAGTATGTTGTAACCTTGATCACTCACAAATAAATAATTCCCAAACCAAGGATTTCTAAGGAAAAAAGTATACAAGTCTGAAGAGAAGAGGGGAGAGGGGAGAGGGGAGGGGAGGGGAGGGGAGGGGAGGGGAGGGGAGGGGAGGGGATGAGGAGAGATCCAATAGTAGATTTCTTTATTTATTCCAGGACTACTAGGCCAAACAACTGAAATGAAGATTAGATCCATCACAGAGCAGTCAAGAATAGTTCTTAACATGACATGGACTTCAAGGAAACGATGGTTCTTGAAAGGAACATAAGATTTCCCTCAAGTCACTAAGGATTTTCTGATCACATCTTTTCGCCTCTGCACTCGATTTGGACATAGACAATGGAAGGGATTTATTTCAGTAAAAATGCTTCTCTGTGCCTCTTCTGCAAGTCATTAATTTTTTAATTTAAAGATATAATAAATTGATCTAGCTGATAAAAGTTATGGACAGAAATGAGTTATTGTTTCTCTCCCATTAGGGAATCCTGATAAGTTCCTGATGGCAGTTCACCATATAAGCTGGACAGACAGATCATCCCAGAAATAGTCTCTTTTTTGCCAAATGGAAGAAGGTACACTCTGAAATTTGGGTGGGGAATGCAATCTATGCTGTTCTACCTGAGACATCTCTAGTCAGCAATGCATTGCCTCTAAATTAATGTTTCTATGCAGTTTCTATTTTATTAAAAATATAAATATCTATCAACATTATCTTTGAATCTCTCTGCTCTTAAGTACGTAGAACCTCGTCAGATTACAAGATCGGATCATGCAAGTACATAAGGCTTCATTCAGAAAACAACACAAAGAATAGAAAGAAAGCAAATCTGCCAGAGTATACGATATGACAGCATGTAAACTTAGACTGCTATTGGCCTATTAAAAAAGAGCTGTGAGGCAAGGATTTAAGATAAACTGTCTTGGCTAAAACAGACCTTTCCTTCTGTCTGGAGAACATGGATCAAAACAACTCAGCTGGACGAACTCTAACCCATCTCTTCCCAGCACCTGCTTCAAAGCAAATCTAAAACTCTATAATAGAGATCTGATCTATCACACAAGTGGATTACCATACAAATATCAACCCTCCATACATTCCAACTAATACCATAGCAAGGGAAATGTCTGTTCTGTTCTCAACAGTCAAAACATTTAACACTGATAAACCCATCCTTGGGGCAGAACACAAAAACCGGGTGGGTAGGTCTGTCATTCACACTGACCGTATGTGGGGTCAAAGAACATCTAAACAAGAACGGGGTAATTCCCCAAATTGACTGATGCACTGAATGAATCATTCCCCATTCCTTACAAGAGGTCCCTATTTCTTCCTCTAAGGAGGTCCCGTGTGGGGGAGCTGCCCTGGTAGATCAGCCGCCAGATTTTAACACCTCCCCTCGGAATGAATCCCAGTCATGCAGAGCCTGGGTCTTCCACCATTCCTCCCTCCTTTCGGGTGGGTGAGTTACCACCTTCTACTTCACAGCCAAACTTCAACCAATGATAAAACCAGATGACTGACTGGTTCTGGCCTGTTTGGCTCAGCAGTTAGAGTGTTGGCCGGCTAACTGAAGGGTCTCGGGTTCAATTCCGGTCAAGGGCACATGCCTGGGTTGCAGGTTCGATCCCAGTCCCAGTGAGGGTCCTGTGGGAGGTAACCAATCAGTGTGTCTCTCTCAACATCAATCTCTCTCTCTCTCTCTCTCTCCCTCCCTCCCTCCCTCCCCCCCTTCCACTCTCTCTAAAAATCAATGGAAAAATATCCTATCCTTGGGGGAGGATCAACGAAAAAAAGTAAAGAAAAAAATAACAGATAACTGGCCTAAGAGTCTGTGCCTGTCCTGAAAACAAAGGGAAGGAACTAAAACTAGGACAAGGAAATAAAACTTGGTTAGGTACAAAATTGAACTTCCAACCTTCTCTCATCAGGACAACCTTGCAATAGCGGAATAAGAGGAAACCTGCTCTCCATTGAGCATGCCTAAAGGTCTAACCTAGTGATTTCCCCCAATTAAATACACTGCACTGACATTTTTTATTAAAGCCAGTTGGAGGGGTCCCTCCCACAAAGCATCCACAGGAATAGGAGTGGCAGGAAAGCTTCTGACTGTCCTCCAACAGACAGAGAAACTGAGTCATGGCCTCCTTTTCTTAAGTCCTCCCTATTCCTCCCTCCCTGGACATGATGCCTTATCACACATCAGAAGTCCGTATGTTCTCATCATCAAGGTTAAACATAAATGGTTTCTCCTTGGGATGCTGGGGCTCCGATCGGTGCCTTATCCGGGAGCCAGGCAATACCCCAGAAGTATTGCTCTCCCCAAGTCGAGACATGAACAAAGAGTCCTCAGGAGTCTCTTCAGCTGGATGTAGCTTTTCCCCGGCCTGGGGGACAGGTGTCCAGGGTTGCCAGGAGGAGGCCACAGAGGGGGCTTTGCAGAGGGCTTTTTTCTCTTCCACAGTTGGCCGTCCTCTGTAGAAGACAGAGTTGGGCCCACCCGAGAGGCTGGAGGTTCCAGAGCGAGTCAAAGAAATGGATCTTGAAAAGGACATTTCCTACAAAAATAAAAGGGGAAAAAAACAAACAAAGGAAAGTAAGGACTTGCCTGACAATATATATCCAAAGCCCCAGGAAAAGTACCCACCCAGGATCACCACCTCATGGGTCCAGAGACACTTGTCTACAGAAATCCAATACATTCAATGGGATTCACTCCAGACTTGTCAAGGTCTGCCTAACAGGAAGATGTGTAACATACCAGAAACTCTGTTTCTCCATCCAACCCTACCTCACCTCCTCTAACAACCCAAACTAAAAAATAAAAATGTGTACCCGTTAGTCAAAAGAGAAAACAAGACAGCCTGGAGCTTCGGTTGGGACCAGGCTGCCTGCCTATATCACCAAATAAAACCTGCTCACTCTAGGACAACCATGTCCAAGTTGACAGTGACTATATAACAGAAAGGAAGTGACTTACTCTGGGCTGGCACTTGAGGGCCTGGACAGCTGCCCTGATCTCCTTAATCCAGCTGTGCATGTCTTCTGGACTGTCCGCCTGCAAAACACCCACAGCACTTACACAAACATTTTGGGCACTATGATTTCAGCTTTCAAGTCTCTGACTCAGTTCTAAGTTCATGAAATCACACCATTAGAGCTGGAAGAATCTCAGAGATCATCTAGTCCAGTGGCTTCAGGCTTTTGAGGACATTTTTTCCCTGCAAAATCATATTTGACACTTCATAAATAAAACAGCTCAAAGTGGAGCTGATCTGCAGTGGGGCAGAGGTCATGAGGGAGGAGCGAGCTTAGAGGCCCATCCCCCATCCCTCACCCCCTTCTGGAACACAATTAGCCTGGTCCAGTTTTATAGGAAATGATTTCTAGAGAATAAAAATGAGGCCCAGAAAGTCATTTATGGTTGGTCCAGATTACAGTTCTCCTGTCTCCGAAAGGCTATCTTTCCATTACAGATATCTGAACAGAATAATCCCATTTTTAACTCCAGTCCCATTAAAGCCAAATCCTCTACAAAGCCTCCCAGATCTATATTATCTCCGAGCAGGGCTTCTCTCAAAGCACGAGCTACTTGGGTCTGTCTTGACTCTCCAACCAGGCCTTGGAGTTGCTAGACTTGGAGCACTAAGCTTAACATGTAGGAGGACACTGCTGAGCAGTTAAAAAATATTTTCTCCAGAAATACCTACCAAGCCCAGAAGGGGGCAGCAGCGGCTCTCTGAAGAAAGTAAGAAAATCTAGAGGCAAAGGCACAGCAGGTGGAGTACTGGGAGTTCTGTTTTCCAGCCTTATAGAGGCCCAGCTGAAGCAAACCCGCAAATGTTTACTGAGGCCTTACTCAATATCACACATGGCATCAAGGGCTGGGCACAGAGATGGGACAAAGACTGAATCCTTGACCTCCAGAAATGTATACTTGTTAATCCCTCTCTGTCCTTCTGGGCCTTCCCCAAATAGTTCCACCCAAAATAACAGGCATGGAAAAAAAAAAAATCACAAGCACGCATTTGCATGCCTGAGCATACATATATGCAAACACCACACCCAGACTGCAAAGTTCTCCACATACACCTCTCACTTTTCCCATCCCCAAAATGACTCTTTCTCTTTGTGTTATATCAAGATAATACATGATCTTCTTTTTTTAATCCTCAAACTTCCATCCCCACCCCTTTCTGTCACACCAAGCCAACCTTCCTTGGTTAGATATGTACAGGAGAAACTTGCAAGGGAAACGGTGTCACACCCTGCACACTGGGTCAAAAACATGTAGCTACAAGTGCCCGCAGGCAACAGCTCTCACATGTTAGAGCTGCAAATGTACCTGCACCCTCTCTCTCCTGGGCTTTTTCCAGTAATTTGACAACCTGGTGATTCCCCAAGAAAAAGACAAAGCCATCCCTAGTCCAAAAATATAACCAGGGCAAGAACTCCAACATTCTTCCAGAAGATATTTTACTAATATCAGAGCTAGCCTGTCTACAGATAGAACTATTGGGAGAATAAACTCTTGCAGGTAAAGCAATGTGAACAGTGTCTGATACACAGAAAGGGCTTTGTGTTGTGTGTGTGTGTGTGTGTGTGTGTGTGTGTGTGTCTTTTCTTTTATTTATTTATTTATTTATTTATTTATTTATTTATTTATTTTTTAATCCTCACCCTAGGAAATTTTTCCATTTTGTTGTTGTTGTTGTTCAGATAGAGATAGAGTGAGAGGAAGAGAGAGAGAGAGAGAAAGAAACATCAATGTGTGTGAAAGGGACACATCGAGTGGTTGCCAACCCGCACGACCCAACCAGGGCTGGGGACAAACTGCAACCGAGGTACATGCCCTTAGCAGGAACCGAACCCAGGTCTCTCTGGACCACAGACCGACACTCTAACCGCTGAGCCAAACCGGCCAGGGCCACAGAAAGGGCTTTATAAGTATTAGTTATTATTTTATTATTATTATTATTATTATTACTACTACATATGAAGGACACATATAAAGCCTTAAACTCCAACATTATAAATATGTTCACCACCCTCTATGAGACTTTTTTCCCCTCAATCTGCAGGCAATTCCTACCTAAAGAATCAAATAAGATAATATATTTGAATGAAAAGAAAGGTTGTTTTGAATTGGAATGAGATGGAGGTAATTAAATCGTCCAGTGGTAGAAAAGCATTTCTTAGAGACTTTCCTTTTGGGCAAGGAGAAGGTGATTTGATAGGGGAAACGTTAGAAGACAGAGGGGAAGAAGAATGGGAGCTGAGGAAGAGACATAGGTCTCCCACATCACACAGGGATCCAGGATTCTCACTGAGCAAGATCCCCATGCTGACCATCCAATAATTTGTTTCCAGGGCTGTTAAGCTACTTCCACTCCTTCCATCACCCTCGCAAACCCCACATTCATGGCAAATTTTACTCCCATAAGCCACAGGCCACTGTCTGATTGTCCTTTGAGACCTCACCAACAAACCCTCACATATTTTCTGGGAACTATCACACAACTAGCTTAGGTGTCTTCCACCCAGCCTCCACTTTGTAAGGAATCACTGAATCACAGAAATCTAGGAATCACCAGACTTAACATCTGAGGACTCAAGCACAAGAATCAAAATCCTCTAAAACACATTTTAATTGTTTTCAACTTTCTCTAATACAACCAATGCTACTATTCACACCTCTGTGCATAAAGCTTTCTCATACTACGATTCTCCAGCTCCCAGGGAAATTACTAGATAAAGAGTATGCAGCCCTGGCCGGTTTGGCTCAGCGGTTGGAGCGTCGGCCTGCAGTCCGGAGAGACCTGGGTTCAGTTCCCGCTAAGGGCATGTACCTCAGTTGCAGTTTGTCCCCGGCCCTGGTTGGTTGTGCGGGTGGCAGCCACTCGATGTGTCCCTTTCGCATCAATGTTCCTCTCTCTCCCTCCCACTCTACCTGAACAAAAAATGGAAAAATGTCCTCGGTTGAGGATGATAAAAAAAAAAAAAAAAAAAGAGTATGCAACCCTTTCAGGCTCTTACATTGGGCCAGAAGCGTTTCCGGCCAATTATACGAAAATTTCATTTGCCGACAATATATTATTTTTTTTACTTGCACCCTTGCTAGAACTAAATACTACAATTTTTTAAAATCTTTGCTAACATGATAGGCAAAATAATTAAATCTCTTTCTTAACATATTTAGTAATTAATAGAGATGGATATCATTGGCTAATTATATTTCTTCCCTAATTCTCTAATTCCATTTAAGGACATTTTTCTGTCAAATAATCTAAGTAGTTAACCCAGCCTTCTTAATGTTAATGTTAATAATAATAAACATCATTTAACATTATTTTAATGTTTAACTAATAAATATTATTTTAAAATATTATTCAAATAGAAAAGCAGATATTGTAACTGATCCCACGTGAGAAGAAATAGAATATTACTTTACTGAGATCACAATTACAGTCTCTATTAGTAATTTGAAGGCTGGGATCCACTGGCAACAAAAATTCAGTAAAACCTCAATAATTGTATGCAAAAAAAACATGATGTGTGTGTATCTATCTTTTAGGGAAAGCCTGTGCTTACCTTCATCAAGAATACCTTAAAACCATATCGCCCGGCCGGTGTGGCTCAGTGGTTGAGCGTCGACTCAGGCACCAAGAGGCCGCCCATTCATTTCCTGGTCGGGGCACATGCCCAGATTGTGGGCCAGATCCCCAGTCGGGGGCATGCAGGAGGTGGCCAGTCAATGTTCTCTCTCATCAATGTTCCTCTCTCTCTCTCTCTCTCTCTCTCTCTCTCTCTCTTTCTCCCTTCCCCTCTCTCTAAAAATCAATAAAGAAAAAAAAATTTTTTTAAAACCATATCACAAAGGTAACTGCATGAACTAGATAGAGATTAAAAAAAAAACAGAGCTGAAGTGGACTCACCCCATGGTGAATCGCTAAGACTGAAAAATGCTTAAAGAGGAGAACATCAAGAGAAATGCCAAAATCATGCCTTCATCCTTTCCTGGTGTGCTTAAACATGTGCATTTGTTTCTGGTGCTTGGTGCAAAAGAATAAGTAGGATTTCTGTCCCTGGGGGCAGCTTTTGAGGTAAGGGAAACAAAGACATGAAAATGAGTCACTGCAGTCTTTGTTTTATTGCAGTCCAGTGAGCTTTTCATGAATATCTACTATGAGCCCGGCATTACAACAGATGCAATGGTTTGAAGCAAGGAAGTCTAGAGGTCATCAATAAAAGGCTTCCAATATCTACTTGCGGTTACTTCCACTGCAGCCTTCTAAAATTTTTAGACAGCTCCTTCTTCATTCTATTCCCAACCTCTGCCCTCCCTTCCCAACAGCTAATAACCCTGCCCTCTCCCCCAAGAACCAGCCCATCTTTAGACATACACAGCCCTGCCACGTGACTGCATAGTTCATATACACTACAGAGTTCTGAGTGATGCATGCACCTTATAGTCTGCATTAAAACAATAAGTATCCAAAGAGTTCCAACCCAACACTCTGCAATTTACACGTGAGTCCTCTCAGTACTGCTCCTGACACAGTCTTCTAGTGCTGATGATGGGGTTTATGCCAAGTTACCAAATCCGGTCTGCACGACATTTCTCATTTTGAATAACGAATCCTCCTCTTGATAAGCCATCTAATACCCTTGACCTTCTATGATTGGGAAATGGGGAAATGGTGAATCTCATTTGCCTCGTATTCCAAAGACTATAATCTCAGTTTGAACCCGTATTCAGAAGTGAGAACCATCTACCTGCTGATGAGCTTGCTGACATCACAAGCTTCTATACCTGCTTACTGCCAGATTCTGGATCTTTGTCACCATGATCCATATGCCAAGACACCCAGCTACCCCAAGCTGATCTTCCCCAATTCAGAATCAGACTACCCTTTGCATCTTGGGTTCTGCACCAGGCTGCTTGCAAACAACACAAATGAGCAGGTCTTGTTCTAGCCTCTGGTGCCTCCAGATCACTTCCATAGCTCACCAGGTTTATAATCCCAAACAGTTTACCTTCAGACACTCCATTTCCTCATGGGCAAGATGGAGATGACCTCAGAAACTGCTGAGAATTAAGTATTATGCTGCCTATAAATTGCTTAGCATTGTGTCTAGGATATTGAAGTAGCCAGTAAATGGTAGCTTTTTATTAACACAAAAGAAATACTATAGATCACAGGGTACAGATTATATACATGCAACATAATGGTCAATGTGGCACAGAAGGCAGATGACCAACACCTAAGTAGCTGGAATCCGACCCATTCTGTTGCCCAAGTCTCTCTCTCTGTCTAAGGAGTTTATGTTCTCTGCATAGATCTCCCCTGCTCTCTGGTCTAGCTTACCTAGATACCGAGGATACACGGTTCTTTAAAGCAGGTTTACTGAGCATAAAACCTTCAGTAGATGAGAATGCCACTCTATCATGGTGGTAAAATTGCTGGCACCAAACTGAGCAGTCATTATATTCTTTCAGTTTTTTTCATGAAACACGATTTTTACTTGGAACAAATGACTGACAGACTGACTGACACACTGTCAGTTGAACTTATTCAGATTTAGGTGTATGATGAACTCTTTCTCAAATCTGAATGAAATGAGTCTGCTATGTCAGGAAGATCATGAAAGTGTTTTCCTGCACATGATGAATTTTGAGCTTTCAAGCAAAATTAGAATTTCCCCAAACTTATATCCACCTCCCTGAGTTTGACAGCTTTCCACACTTAAAAGATGTTGTTGATGATACTGCTGGTGATATTAACAAATGTGATTTTTTTAAACATTATATAATCAAATGTGTCAACATTTGGAAGATCCATATACCTAAGTAAGACCACGATTTTCCAAATGACCTATGCATGCAGTTACAAAATCATGCATTGGCATAAAGGATACACCCAAAGTGCAAAATTGACCAATGGATTTTAATGTAAGAATTTTAAAGTTTTTTCTTGACTTCTGATTCCACATTGTATCTAAACATGAAGAAACTAACTACTGTTTGTCAAGTTTTGGTACAGAATTAAAAAGGAATGTTCACAATTATCTGAAAAAGCTATTAAAATATTCCCTTTTTTCCAAATACATATCTGTGCGGGGCCAGATTTTCTTCATATTCTTCAATCAAAACAACATATGGCCCAGATAGAATGCAGAGGCAGATATGAGAATCCTGATGTCTTCTATGAAGCCAGCAGTTAGAGATTTGCAAAAACAAAAAACAATGCCACTCTGTGTTGCTTGTTTCAGAAATATAGTTCTTTTTCATAAAACGTTACTTGTCTTAACACAAATGAGTTTACAGTTGCTAGTTTAAAATAAATTAGTACATATTTTAATAGTTTTTAATCTCTACTCTTCTCTAACTTCCAATTCCTCTTTGAGTTAGGTGTGATAAACAGATTTGTCCATTCACTCATTGATTTGTTCAGGGTGATGCTAGTGTTCTTTTATCCCAGAAACGTGGGAGCAGAAGGCAAAGGAGGGTAGAAGCCATGAGAAGCTTCTGGTAAACATGCACACACTCATGCAGAAGAGGCAAAACCTTCTGATGGTAATTGTTGTTGTTGTTTTGGGAGTTCATGTTTCCCAAAGCTCTGTCCTAACTCTTTTTTTTTCTTTTTTTAGTACGTGACCCTAGTGGGAACCGAACTCGAAACTCTCTGGTCTGCAGGCCGACGCTCCAACCACTGAGCCAAACCGTCCAGTGCTCTGTCCTAACTCTTACCAAGCATAATCGTCCATTGACAAATATTATTTAGTAGCACCAATGTGTCAGACACAGTGCCTCCAAGGGCCTTCAGAACATGTCACCTTGGATGTCCCAGAGACAAGGTAAATTCAGAACCACCTCAGTGGGGCTGGCCTGTTTCCCACAGTCCCTCCACCCACGCTCCTCTCACAGTGATTGCTGCCACCCACTACCCTTGCTGCTCCTTTCTCCCTTCACCCCACATCCAACCGACAATCAAGTCCTAGAAAGGACCCTTTAATAGCTTTTACACTGTCCCCTTTTGTCCATCTACCCTAGTTCAGGCTTCCTTTTACCCCTCACCTAAATTCCAAGAGCCTCCAGCCTACCTCCTATGTTCACCCTGTTCTCATCCGCCCTCTACACTGTATCCAGCCAGTTCACAGCCAGCACGGGAACAGGGGCTGGAGTCAAGGCTCTCCCTCCACTTCACAGATGAGGAAAACAAGGCTCTGAAAGTGACAGCACTCGCTCAAGCGATATTTCCAGAAGATAGATCTGACTGGGTCACCCCCCTCCTTCCACCTCGAGGGGCCCTACCACTCAGCATAGGAGAAGCTCTTTAACAACGTACAAGCTCAGGGGCCCTGTGTATCTGCTTTCCAGCCTCTTGTATGCTCTGTGCTCCTTTTTTTTTTTTTAATCCTCACCCGAAAACATTTTCCCATTTTTTGTTCAGATAGAGTGGGAGGGAGAGAGAGAGAGAAAGAGAGAAACATCAACGTGAAAGGGACACATCGAGTGGCTGCCACCTACACAACCAACCAGGGCCGGGGACAAACTGCAACCGAGGTTCGTGGCCTTAGTGGGAACCGAACCTGGGTCTCTCTGGACCGCAGGCCAACGCTCTAACCGCTGAGCCAAACCGGCCAGGGCTGCTCTGTGCTTCATTTACACATGCGTCTCCTCTGCCTGGGCCACTCTTTCCCCAAATGACTCAGCTTAGATAACATGTTCCCTCTGGAAACTTCCCGACTCCCTGAAACTGGGGGAGATGCCGGACTCCGTCTAATGGTAGCACTCCTCACACTTTTGGTTTTGGTTTATTCCCCTATCCCCATGTGACGTAGTTTCACACTAGTGATACATTTAGCTTCTTTTGTCATATTCTGCATTCCATGCTGGGATCCCCTGACCTCCTAAATGCTTCCTGAGATTTGCATATATTAAGGTTTACACTTTGTGCCCTAAAGTTCCCTTTTATGCATCTATTGCAGTATCATACAGAATAGTTTCATTGCCCTAAAAACTCCCTGGTGTTCATCCATCCGACACCCCTCCCCCACCCCATCACGATGTTTTAATTGCTTCTGTACTTGACTCTATCTCTGTCCAGTTCAGACTCTGTTCTGTGTAAGCAGTGTCCCCAGCATGAGGCAAAATGCCCGGCATTCTGAAGATACTCTACAGATACCTGTTCACAGCCAGACCTGGAAGTGCTGTTGCTGCCCCTACAGTTTAAACTCTGTCCCTGCACGTCATGGAGCCATCTAACACCCCCAGCAACACTTTCTGCAGCTCCCCTCAGTCGCCTCTTCCAGGACGACAAGTGCTTGTCTGAATGAATGGAACCCACAAATGGTGAAGGCTGCCAGCGTGTCCGCTGGGCTCTGGCAGGGGGACCAGCTCAGAGAGGGGATGACTAGAGCTGATGCCCAACAACTGGGGGCGGGGTGACCCTGTGCAAAGGAGAGTGACACTGGAAACAAAGAGGAAAGGGCACTGGGAACCCTGGAAAGTGTTGGTTGAGGAGCCCCCCCATTTAAACCAACACGCGACATGACAGTCTGAATGCTAGAAATGCTAGAAATGATGCTGCGTGAATCAAGGCACGGACTGGGCTAAGGCCTTGGCCCTGAAAGTCTAGGCCCTGCTTGGAAATCCGCCTTTTTAGCGCCTATGATTTTAGGAGTTGGGAGAGCTCCAAGGCTGTGGGTGGAGGAGAGAAACCTCTGGTAGCTGAAGGGTCAGAGTCCAAACAATGGCTTTCTCTGTGCAGCTGGGCTTTGCACCTGGTGCCTGCACACGGGCCTCTGTGCTTTTGTCCTTCCGCACATGGCGATGACCGCACACGGGCGGAGCTTATAAATACCCTGTGAAGGAGAAGTGAAACCACCGACCAGTTCTCCTTTTCTCTGCTTAGCTGGCGCCCAGCAGCTGAGAGCAGCTGGCCCACACTCACGTTCCCCAGCACAGTGCTCAGCCTGCTCTTATTCTTTTATGGTTGGGGAGCTTTTGGCAAACATCCTGTTTAGGATAAAATGGGACTCAGACTGACTTTCAGGGGCTAAATTTACCAACTAGAAACTTAATAAAATAAAATAAAAGAGAAAGCCCAGGGAAGGGCAAGGTCCAGGGGTATAGCATCACAGAAATGGAACATGGGCGTCTTCTTGGAGTGAGCATTTTACCTGTACGTAGAAGGTCCTGGAGCTTGTAATGATTTCAAACAGGTTGTCCCTCATTAAGAGATCACTAAACAAAGAAAAAGAAAGTTACCACGCATTGAGGACTTGAACTGTCCTAAGTCGAGGCACCAGCACCCTCCACCATGAAAAGGGGCTCCCGTGCATTCCTCCCTCAGCCCCCGCCTCAAAAACATTACAGCTTTCCTTTAACTTCACTCCTTAGAGAACCTCAGGAGGTTTGGACATCCCCTTGGAATTCCCCCCACCCCCCACCCCGCCCAACACACACACACACACACACATCACCACCACCACCAGGTCTAACAAGATAAAGCTCTTTCCCTCTGAAACCTGCAAATATCTACCACACTGCACACAACTTACAGTTGGGGCTGTTTGTTTTAGTGGCTAAGTTGTACAATATGCTCTGTGCAAAGCACTGTTTTATGTGCTTTTTAAAAAGAATCAAGTAGATAAAAATTTTATTTTATATAGAGACATAGATATCTATATCTATACATATGTCTATATAAATAGCAAGAGAAAGAGAGAGTTGACATATAACATTATATTATGGTCAGGTGTACAATGTAATAATTTGATATTTGTATATATTACAAAATGACCACCACAATAAATCTAGTTAACATCCATCACCATATATAGTTAGAATATTTTTCTTGCGATGAGCCCTCTTAAGATCTACTTTCTTAGCAACTTTCAAGTATATAATAGTGTACTGTTAACTACAGTCTCCACACTGTATATTACATCCCCGGAACATATTTATTTTGTAACTGGATGTTTGTACCTTTGAACCCCCTATACCCATTTCACCCACCCCAACTCCCCACCTCTGGCAACCACCAATCTAGGTAAACCCAGGCTCAGAGAAATTACATGACTTGCCCATGATACTGGAGTTAGTAAATGACAGAGTCAGGATTTGAACCCAGGTCTGACTCCATAGTCTATGCTTTAATTACTCCACTGTGTGCCTCTCCTAAGGGAACCAAATCTGTCATTTCCAAACCCTTCCTCCACCCAAGCTGCAACCCATCAGCTTCATTAAATTCGTGCTCTGTGCCTCATTACACTGGGCTGAGGGACTGAACACTAAAGAGCAGAAAAGGAAGGGGAGAGTAGATGACTTTAAGATGTTTCAAATTGGGTGCGAGTTTGGGAAGAGGGATCTTGACTTCTGCAAAGTAGGCAAGAAGTAGCTGATGCTCAGTGACAAACCTCAAGTCGAGTAAATTGATTTTACCACATTAAACGTATGTGTATCCAGTCACAGTGGGGGGCATATGGTAGGAGTGAAAGAATTAATTCCCTCCCAATTAAAAAAC
The DNA here is from genome assembly GCF_014108415.1 of Molossus molossus. Lineage (NCBI taxonomy): Eukaryota > Metazoa > Chordata > Mammalia > Chiroptera > Molossidae > Molossus > Molossus molossus. The sequence goes on along the minus strand of NW_023425403.1, from coordinate 27,268,262 downwards.
TAAAAATAATAATACAAGACCATGTCATCTGGTGTTAGATCGTGTGCTGTATGCTAAGAGTTAGAATAATTCCAAGGAAAGACTGATCACAGGTGGAGCTGACTTCTCGGATGAAGACTTGAAAGGAAATGGCAGGTGCTGGGCCACCGGCATGGGCCCCGGGCAGAGGGGCATCAGACTAAAGAGCCACATAAAAAGAGACAGACAGTAAGACAGGGGTTAGATGGACCTGAGGCCAAATTCTGACTCCACCTTGGGAAAAGGTATTTGGGGCATATTTTTAAAACTCCCTGAGCCTTTGTACCCTAACTGTAAAACAGACGAGAAGACCTCCTTTATCAGACTGGTAACCATAAAGATCAGTTATAAGGTATTTGGCACAATGCTGTTATTCAATGGACACCTGAAACACATTTCACCATTATTCTCACTGCCGGAGTTTCTGAGTGGAGACGGCTCTGCTTTCTAGCTAACGGGCCTTAACCTTTGAAACTATTCTCGCACACAGAATGTAATCATGGACCACTACTGAGGAGGTGAAAGCAAAGCAGGAACGCCCACCCTCTTCACTTCTACAGCTCAGGCTATGTTCTGCCTTTCCATTCAATTCAACAAATGTTGGTTCCCGACCCAGATGCCCGAAGGCCCCTGGGCTGGCTTGGTGGGAGGACACAGTCTCCTAGGCCTGGGATCTCCAGAGGTTTGGGGACTTCCTTCCCCAGCATCTTCAACCCCTGATTCTGTTCAGAGTTCAGTCTGACTCTGACAGTCAGAGATTTATTCGAAATGTGAACCTTATCTGGGTTCTCCGAGTTGCCCCAACATGCCCACGTGGTCACATGTCTATCCCGTACAGGCCCTCTAAGGTCGGGAACCATCTCCGAGGACCTGGTCACCCCTGAGCTTTCCTGTGCCCACTACCAACCTCTGGAACCAAACTTCTGGGACTCCCATCTCTAGCTCCTTTCACAAATGAGACTGTTACTGGGCACTTCCCAAATCTTCCATGGTCCGCAGCTGCCCGGGGCAGGACTCAGTGCAGTGCTCAGTCCCTGCTTCCCTGGGTCACATAGCCCTTTGCTTTCTCGCGAGACCTGGCCATGCCTTCATTCCGGAGCAGCCTGCCTGCTGCTAAGAGCTTCCTGACGACGCTGGCTCTGCAAACCCCATCCACGGGATGGACAGACCGCCCTCCAGTCCCTGAAGACTGCAGATTCAGGGCCCAAATGAGGATTTCTAGGTGTCCAGATGCCCTTGGACTTCGAAAGCTTAGTTGCAGGAGCATTTTTTGGTGTTGGATATGGGAGAGCCTTTACCTACGGGCCCCAGGTCCAAAATCATCCTATGCACCATGACACTTGGAAGGTAACCATTTCTTAGTAGAAACAGGAACACATTAAAAATACTTCTTCATGCCAGTAGGAGTAACAGAGCTGCTGTGAGTCACCCTTGTGTGAAGGGGATATCAGGACTTTTTCAAAGGGGGAGAAGAGAAAAGGCCTAAGAAACTCAGGGAGGAGGCCCTGGCATAAGCAGTGATCTGATGAGAGTGCTGCCAAGTGAGTGACTAGGGGCACAGTCCCCCTCTGAGCCCGCCTGTGGAAAGAGCCTCTACCTCATCTCTGTGGCTCTTCTTTGTTCCTACACTCTTTCTTCTTCTCCATCAGAAAAGTACTACACAGGCTCATCTTCTCAGGAGCAGGAGTACAGCAGTGGGCAGAGGGTACGTTAGCCCGTGTGACCTCACAGCCCCGTCGGCTAGGATGTGGTGACTCAGCCACAAGACCTCGGGCCCCAGCCCTTGCTCTTAGAAGAAGACTCTTGAACAAGAGCCACAGAAGGCTGGTAAATGAAGATATCGGAGGGCAAATGGGAGTTTTGAGCAGAAAAAAATAAGCAGAGACAGTTACCCAGATTTGACCAGACACTCATGGGTCTTGAGAACATCCTTGAGAGGTATCGTGCGCAGTGGTTCTCGGTCCTGCGGGATAAATGGAGAGATAGGTAAACGAGGCTGTCCACATAATGCCAAGGCCCAGAGCAGCCAACTGACGCGCTTCTCCCGTCAGAGGTGGTCGGCTAAAACCAGGCTGCAAACGAGGCGAGGTCTCTAATTAATCAAGAGAGGAAAAAAATCTAAGAAAATGCTCTGTGGCTCTGGCCACATGACAGCTTGAAGCACAGGAGGAAGGAAGTCCGGGCCACTGTAATAGCACTGTAATGATGAGCACACAGGATGGATGGAGATAAGACATGGGCACCTCTGAAGTCTGTGTGCGCCCATGCAAACACACACACACACACACACGGGGTTACTCATGTTCCCCTTCCGTCCATGACCTCTCAGAGGGCCCAGAGTACCTACAAACCTGCTCACACTTGAAGTAGCAAATGGTAAAGTCATCGAGTGCAAAGAAGCGACGTTTCCAGCTCTTCCGCTGAAATAAAACATAAAGAGCAGGACATCAGGAAGAGGTCCCAGCATTCCGGAGGGTGCTCTAATTCTAAGCTCCCAGGGACGCAGCCGGGCTCCTAGGTTCAGTGGGGGCAAAAACTTCTTCCTATCAGGGCAACGCCTCTGACTTGTGGAGGCGAATGGTCCCAAGCCTCTCGGGGTTTGGGTGGTGGCACGGAGGACTGCGGCTCCTCCTTCCAGACTGCTCTCCCCACTGCTACACCTATACCCACCAGCTCCGGAGAGTCACAGAACCCACTCCGGCCCCAGTGCTGACACTCACCACATTCCCTTGCTTCACACAGTAGCCGCTCTTGATGAGGGGGGGCCCAGTGGACACACGGCAGCCTGTCGTGGGGATGTAACTCTGAGACCTTCGAAGGATGGCGTGGGGCCCTGGCTCACTCCCTTCCTGCCCATCCCCACCATTCTACAAGGAAACAGTGTCAGGGTTAGCACCGCCGACTGATCCTTACGCAGCCTTACCCCCTGCCCCACCCAGCTCCCTCTGGCCGAGTCATCTCTTGCTTCTTTGCCCACGAAGACAGTCAAAGAACTAAACATCAAAATAAACATTTTCTTTGCTACCATTGGGCACTGTACTGAGTGCTTTCACAGAAAAAGGCTCAGGAAGATTGGGCGGACCCAGGAGGGAGGGCAGGACAGAGAAGACAAACCAAAGGAGCGAGGAAGCCCCACGGGCCTTCCTCAGCCCCACTCCTCATGGGGTTTACATGTGCGCGTCCAAAACCATCCTGGCCACACAGCTGCAAGCTACAGGGGCCTCAATTTCTGCACTGCCATTACTCACCTCCACCAGGCGCTGCATTCTCTCACCCACCCCACCTGCACGGCTCCGCCTCTCCCATCCCCCTCCTCAGTACAGTCCTCTGTGCGCACGGGCACACCATGGGCACTACGACCCCCACCACCCCTCACAGCCCCAGGCCCCAGCACCTGGTTGATGGGCGTGTGCACCACCACCCCTCCGATGATCTCTGTCTTGTAGGCCACCTGTGGCTTCTTCTCCAAGGCAGGAGGAACGGCTAGGCTTTTGAGAACTTCAGTCGTCAGTGGCAGGTTCCCAACTTTGGGTACCTGAGAAGAACGATGGCATTGCGGTCAACGGAGCAGGAACGTAGGGAGAGCAGGGAGTTAAAAACAGGAGAGAGAGGGGTACGAACAGCTAATGTACTGAGTTATAGTAAGACACCCCTCTCCTCCCAGGTCTTCCACTGACCCATAACTCAAAATGAAGAACTCTGCCAGCAACTCCTGCCACACATACACACACACACACACACACACACACACGTGTACACACTTACTCATCAAGTGTACTGAGCACCTACTGTGAGCCAGTCCTTCCCTGGCGAGAGACTAAAGATAAAACAGCAAATTTAGACACGTCTGCCCTCATAGCACATGCACACTCGTAGGGGAGACAGACAAACCTGCACAGCAAAACAATCAGAATGATCACGAACAGTGGCGAGTGAGCAGGCTGAGCTAGACAGCAGCAGGGGACTGCTTGAAAGGGGGTGATTGGCGGGGGTCTCCAGAGGAAGAGACGTGCTCAGTGACCCGGAGGGTGGAAGGAACAGAAACGTGAAGCAGAGGAAAGCGTGCAGGCAGGGGGACAGGGGACATGCATGTGGTGGCGGGTACAGAACTTGGGAGCGTGAACTTTGGAGCCCAAGGGCCTGGGGTGTAATCCCTGATCTGTCACTAACTAACTGAGTAACCTCTGAATCTCTCTGGGACTACACTGTCTCCTGTGTAAAATGGAACGTGAAATAACATTTATGTCATAGGGTTGTTGTGGTTAGCAAATGATAGCACATATACATTTTAAAACTTTAGAAATATAAATGTAGCTCTGGCCGGTTTGGATCAGTGGTTAAAACATTGGTCGACAAACCAAAGAGCCGAAGGTTCAGTTCCAGGTCAAGGGCACATACCTCGGTTGTGGGTTCAATCCCCGGCCCCAGGAGGGGTCGTGCAGGAGACAACCAATCTGATGTGTCTCTCTCACATTGATGTCTCTCTCTCTCTTTCTCTCTCTATTCTCTCTCTCCCCACCCCTCCCTTCCTCCCACTCTATAAACAACAACAACAGAAACCAATGGAGAAACATCCTTGGGTGAAAATTAAGAAGTATTACAAATTATGTTTAATTAACATTTCACAAAAGGTACTAACATTTACAAACACAGTCCTTTCTGAAGAGTGACTTATCTTTGTTCCTCGCCATGGCTGATCAATCACAGAACCTTCATGGTTAGTTTGAGACCACAGGCCACACACTGCAAACTGGCCCAAAGGCAGACGTGGCCCAAACTGTTTTGTTTGTCCTACGAAGTACAGTTTCAATCTACATTTAAACTTTGGGATACTTCACATAAAAATTTGCAGCCTAGCCGCAGCTCACTCTTTGGAGGGGATACATTCTGCAGTTCGCACCAGCTCTAGCATCCCCCCACACCTAGGCCACAGGCAGGTGGCATTTATCCTCATTTATGTTGTTTTTCTTTCTCCTTGTCCACTTAACTTGCTTATATCAGAGTCTGCAAACTGAAAAAATCTTTCATTTTATAAGAGAAAGAGAGAGGCCCAGGACAGCCATGTCATTTGGCCAAAGCCATGACTAATAACTAAACAGAGACCAAACCCTGACTTCCAGCATCACAGAGCCTCCCGTTCACAAGAACTCAGCGTCCTACGTGGCTCTGCCAGGAAACTAACTACAGATCACGTGAGAAAAGTTCACATCCCCTCTACTTCTTCTACAGCCTACGGTGTCAGAGAGACCCAAGAATCTAGGCCCTTCAAGAGCTCACAGCTCAGGGGACCGAGGACCACTCCATCTGGTGTCCATTCAAAGGAGTAAAGCAAAGCCACTGTGATTGTACTGGGGCCCCCAAAAGATGAGACCCCTCTTTCTTGCCTGAAAACTCAGGTAAGGGTGACCTCTGCCCACCACCGATCAGACTGGGCCAGAAACCAACCCTGTCTTTTCCTTCTGGCTGTCAAGAAAATGGCAGTTCCCACTTGCTCTGGGCTTCCATTCAGTGCCAAGCTATCAGCTGAACTCTTTACTGCATTACCCCTAATCTCAAGCAATCTTATCAAGTAGGCATTATTTCCTCATTTTATAGATGAGGTAAACAAAAGCTCATTAAAATGAAGTAATTTGCCCAAGGACTGCCTGACTCCTCAGTGCTAACTACACCTACCTACCTTTCTACCACCCTTTCTAACTCTCTCTGAGTTCTGCTATTGTGAGATAAACTTCCTTGGGAATGCTTTAGGATTACCGCTGGGGTGTTTAGTGATATAATCACCATGGGACAACAGAAATTCTCCCCAAATGAATTCCTGAAATCCAGCAAAGAAATAGTGACATCACCTTTGAGTTCAAAGCGGCCAAAAGAAAAAAAAAGGCCTCCTAGAAGCTTGGCCGTTGTGTTGCCTCCAGAATCCCGTCATCCACCCAGAAAACAGAGAACTGCTGGCCGTCGCTGCTCACACCCCTGCAGCACGGGCTGCTCCCGACCAGCCTCCCAGAGCCTTCCTAAAACTGCAACCCTTCCAAAGATTTTGAATCAGCCTGTGAAGGAAAAACTCAACAAAAACTATGCTCCAAGCTCAAAAACAAGGTCATCCTTTGGGTGTGTCCATATCCCAGAGGCCTACCTGAAGGTGAGCCCTCGCCATCCACCTGTGGCATGTTCTCTGAGGCTGCAGGGCCACGTGGATCTCATTCTCATCGTGGAATGAAACTTGCAAGGACTCCTCTGTCTTCTCACCAGGCTGGGACAGACTGCTGTGAGGGATAACCCAGCATGGGGCATGGGGAGGGGTGGGTGCTTCCTGCATACAGCTTCATTTTCAACTCTTTTGTCAAAATGGCCCTGGCCGGTTTGGCTTAGTGGTTGGAGCATCAGCCGGAGGACCAGAGAGTCCCGGGTTCAGTTCCCGCTAGGGGCACATCGCCCCCCAAAAAATGTACAGAGTTCAATCATGTCCCCCCATAACCTCAGAATGTGACCTTACTTGGAAAGAGGGTCTTTGCACATGGAATTACACGTTAAATTAAGATGAGGTCATACTGATTTAGAATGGGCCCCAAGGCCTATGACTGATGTCCTTATAAGAACAGAAGCGGTCACACAGACACAACGGCCATGCAATGATGGAGGCGCAAACGGAATGATGCAGCTACAAGGCACGGACACCACGCTGGAGGACGCGAGGTTTCTCCCCTAGAGCCTTCAGAGGGAACACAGCCCTGCCTACACCTTGGTTTTGGACTCCTAGCCCCCCGCACTGCGAGAGGATACATTTCTATTGTTTTAAGCCACCCCGTTTGTTACAGCAGCCCTAGAAGAAAATACGGACATGCTAATCCTGAGAGCCCAATTCTGTAAACACCTCATGTTGATCATTTTCTTCAGTCGTTAGGACTTAATGACTTTAGCATAATATGAACAGTAACCTGTGGGCAGAAGAACTGGATCTATCCTGGCTCCATAACCTTGGGCAAGTCACTTTGCTTTCCTCATTTATAAACAGGAACAGTAACACTTGCCCTTCCTACTTAAGGTTTTTACAAGGAAAAAATGGAACCATGTAGGTAAAAGTGGTGAGTAAGCTACATATTTTAACACTGTTGCTTATTTTTAATATTTTTATAAAATCCTGGGTCTTGGGAGCCAGAGTCCTGGGGTTTGAAACCCCTCTTTACCTCTTACTAACCTCTAGAATTTGGGCAAGACTCTGATTCCCATTTTCCTCATCGAAAAAATGACAACGAAACCACCTTCCTCACGACAGTGAGGGGTGATGTGCTCCATACATCATCTGTTCCTCTGCATTGCACGAGGCGCCTAATTCCTTACTTTGCACATAAGGTGCCTTAAAATAAATATGCATGTCATGCATATGTGTCCCAGCCCCACATCTACCCCTCACCCTCGCCTCCCAAAGGAAGGTCACACCATGTAAGATGGCGCGGAAGTGGAGAAAGAAGTAAACCATTCCAGGACACAAAAGGATTAGGAGGATGTAGCGTGCCCCTCCTCGACCTTCTATCCCCCAGGATCTTTGGCAGGAGAAGTAAAGAGATGTATTAACGGAACAAGGAAAGTGAGGGGGTCCTGGAGATTGTGAAGACCCCGAAGAAGGTTCTGGACTCCCAGCTTCTGGGCACCAACATGCTCTTCCCACTCCTGCAGCCTGTAACTTCTGCTCCGTGGGGCCAGAAAAGAACAGGGGAACTGGCTGATTCGATCAACTCTGTGTTCCAGTCACAAAAGAACAGGAAAGAGGTTCTCTGCTGTCTCGCACGCTGTGTAACCCAGTTCACTGGGAGGAACAGAGGAGGAGGAAACCCAGGAGGAAAGGCTGAACGAAGATTAAGTACTAGACAGTGAAAGAAATTCCCACACCGTGGAAGGTGAAGATCCCAATACGAATAAGAAAACTTTTACCAAAATCAGTGCTCTAGAGCCAGGTACAAAGCGGATGGGTGAGCAGACACGGGGGTTAGCAGCAACCTCCTCCCTTTTGCTCTGTTTGCATGGGTTTTCCAAAGCTCATCGGAATAACAAGCTAACAGGCAAAACTGCTTCAATGAATGGGACTCTGCTTGGGTCAAGCCTCACAAGTGCTGGACAGGTGTGGATTTCTTTCATTAATTTACTCCCAGGAAGCCTGATGTATCTGGAGAAAGATCTGCCCCAGCATATAATGGTTATTATTGTAAGTCCCTGGAATGCAAGCATTTCGAACTGTAGGACACAGAAAATCCAACTTTTCAGCATACAAATCATGTTTACTATGCCCCAAGTCTGTCTCGATTACTGGTTAAAGGTCTAGTTTTTTCCCAAAACATGTAGTTTTCCCTCTCCTCCTGCCTACCCGGCTCTCTTTCTTTTTCTGTATTTCCAAGGAAGAAAGGAGTTCTTCAGCATCAAGTCAAGGAACATGAGAGTACTCGCAGACCAGTCAGCGCACAAGTTCAGTGATGCCTTTAAACTAAATGTTTTTGCAGGACGGGCTGGTGGATGGCCTGGAGGGATCCCCCCAGGCTACCTATAAAAGCAAGAGGAGCACTCCAAGCCAGAACAAAGCTCTGACTTCCCTCCTCATGCTTTTCCCTTTACTTCTCTCGCTCAGCAGTGCATTTTCAAATCCCACCACCTTCTGAATCAGCATTACCCAAAACAACTGACCAGAGCCCTTCCAGGAAGCACAGCAGACACGCCATGAACTTCCCCTTGAACTTGATTCAAACTCAAACTATCTGTTCAACTTGCGGTCAGCCAAGGTGTAAGAAAAGGTAGGGGAACTGGGTCTGGGACAGGTTCTGGGTTGGTTCTGGGAAAGCCCCTGCTGCCACTGGGATCCCCTCTGCCCCCCAAAGAGACCACGTGTGGAGAGAGGAGTGGACCGCTCCGGAAAGGAGAAGAAACCATACGTACAGTGATTTTGCTGGCTTGATTCAGGGCTTCGACCCAGTCCTTCAGATCTTTCTGGTCATTGGCTTGAAGAAAATACCTCTGAGAGAGAGCATTGATGACTGCAGAAGTCATGGGAAAGAAGGGAGAAAAATCAAAGTCAGAACAAATATAACACAGAGACCCCACAGAACTAAGGAGTTTGAAGTAGCAAGGTGGAGGAGCCCACAGAGGAAGACTTTTCCCATGCCGTGAAGGCACCTGCATGAATATTTGGGAGGCAGCAGGCTACATGCCATCTCTTTAAGAGTGTGGATTATTCCACTGGCCACAAGAATGACACTTGACATCGACAACAACCTTCACATGCTATTGTGCAGTAATGAGGCTACTAGTCTGCCATCAACCAGACACACGCTTGAACTGTTTTTTACAGGTGCCAACAGACTTACACTCATGATGATACATTTATAATTTTGGCCCCAGGGCCCCTTGTTTCCACTGGCACAACTTGCCTGGGTTAGGAGTCATGTCTGTGGTTGGAAAATGGAACAAAGTTTGCCTGAAATCAAATAATCAGATCTGTGACCTTGATCTCATTTTCAACCTATTCTTTCCTCTGAGCACACCATTAGGTTCACAATTTACTTCTGGGTTCATAATTTTTAAAAAATAGATCTGCGGACCACCAAATCTGAGAGCATCATTTTTGAGCTTGGCAAGGATACTAAAAAGTAATGGAAGACTGAGAACACCAAAGAAACTTGAACCAACCTGCTGTTGGGAGAGAGGACAACTCAAGGGACCATTTTATCTTCCTAGCATAAAAAAGCCTGAACTATTTAAGAGGTGAGAATCACGGGACACAGAATTCATCAGCTCATTTATTTATTCAACAAATATTTATCGAGCACCTACTATGTGCCAGAAACACTCTCCATGCTGAGGATACAGCAAATGACAAAGCAGAGGAAGACCCCCGCCTTCATGAGCTTATGTTCAGAATCACCCTAGACAGACAACAGAAACATTTGCTTGTAGCACTTAGTACAGTCCTGAGAACACAGTGGGCGCCAAATAAATACTGAATATTCAGTGACTTCAGGCATCAACAGAGCGGCTCTGCTTCTTGTGTCACCCCAACACTGTCACTCTTTGGGCAATACTGAGACCCTCGACAGAATACTCCTTTTCTCTTATCCCCACAACTTTCCCAAATCTCCACCTTTCCTGAGTACACCACTAGTGAGGTCTGAATCGAAGGTTCCTAGAAACTTCTGGTAAATATCTTGCACCCCACCCTGCAGAGTCAGAAAAATGTGCAACACCACTGAACCTCTGTCTTAGGTGATTGATCATCTTTGGGGTGAGACCAAGGAAAACAACATCACTTGAGAGCCAGGAACATCGCTGTGACTGAAGTCACTCTCACATACAGGATTTAAGTCACATGTGATCACCAGACCAGCTCCATGCCAAAGAGGAAGTTGGTGTAGGGGTGTGCAGAAAACCCATCTTCTGGCTCAGTACTTACCAAAGCAAAACGGAGTCTTTGGTTTCTGCTTTGGGGTGGCTATGCTCACCTACATCAAATAAAAAATAAAAGAAACATAACTATGTTTCTAACAGCGTTAGAAATTTTCTCCCCAATTTTTTTTGGTGAGACTTTTCTTACAAAAAGCATCTTATATAAAAATGTGTGAACACTTTAAAAATAATAATCACGTGGAAACCCTGTACTCACCATCCAGATTAAGAAATAGGACATTATCAGCCCTATTTCTCAGAAGTCCTTTGTGTGCCCCTCCTGGATAGAGTCCCGTTCCCACCCCTCGGAGATAACCACTATCTTGATGTCAGTGTTGATTTGTATCTTTGCAAAAACATTTTTAAAAGCCATGGACTCCTGACAAAATTAGTTTTGGACCACAAAACCTGTACAGGCCCTACTCACACTAGCAAGATTCCACTACTCTCTCAACCACCAAGGCCCCTGCCTAAAAAGTTCTCCAAATTGAAGGTGGTATTGTCACAAACACATGGACTTTGATTAGAGCTCACAGAAAGATGAGGAAGAATGTCACTCACTGCTTTTGGACACACTGATAGATTTCCTCTATATCTACCCCGATTGCTTAAACATGAAACACACGCTTTTCACAGGGCCCAAGAAGGTCCAGTGGAATCGCTTTACCATGTATGTTAAAAAAAAAAAAGGGCATAAGATAGTAGAAATCTTTCTATACATCCTGGTGTTTGATTTCATCTTGCTTTTCAATCCTACCCTCGGCATGTATATTCCTGAGCATGTGCCTATTTGAACCTGACTGAGGTTCAAATACCCTGAACGAATAAAGGAAAGAAACTCATATTCCAGCAAATGCACACAAAGATTAGGCGACTACCCTTGATGGAGGCTGGGCCTCCCTGGAGCAGGCCTCCACCACTGCACCTGGGTTTTCTAAAGGGCCAGCCACCTTCCTCCAAGGACTATAACATAGTTACCATCCTTCTGTGGACACCATTCCTTCATCCCCTTTCCAGCGAAGGATATTCTCCTACTTGTTCTTACGAGGGGGGCTCCAGGAGTAGTTCTTGCTCTAACAGAAAGCATGAAGCCAGAAGCTCAAGAAAAATTTCCCGTCAAAATTAAGCTCTCGTATTGGCTCACAGTTGCTAAGGGTCCGATAATGACTCACCCCAGTCTGTCTGGATTCTCACTCTTGACTCTAAGTTCTTTCTACAGACCTGCCCAGATTCCTTGACAACCAAAATTAACCCTGTCCTGAACACTCAGTGTGGGAACTGAGGTGGCGGCCTATCAGAGGAAAAGCAGGCAGGACAGGACCAGGGCTCAAATCCCAGGCCTCCCAGCTGCGTGCCGCCCACTTCCTGTCCCATCCAACATGTATAAGATCACGTTCTCATAGGGCAATTGTGAGGATTAAATGTGATAGTGCAGATGAGGAACTTACCTCATCCTGTCATATAGAAGCTGCTCAATAAAGGAGAGACTATTGCTTTGGATACCTCATCTCCTTTAAAATCCCATTCTACATTATTAACACATGCAGTGCCATGACTGGCACTTCAGCAAAATGCTGAGAACCTTGGGAGCTTCTCAGGGCCTACAAAACAAATGTATGAGACCTGAAAAAGAATGCCTGGCCTCCAACATACAAAATGAATGTGGCATACTCCACATTAGTCAATATTCAATTAAATGTCTGTATGACATCGTAACAACCTCAGTGACAAGGGTTTAATTAAATGCCTACAAGGTGTCACATTAAGTCAACTTCATTAATGTTTCATTTAAACATTCACAAAAAGTTCATTACAGTCAAAATCCTTAGCAGTTTGATTTCCTTAGTTCACAGGAATACTTGGATGTAAAAGATGATTGCCAGTAAATTAGAGCCAATCAAAAATTAAATGAGTTACTCACAGCCAAATTATTCTAAAAGGAAAATGATTAAAATTACTTCAAATATTTTACAGCCAAGCAATTACAGTGAATGAGAACTGTAGGTGTGTTCTGATATGTTTACCATGCTGTGAGGTAGAGGCCATAGGGCCTAAGAAAGTCTTTAAAGAGTCCTGAAAAACCTGAAGATTTGCTAAAGGTGAACCCACATGTCCTGAGTTCAGACACCGACTATTCAAATTCAGGCCTGTGTTCACCACTCCCAGGAACCGTGTCCTGGAGCTCTGTGACGTCACAGTCCTGGCCTCCGTGCTATTCTGTTTTCCTGGGTTTGGGACCCCAGAGGTCAATCTCAACCACAGTGTGTGTCTTTATCCTTCTCGAGTCTGATGTTCTGATCTGTCAGCCACTCATGTTCCTGCTCTGTCCCTCAGCATGTGTGTTCCTGGGAGTCCTGGTGCCCAGGTGTCCTACTCTTTGTTCCTGTATAAACCTGACCGTCATAGAGCTGCCTATGCCATCCTGACCTTAAGAACCCACCTCTCTCATGGTATCCCTTCTACTTGAGGCTTTGGAATGGCAATGACAAGCTAGGAACTTCGAAACCTTCTTCAGCCTATGAGGGGACTCTTGCTCCCAGAAACAGACATTGACTAGAAAGAGCATCACTAGTAGACACTTTTCACCCTGGTTGAATGACAAATGGTCCACTTTGACCACAACGTATTACCAACCTATATTGCAAGAATGCCACCCCTGTGCTCATTGTGGGAACAGGTGCTTTCGAAGAGATGGCCTGTTCCATTCGTCTGTTTTCTCTGTTCTCCAGTTTGCAGTCAGGGGCACGTGTGATTACAAGCATGCACACCTGTAATTTGCATCATGCCTCATGCCTCACCCCAGAAGGATTTTTTGGTAAAGCAGCTCCTTGCTGAATGAATAAAATAGCAATTCCAGTTCTGCTCTGATGGGCTGTTAAGCAAGGGTAAGAACCTCAGTGTCTCTGATTAGCTTTATGAATAGCAAAGCCAGAGTGAAATTAGTAGTCCCCTTGTTATGGTCACAGAATGGCAAAAAAGAGAAACATGAAATTATATCTACCTGTGCTGTGCCCCTCAGAAAGAAGGCCAGTGGGGGGAGGGGGTCTCATTTACTATGGACAGGTAGTTCTGGCCTCCTCCTGATATCTTGGTGACCGATCCAGAATCCTTGGGCCCCTGTGAAGTATAACTTCTCTTCCCACACCCCTACCACATGTGGGTGAGCAGGCCAGGCTGTGAAGCCTCCCTCAGACATAGTGAAGGAGTCGAAGATCCTGGAGAAGCGTGACTGACACTCTGACTAGTGAGGGCAGCCAAGTACAACCCTCCGCATGCCCCGAGGTGGCCTCACTTGAGCACCTGCACAGCTGTGGTTGACTGGCAGACCTGGGCTATGCAAGCAGTGAGAGGAGGTCAGGGATGTGAGGGGGGCAGAGTACAGGTCACCCAGAGAGTGACGCAGACGAGGCTGCTCCACAGTGACAAAGACTCTCAGGAACTTGTTCTTATCAGATTAAACACAGACCACAGGAGCAGCCAGCTCATCAGTGGCAGCATTCTGCTAGCCAGCCCCACCCTGCCTGTCCTTGGCCGGAAGTGCAGCTGGGGCCCCTCTGGCACAGTAGCAGCTGCAGAACAAAGTCTTGGAGCTCTGGTGCAGCTCTGGTGCAGCAAGGGTCCAGGGCAACCTTGCCCTACAAGGTGGCTTCAAGAGGAGGGGAAGAGAAGTAGGCACCTGCATAGAATGATTGGAAGGGTTCTAAGTCGGGGTCTCTGAACTAGTCAAGGACTCAATGGGCCCTGAAATTACAGGCAAAATCAAGATGTGTACCATACACACTTTACCTGGAAAATGAGTCCACGCTATTCATCGAACTCTCCAAAGGATCCATGACCCACCTCAACAGTTAGGAATGTGGACTCCATGAAGAAAGATTCATTTGATGTAAACCCCAAGAAGGAATTTATCTGTTGAGGTGGATTCTCCCTGGTCAACTAAGGACCCAAATTTTATGCATAATAAATGTCTGCTGACAGGAGCTTCTCAAGTAGTCTGTACAAGGAAGAATCCCAGACTAAGCTCCTGGCCTCCTGCACTATGTCCTCCTCATGTAAGCTATCTGAGTCAACTGTTGTAAAAACGTTTCTGATTTTGTCTTTGGACCAATGGACTGAGACCTGTCCCATCCAATCAGAACTACACAATTATATCTTTTTTTTTTCCCTCATCTGAGGACACTTTTTCATTCTTTGTTCAGATAGAACAGGAGGGAGAGAGAGAGAGAGAGACATCGATGTGAAAGGGACACATCGAGTGGCTGCCACCCGCACGACCAACCAGGGCCAGGGACAAACTACAACCGAGGTACATGCCCTTAACGGGAACCGAACCCGGGTCTCTCCGGACCGCAGGCCGACGCTCTAACCGCTGAGCCAAACCGGCCAGGGCCACAATTATATCTTCATCTGCATTTAAACCGACCAATCAGAACTGCTCCATAACAACCAATCAGGATACATAATGCCGATGAATTGGGACGACATGATTTGCACCCAAATCATACAGATTTGGATACTTCATTGAGATAAAATGGACCTAGGTGGGAACCTGGTGGGGAACTTTCTCTATAAAAGATGGCATATGTAGTTTCTCCCAGAAGCTACATCTCCCCAGCTGCAAACCATTCCCGTGAATGAAGTTTCTCCATTTTCTAATATTCTTTTTGGGAATTTTTGCTGACAGGAACCACTGTTCTAGAAAGGTCTTCCCTACAGTTCTGAGGGAAAGGCCCTGACAAAACAAGACACCAGTCGGGGCCACTGAGCAAGTGAGAAGGTGGGTGGCACCAAAGGCCAGCATCAGTGATTTCCTAGTTTGGCCAAGAACTGGTTCTGCTGCGGCCGATGCCCTGGATGACATCAAATCAAGAACTTTCTTCTCTGCTGGCCTCTCTGAAGACCCCATTTTCCCAACACTAGCCCACACATAAGAGACACGGAAGAGCACCCCCGCACGGAGGCCACACATACCCACAAGGCAGTCTGACACTGGTAAACCCTTTACTCTGGGAGGGAATACCCAGGGGTTCCTAGTAAACAACCTGAAACGCTAAGTGTGATGCTGGTACCACAGCTTAATATTTTTCTGGGAAAACCCCTGCATTCTGGCATTGGATCAGGCAGGAGTGAAGGGCCCTCAGGTCTGTGTAACCTGACCCATGGCAGCTATGGGTTCTCCAAAAGGCCCATCCTGGCCTGTCTCTCCCATGAAGGGCAAACAGGCAGGTCTATCCTCTCTAAATGAGGCCACCTCCAAAGCTAAGAATTCTAAAAACCCTCATCTGGCCCTGGCCAGTTTGGCTCAGCGGTTAGAGCGTCAGCCTGCGGTCCAGAGAGACCCGGGTTTGGTTCCCGCTAAGGGCATGTACCTCGGTTGCAGTTTGTCCCCGGCCCTGGTTGGTCATGCGGGTGGCAGCCACTCGATGTGTCCCTTTCATATCGATGTTTCTCTCTCTCTCTTCCTCTCTCTCCCTCCCACTCTATCTGAACAAAAAATGGAAAATGTTCTCGGGTAAGGATTAAAAAAAAAAAAACCCTCATCTGAGCTACATTTATAAATTACAATTCAGCAAGAGACTACGGTCACTCTTCCCCATCCAAAAAAAATATATATATATCCCCAAACCTTCTGAAACAGGAAGATTTGGGGGTTTCATTAATACTGAATTCTTTTTCCTTGAACCTCCCAGAGCAAAGACCTAATGAGCTCATAGCAAGTCTGGACAGGAGAGGGGAGGGCCCCAGCCGCTGGCCTGCCTGGTCCCAGAGGCAGCCACATTTCTTACCACAAGGAATGCACAAAGTTGAGCTTTCAAAGGCCCTTCCCTCTGCCCCCAGGTCACTGTCTCCTCCAATTGCATTGCAGTCGGCCTCTGCCCCCAGCTGTGTCTGCCAGCCACTCCTGCAGCCACTGCTCACCCCCTGGCCAGCTGAGATGGAGGGCTGAACCCAAGGACTCCCAAAGCTTGTGACAAAAGGGAGCCGTGAGCCACTCAAATCATGGTCCCCTCCATCCGCTCTCAACCCCTGAGGATGGGAGAACTTGGGCAAGGGAGCAGAGGTCCCCAAGAGGCCTGAAGTGAGGGGTACGTGGGGAAAGCAGGACTTCCAGAACCTTCATACTGGCTGGGTGCCACCTGGCTCTCCTCACTGGACAAAGAGTTCCTCTTTCTGTGGAGGCTCTAAATCCCCGGACCTTTTTATCACTGCTGCATCAAGGGTCAGCCCTGGGGCCTGCTCTGGGGAGGGGGCCTCAAAAAGAAGCTGAATTCAGCAGCTACGTGTGGGTATCAGCAATCAGCCCCATCCCCCACCCCATCCCCAGGTCTCAGCACCAAAGAGGGGCTGTTCTCACCCGGTCTGCAGAAACGAGACCAGGGGGTGGCCTGTCAGCCTGCCTGCCAGACTCGACAGCTGTTATCTGGCTGCTGAATGGTTTCCTGGTACACCTCAGTACCTTAGAAAGGCATTCTCAGCCTTTCCTGTACAGTAATCCTGTCCAGATGATTGATAAAATTCCAGTGCAGTCCCAACTCTTTCTGAGCGGCTCCTGTTTAATTATACCCTTTGGGAGAAGTCACTGGGGGATTTTTTTGTTGTCGTTCTTGTGTTCCTCCTTGTCCCAATTACAAAAAGGTCATGTCCCACTCCTACCCCCACCACCGATACCTCCTTTGCTGGAGCATTGCCGACTGATGTGTCCCAGGAGAAAGGGCTGCAGTCCCCCCTCCAAGAACCTGCTGACCACACTCCACCCACGCCTGGTCAGCAGCAGAGTTTCCATAGGCAGCCGTGAGGAAGGGGGCGCTACACATGCAACACCCCCAAATGCCAGCACCCAAAGGATTTGCCACTTCTTCTTGTTTAGATACTAAACCTACTTACAGAACATGAATTCCCAAAGCTCCAGGCCAACATTACCTTCGAGATATAGGTCAGCTGCAAAGATCCAACAGCTCCTGCCCCAATTGCCAGGTTCTGAAAAAAAAAATATGTTTTTTCATTTTAAGAAGGATGCTACGTGAGTTCATGGAAACAGCACTAAGAGACAGGAGACCATGCTTCTAGTTCTGTTCACGCCACTTACTGGCTTTGCAGTCTTGGGCAAGTCACTTACCCATTCTTTAGCTCACTTTCCTCCCTGCAAAACAGTGATCAGCCCTGCCATTATGTGTGTGCATTAACGTTGCCCATGGCCTGGTGTACTGTAGAGAGGCCTTCCAGGACAGTGGGTAAAAGTGTGAGCTCTACCATTTGACTATGAAAAAGTTCCTCAGCCATTCATCTTGTTTTTCCTTCTGATAACAGCACACACCTCACAAGGCGGTTGAAAGACTGAGTGAGTGCGTTAAAGAGCATTTGGCACACAGGTGACTCTCAAACAAGTGTTAGCTACTATATTTTTCTGTCCTGACTAATCTGATCCCCTTGTTGGCTTGTTCCTGTTTTATGCCACTTCAAATTCTTTTCGTAATAGATAGGGTACAGATTCACACAATACAGAAATAAAAAGTACAGCTGTTCAGTCTATTTCACAGGACAATTATGATGTCCACATGCTATAAAACACAAAGTCAATATACTGTTAAAACAGCAAGAAATTCATAGGCACCTTTTGTGGCAATATCTACCTTCGCACAGTCTCTGTGGCTTTCTTTCTCATTTCTCCGATGTCAGAAATGAAGCAAGGACACAGGGGTAGGCGCATACCAAAGAAAAGCCAAGAAATCACAGTTGTGGAGTTTCATCTATAACTTGGAAAATCCACTCCCCTGTGAACATGAGAACCTGTCTCCTGGTAACCTCTTAAACTGTTTCCTTAAACAATAGCCTTGAAGCCCCCATTACCTGGGTTGTGGCAAAGCAATAAACAAAGGTGAATCTTGGATAATGGGAATTTAGTAAATTTCCTGAAGGGTTAACAGTAAAGTGACCTTTCATTCCAATGACACCAAGGGAGCCAGCCCTTAAGAAATATCTTAGAGCCCTGGACGCTTTGGCTCAGCAGTTAGAGCATTGACCTGCGGAGCAAAGAGTCACGGGTTCAATATCAGTCAAGGGCATGTACCTTGGTGGAGGTTCGGTCCTTGGCCCTGGTCGGGGTCATGTGGGAGGCAACCAGTCTATGTGTCCCTCTCAGGTCCATGTTTCTCTTTCTCTTTCTCTCTTCTCTCTCTCTCTCCCTCTCTCTCTCTCTCCCCCTGCTTCCCACCCACTCTATCTGAAGTTAAACAGAAAAAATATCCTCTATGAGGATTTAAAAAAAAAAACAGAAAGGAAAAGAAATATCTTAGATAACAGGAAAGAGTACGTCTAGGCCCCACTATGTAAATGAATATACATCATCTGAAGCAAATGCAGTGTGTGAAATGTCCTATTCACAAGAAAATGGATGGGAATAATACCATGCTAAAAGGATCCTCAAAGCCTTAGAATTTTAGAATAAAAGATCTAGAAAGAGTCTCTCCCCACCTTGGTCAATGAGGCCATAAGTCTAAAAGCTGCCTTTCAGTAGCCAGAATAGCATTTCAAGTATGGATGATTTGATTTACACATTATTTTCAATTATACAGTACCTGCATTTTATTTTTTTAGGAAACCACTATTGGGGAAAGAGAGAGAGGCCTTACAGCCCCTAAATCAGAGTTCCAAACAGAGCCCCAGCACCCCAGGAGACCTGTGAGCAGCTGACTGCCCAGGCGGGAAGGAAATCACTGCCAGGCAAGACATTCAGGTCCTCGGGGAGTGAGGTGGCCTACAGCAGGCTCAGGTCTGCGTGGCCTCCAGAGACACACGGACCCACAGGCCTCTGCTGGACACCGAGCACCTCCTCTACCCCAGACCCCAGCCCCCAATTTGCACCTGAGGAAAATGAGCTGTGAGTGAAGACATTTGTCCAAAAGGTAACGTAACTGGTGGCAGAGCCATGTCCTGACTTCCGCCGCAGTGTCCTAGAAGCAACACTGTCATTTTAAAAAGCTTGAGCTGTTGGAATTCTAGCTTCAGGACATGACTGCCCTATGACTGTATGCAATAATAGGCCTGGTTGCACAGCTTGCTGGGAACGTGATGTGAAAATACACAGAGAGAGCGGAGCCATGTTGGTTCCTATCTCGGACCCTCATGCTAATTACAAGATGCAGATGCCAAGTCTTAGGGGCTGGTCTTGCACAACTCACTCTCCTGACCCCAAACCACAACCCCAAGGCCTCCAGGGCCCTATCCTGAAGTATGAGTGATGAAGTGGGATTTAGGGAAGCTTTCGGACACTAACCCAAACGTAATGACAGATAGGAGCCGACTGGATTTCAACTACTTCACCCTCTCCACCCTCCGGGATTGTTCCTCCCTCTGCGCTCTACTCCAGAGAGAGAGACAGCCGTGAACCAGGCCAGTCCCTCTGGGGGTGGGGGATGAGTGTCCTCACTCCCTTCACCCACAGCCCACCCACGGTCTGCTCCCAGGCGCACGTGTACCTCCTCTCCCTCACGATGAGAAGCCAGGAAAATATGATGAACGTCGGAAAATGACAGGAGAAAACAACCCCAGAATCAGAGCCACAGCTCAGTGTCCACGCCAATGACTGGACCTAGGAGATGAACAGTGACAGCTCGCTGCCAGGGTGGCAGCTCCAGGCAGACACTTCTTGCTCAAGGAAGAATGTGCCAACGAGCCCGAGTTGTGCGAGCCTCAGCAGCCAGGTATCAGGGTAGGAACACCAGGAAACAGCCCCTGGGAAGAGGCAGGGTGTCGGAGCTGCAAGCTGCCCCTCCTGGCCACAGCCCATCTGCTCTAGGGAAAGGACTAGACCCCACCTTCACGAAGCCTGCTCCACTGACTGCAGCCGGCCCTGACCTCTCCTCGCACTGATTCACACACACCAACCCTTCTCACTTTGCTGCCCATCAGAATCTCCTGGGGAGCTCATTTTTTAAAAACATGTTTATATTACTTTTTTAGAGAGAATGGAAGGGAGAGAGCGAGAGAAACATCGATCGGCTGCCTCCTGCATGCCCCCCACTGGGGATCAAGCCTGCAAGCCGGGCATGTGCCCTAAGCAGGAATCAAACCGGCACCTCTCAGTCCTTGGGACGATGCTCAATCCACTGAGCCACACTGGCCAGGCAGGAGCTTGTTTTAAAAGGCCCAGGCTCAAGCCTCACTGAAAAACACTAAATTAGAATCAGGTAGAATGTGGGCAGAACATACAATGTTCCTAAGTGATCCCTTAAATGGGCCCAAGTTTAAGAATAAGTAGTCTCCATGGCAAAATCTAGTCCTGGATTCTGTGTGGAGTATATTTTTCTGTGCATTTGTCTCTTCTTACTAGAGTTCAAGACATACGTTTTAACATGAAAACTCTGAATGTAGTTATTTTCCCAAACCAGTCCATGAACATCTGCAACCCTCACAGAGGACTGGAAGACAGCCCCACTTCTAGCCTCCACTAGCAAACTGTTTCCCTGGGAAGACTTGTTGATGTTTCGAACTTGGGTGTCACTTGACTTTGCAGCTCCCATGACCTGGAGCAGGTTTCCTGTGGGACTGGAATCGCATAGAGGTGGCATGAAAAGACTGAGTCCCAACTGAAAAGGGGTCAAGGACTTGGGAAGAGGGAGCCGAGGAAGGGGCCAGGAAGAGGGGCAGGAAGCATCTGAGATGAGAGCATCTGAGCAGATGGGGAGTGGAGGTTGGAGGAAAGGCTGTCATGTGAATCACCTGGGGAGATGTTAAACAAACTAATATTCAGCCTTCATCCCCAGGGTTTTAACTGATCCGGGGTGGGGCCCAGGCACTTGTATGTTTTTAAATGTCCGTGGAGATTCCTCTCAGCCACCAGGTTTGAGAACTACTGTGCAGACACCGGCTGGTCCTGCTGGCTCTGCACTGTTGACACAGCAGTTGGGGAGAGAAAGGGCCACGCCCAGCCACAGCCCACAGAGTGACCCTGGCTGCTGCACCAGCAGGAAATAGGGACGTGGACACGAAGAGCAGGGCAGTGATCAGGAGAGAGAAGAGATTCCACCTGGGCAGCAATTGTGGATGAAAATGTCTACAGGTCAGGAGCAACCTGTACACTTCTGAGATTTCTAAATTTTCTGAAAAAATGCAGGTCACAAGGCAGCTTCCTGTTAAATGATAGCTTTATGAAGACAATGCCATCATCACCTTGCTTTTTGCTCAAATGTTCTTTGGCCACCAAGGACCTCAAAGAAGCTCCATTCCCCATGAGTGGAAAGCATAGGCTTGTTTCTTCTCCACCATCAAACAAGGAGCTGAGATGCCCACAGAGATGTGACGTACCTCCCATGGTAAGCTTTTTTCTAGCAGCAACATTATTTCTTGTTGAAATAGAAAAATGTTCCCATCTTCTAGTGAGAGTAATAAGAAGCATAGAAACAACCAGAAGACCTAACTATAGATTTTTAAATTCACAGAATGTCAGCACTAAAAGGTTCTGTTGATGCCTCATCATTCACCACATGAGTCGTCCAAGGCTCAACTTGGGGAAATGACTTCAAGGAGCAGAGAGAAGACAGACAGAGCTCATTACTCCCAACATCAATCTGCTGCTTCAACAAAGCACAGCTTGAGAAAAGAAAGAAAGAAGAAAGAAAGAAAGAAAGAAAGAAAGAAAGAAAGAAAGAAAGAAAGAAAGAAAGAAAGAGAGAAAGAAAGAAAGAAACAGACATATATTTAGAGTCTATAATGCACCAGGCCTGCTGCTAGGTACTTTTGCACAGTTGTCACTTAATCCTAACAATCCCATTTTACAGATGAAGAAACTAAGGACTGCAGGTAATGCAACCTGCCCAAGCTGACACAGGTCCTGAGGAGTCAGGCCAGTGGTGAAACCCAACCCTTTCTGATTCTCAAATCCCATGAACTTTCCTCTCTACCATGGCACCTCCCATGAGAGAATCCTTCAAATGTACAAGGCCCTGCTCATTATCTAAGAGTTGATTATCAATGAAAGGTAAATATAAGAGCAGGACCAGCAGGGTTACACCAAAGAGGCCCTTCAGAGTTGCCCAAGCTGGGCAGGGCAGGAACTAGTCAAACTGGCTCTTAGGTGCCAAACTCCAAAAGCCCAGGAATTCGGAGAGTGGAAGTGGGGAAGGAAAGATGCTGGTGCCCTCTTACCTTCTCTTCTATCCCTTGGGGGTTCCTAGCAGACAGCAAGGAATACAGCAGGCAGTCAAAACCAGCTTACTGGTCAACCAGTGGGAGAAGGGGGTGGAGAATGCATGTGGAAATCTCACAGCTAAGGCGTGAGCCTCCATGGTTGCCCACGGGCTGAAACCACTAAAAGCAGAGGCCAGACACAGACTCTCCGAAGAGGACTTGCCTAAGAAAAGTGGTGTGATGGGAATGGAAGGGAGAGCACAGTTCCCTCTGCCCCGCACTGCACAACCCTCCGCATGGCACAAGAGAATAACCGCAGGAAACTAGCCAAGCTGTTCCCAGGCATCAGGTGACCCAGGCAGTGGCTTCACCTGCTGTGCTGGATCAAACGCATGTCCCCTCCACCCTGGAGCTCCACTTCCTGATACTAGCTGGAAGAAAGGTGAAGTGTCCATGGCTACTCTCTCCACTCTCCAGTTCAAAAAGATGTATTTAATCTTTCCCTTCAAGGAAATTCAGTTCTATGTCATAAACTGCTGTGGTTGTGATGCTCACTGTATTGTCTGGATGTCTTTTTCTTGTTGACAGGCACCAGCACCACTTTAGCCAGGGTGGACTTCAGGATATGGAAGTTTCTCCGCCACCACACTCCCAGCTCTTTTATCCCCTCTTCCCATCCTGGTGACAATGACCTAAAGACATGGCCGAAGGCCTGGGCTCTAGATCATCTCCCAAACACGTCCGGGTTCCAAGAATTCAACTACTGGCCACCTAAATGTTTCTGAAACCTTAAATCCAATAAGCCAACTACTTCACCTCTTTCCTCCACACGTAACTCAAAATCAATCATCATTTCCCCTCCACCCCTAACTGGTTCCCTTCCCAAGTTCTCCATCTCTGTCAGCAACTCCACATTCTCTCCCCAGTCAAGCAGGCACCAAACCTGACTACTTCTCCCTTCAGTCAGTCACCAAGCCATCAGTTTCTTCCTTCATATGGCCTTTAAATCCGTCCCTTCTGCTCCATTCCCACCACACCACCAGCACAGACATATGAGGAAGCTGTAGGTGAAATTCCTCACCGTCACCTCCGCCTCCGCTTCCCTGTCTGTCTCATGTCACTGCCACAGCAAACTTCCTTCACCAGTAACATCTCCGTCACAGACATTACATTATTTAATCTTCACAGCAATCACATCAGAGATAGAGATCATTTGTATCACTCCCTGTATACTACAGATGAGGACAGCAGGCTCAAAACAATGGATGCATCCCTAATTAGTGTATTCATCAACTTGTCCTTGCCGGCTGACATAGCTAATAAAAATGGGCTCTGAAGCAAACTCTAATACGCAGCCTTGCTCCCAAACATACGAGTGCCTGCCTTTCCTTAGAGACATTATTTTATTTTTTTAAGTTTTTACTGACTGTTTAGAGAGAAAGGAAGAGAAGGAGAGAAACATTGATTGGCTGCCTCCTGCATACCCCCTACTGGGGATCAAGCCCAAAACCTGGGCATGTGACCTGACTGGGAATAGAACCAGGACCTCTTAGTCCATGAGACAATACTCATCCACTGAGCCACACTGACCGGGCTAGAGACATTATTTTAATAAGTAAATGGCATTCTTTTTTTTTTTTTTCAATCCTCACCCAAGGACATTTTTCCATTTTTTGTTCAGATAGAGTGGGAGGGAGAGAGAGAGAAACATCGAGGTGAAAGGGACACATCGAGTGGCTGCAACCCAGCCAGGGCCAGGGACAAACTGCAACCAAGGTACATGCCCTTAGCGGGAACCGAACCCGGGTCTCTCTGGACCGCTGAGCCAAACCAGGCAGGGCAGTGGCATTCTTATATATAAGTAGATATATAAAATATTTTTAAATGATATATAAATAGATATACTAAACAAATGCAGAAGGTTAAAATCTAAAGCAAAACATAAATATATAACCAAAGACAAATTTTAAGAAATTGTAGCCCTGGCTGGTCTGGCTCAGAGGTTAGAGCATCGGCCTGCGGTCCAGAGAGACCCAGGTTCAGTTCCCACTAAGGGCATGTACCTCGGTTGCAGTTTGTCCCTGGCCCTGGATGGGTCATGTGGGTGGCAGCCACTCGATGTGTCCCTTTCACGACGATGTTTCTCTCTCTCTCTCTTCCTCTCTCTCCCTCCCACTCTATCTGAACAAAAAATGGAAAAATGTCCTCGGGTGAGGATAAAAAATAAATAAATAAATAAATAAATAAATAAATAAATAAATAAATAAAATTGTAGAATAGTCATCACCATGGTTTTGCATTAGTAAAACCTCTGCTAAGTTTCATAGCTTCTATCTCTTTAGCTGCTTGGACTCTAATACTAAGCAGTGCTAACTATTAAAATGATTGCTCCAAAATGCTTCTAGATTTTTACTTCCTTTTTTTTTTTTCTTTATTAATTTTTAGAGAGCAAGGAAGGAGGAGAGAGAGACAAATCAATGAGACAGAACATCAACTGGCCGCCTCCTGCATGCCTCCCACTGGGGATTGGGCCCCCAACCTGGGCATGTGCCCTGACCAGGAATTGAACCAGTGACCTCTTGGTGCATAGGTCAATGCTCAACCACAGAGCCACACTGGCTGGGCGGTTTTTACTTCTTTTTAATTTAGACAAAGTATACCTTATAAAAACAAGGATTGTTTTTAAAATTAAGATTACTATAGAAAACACAAAACAAAATTACACTTACAGTATTTTATGTTAACTCTCAAACTCCACATGTAATTTTAATTCTTAAAACATTAATAATAATTCACCCTGAACAGAATCTGCATTTATTTATTTGTTTTAATTTGCATTTTAGTCAAAGTAAGATCTGTCACTTGAAATCTTCCTTTGGGATCACCTCCCCACCAAAGGAATTCTGCATTCTTATTCTGATAGAATTCCAGACAAAAGCATGCCAGAAATTCTACTTAACCCTTGAAATTATGTGTCCCATAGATAGCTAATACACCTACTGCACAAAATCCATGAACTAAAAACACTTTGTCCAAACAATTGTTGAAGATCTCAGAGGTAGCAGGATACTTGTACATACAGAGTATCTCTGGACAGGCACACAAGAAGCTGGTAATACGGGCTGCCTCTGGCTCCGGGAATAGTACCTGGGCACGAGGGTGGGAGGGAGAAAGCTCTCACTATCTCAGCTTTCCCACATATCAAATTTCATACTGTGTGCATTTACTGGCCAGTTTTTAAAGAAAGTTATCTTACTGGTTCTTGGAATTTTGACAGGAGGAAGCATATTACACAAAATTCTTTAAATTTGGTTGGATTTCAGCCAAATTTTGCTCAAAAAGCTTTCTGGTACAGAAAATGCAATTTAAAAACAAACAAACAAACAAACAAACAAAACACCACACACTAATTTTTGCCTAGCCTTTAAGATTCAACTATTGTCCATTGTACATTATGTATTAATATAATTCCCTACCACTACTCCATATGTTTTCTACTAAAACGCAGCTAAATATTCATCTTTTAGTCAACACAGCCAAAGCTCTTTGCTCCTTTCAATGGAAATAATTGTTTTCAGCTTATTTAAAAAAAAAAAAAAAAGAAGAAGCGAAAAGCAAAGGGTTTTTATTGAGGCCCCACAGATACTAGGAGAAATGCAGAAATGCAATCATTTTGGATATTTTGGGGTACTTTATTCCAAAATTCACATCATGGTCTTTGAAAAGTAAAAGCATCTGATCATTTTTGGACCAAAGAGAAAAAAATACATTTGACAGAGTAAATTTGACAAGAACAACAATCAAGTGCAATACTGTTTTCGTGCTTCTGTTTCTCCTTTGTTTGAGGCTATATAATTTAGTCTTGCAATTACTTAGCCAAGCGGCCATTAGGAGGTGGAATGTGAGCGTTGCTATACAACTAAAGCGTAGTTACTCTGTAGATCATGGTAATAAAGTACAGAAGCCCTATTAAAGAACTGCATCCCCTCTCATGATAGGGACCAGCATTAAATCAAGTGTTGATGTCATCATAGCTTAGAAATGTTTTAAGGAAGACCCAGCCAATGTTTGTCTCTATTCAAGAATTATTTGTGTGCTTGATATTGTCAGCATATTGATTTTTAAATGCATTAGCCAAATCAGTGACCCTAATCAATAAGACTGAAACTTCCCATTTATAGGGTGTGTTTTTTTAACTAATGGGTTTCATCCTAGATCAGTGTGGTGTCACCAGTGACTGTATTAAAAACCTTGAGTCCTTGCTTTACCAATATCAAAACTAAATTCTGGCCGCATTCAGGTTGTACCTGGTCCACACAGGCTGACCCCTAACACGCACCCCCAGGAGCAGACACTGTCGCTGGCCTCCCGTCTCTGATGTTTCACTGTGCTCAATGGCCAGCACCTGTGGCTTTACTTCAGAGAGCTGTCGTCAGGCCACTGGAGCCATTTTGCCCACCTGTGTAGAGCCAGAACCAGTGACCATCCAGCGGGGGATACAGAAGCCCAGCCCCCTTGGGACAACCCTTAGGCCTCACTTATTGTTGGCCCCCCTGCAGCATCGGACTAAGGCCTACCTACCCTCTGCAGACTTCTCCTGAGCTGACAGCCTTGTCTGGCTTCCTCCCCTTCCCTGTCCTGCTCCCAGCACACTTGACCCACTCAGGAACATTTCCTTAATAAAGAACTTACCGCAGATCCTTGTCCAGGGTTTCCTGGGGAACCAGACCTTAAACACCCTCGATCCAGGCAAGCTCACCTTCCCTCCTTGGTGCTGCCCCTGCCCCAGGAGGACTGAGAACACTCTCCTCCTCCCTTTCCTCCAGGGTGCATAACAATCAAATGAGATATTATAAGTGAAAACACTTCAAAACCCGTACTGCGCTCTACAAATGGGAATCTCTCATGGTAATCACTTTCAGATTTGGACTCATTGCTCACCCCCTCCTCAAAGGGGTGCCCTATAGTTCTCCCTGCCACATTTTTATTTAATCATCCACCTCCCCAGCTACAGTGTAAGCTC
Source organism: Molossus molossus (assembly GCF_014108415.1). Classification (NCBI taxonomy): domain Eukaryota; kingdom Metazoa; phylum Chordata; class Mammalia; order Chiroptera; family Molossidae; genus Molossus; species Molossus molossus. The sequence continues at coordinate 27,240,670 of NW_023425403.1, read as the reverse complement.
CATGGAGGTGAAGACTGTCCTGTTCACTGCGGAAGCCTCAGCATCTGACTGGTGGTATCTGGTGTGCAGGGCACGTTTAGCAACTATGTGTTAAATAGTGTTGTGAACTCCAGGATCTTACTCTATTCTCAGCCCTTTAGGAATAAAGAGCCAAAAGCCATGTTAAGGATCATTTAGAGAGCCCATGGCCCAGGGAGGATAAATGACTTGATTACACACAAAACAACTTGGTGGCAGGGCCAGGATCTGATCCTTGATCTCGTCTTCCAGACCTGAGAAGGTTCCATTTGAGACTCCACCTCCAGGCCCTCTTCTTCCCCAAATGGGCATCAGTGGGGAATACTGCAACCCCTTCTCCTTCAACCAAAATATTGGCATCTGTGTGGTTCAACTTAATGATATGCTATCTGGTTATAAACACAGATTTGGATTTTCCACACTATAGTTTTGTGTGTATTGTTTTCATCTCCCCAAGTGAAGCTGAAGCATCCTAGTGGCAAAGACCTCACTGAGCTCACCTTCCACCTCGTCGATAGGACCTTGCCCAAGGTTGAGCACAAGCATCAGTAGGAGAAAGGAAGCAGACAAGGGTGAAAAGCAGACATTCGAGTCAGACAGGCCTGGCTCCAACTCTGGCTCTCCATTTACCACCTGTGCAACCTTGAGCAAAGTCGCTGGACTTCTCTGCACCCCACAGAACACTGTCAGAATGATAATAGTCCTCAAGTCCCAGGATGCGTGTGAGGACTTAATGAGATGATACATGTATTTTGCACAATGGCTGGTACAGGGCAACTACTCAATAAGGCTCAGTAAGTATTACCTGCAGTTGGTAACAATAGTCCTAACATTGGTAGTAAAAACAGGCTCCCTAAACACCAAGTGGCTTAAACAGGCAAAGATCAGAGACCTGGGTTTGGAAAAAATCCCACTTATGAATGTCTATTAAATAACTAAGATATTATATCAGGTGCCTCCTTTTCCCTAAGTAAGATGTTCAGTGACCAAAGGGAGTTCTCAGTGTCTCTCTTCATAGGGACAGATCAAAACCGTCCAGTTTGCTCTTGGGATCACTTCCAATTCATCTCTCTCCTGACTCCCGCATCCTACAGAACTTCCATTTGGTTTAAGCCATGTCCCCAGCCCCAGGAGAGTGGTGTCAGGCACTCTGCATTTCATAAAGACCTCCCTCTGACAGCCTCTTTACCTGGCCCTCTTTAGTTTGTTCATTCATTAATTTAATGAGCACACATTTACCAAATGCTGGACACTGTGGATCAGAAGCTGAACCAGATGAGCCCCCTGCTATATAGGAGCTCCCAGCCCTGAGAGTCCTCTGGCTTCTATTTCTTAACCAGAGACTACTTTTGAAAGCTTTCCTTCTTCCCAAGCAACAGTAAGAAGCCTGTCTCATTATCAGCAATAATAGCAGGGGAACTGGAGTCAGACTGCCAGGGTTAGAATCCTGGCTCTGCCACTCTCTTATTATGTAACCACGGGCAAATGTCCTCCCCTCTCTGCCTCACCCACCTCACCTTTAGAACGAGGACAATAATACCTACCAATTAGACTGTTGTCAGGATGAAATGAAAACCCAATGAAGTCTTTAGAACAGTGCTTGGCACATAGTAATAAAGGTTCACTAACACGACTTTACAACCTACAAAAATATCCACTCTCGAGTCTAGAATGCCTGTTTGGCCATCAACACAACAAAGAGCTAAGCCAACAACTAAAGAAGTCAAATGTTCTGAAATATTGCTGTGTCACAGCCAGACTCTCCTTTTTTAGGCATGTGCCAAGCCAGCTGAAATTTCTGCCTCCAGGGAAAATGTAAAGAGTCTCCAGCAGGGGCCACGAGTTTTATTTGGTAACTCAAACTCAAAGAAAGCTCTAGCACAAAGAGCATCCTGAGAGCTCAGTTGGCAGGGAAGCACAGGAGGCTGCCCTGGGCAGGGTGGGACCTGCTGCAGAGGCTGACCCCAGATACCCCAGGAAGGCAGCCCAAGTCCCAGCATCCCAGGTGAGCACAGGTCTGGAACCAAGGGATAGTCAAACCAGAAGGGAAGAAACAGCAAGAGAAATCCTGACAACTGGCACCATTCGCAATTGGAAATGGTGACACTGTGGTCCTGGGTGACATGTCACTGACAGCAAGACTTGCCGCCTGTGGCCCAGAGTATGAAGGAGGTTCCAACTCTTAAGGGAGGTAGCTGGCAACGGCTAGGGAGGATTCCTCAAGCAAGTGAATTTGGGTTAAGAACATTCCTCGTAGGAAGCAAAGCACTGAGCGAGTAAATCAGGACAAAAAAACACTTGAGTTACCTGAGCTAAAATGGCAGGTAAGTGGGAGAAGGTATACACAAAGAAAGAAAAGGGGAAAAGGAATTCCAAGACTCAGAGACCAATACATCACTAGGGCTCTTCCCCGCATGCCAGAAGCCAAGTGTACTGGCCACAAGACTTGATTTTGAGTTCCTCCAACAGTGGGGATGTGGCACCTAAAATGCTACTTCCTTTCACAGTAGATCTGTTGACTCAGCTGTGGTCACCTTTGCTGGGCAAAGGCAGGAAAAATGATACAGCAGGGCCCAAAGGCAAACCCAAAAACAAAACATCGTAAGAGGCGAGCATTCCAGGCTAAGTCAAGGACATAAGCATCCATAGGTAGGTTTTCTTCTGCATGCTCAGCACTTTAAATAAGAGTAGTCAACAGAAGGTCTATCAGGAATGCGGAGTGACACAGGGGCACAGTTCTAGTTAGGGTTAAGTCTCTCCTGGAGAAGGCGATTTACAGGAGCTGAGCTCTAAGTATATTTTCTGTATCTATAGTGTTTTCTCTCAGCCATCAAATCCAGAGGACAAATGCCACAGGTCTTTAGAGGATTCATCCCCAGATAATGACCTAGAAACTCACACAACTCTTTTTTTCACTTTACATCTTTAAGTCCAAATCCATCCCCCAACACTCAGACTTTTCTCTTCCCAGGTCTCTGAACCAGAGCCAAATCTCAGGCCCACACCCCTCCCCAATACAACATGGTCATGACCCATGATCTTGTCATCCAGGGGCCTCATCCCACCACACTGCTCTAGGGCAGTGGGAAGGAAAGAGCCACTCACAGCACCAGAAAAAGACTTGAGATCCCACATCAGGACCAGAGCAACTTCTTCCCAAACCAGGGACAACTCCAGGGACCCCCAAGTACAGCAATAAAACTTAGCGGGCCCCTGTCAATTCCAATGTCTGAGACTCAGCTTTTTCATCTGTAGTGCAAGGAAGCAAAACTAGGAGACTTTCAGGGTCACCTCCAACCCAGTATTGGGACTCCTGACTGGATGCAGGAGACCAGTCCAACATTTGTCCAGCTCAGGGAACCAGGTCACATTCTCTGCTGGGGAGGGCCCCAGACTGGAAGAGCAGGAGTGGCCACAAGGCCACAGCCCTAACAAGAGACGTGAGAGGAAGCAAGCCATGCTTCGGAGCCCAGATCCAGCCTGGCCGGCCTCTGCCTGACTTTTGCAAGTATTAAATTCCTGAGTGTGAGAAAAGACATCAGATCCCCTGTGTCAGGAGAAATGAGCTTTTTCTCAAGTTAAAATCTGGGATGATTTCCTGTGCACAAGGGTGTGTGTGCGCGTGCGTGTGTGTGTATAGTGGCGTTTTCCCCTCCTTACTGATCAGCAGGTCAGTGCTGCCCATGAGAGATGAAGTCCTTGAGGATAATCCATGTGCATTCCTCCCAGGCAGTGATAGGCAGCCAGCCACCCTGCCATCCTCCCCTGTAGCTTCTCACCTGGGGGTTGTCCATGTACCAGAGAAGGTAGTTGGCCTGGGTGTCCAGAATAAAGTACCTCCGCAGAAACTTGCCACTGTTCTCATTCTCCTCGATGTCCAGAAACCCACAGATGCGGTTCTGCCGATCCACATAAGGCATTCCTGGGCTCTGCTCACATCACCCTGCATGGCAGGAGGAAGGGAGGCACTGGTGAGAAGGAGGGGGAAGTGGGCCCTGCCTCAGGACCTGCAGAAACCTCACTGTGGCTTGACTCACCTCTGCGAGAAGCTGGGCTAGCAATCTCTCACATCAGCTTCCTTCCCCAGGGCACCACACGTTCTACCCCAACCAAACCCTGGAAATCTTTTATCACTTCCACTCTGTAAGCAGTCATCAAAATCCACCAACATTATCACCTAACCTTCCCGAGGCTCTTTTATGTGGCGAGCGAGTGGAGTGTCAGGCAACTTTACATACATGGAGGATATAAGCCTAGACTTTGGGTCAGGGGCTGGGGTTCCAGTTCTGGCCACTTACTATGTGACTACAAGCTATGTAATCTTGGTGCACCTCAGTTTCTGCATCTATAAAATAGAGATAATAATAGTACCTGCACCTCATAAGATTTTGGTGAAAATTAAGTGCTTGGCGCATATTAAGCACTGCATAAACACTAGGTATTATTATTACTCTTCACAAAAGCCTTGGAAAGTAGGTCATAACCCAGTTCATATATAAACAAACTATCTCAGAAAGGATTTAAGCTCCAGTTCAAATACCCGGATAAAACTTTGTCAGGAATTCAGTCATAAACAGCAGCGCCTCCGGATCCATGAAGGTACCAAAGAATTAACCTGAGGGCGACCTTGTAGCAGGCCACATGCTTCACTTACATCACTCTGCTGTGACCCCGAGGCCCCTTGTAATTGAAAGAATGAGGGACCGGAAGAAAGCCCCAACCCCTGAACACTTTCACTGGCTCCCCTCCCCTTGGGATCCTTTCCCGCTCTCTGAAGAGCCTAAGGAAAGGGCAGAAGCTCTGTTCTCCTCCCGAAGGAATATGAGCAACTTCCCACAAGCAGTACACCCAAACTCATGCACAACACAGTGGAGAAAATACCATTTAAACTTTCAAGGACAGATACTACTCACCCCTTACCCTGCTTAGCTCCAACAAGCAAAATTCACTAAGACTCAAAGCCTATCATAGTTCTTAGTCTACAACTAAGCAAAGTCATGAGATGGCCAACCTAAAGCCATTCCCTGTACTACCATAGTCCGCAAGTAAGCTACCAAGCTGCCACACCTGTAGTCTTCCAGGCCCAGGGTCGATAGGTCCCACCAGCAGGGAGACACACTCCCACAAGAGCAGGGAATTCTAAGGGTAGCGATTGGTGATAAGGTCTGTTCTCTCCCACCCCCACAAGGGGCTGGCAGTGTTGAAAGATTGCCCCAAGGAAAAAAGTGCCCCCCCACACACAAGGATACTAGTGAACAGTGAATCCCTTGATTCCTGGTAAGGTTAGGCTCAAATCCTAATGGGGACAGACTACTCAGTCAGAAGGGAAATGGGTCAGGGGATCCCACGTCTACCCACTGGGTATGATGGGGGACAAATGAATAAAGCAGGCAGGGAAACAGGGCAAAGGACCTAAAAGGAGAAATAAAAGAGGAGATGAGAAAATGATAAAACGTGGAAAAAGAGGAGGATTAAAAAGATGGCAGAGGAGAATGAAGAAGTGTGGCAGAGCCCTGGCTGGTTTTGCTCAGCGGTTAGAGCATCGGCCCACAGACCAAAGAGTTGTGGGTTAAATTCCGGTCAAGGGTATGTGCCTCAGTTGCTATTCGGTCCCCGGCCCTGGTCGGGGTCATGTGGGAGGCAACCAACTGATGTGTCTCTGTCACATCAATGTCTGTTTCTCCATCTCTCTCTCCCTCCCACTCTATCTGGAGATAAATGGAAAAATACCCTCGGGTGAGGATTAAAAAAAGAAGTAGGGGACAATGGCAGTGTGGGGATTGAGGGGAGAAATAGCCCTGCACAAAGGAGCATCACCTCTGTCCCAGGTACCTGCAGCCAGGGCCCTGCCTCTCCCAGCCTTCCTGAGCAAAGCTTCCATCCCAGCCCAGTTCCACAATGGAGCCAGTGTGAGTACAGGAAAGGGAAAGAGATGGAGACAAGCCAAGACTTAGGAACAAACGCCATGGGAGGAACTTCAAGTCTTCTTGAGGACATTGGGTCAAAGATGGCAAGGCGAGAGGCCTGGCAATGGTTGGGGAGGGAGTATATCCCTCAGAAAGGATATAGCTTCCCCCCTGGGAACAGAGGAAACAGGAGCCCCCTGCAGAAAGGCTGGGTCAACCTCCCAGTGACAGTACACAGCTGTCTGGTCAGGATGAGAGAGTGCACCCATCCCCCCAAAAAAACTAGGCAACCTCCACGGATGCAGTCAGAGACAGAATTTCCAGGGAGTTCAGGACTTGCCACTCCTGGCACATTTCTAAGAGAAAGCATATAACATGCAGTGGGGTAACAAAGCCAACTGTCTCTGGGCCCTGAGGATAAGCACAGCACCCAACTTCATGCTGGCTTTCAAATGTTCCGTTTTCAGCCAACAGGATTAATCAATGCCTGTCTTTTTCTCAAGTCAGTGGCTAAAGAAGGCGCTCTTTCTACAATCCTCCAACAGCCCACGTTAGTGGAGGGGGCTTCCCATGTGCATAGATCCATGGGAGGGAGATCTCCATGTACCAAAAGAGAAGATAATAAAAGGGAGAGTTCTGGTTACAACATCTCCTGACTGTGGTTCTAGCCCCAGAAAAAAAGCTGCTCAGATGTCCCAAGAAGCTGCTGAGTCACAGAGTGCATAAGGAATGTGAGAAGTGGGGGGAAGAATCAGCTGCAGGAGAACCAGCATCACAGGGACACGTGGTTATAACTAGCCGACCCACACAGAAGTGACATACTCAAAGATGGGCACAAAACACAACCCTGAGGTCCTAAGTCCCAACCCTCTGACAGCTCGTTCAGATCCCATTAGTAGAGCCCTTGTCACAACAGCTGCTAAGATTTGATACAAAGAGCCTGCTGACCCCAGCCCTCAAATCCCCTCTCCCTGCCTTAACATGTCACCATCAGCTTTCAAGTCTCTGCTGGCTCCTCCTCTTTTTCCCAGAGGGACTCCTCTAATGCAATTAATTCAGCCCAAACAACTGAGCAGTGAGGGGAGAAAGGGAAGCGTCAGCAATTGGTACTATAGGGGGGAGAAAACCCACCTGAATGCACACACACACACACACACACACACACACTGTCCCCCCAAGTTCCCCTACTAAGACCAAGACAAAGCTTCAAAATGTCCTTCTGACTCTCACAACATTCTTCCAGTTATACAGTTGTAGCCTATTTTCTGACTTTCTAAAATCAATTATCTTAAATTTCATTCTAACTTTAAGTTCCGCAGTGTAAAAATATTGGGTGGAGGGGACATTGGGTGGTTTGACCCAGGAGTTGCCCCTGCCCCTGCCCGCTGACAGTGACTTTCTCCCATCTTCTGGGACGGCATGCCAAGTGTTCTCACCCAGCCTCTTCACCTTCGCTCGAACACCGCAACGAAACCACCCAGCAAGTAGCCTCTTAGCCTTCACGGCACATGGACAACAAAGAGAACAGACAAGAAGGGACTCAGTCCACCCCGCTGCACACTCTCCCTATCTTAAAAAAACCTCCAGAGTGTTTCCATGTTTAGTGCAAAAAGCACAATATAACAATGTCGGCATCTTTAAAAAGATCGCTCTTGCCAGCCATTTTCACTTCTGCATGCTTTTTCAGGCCCCAGTCTGCATAATCGGCCTTTTAAAGATTTTAAATTACATCATAGACATGTTCCATGTTGCTACATATCTTTGTAATCATTGTTTTTAATGGTTGCGTAACATTACTGGATGGTATTTACTAAAATTTACTTAACTAGTTCTCCATGATTAGAATTTTTTCACTATTATAAATAATGCTGAAATCCATATTTTCTTTTTATTCTCTTTAATGTTGAAAGTATTACAAATTGAAATTCACATTTTCATGCTTTGTTTCTTCCTTCACATGGAAACAACATAAATTCCAAGTAATAATATGACTAGATAGATCATAGCGTATGATTTTTTTACAATTCTTGAGACCTGTTTCCTGCTTCATCTTCCTTCCGAATGGACTTAGTGAAATGCAAATCAAAATGATATGTGCATGCAGTTAATATCAATCAATCTCTCTGTCTCTGTCTCTCTCTCACACATACAAACACATACCCCAAACCAAACCAAAACATGGCCTCTCATAATCCAGAGAACTAAATAATGTATTTTAAAGAAAAGTAAAATAGAAAAGAGGAAAGTTTTATATGATCCACATTTCTTCAGTGTATAAGTTCCTAAGTATATACTACAAATGAAAATATATTAAATACATAATTTATAGTAAAAATAAAACTTTGAAGAAAAAAAGTAAATCTGCATGAAGTTACCCATTGATCAGCAGCAGAAAATGGGTTAAATGTCTATTAAACCGAGATTCCTGGCCAACATTTGCCAATTGACCAGACAAAGCCCATGAAGAAAAAAAAAAAAAGTCAACAGCTGTCTACCTTACAGTGAGATTAGGGGCACTGGGAGATTTCTCTGTCCAAAATATCACCTCATTGCCCATTTTAGTCCCTTCTGTTCCATCACTGGAGGAGATTCAAGCCAAGAATAAGGCAAGTGACATCTCTATCAGGCGCATAATATGCAAGTGATATCTGGGGCCAAGACCCTAAGAAACAGAACATATCCCAATAAAGGGGTGAAAAAGTAAAGAAAAGACTGCTGCTAGAAACAAATGTTATCTACTTGAAATTCCCCTAAGATGTGTATACGCCCAGGACAGGAGTAGGAACCTTTCTGGGAAGCAGTTTGGCGATATATAACAAGAGAGCTAAAAATGTCCATACCCTTTGACCCAGTAATTCTACTTCTAGGAGTCCATCCAAGTAAATGAACAAAGATGCAAATAAAGATAAAAATAAAAAGATAGCAACTGCAATAGAACTTGTAATAGCAAAAAGTTGGAAAAGCTCTGGACAGCCCAATGATTAGGGAATAATTAAATAAATTGAGACATTCACATAAGGATATGTTATGCAATCATTTAAAAACTATGTGTTTAAGTCATTTTTTAATAATTTAGGAAGAAATCATATCCTGATAAGATTTTTTAAGATATAATGTGATTTATAATTTGATCTCCACCCTCTAAATATTATTTTGTATTTCAATATTTGAACAGAAAAAGACTGACTCACAGACACCAAAATATTAGCAGTTAGTACCTATAGGTTATTGGTGAATTTTATTTACTTCTATATATTTTCCCTACTTCCCAAATTTTCTACAGGAAATGTGTGCTCTTTATTTAGTAGGAAGGAAAGCTATTAAACTCCACACAAACCCACATCCCCAGCAGAGAAATTCTGAAGCTGAGAACAAACTTCTCAGTTCTCCAGAGTCCACAAACACGTAACACCTTGCCTACATTATAGCTCGCTTGGGACTTTTTTTGGTGTGCCAAAGTCTTAAATCTAATTAAGCAATATACCACCCATCACAACTGCCCAAGATCCAGGTACCTACTCAGAGAGCTTGGGCACCCTCCATTCTAGTTGGGTCTCTTACTTCCTATTTCAATATCCTCTTAGGGAGGCTCATTCTTTCCCCTGCAGGTCTGGTTCCTTACTCTCTGGTCTTCCTAAAGGACCCCTGTCCTTGGAGCCAGCAAGGCCCAATTCAATGCCTCTATTCCTCTACTGTGATAGTAGCTGAACCACACCAAGCCCAGCACTCCAGCCAAAGGAAGGGGAACCGGACAAGGACCCCCAGTGGAATTTTCCTTCCTGAAACTTGGGAGATATGGTTGACAATTTTTTTTTTTTTTTTTATCCTCACCCGAAGACATTTTTTGCATTTATCTTCAGATAGAGCGGGAGGGAGAGAGGGAGGAAGAGAGAGAAAGAAACATCATGTGAGAGAGACACATCGACTGGCTGCCACCCACACATCCCCAACTGGGGCCAGGGACGAACTGCAACTGAGGTATGTGCCCTTAGCGGGAACTGAACCTGAGACTCTCTGGTCCGTGGGCTGCCGCTCAACCGCCAAGCCAAGGGGCAGGTTGACATTTTAAAAATACATGGCTGGATAGATGAAGAGATGAATAAACATTTTTTTTTTTTTTTTTTTAAGAAAAGCTATAGAGCTATTAAGTCATGAAAGCTATGGTTTGCTGTATTGGACATCTTGGTTTTTAAGATCACTAATGTACTTTGGAGATAAGGGAAAGAATAGAGTAATAAGCGAGAGTGATCTGCCTGACCGTTCTGACACTGTTGAGGTATATAAAAATACGAGAAAGGGATAACAGAGATAAAGGCTTAAATGGCATTGGCCCCATTATGACATAATCTAACCTCCAGTTCAAAAAGAGCTCAAAAATTTTTTCAATTAATTAGGTTTTTAAATTGGGAGATTTCTTTTCTTTCATGTTACTTAGTGTTGGCAGGTCAGGGAATTTCAGTGATTTTAGTCCAGAACATAGTCAGGAAGGCAGTTTCTGACATGCAGGGGGGCATACAGTACATACACCTCCTGTCTTATTGCCCTTGGATGGTGGGGAAAGAGGGTAGGAGCTGCAGACGGCAGCATCCAGCGTTGGCGGTGAGCAACAGGGATACCAACAGGAAATTGCTAAATTTCTACAGGAGAAAGTTTATCAGGAAATGACATCAGAGGTCTCAGGGAGGACTGTAATACAGCAGACAGGAACTGGGGTGTGGAGGTCAAGAGCAGGCACTCAACTATTGCTAGAATATGGACGGGCCATGTGAACAGAGCGCTCACCTATGTTAAACTGCCGCACACGTAGGTGTGTATTGTAGAACCTCAACCATGCCAAGGGCCCAATAAAAAACACAAGAACAACAAAACACAGGCTTAGCTATTTCAGAACACATCCCTGAGAATGGGCCAAAGATGATAACTTAGGAAGTGTGGAAGCATCTCTCTCCTACTGTTAGAATATCACTGCATTTCGAAAACGTCATCAGAGCAAACTCCAAACAGTTTAAGGCAGGAGAGCAATGTGAGAGAGAAGGGAATGTACTGAGTTGTGTTCCCAACGGAAGTTCAGGGTGAGGAATGCAAACATCTACAGGAATGGGGAAGTTAAGAAAAGGAGCCTCCTCGACACAGACAGCCCAGTCCCCACTCGACCCAAGAACTCTGAATGGAGGGCAAGAGACACTTAAGGAACTTTTAAGGGAAAAAATGTGGGCGGAAATGGCAGAAGTAACAACACTGATACCACTGCAATAAAGATGTTAAAAACAACAAAATATTTTAAACACTCATGACCTCTCTTAACAGCAGCCTCATCTCTGTTCAGAGAAAATGCGGTTGTTGGAGCCAGTAGCAAACAAAGGCCTGCCACAGCTCAAGGCTCCTTCGAACACCTCCACCAGCACGGGCGGCGAGCTGCCACCTTGGTAGTCTAAACAGCCTATAAAAACTGAAATCTCCAACCTGCAGACTCATCCAAGTCCCCTCACTTAGAAGACTCCACAAATTCAGTTTCACGGTGGGGCTTCCAGGGTTATAATCTGCATTTAAAACTTGACAGTGTCAGCCACTAAAACATGGGCAGTAGGAAAATGAAAACAAAACATGATTTCTCCTTGCTAGTAGCCTTTTGGAAAGTGTCAGAGGAAACTGTAAGTGCGTCTGTCTAAAAACATGTGCTCACTACCCTGAATTTAGGAACTGACGAGGGGCTGGGTATGACAAGGAGGACATGCAGGTGACAGTGATCGGTATGAGTGCATTTGATGAAACCCTTGTAAGGTGACCATGAAAAAGGGTGTGCTGATTTCAGCTACGATTGATGTGGTAGAGTGAAGTGAAAGAGGCTGGCTTTTTTTTTACAATATTTTTTTTTATCCTCACCCGAGGACACTTTTCCATTTTTTGTTCAGATCGAGTGGGAGGGAGAGAGAGAGAGAAACATCAACGTGAAAGGGACACATCGAGTGGCTGCCACCTGCACGACCAAGCAGGGCCGGGGACAAACTGCAAAAGGGCGAGGTCCGCGCCCTTAGCGGGAACCAAACCTGGGTCTCTCTGGACCGCAGGCCAACGCTCCAACCGCTGAGCCAAATCGGTCAGGGCAAGAGGCTGGCTTTTAGAGTCAGACTCTGCTGAACTTTTCGGGGCTTATTTCTTCGTTTACAAAATGGAGAGAATCACTGTACCAATTTCCAAGGTTGCTTGTGGGAATTAAATGAAATAAATAACACATGAAAAGTGCTTACCAGGACATCTGGTAAAGAGTAAGCACTGGGCAAATGTTGTTGTTAAGACTTGTGTGTGTGTGGAGTGCCTAACAAGTAGTGTATGATTACCATGACTACCGAAAAGCTGCTCAATGCAGGGCAGGCAGCTGCAGGGACCATTTCTAGCCTGCAAATATCAGTGGAAAGGCCATAACATAGGGATCCCTCACAAAGAAAGGCATAAATGTCCCTTACTCTGGCGTCTACTTCAGGAACCATCATCTTTAACATCTCTACAATTCTCTAAGAGGTTAAAAAAAAAAATCCAAGAGATCCACAGACTCCATCTTGGCCAGACTACACTGAAAGTTAGCAGAACCCAGTCGTGCCTATCAGGTTCCAAGGAAGGGACTGTGGCGCTGCCTCCTGCTCCACCCAAAGGAGAATCACAATAGCAGAGAGCCACTTTGCAAACAGGTGGCCAAATCGGAGTCCTAGCTGATGGGAGAGCGAGTACCAGCCTTTGCACTTCAACTGTAGTATTTCCCAGGAGTGTAAGGACAAGCAGACCTGGCGTTCCACCCTCTTTATCTCAGCTGGCTGACCTCTATTGGCAGAAATGCACGCCACAGGCCCAAAGCTGAAAGCCTTTTGCCCACCCTGGGCATTGTCAGGAGCTCCTGCACCAGCAAGGCTGGGACCTCCATGGTGAGAGAGCCCAATCCAGTCTTTACTCCTCTGAGAGCCACTTTAATCATCAGGGGTCAGGGCAGAGAAGAGGCTTTCAGAAAGCAGATAAGCTATAAAGCCCAAAAGATTGGCTGGGGCCAGAGGAGGGAAGAACACAGAGTAGCACTTAGAAAAAAAAGGTCAATTACAAGTCCCACTGCACCACGCACAGACCCCCTCAGAATTAGAAGAAAGGGATCCCATTCCTCCCACCTCTCAGCTGCCCTATCTCCCCACACTGTCCAATTCCCAGACTTAATGATGGGCTTTTATCGGGCAGGGCTAGGATTCTTCTCTTCCCATAGGCTGTCAAACCATAATATTTGCTCTGCTTCCTTCCCTTCCAAAGCCTAACAGATTAGATTGCTGGAGTCCCATCCAGCTCACTAAGACAGATGGAAAACTGAAAGTAAGGCAGCCCAAACTGCTCACAGTGAGAAGAGACAGAGCAACCCAATGTTCCAGCACCCAGATCCTCTTTTCCAAGCTCTAGGAATATATCAGCCAGAATAATGAGCACCCCAGTAGTTTCAGTGAATCAGAAGATATGTACTGCACTGTGGCCCACAGCACGATCTAATTTGAGGCATTCCAGCCCTTTAACAGGGCATCACCCACCTGTCCACCTGCCCCTTGAAGAAGACAGGAAATCGCCCTGGCCGGTTTGGCTCAGCGGTTGGAGCGTCGGCCTGCGGTCCAGAGAGACCCGGGTTCAGTTCCCGCTCAGAGAGACCCGGGTTCAGTTCCCGCTAAGGGCACGTACCTCGGTTGCAGTTTGTCCCCGGCCCTGGTCGGTCGTGCGGGTGGCAGCCACTAGATGTGTTCCTTTCACGTCAATGTTTCTCTCTCTCTCTGTTCCTCTCTCCCCCTCCCACTCTACCTGAACAAAAAAAAAAAGACAGGAAATCAATGAAGTGCCAGCTGGACGTGCACCGTGAAGACCATGCTCCTGCTGCTTGGTCCTCCTAATGTTCCAACACCTGCAAGTTTGCAGGGGGCTGCTCGGGAGTATTCAGCTACTAGGGCTGACACATCTCCCTTCCCACTTTGCAGAATCTCTCCATAGGTAGGCACCATCCAAAACCTGCTTGTCTTCAGGATTTATTATAGCCTTGGTAAAATACTGAGCTAAATATGTTTCAGCTTACTATAATGACACAATGGGATTTGCAGGACCTACTTCCTTATACAGAAGAAAGAAGACAACACCAACAAAGAAAAAAAAGATTTTGCAAATTCACCACCAAAGAGCAAGTGGTTTCCAAGTCAATACCTAGGTGATTACCCATCTCTGAAGTGAGCAAGGCTCCCTCATCAGCTAAATGAAACCCCACGAGGTGTGCACCACTTTGTAAAAAGTTGGGCTTACAAATAGGTATAAAAACAACATCCAGAGTAAACCCTCATGAACCAGCTTGATGGACTGAATTTTTACAGGTAGGAAGCCCTACCACACTGCTCTTTTCCCTTTCATTTGGATAGGTGCAAACAATGCATGTGCTTTGCATTCATTCATTCATTCATTCAACAAACATGTACTCAGCACCTAGTAGATGTCATACACTAGGCTGGCCACAAAGTCTAGACTACAAACTAAACTTTCATTATGACAAAAGTCACCTGCCTTCAAGTAGTACACAATGAAGAAGGCTAATATCTGAAATGATGATAATGCTTTTTAAAAGCTTCCTCTGGTTTCTCAAAGCATGCCGGATCTCTATTTGAGCAAACATCTTTGTGTTCTAGGAAGCTCCCTAAAGACAGAGACTGGCCCCGGCCAGTCTGGCTCAGCAGTTAGAGTTTTGGCCCGAGGACCAAGGGCTCAAGGGCTCGATTCCTGGTCAAGGGCATGTACCTGGGTTACAGGTTCCATCCCTGGGCCACAGATGGTGCAGGAGGAAATCCGTTGATGTGTCTCACATGGATGTTTCTCTTTCTCTCTTCCTCCCCCCCTTCTACTCTATCTAGAAGATCAATGGGAAAATATCCTTGGGTGAGGAATAACAACAACAACAAAAAGAGACTGCATTTTGTTCATCACTGCCTTTCATGTCCTTATTATCTACTATATGTCAATTGAATGCAAATAAAATAGAAAGCAAACATTTCTATTCTTTCAACATCTTTGGCTTTACTGTTTCTGAAGGCTTTGCCACCAAACAAAGAAAAATGATGCAGCTTTAGAAAAGAAGAAAAAGGGGACTGACTTAGTCAGATATAATAAGAACAACATGAGTACAATTTTGGAACTTCAGCCCAAGTGCAACCACCACTCAGCGGGCTGAGGTGCCTCCAAGAGCCACAGCTGGCGTCCTGGTAGAGCTTTCCCCCTCCCTGCTCTCTACTGTTTACTCTCCTCCGACAAGCCCCATTTGGAGTTAAAGAAGGAAAGGAGGAGGGACAGGAGGAATCAGAAGGGGAAGACACAGCTTGAACCCACACTCATCAAGAAGGAAAGAAACTTTAAGCTGAAAGGCTGGGAGGGCAGGGCTGGCCTGGGGGAGGAAATGTGTAAGACTGAAGTGGAGGACATGCCTGGACACTTTTCCTTGCTACAACGCCTCTTTTTCCCTTTCCTCTTTTTTTTTTTTTTTTAATTTGATGAAATAACAGTCTTCAGAACTGGAAAGCGGCAGCAGAAAAGGGAAGCGAGTAAGGTGAGGAAGAAGTTGGAGAGAGAGAGAGAGAGAGAGAGAGAGAGAGAGAGAGAGAGAGAGAGAGATCCCCTCGAGGTGCTTTTCCAGCCAGGCACCGAATCTGCATTTTAGGACAGTTTTCCTTCAAGTCACCCCCACAGCCTGGCGTTCCCAAAGCCCGAGGGCTGGAGATGGACCCGAGGAAAGGAAGGGATCTCCCTACCGAAGCACACTAGGCCTGCTCTGTAATAAGGTGGTAGGGGAAGAGAGAGATGAGTCTCCACGGCCCCAGCCGTGCCCCAGGGACTTGCCTGGACGGTGTCTGCTCTCCTGCCCTACTCGCAGCTCGGGCAGTTGTTGCGGGGCCGCGGCCCCAGCGCCAGCACCCGCAGCGAAGTTTCGCCGCTGCAAACGTGAGAAAATGCAGCTCAGCAGAACACCCGCCCCACCCTCTTCGCGGCCCCACCCCCGCAGCCCGACCCCAGACAGCGGCGACCTTGGCCACCCCAGACGCCCCAGACGATTCCCTCCAGGCTTTCCCGGGGCCAGGACCGGGGGCTGCGGCGACCCCCTCCTTGGCCGTCGGCCACCAGGCCAGGAGCGCCCCCGGCTCCGCCAGCCCGCGCCTGCCCGCGCGCCCCTCTGCGCCTCTCTGTCCCCCGGCCCGCGAGAACACCCAACTTACCCCGCCGTGCAGGGGCCGGGGCTCGGGTAGGGTGTGTGGGTTACATCGGGGTGGGACGCGCCCCTCCGGCCCGCGGGCCGACGCTCTCGGGGGATTTCTTTATCTCCCGGCCAAACTCTCGGTGCCTCTCGCTCCTCTCGCTCTTCTCCCCCTACCCGACCCCCTCCTTCTCTCTTGTCTCTGGGCTCTTTTTTCCGGGTTAATTACGTTTCGCATTAAAGCAAACCCAGCCCCGGATGTGAGTACAATGCTCCGCCGAGCCCGCTGGGGGAGGAGAGGGGTGCCGGGGCGCCACGGGGTGGGAGGGGGCGCGGCCGGGCGCGGCGGGCTGCGCGGAGGAGGCGGGGCGGGCGCCCGGGAGGCGGCCCCGACCACCTCGCCTGCGTCTGCCGCGGTGCAGGTGGGACGCGGGCCCCGGCCCGAGGCCCTGGCGCGGACGCTCGGCCGGGGCAGCAGGTGTCCGGCGCGGGAAAGGAGGCCGGGACTGGGGCATCCTCGAAGGAGGGAGGCGAGCCGGAGCGCGGGCTCCCCCTTATCTCCATTTCTTCTTCCCAAAGCCCCACCCAGCGACTTCAGCCGGGCGCCCCTTGCATCCCGAGTCCTTGCCTTTCTGGGTCGCGGCGTTAGCTTTAGGGTTAGGGTCGAAAGAAGCAGGCTGATTCTCTCGGGTTGTCATGATATTGCGCGCAGAGCCCAGGGGGCCGCACGTTCTAACGGGAGACACCGGGCCATGTGCAGAGTGGCGCACGCCCTTCCTGCCCTCGGAGCGGGAGGGTGCTCCGGGAGAAGAGGGGGACGGGCGAGCGTGCACCAAGTCGGCGTTGCCAAGGAGAACTGCTGCGAGCCGTGCGGCCTGGGCATTACTTCATTTGATGCAGCAGCCCTATGGGTAGCCATCCCGTTCACGATGAGGAAACCGAGACTCGGAGACGTGAAGTAATGTGCCCTGGGTCCCACAGTTGATCAATGGCAGGTCTGGCAGGTTCTGACGCCGGCCTCCCACGTGAGGAGTTGACATTTAAACACACATAAAGCCAGTCGATCAACCTCCGAAACAGAAACGCAGTGGATTCACCCAGGAATGGAGGGTCGTGAGGTGCGGTGTCTCGGGATTCTGATGCAAATGTAGCTCGTAAGGTCTGAGTCCTGCCGAGCTTTGAGGGACAGGAAGGCAGAAGAGGATCCTTGAGGCTCGAGGACAGGGACTGGATATGCGGGGGTGATGGAAAGGCCGGTCTACTCCCAGTATTGTAGGGGAAAGGTGGACAGTTTAAAAGTCTCCGGGACCTGAGGCCACACAGCCTGGGGATACGGGTCCCCAGCCAGAAGAGCCGGGAGGCAGGCAGGACCACGCGCAGCACACACCCCGAAAGCACCGGTGATGAAACTACACACACTTCCTCTTCCCTTTTGATTGCCAAAGCGAAAATGAGCCACCGGCTTTCTCAGGTGTGAAAAAGGCTGACTGCTCTACAACACTTTGCTTTGAATGAAGACGGAAAAGGGGGACACAAGAAAGAAAGAGACAGAGAACATTTCCTTTGAAATAATACATCAATGTCAATTTTTTTTTTTTTCCCTGCTCATGAAGGTTTTTGCCACTCATATACATTTCAGGCAGCAAGGCATGTTGAAGAGCATCTTCTCTGGAACCAGATGGCCTGGGTTTGAATCCCAGATCTGCTGTGTATTAGCTCTGATCCCTGGGTAACCTTTGGGTGCCTCGGTTTCTACATCTGGGTCATTATGGAGAGTAAATGAGTTTACATTTGTAGTGTTTAGATTACTGTCGAAAATGAAGTAGATGCTATGTAAGTGTTTTTGAATTTAGAAATTTGATTATGGTTTTCAGAGTGAAAAGGAACAAAATTCCACCCAGCTCCAAGCAAATCTGACTGGAACCAATGGTTCCTAGTGTGAGCAATGAGGTAAAAATCTCAGATTTCACGGTATGGTTCATATTAAAACCCATAAAGCTCAGCTCCCCATTGGGCCTGCCTGAGTCACAATCACAGAGCCGCAAATATTTCCTGAGCACTACTGTATTGGATGCCTGGGAGGCCAAGAGGAGCCAAAGGCCTTGGGTCCTGTTGAGAGGATACAAGTGTCACTCCAAGGAGGGAGGCAGCAGGAGTGAAGGCTCCCCTTTTATCCCCATTTCTTCTTCCCAAAGCCCCCCCAGCGAGGCAACCCTCCTGAAAGTGCCCTGGGAATAAATGCACAGAGACGGAGTACTGTCAGCCTTTAGAGGAGAGTGATGTCTCTGTGGGGTGGGAGTGGGCTCTCCAGAAAGAGGTAGGCTTTGACACCGGTTTAAAAAGATGGGTATAGCCCTGGCAGGTTTTGCTCAGCGGTCAGAGCGTCGGTTGGCCCTCAGACCAGAGAGGCCTGGGTTCGGTTCCCCTAAGGGCAGGTGTGGGTGGCAGCCATTTGATGTTTCTCTCTTTCTTCTTCCCTCTCTCCCTCCTGCTCTATCTGAAGATACATGCATTAATGTCCTTTTAATGTCCTCCAGTGAGGATTAAAAGGAAAAAAAGAAAGAAGATGGGTACAATTTGATTCCAGGGGTGAGGACAAGAATCTGTTAGGCTTGGGGGTGGGTGATTAACACACTTTGTTCATATTTCACAGGCAGCCCCATATTTGCCGTATTTGACCCTGGCCAAGACCAGCCCCAGGTAGACTGCACTTGCTGCCCTGAGCCCATTTCCTTACCCTAGGATTTCCTGGTGCTTCTTCAGGACATCCCCCCACCTCTCCTGTAGTGGGCACCACAGAACAGGTGTTAAATGATGCTGCTGCCATCCTTTTCCATCTTGTGACTGACACATTTTGAAAGTACGTACATTGCCTGATTTTATGCATTAATTTTTTCAGTACAATAAACAGCCCTGATGTCTGAAAATTTGACTGCCTGTGGAGAAAGGACTGTCCTAAAAGGGACTTTCACATCAACTATTTAAGTCCCTTAATTGTATCAATGCAAGATGAGGGTCAACAATCTTCTCAAAGGGGTGCAGCTAGTTAGTGGCAGAGCTGGTTCTAGAAGCCAGGGTTGACTACCTTCAGAATCTTCTAGTATTAGCACAGAAAGTTTTCCAAAAAAATGGAGACTTCTGGCCCAGAATCTAAGAACCTAATCAGAAAGTTTTTACTCTAGCCTTTTACTTATGCACTCTCTATTACTTTTCAATATTAATGGGTGGGTGACTGATGACCTAATAACCTTCAGCAGTGGGCCAGGGCACCCTTGAGGGAACTGCATTGTTCTCTATCCTCAGAGATGGCCATTATATAAGGTACCAGGCTGCAGCTGGGCCAGTTCTGTTGGGGAAAATGTGAGACTGAAGAGCCCAAGGTCATTGGCTGATCCTGGCTCAGGCCAGTTAATTTTATACACAGATAAATTGCTCCAAGGCCATACATTGCACCTCTAATGCTAGCTGGTCATTTATAAATAATTACTACTGGTTTTAATAGCAAAGCACCAGCCATTTCCAGAAAGATTATTCAAACTACTATTGTTATATTCAGTCCTATTCAATAAACAATTACCTGAACCTGTTACCATGTTTCCTCCCATATATCTGCCAAATACTTGCTAAATGCTAATTGCTTTACATGTCTTATCTCATTTAAGTCTGACAACACTGGAAACAAGTTATTTTTATTGTCCCATTTTATAAATGTTAGATGACTAAGACACAGAGACAAAGCCTAGATACAAACCTGTGCAGCCTGGTGCCAGAGCCTGCCCTCTTAGCCACTGAGTTTGTGCAAGGTACAGGAAGATATAAACCAAAACTTTCCCCTCCACATTTTAAAATTATTATTTAGAATCTCCATTCCATTTTACCTACCAATTTCATGTCCAAGGATATGTCCTACAGAAAATCGCCTGGAGATATATATATATAGTATGTATGGAGTATATGTGTATATATGGAATGTGTATGTGTATATGTACTATATATATACATACTCACTGAAGCATTGTTTATAATGATGAAAATTGGAAATCACTCTCATGATCATTACAAGGGATTTAACAGGTAAATGCTGGTACATTTATACAAGCTTATACTATGCAGCTGTTTAAAAAATAAGATACATATCTATGTAAAAAATTCCTAAATATTGCCTGGTCAGTGTGACTCTGGATTGAGCATTATCCTATGGATTGAGAGGTCTTGGTTCAATTACCAGTCAGGGTACATGCCTGAGTTTTATGCTCCATCCATAGTAGGGGATGTGCAGGAGGCAGCCAGTTGATGTCTCTCACATCGATGTTTCTATCTCTCTTTCTTCCTCTCTCTTTAACAAATCAATAAAAACAAAGATGTTTTTTAAAAAAATACTAAATATTTTAAGTGGAAAAGGACACAAAAGCTGTGTGTATAGTATAATCCCATTTCTGTAAATAAAAATTATGCATGCTTATTACATGAAAAAAGTCTAGAAGACTACATTCCAACCTTTTAATGAGAGTTTTCTTAGGGCAGAGGAGGAGGGGCTACATGATGGATTTCACTTTCTAAGAGATGTATTTCTGTAATGTTTAATTTTTTGCAATAAGTATGCATACATATGCATTTGGTTATGAGAAAAGAACAATAATTATTTAAATTTTTAATAAAACATTTAAATATGTTAACACTGGCTGGTGTGGCTCCGTGGATAGAGCGTCAGCCCATGCAGGGTGGTAGGTTCGATTCATGGTCAAAGGCACGTACCTAGGTTGCAGGTTCAATCCTCAGCCGTGGTCGGGGCACATGCAGGAGGCAATCAATTGATGGGTCTCTCTCACATTGATGTTTCTCTGTTTCCCTCCACCCCACTCCATTCCACTCTTTCTAAAATTCAGTGGAAAAATATCCTCGGATGAGGATTAACAAAAAAAAGAAAAATTAAAAGCTCTATGAGAAAGCATACTGCAGCCCTCAAAGAGCCCACTATTTATTAGGGAAGGAATATATCATGTACAGAAATGACTATCATAAAAGCCAGAAACTGACACATGCAGAGAGGAGAGAAGAGATAAAATTCTGTGGGAAATCACAACCAGCTGGGTTTGAGAGGGGTAGGAGAAAATGTATGAAGGACAATTCAGAAAGACCTTGAAGGAAAGGTAAGATGCAGAAAGTGGAGAGAGGGTGGTGAGAAGAGGTGGATTCCAGATCCAGAGGTTGTCAAAGGCAAAGCAGAGTGGCAGGAATGCATGAGATCCATTCAGGGAAGTGTGACTGGTCCCATTTGGCTGGAGCACGGAAGGACTGACAAAGGATTTTCATGGGGAACAAAACAAGAAAGAAAGGTAGCTGAAGGGTCTTTACTGCTGAGCTAATGAGTTGTTTGTTACTTTAGGCATCAAGAGCCACTGAAGGCTTTTGAGCAAGGAAGTGACACAATTAGAAGTGAATAAGCAATTCCATAGTGATTGCACAGTAACGAGTCTAGCACCAAGCTGCCGGGGTTTGATGCCTGTCACTAATTAGCTGTATAGCCATGGACCAGTAACTTTACTTCTTTTTCTGTGTTTTTATAAAAGGGGAAGGTGGTGTTAACAGATAACCTATCTCATACTATTGTTGTTGAGATTGAGTGAGTTAATGTTTTAAGAGCACGCGGTAAATACTGAGAATTTCTGTTACATTTTTTAAAATCAGTATACCTTTGGACTAAAAATCTTTGCATTTCATTTTGAAACTTTTATTACAGAGAGCTAACACTATGTGATAAATTATTGACTATTCTTTCTACTTTCACAGGATTGCAGATTATTAATCTCATTTTACAGATGGGACGATTTAAGTTTTCAGGAGAGATCCGGTCTCAGAATCACAGAGCCAGTTATGAGTTGAATCCAAGAGTTCTGAATCCTAGTTCAGTGATCTCTGTTCAACACTCAGGGTTATCTCATAGCTCAGATTCTCAGAGCCTTAAGAATGGGATAAGTGGGGAGTGGAAGAAACTTTGGCAATTTCTGTTAATAGGATAAGGAAACAGCAGTACAGGATAGGAATAAAGTAAAATAAAATAAATTTGGTGGAACACTGGAAGTTTGTATATCAAATCATATATATATATATATATATATATATATATATATATCCCTCACTTCCAAAATCATATGTTAAAGACCTAGCTCAAAAGTACATTTGAAGAAGGGGCTTTTAAAAGGTAATTAAGGTTAAATGAGGTTGTAATCTAATTCGATAGGATTGGTAGCCTTATAAGAAGAAGAAAAATCTCTCCCTCTCTCCACAGGCACCAAAGACACACAGCAAGGAGGTGGCCAACTGCAAGCCAGGAAGAGAACTCTCACCAAAACCCAACCATGTTGGCAACCAGATCTTGGACTTCCAGCCTCCAGAACTGTGAGAAAATAAATTAGTTGTTTAAGCCACACATTCTATAGTATTTTTTATACATATACACACATTATGTACACATGCCAAAATGATTGTCTAGTAACAACATTTAGAAAACATTGCTATCCTGCTAAATCTGACACTAACATAAACCTCAAAACTGAGGGCACATCCTGTCCCCAGAAATAACAGTCTGCCTGCTAAATGCATCATCCCTATTGATTGGTACCGGTGATACTGGTTTCCTGTCAGCTTGGATAAGTGCAGCGCACTGCTAGGATCCCTGCATCCCCAGCGATGCCTCGTGATTATGTGGGGAGAACTGGGCCTGTGGAATCAGAGAGAGAGAAGGAACAGATACCTTACCTTTGAATCTATGACATGTTTTAGCAGTATATTTAACTTTATTTTTGCTTAGACTAGTTACATAATTCGTATCCTCAGCACTGAGCGAACATGCGGGCTACTATTAGTAAATACTTATGAATGAATATTGTCAAAGTTATTAGCTAGAATAAACTCCATCCAATTTTCCAAGAGATTCCTATGGTAGTCAGTGAAGTGGGTTGACTTTTATATCCGTGGTTCTCAACATAAGCTGATTGTTACAAAACAAAGAAATGCAAGAAGGATATTTGGACAGATAGATTTATTTTTTCCACTATTTTGTTAATAGGAAAAACATGCACACTGTACAGAGTTCAAAAGGTACAAATAGTAAGAACAGACAAGTATTTCTTCCACTCATGTCCCCAAACACTGTTTTCTTCCCTGGAAGTAATCAATTTGTGTGTATATGTGTGTGTTTAATAATAAAAATATTCAGTTCACAAGGATATAACTTAAAATGTAATTACCTCAGTGTTAGATTTATAGGTAATTTTATAAAATGTATTTTTATTTCTAAATTTTCTAAGTATTCTTCAATAAGCATGTATTATTTCAGGATCAGAAAAAAATAGTTTTATGAGTGAATGAATAGTTTTTAATATAAAAGTACCTCAGAGATCTCATAGCTACTTTATGATTTATTTTATTTATTTTTATTTTTTTATCCTCACCTGAGGACATTTTTCCATTTTTTGTTCAGATAGAGTAGGAGGGGGAGAGAGGAAGGGAGAGAGAGAGAAACATTGACGTGAAAGGGACACATTGAGTGGCTGCCACCTGCACAACCAACCAGGGCCGGAGACAAACTGCAACCGAGGTACATGCCCTTAGCGGGAACTGAACCCAGGTCTCCCCGGACCGCAGTCCAATGTTCTAACTGCTGAGCCAGACCAGCCAGGGCTGCTTTGTGATTTAAAAAAAAACAAAAATTTTAAAAAATAAAAATCAAACGACGACGACAACAAAAACCCACCATGGAACTAACTTTATCCTCAACTTAAAAATACTTGCCAGTCTGTGGACACATTTTTCAGAAAATTTTAGCCATTCACATTAAAACTCCTATCACTGGAAAAAATATACAAAACCTGATTAGCAGCTTGAACCCTGAAACCTAGTGAAAGTTCGTGTGAGTCACTGGAGACAGGTAATTTGCTCAGGAATCTTCTTTCAAATTTCATCATAATTTGTATGATGACTCCACATGTCTATCAAACTATATTAAAATTAAGTGTAACACAAGGCTGGAGAATTAAGCCCAGTCCAACTTACTTCCTTCATTTAGTAATTAAACAACATTTATCTTTACACCTAATACTTAATGATGCTGTGAATGTTCTAATTGGATAAGTAGCCAAATGCAGCCTCCAGCATCTGATGTCAGAAGATGTCACAGTCCTGGCTTGCCAAAAAGACATACATAGGAACACTATCCTGTTCTAAAGGTTGCCCTTCTGGCAAATTTAGTCTCTGGAACAGAACTCAGAACGTGAGAGGAGAAGGGCCTCTGAGAAGCCAAAGTCCCTGCATTAAGAAGAGACTTTCTTTCTTTTTTTTTTTTTTTTTTATTGATTTGAGAGAGAGAGGAAGGGAGAGGGAGAGAGAGAGAAAAACATCGATGAGAGAGAACATCAGTTGGCCTGCCTCCCGCATGCTCCCCACTGGGGATTTGGCCCACACCCCGGGCATGTGCCCTCACCAGGAATTGAACCGGCGACTTCTTGGTACATTGGTTGACACTCAACCACTGAGCCATACCAGCCGGACAAGAAGAGCCTTTCTTAGGCTTGCTTATGGGTTCTGATTGAATATCTAATTTCTAAAGGTCGAATTATGTAGTTTTCTAGCCCTCAGCAGATTAGACACAGCAGCAGAATGGAGAAGCTATTGGACATGGAGGAAGGGAGGAGACAGAGGGGGAAATGACTTTCTTCAGTTCATTCCTAAGTTCCTAAATGGGTTAGCTGACAACCACAAAGGAGGGGAAACAAAAGTTGATGGCATTCCCAGAGGTTATATGTGCTCAAGACGACCTTCATCATTCCTGGTGATGACGCGGGGGCAGGAAAACGTGGTTGAACAGTGATCAGTGTCTTTATTTTAGGAGGAAAGTTTCATGTGGTTTTGCTGGTAGGAGCAGTGACCTCTGAGGAGGAGATCACCTCTGAGGCAGTAAAAGGAGACTTAGGATTCCCTCACACTCTTTTATGTTTTTAAAGTATGATATTGTGTGCATTAGGTATCTTTTGCATAATAATAATAATTTTTTTTTTTTATCCTCACCCGAGGACCTTTTTTCCATATTTTGTTCAGATAGAGTGGGAGGAAGAGAGAGAGAAAAACATCAATGTGAAAGGGATACATCGAGTGGCTGCCACCCGCACGACCCAACCAGGGCCAGGGACAAACAGCAACTGAGGTACGTGCCCTTAGCAGGAACTGAACCCGGGTCTCTCTGAAACGCAGGCCAACGCTCTAACCGCTGAGCCAAACTGGCCAGGGCAATAATAACAAATTTTTTAATTATTTTAAATGACTTTACAAATAAAGTCTCTGAAAAGAAAATTGTTTAAATTAAAAATATTGAAGACCTGAAATCATTAAACTCCTAGAAAAAACCGTAGTGGGTAAGCTCCTTGACATTGGTCTTGGCGATCAATAATTTTTTTGGATTTGAATCCAAGAGCAAAGGCAACAAAAGCAAACATAAACAAGTAGGACTCCATCAAACCAGAAGCTTTTGCACCGAAAAGGAGACAATCAGCAAAATGAAAAGGCAACCTACAGAATGGGAGAAAATACTTGCAAATTATATATCTTATAAGGAGGGTAATATCCAAAATAAATATAGAATTCATATAACAAAAAAACCAATAACAAAAAAATACCAACCCAGTTAAAAAATGGGCAGAAAAACTGAATAGACATTTTGCAAAGACATATGAATGGCCAACAGGTATATGAAAAGATGTTCAACACCACTTATCATCAGAGAAATACAAATCAAAACCACAGTGAGATATCACCTCACACCTGTTAGAATGGCTGTTATCAAAATTAGCAAGAATGTTGAGAAAAGGGAACCATTGTGCACTGTTGGAAAGAATGTAAATTGATGTAGCCACTATGCAAAACAGTATGGAGGTTCCTCACAAAATTAAAAATAGAACTACCATATGATCAAGCAATTCCACTTCTGGGTATATATCAAAAGGAAATAAATCACTGTCTCAAAGAGAACATCTTTACCCCCATGTTCATTGCAGTATTATTCACAATAGCCCAGACATGGAAACAACCTAATGGATGAATAGACTAGAAAATGTGATATATAATAATATGATGTGTAACAATATTAAATATATAGTATTATTCAAAAAGAAGATAATCCTGCCATTTGTGACAACATAGAAGGACCTTGAGGGCATTATGCTAAGTGAAATAAGTCAGACAGAGAAAGACAAATACTGTATGATCTCACTTATATGTGGAATCTTTAAAAAAAAAAAAAAATGAACTAATAGAAACAAAGGATAGATTAGTGATTGCCAGAGGCAGGAGTTTAGGGTGGGTAAATAAGTGAAGGTGGTCAAAAGATATAAATATAATGTAAATAAGTTCTGGGAGTGTAATGTACAGTATGGTGACTATAGTTAATAATACTATATTGTATATTTGAAAGTTGCTAAGAGAGTAGATCTTAAAAGTTCTCATTATAACCCAGCCAGTGTGGCTCAGTGGTTGAGTGTCAACCCATGCACCAAGAGGTCACTGGTTCGATTCCCGGTCAGGGCACATGCCCAGGTTGTGGGCCAAATCCCCAGTGGGGGCATGCAGGAGGCGGCCAATCGATGTCTCTCTCTCTCTCTCTCTCTCTCTCTCTCTCTCTCTCTCCTCTCCCTTCCTCTCTCCCTAAAATCAATAAAGAAAAAAAATGTTTTAAAAAAGTTCTCATTATAGAAAAAAACATTTGTAACTATGTGAGGTAATGGATGTTAACTAAACTTATTGTTGTGATCATTTTGCAATACATACATATATCAAATCATTTTATTGTATAACAAACTTATACAATATTATATCACAATAAAAATGGGGGAAATTAAAAAAAAAAGCCAAAAAAAGCATTGTACCACAATGATATATCACTACGTACCTATCAGAATGGCTAAAATAAAAAATAGAGACAATGTCCTAGGCAGGTGAAGATGAAGAGAAATGGACCATGGTTCATTGCTAGTGAGAATGTAAGAGAGTACAGCCTCTCTGGAAAACAGCTTGGCAGTGTCTTAAAAACACCAAACATGCAACTATCATAAGACCCAACAATTACACTTCTGGGAATTTATCTCAGAGAAATAAAGACTTCAATTCACACAAAAACCTGTACATGAATGTTTGTAACATATTTTCTTTTTAATTCTCACCTGAGGGTATTTTTTTATCTTCAGATAGAATGGGAAAAAGAGAAAGGGAGAAAGAGAGACACATCGACGTGAGAGGCACACATCAACTGGTTGCCTCCTGCAAGACCCCACAAGGGCTGGGACAAACTGCAACTGAGGTACATGCCCTTGGCTGGAATCGAACCCACAACTCATTGGTCCTTGGACTGACACTCTACTGCTGAGCCAAACCGGCCAGGGCTGTACAGCTTTAGTGATAACAGCCAACACTGGATACAACCCAGATATCTTTCAACTGATGAATAGTTAAACCAACTGAGGTAGATCCATACCGTGGATGCTATTCAGAAATAAAGGAAATAGCCAGAATGATTCTTTAGAGAATGATGTTAAGTGGGGGGAGGAGGGAGAAGACAGCCCCAAAAAGTTACATACTGTATAGTTGGTTCTATTTATATAACATTCTTGAAATGACAAAATTATAGAAATGGAGAACAGATGAGTTCCCCCAAGGCCGTTTCCTCTGCCAAGGGTCAAGAAGGGGATTGGGTAAGAGAGACACGTGTGTAGCTATACAAGGGCGACACAGGGATCCTCTTGCTGATGGAAATGTTCTTTCTGTCTCCTGGCTGCAGAAGTATCAGTATCCTGGTTATGATATTGTACTATGCTTCACAAGATGCCCCCATTGGGGGAAACTGGGTAAAGGGTACACAGGATCTCTCTGAATTATTTCTTACAACTGCAGTTGAATCAACAATGAGCTCAAAATAAAAGGTTTAATTAAAGAAAAAAATTTAAAGCTAAAAAATACTGACAGGCCCTTGTGCTTAAATAGATGTTATCTAGTTTTAGGAATCACTTATGGTGAGACCTAACCCTCTCAACCTGAGATTAACTAAGGTATCACCACTTAACAAACTCCACACCCTGGTTCAGCAGTTTCACATATTGCGGCCGTACTTACATTGTGGTGAAGTAACACCTACTGTTTGGTTCTGAGATGAAGAACAGTCCTTTATTTCTCTCCTACCTCAACTGCTACAATCCCTATTACCTAGCTTCCCTCAAGGCCATTTCCTCTGCCATTTGGGCATCTATTTGCTTCCGCCATTTTTTTGCCTTCCTTAAAAAGAAAATTTTTAATACTTGGAGAAACTCCAGCGGAACCCCAGCTGGTATGCAAGAAAGTCACTTTCCTATGACAGGGTGCACATCAGGGTTGGTTAGATCATTTCAGCTAGTTACCATAAAACCCCTATATTCAGAAGGTGACAAGCAGACATTACAGCAGAAGTCCGTTAGAATGCATCTCATAATTATATGTTATTGAGTACACCATGAGTCAAATCACGGCCGCTGAAATGTAACTGCATAGTCTTGAAATAGTTCAGCTGTGAGGTCTATGGGCTGATTTATTTCTGGTTTCTCCAATTTAAGCCCTTGTACCGTGACCCAGTAGCTACCACCCAGTTTAGAGTAGATGAGCAGCACAGTGAGAGACAAAGAACTTTGGGAGAGGAAGCCTCTGAAGTTGTAGGTAGAATGATGCCTACAATTTAATCGTTCAAAGTTGAAAGGATCTAGAAACGTAAGTACTGTGGTATGAACAGGATTGTCAGTAAGAGGATATGAAACAGTGGTCTTCAAACTTTTCTTCACTACACCCCCTAAAAAGTGCTGGAAAACAAGGTAACCCTTTGCACATTTTTAAAGTTGACATCTATAACTTTTAACAATAAGTTTGAGTGGTTGAAAAGAATGTATTCTTCAGATTAACAGACAGTGTTTTAAAATAAAACTGTTATATCACTCTTTTCAAATGTATCCAATACAATCTAAGTACCATAGCCATTTGACACCTTCATCCCTTTTTCAAAATAAACAAGCAATTATTTAACAGTCAGAATGTCTCTTTTCCCTGAACTATATTTATATTCCACTTCCCCTAAAGAATTGTATCCAAACATCATATATTTTATGACATCACTTATTATTTAATCATCTTTTATTGATTACCCTAAATACGTTCTGAAAAAATAGTATATGTAAATTTATTTAAAAAATATCTTGTGACCATAAGCCTCCCTGTTAAAACAGTCTTTGAGACTAAGTCATTATCACAATTATTAGTAACAAAATTAATATATATTTTATTGATCATTAAACATAAAACAGTAAAATATTGGAAATTATTCTCTTAATGAGATGGCAGAAGATGGGTTTTTAAATATAACATATTTCTATATATTTACACATATATGTAATAATTCAAATATCCATCAATTAATATTACTTTTTGCAAGAATAAGCAGGTTAACCACAAATATCAACACTATTTCTCCTTTTTATGAATGTAGGCACGAGAAACCTTGTTCACATTAATAAGTAGATGAGCCCTGGCCGGTTTGGCTCAGCGGTTGGAGCGTTGGCCTGCGGTACAGAGAGACCCGGGTTCGGTTCCCACTAAGGGCATGTACCTCGGTTGCAGTTTGTCCCCGGCCTTGGTTGGTCGTGCGGGTGGCAGCCACTCGATGTGTCCCTTCACATCGATGTTTCTCTCTCTCTCTCTTCCTCTCTCTCCCTCCCGCTCTATCTGAACAAAAAATGGAAAAATGTCCTCGGGTGAGGATAAGAAAAAAAAAAAAAGTAGATGAGGCTGTAGAAGTTTTGTTATGACAATGCCCAGGATTGATGAGAAGGAAAAAAATAAGGACATATTTCTGGGCTTATGGCTTCAGAGGGGGCCTGGAATGACTTAATTGTCTATGAATACAAACCCTATGTGAGAATGTCTAGCCAGTTCACCTTTGCCAGGACACGAAATTTGTTTTACAGCAGGGCTGAATTTGGCAATGTCATTCCATTCCTTGAATTCCTTCAAGTCATAGGTCAGGTGTCATTTAGAGATCCTCCTTCAAAAATTATCCTATGGGCTCCTATGTTCATAGCAGTACTATGTACAATAGTTAAGACCTGGAAACAGCCCAAGTGTCCATCAGTAGATGAGTGTATAAAAAAAGCTGTAGTAGTGCCCTGACCGGTTTGGCTCAGCGGTTGGAGCGTCAGCCTGCGGACCAGAGAGTCCTGGGTTTGGTTCCCACTAGGGGCACGTACCAAAAAAGAAAAAGGAAAAAAAAAAAAGCTGTAGTACATTAACACAATTGAATACTATGCAGCTGTAAGAAAGATCTCTTACTCTTTGAGACAACATGGGAGGACCTGGAGAGTATTATGCTGAGTGAAATAAGCCAATCACAGAAAGACAAGTACCACATAATCTCACTTATTTGTGGAATATAATGAAAAAAGGAAGCTGATGAACAAAATACATCCATAGACATGGAAGTAGGGAAGGGTAAAGGGGAGCGATAAACCAAAGAACTTATGTGCATATATGTATAACCATGGACACAGACAATGGTGCAGCAAAGGTGGGGAGGGGTAGGAGCGGGAAGGGGGGCGTCAATGGGGGGAAAAAGGAGGGACATCTGTAATACTTTTAACAATAAAGACAACTTTTAAAAAACTAAAAAATAATGCAAATTATCCTATGGGGAGGTTGTGCATGTAGGGGGTCAGGGAGCATATGGGAACTCTATACTTTCTTCTCAGTTTTGCTGTGAACCTGAACCTGCTCTAAAAAAATAAAGTCTATTTTTAAAAATTGTTGTACTGCTCCCTCAGTGGTCAACTCACTCAGCTTTTTCTCCAAGTTTGATGGAGAGTCATAAATTGAAAACTGTCTAACTGGTGAAATGATATGTATCTGTTTAAAAAAGGCATTTGTTTTCTCAACACAAACACAAATATTTCTAATTGTCCCTGGTCTTGGCCCAGGATGTTTTTACAACCAAGGGCAGTGCCTGTCTTTCTTTCTTTCTTTCTTTCTTTCTTTCTTTCTTTCTTTCTTTCTTTCTTTCTTTCTTTATTTCTTTCTTTCTATTTATTAATTTGAGAGAGAGAGAGAGAGAGAAACATCAGTTAGTTGTCCCATTTATTTAAGCATTCATTGGTTGCTTCTTGTATGTGCCCTGACTGGGGATTGAACCTGCAACCTTGTCATTTAGGGACGACTCCCTAACCAACTGAGTAAACCTGCCAGGGCCTTTCTTTCCTTTTTAGAAGTGAGAGGGGACTAGTGTGAAAAGGTAAGTGGAAGCAAAGAAAACTTGAGTGAACTTGGCTCCCACTACATCTCAGGCAGATTAGGAGGCTGATCTTTCTAAAACTACCTACCCTGTGGGTACCTGTCATTTAAACATCACCGGAGTAAGGTGATTTAATAACGGCCTCAAGCACACAGAACTGTAATGTCAGATTTTTTAAGTTATTTTATTTGCTGTTTATCTGAAATTCAACTTTAACTGGGCGCCCGGTATCAAATCATTCTCTTTAAGAGATGAGAAAAATGAGACCTGGAGAGACTGAACTACTGGACAGGGAGCAGAGTCTTCTAGTTCTCCCTCTACCTGCTTCTCAAATGTAATTCCTGCTATCTCACCTCTCAGTGTGGCGGGTCCCTCCTTCACTCTCCCGACATGTTCCCATCTTTCTTACCCAAAAAGCTAAAGTGTAAGCAGAAACTACAACCAAAACAATGGGTGGACAACGTTCAGGAGAGGACAGCTTTTGGGGGGAAACCAGGGCCAGGAAACAGGTGTGAGAGGAGTGTGTGGCCACATTGCGGATCAAACACCTTCGTCCTGTCCTCTCAAAACAGAGGCTACTGGAAGGAGAGGGGCAGCACCCACCTCGCTCAATCAGAAACCGAGTATCTGCAGAATCTGTGAACATTCTCTCTTCCAGCCCAGGCGGTGGATACGTAATGAAAAACATTATAATAAACATCATTCAAGGCTAGCGACGTTTCTGATATCTGGCGCTCTCCTGAGCCGTTCCTCAGGAGAGACACTGACCAAGCCTTCGGTGTTCCCTTCCCGCGTGGGTTCCTCTTGCCTGCCACGGCCCTCTCTCACTCCCCTCTCATCTCCCAAACACCAAAAATAATGTGAATTTCAAGCCTTTTTTTGGCCTTCCTGTGGGTGTGGGAGGGCCTCCTTTGGGAATTGTTCTGGATCTAGCGGCTCCATCTGTAATTTGGCAAAATCTCTGTCTGTACCCTGCCCCCACCTCCTTTACTTAATACCCTCAAAGAACCTTCTGAACCTAATCCTTAGATCACAAAAGTGACAGGAGCCCCCAGGGAGCCCCTGTGGGCCTGTAGCCTCCACTTACCCACCCTGGTTGTGGAAGAACAGGGCTCTGCTTCAAGGCAAGGTGACTGCGAGGAAGAGGAAGGCCAGATGGGGAGACCCAAGGCAAGTTCCTGTTTCAGAGACAGAATTTTAAAAACTGATTAAGTTCAGCCCTGGCCAGTGTGGCTCATTGGTTGGAGTGTTGGCCCTTACTGAAGGGTTGCACTTTCCATCGCTGGCCCTGGTAGGTTGGGGTCCTAAGAGAGGCTACTGATCCGCATGTCTCTATCACGTCGATGTCTCTCCCCCCCCCCCCCCCATCCTTGCCTCCCTTCCACACTCTAATCAATGGATATTCCTTGGGTAAAGATTAACCAAAAAACAAACAACAACAACAAACTGATTAAGGAGGGGGAGGGGTGTGTGTGTGTGTGTGTTTTCCTCCCCCAGTTCACCCATGTGATGCCCTTGATCTCCCTTGGGGGACAGCTGACCTACCTTTATAAAAAAATCTCTCTAGATTTAAAGCCACCTCTACACCAACCCCTGTTCCTCTGCCTTCATGGACTTTTCTTAGCTACTGTCTCAATACTCGAATAAATTTTTGTTTCTGACAAGAAAAAGGAAAGGAAAATAAAAACGAGAGAGAAAGGATGGCACATCTAAGAGTTTCCTGTAGTTTGGGACAGTTTTAGTTCAAGGTGTTCAAGACTTGTTTTCCCATAGACAGTGCTCCAGAACCCTGCGGTGACCTGTGGAATTGTCTTCTTCCTCTGTCCTACGTGAGATGCTCTCCTTAGACTTAGAGTTGGGCCGGAGGAAGTAAAAGGGGGGGTGCCTAAGAATGAAGAGCCCGTTTGGGGCAGGATCTTCTGTGCCAACCAGAGAGACTCTGCCTCCAGTGCTGTGGGTCACTGAGCCAGAAGACTGTGCCCGGGTGCCTGGCCGAAGGGGCACCAAAGAGATCTCACCTCTCATTTTAGTACCTGTATATTCCTCTATTTTGACAGTTTTCTTATATTAAAACAGATATAATAATGCCTAACACACAATGTTATTGTAAGGAATACATAAAACAAAGGTGCCTAGTATGGTGCCTGGCATATAGTAGACATTAATGTTTGTTGAATGTAAAGTATGCTTATCATACTATGTTATATTTATTTATCTGTTTGTCTTCCCTGCTGGACTCTGAAAATCTTACTCATTTTTTTTATTTTAATTTTTTAAATATGTTGCTATTGCTTCTTTAGAGCGAGAGGAAGGGAGAGAGATATAGAAACATCAATGTGAGAAACATTGATCAGCTGCCTCCTCCACGCCCCCCACTGGGGACTGAGCCGGAAACCCAGGCATGTGCCCTGAGTGGGAATTGAACCAGTACCTCTCAGTCCATGGGATGGCACTCAATCCACTGAGCCACACCAGCCAGGCCATCTTACTCATTTTTATATCCCCTTTACCTACCACAGTACCTGGAATATACTGAACACTTAATATATATTTTTTTTAATTAATTCATCAATTAATTAATACCTGGGCCCACCCTCCACCTTGGCCCCATTTCCTTTGCTTATCAAGAATGTAGCCTTTGCCCTCTCTCAAAATGTGTCCTGGGGCAAGGTTCTGGAACCATCCATCAAGCACCATCAACTATTTGAGGGAATCCTCCAACATAAAAGAAAGATCAAGAAAAACAAATTGGGCAATGTGGGGGGAACTTCGAAGAAACAGCTATTCCAGGGAAAGAAAAAGTTACTATCATATTGAGGTAAAAGAGATACTGTTTTGTTTTGTTTTAATAGTGATCATTAAAACAAACAAAACACAATCAGGATGTTCTGTAAAGAGAGAGAAAGCATTAAGAGAAAAAGAAAGAACTCATGGAGATTACAAATCTGTTGACCAAAAAAAAAAAAAAAAAAAAAAATCAATAGGAGGGTTGAAATATCAAGTCAAGGGAATCTACCAAAACGTGAAATGGAAAAACAAAAAATTAGAAAGTAGGAAAGATTAAAACAATTAGATATAAACCCAGGAGGCTCAATATCTGCTAAATAAAAGTTGCAAAAAGAGAAAACAGAGCAACTAATTGAAGACAGAATCCCAGCCCTGGCCAGTTTGGCTCAGCGATTAGAGCGTCGGCCTGTGGTCCAGAGAGACCCGGGTTCAGTTCCCGCTAAGGGCACGTACCTCAGTTGCAGTTTGTCCCCAGCCCTGGTTGGTCGTGCGGGTGGCAGCCACTCGATGTGTCCCTTTCACGTTGATGTTTCTCTCTCTCTTTCTGTTCCTCTCTTTCCCTCCCGCTCTACCTGAACAAAAAATGAAAAAATGTCCTCGGGTGAGGATAAAAAAAAAAGACAGAATCCCAGAACTGAATTAATTATATCAGTTTCCAAATTAAAAGGGCCAATGTGTGCCCAGCATAGTGAATGAAAAACCCATATCAAGACACATAACTATAAAATTTCAGAACTTTAGAGATAAAGAAGAGGTCCCAGCTCTGGCTAGTGAGGCTCAGTTGATTGGAGCATCGTCTTGTACATCAAAAGGTGGCAAGATCAATTCCAGTCAGGGCACATACCCAGGTTGTGGGTTCAATCCACCTTGGGGGCACGTGTGGGAGGCAGCGCATTGATGCATCAATATTCTCTCTCTCTCTCTCTCTCTCTCTCTCTCTCTCTCTCTCTCCCCCCCCTCCCTCCCTCTCTCTCTCTCTCTCTCTCTCTCTCTCTCTCCCTCTCTCTGTCTCTCTCTCTCTCAAATGTACTTTTTAAAGAAAAATGAGTTGGGACATGCTCTCATTAAAAAAAAGGGGGGGGTCCCCAAGAGACCTTTTCCTTTTCTCACAGGAGAAAGAAGCCAGTCACACTCAGACATGTCAGGGAATCAGAATGACATCAGAACAGCAGTACTAGAATTAAAGGGCAAAGAGATCAAGGCCTTCAAACAACCTCAAAACAGAAAAATGTTTTATGACCTACTCTTCTATACCTAACCAAACTGTAAATCGATCATGAAGAAATAATCAAGGTATTTTTCAGGTACACATTGTCTCAAAAAATTCACTTTCCAATGTGGGGCTGGGCTGGGAGGAAGTGAGCAAAGGGGTGTGGGGAAATGGGGGACACCTGTAATAAGTGTCAACAATAAAAATAAAGTTTAAAAAATGCACTCCCCGTAGCCCCACTTTCAAGAAGCTACCTGAAGAGGTGTTCCTCCAGGAGACAAAGCTACAGGTTCCCTGGAAACTGTAGACCTAACACAGGAGAAAAATGAAGGAGATTCCCAGGATGAAGACGAAGTTTCAAAATAATAGTTGTACATCTACCCTAGGGAAAGGGCAATCCACATCAGAGCTGGAGAACAGAAAAACTCAGGATTGTTGGATCTTGGAGATCTCCAAAGAAAAAAATAAACTGGGAGGACAGCTGATGTGTATGAATGTTGGGAGAATTTTATAGTACTTCTTAATTCTTATTAATAAACTGATATTCTTAACTATAAAATTAAGAATTTTATACTTCTAAAATTACACTTTTATAATGTATAAAGTTGGAAGAATGAATTAATGACAGATACATGGAAACCCAATTAAACAATAACAACAATAAAGAGGCAGTTATTAATTCCAGGAAAAACAGAAAGTTCAATAGGAAAGAACAAGCAATCACAATGTGCTACATGGCTCTTCTCTGAACAATGTTTACATAAATGCTAATGTAAACACTAAACATTGGTTTGATAAAAAGTGTTATGTAACTAGAAGGCAGAGTAGGAAGATAACTAAAATCTCATGTTCTGTAGTAAGATATCCATAGAAGGAAAAACCAAAAGCTTGCAGCATAAACATGATGTATGAAACCAAGCTGGTAAAAAGCATAAGAAACAGCTGAATTTAAAGTGAGTGCCTCTCAGGTGAGGGCAGCAATTAAAGAAAGAAGCTACATTTTTTGTTACAAGCCTTATAGTACTAATTGCTTTTTTAAACTCTGTGCGTCCATTGCTTGGATAATGGTAATATAAAAGTCCACAGAACAGGCATTCTGAGTTCTGGTCCTAGTTTCCTCCTTCCCATTGAAAGCTCATTGCGTGTCAAACGAGGGGCCAATGACATTGAGCTCCCCCTTTCCGCAGGTAGGGGCTAATCAGAGCCCAGTGAGTGGAATTTTCTGTCTCCGAACTCCTGGCACTATGTCTGTCCTTTCCCATGATAATTATATTCATTCAACTGCCAGGGTAAACTGAAGGAGACTTGGGAGCATCTTCATGGAGCTTTTTTACACTTTCTTTTATATGAAATGATGATAAGATGCCACGGGTAGGGCAGGATTGGGAAGCCTGGTCTCTACCACCTGTTTACTACATCATGTTCTGCTCTCTGACAGTCCTTGTGTGCAAAACCTGATCAAATAGTGTTGGCTTTTCTCCCCAAAACGGTTGAAAACTTTTCTAATGGTAAGGACCATAACCAATGTGTTTTTGGTTGGTTAGTTGGTTGGTTGGTTTTTTGTTTTGTTTTTTTGCTTGTTTGTTTTTTGCAATCCCACTGAGGGCGATAGTGGCTTGATAACGATGAGCTGAGCAAGCAGGGGGGGAGGCCTTTCTGTCTTGCCTAGGGGTCTTGCAGTACGTGTGTCCCTAAAAGCGACGTATTTATTTTAAAAGAATAATTAGAACAGGATGACGGTGGGGTGTTTTTGTCAAAGGGCCTGAAGAACTGCTTGAGTGGTTCTCTGTACCATCTGTTTCTATTTTTTGTTGGTTGCTTTGTGCAGTTCCTGGAGATATCCCTGGGTTAGGAATCAGAAAGCACAGAGACTTTAGCTGTACTCTGCCACTCACATACTGGAGGACCTTGAACAAGTCAGGCAGGAGCATTTAGCTTTATCCCCCCCCCCCCCCCCCATAAAATAAAAGGATCAGCCCAGCTGATTGCTAGAGGCCCTGCTGGTGCTGAGATGGTAGGAGCTACCGCTGTTTGCAAACACGAGGACACACTGGCAGGGCTGCTGGGGGCCCCATGTTGCCCTGTGGAAAGAGAATGGCCTCAAGGGCAATGGGGTTGTTAAGTATGGAGGAAGGAAGAATAATAGACAGCACCAGGTGGTAGAGGGCCCAGCCGGCAACAGATGTGCAAAAGGAAGTAAAATAATGCACAAGTAAACTGCAGATGGAATAATTCATGAAGAAAAGAGCACCTCCGCCCATTTCACCTCGGGTGACTTTGGTAAGAAGGTGCCATTGGCCTGCACAGTTTGTACAAAGCTTAATAATTCCAGAAAATAGCAACGATATTATTTCCATCAGAGTCACTGATTTTGCAGAGGATCACTGGGGAAAAGCCAGTGAGCATGTGGTGTGAGCTCTGGGAGGGGTTGAGGTGGGAGGAAGGGAAATCTGGAAAGCAGTTGTATAATTACCGGTTGTGGAGGACGGGTTATGGTGTTTAGTCTGCCCAGTACACTTGTACACACCTCATCTTTGGAGAAGGCTCCTTCCCCTACCACCACCCTCCTGAGAAATGCTCCTTCTCCCTCCCCCATTCGGGTTCCAGAGAGAAGTTGGCCACGTTCTTAAGAAGCTTGGCCTTCCTGGTCCAGTTAGTCACCAATGGATACCTGTTCTATTTTGAACCCATCACAGGAGCCCACCCACCTGCCTCAGTGGATTGGTTCATGTCTGGCCAATTAGTCAATTTACTTGGGGGATATTTCAAATTGGAGCTGGGAAAACAAATCCAGATCTTCTTGTGTGTATCAAAGTTGGGTGTGAGACAATCTATGGCTGGTGGAGAAAGTTGCTCTAAAAGAATGAAGCCCATGGTCAGGAAAAAAGCAGAAAAGCCTATGGGAAAAAATAACCTAGAAGGAAGAAATGCCAATTGTAGTATTATTTTTAGAAAATTGTGATTCATAGTCTGCTTTGTTAGTGAGTTTAAACTATTGTTATTTGCAATATTCCTTATTCAAATGAACAGGTAACAGAGAATTCTAGAAATGGGCCTATGCACTCCCACTGAGTCAAGTTTAGACTGAGGATTTGATTCTCGGTCTCAAGTGCACACACTACATTGATAAGAGTCCTGCCCAAATGTTCAGAGCTGCAGCTGACATGCCATGCTGTACTTCATTCCTGGGTTGGCCTTCTGGGTGGCGGAAACTTTTGTTCTTTTCCCAGAGAGGCCAGGCAAGGGAAGGGCTCTCCCACGCAGCCCTCTGGAAACCTTCTTGAGTTCTGGCATCATGAGCAACCTGTGTGACCGACAATGGAGACCACCATCCCATGAGGTCTTGAGGAAGGCCTGCACAGTACTGACTGTCAGACATCCCTTCTATCCACCTGGAGACATGTCCTGAGAGAGAATTGATGCTTGGCCCTTGTCATTCACAGCCATACCCTCTCCTTCCTCCATTTCACTGTCGTTCCTTTGATTCAACTGCCATATGTGTTGACAAGTCCTTAATATGTGTCTGTGGCTTGGACCCTTCTCCTTAACTCTAGATTCCCATACTAACTGCTTCCTGGTCTCCTGCCTCTGAATGTCCCAAACCTTATATACCTAAAACTGACCTCATTGATTATGCCTCATAAATCTCTCTCCTGCTTTCCCTGTCTCTAGAGAGGATAACCATCCACTCGGTTGCCCAAGCCAGAAACCTAAATTCGTTCTCACTCCTCCCTCTCTCACCACCCACATCCATTTACTCATCAAGCCAGATCAATTCTTGCTGCTTCACATCTCTTTATTCCATTCCCTCCTCCTCATTCACAGCCTTAGTTCAGGCTCTTGTAATCTCTTGTTTGATGTAACATTCATTTATTCATTCAGTGTGTAGGGACATGTTGATGAAAAAGACAAGGGTGATCCCTTCCTTCAAGAAGAATATTTAAGGAGGCAAAAGACAATTATTAAATAAACAAAAGCATCACATATTTACAATATATTAAAGAGATAGGAGGGACATAAGTATCCTCTTGAAGGAAGTGTGATTAAAACTGAGACTTCTTGGTTGAGAAGGAAGAGTCACAGGGAGAACCAAGGACCAGCACTCTAGGCAAGAGAAATGGCAAAAAAGTGCAAAGGTCCTGAGGTAGAAAATAACCTTCCATGTTTGAGAAGCTGACAAAGGGCCCTGTGTCTTTTTGAGTATTCTCCTGAGAAGGCAGTGGTACAAGATGGCATAGAGAAGTAGGAGGGCCCTTCTGGACAATGATGAGAAGCCTAGATTTCATTTTAATCTCTTAGAAGATTTTAAGCAGGAGAGTGAGATGTCTTCCTGGGGCTACCCCTCCAATCCTTCCTCAATATGGCTTCCAGGTTGATCTTTCTATAACAAAAATCTGATTATGTGTCTTTGTGGTTTTAAAAACTTTTCCATGGCTCCCATTTGCCTACAGAACAACACCCAAACTTCTCAGCCTGTCCTACATGCCCTTCATGATCTTCCCCCATGTTTCTCTCCTTTCTTATGTCTCCCCATAATCCCCTTTGCTCTGGCCAAGCAAAGTGACTTCCAGATCCCCTGATGGATTCTGCTATTTCACCACTGTGTCCTTATTCATGATTTGTCTCTTCTGAGCACAATGTTCCCTATCCCATCATCAAACTAAAATCGACTCATCTTTCAAGACAAAGATCAAATGTCACTTCATCTGTGTCATCTGTCCTCATCACTGCCCCTAGCAGAATAGACCATTCCCTGCTTTGCACCCCAGTGTGTACTGGATGAACCTCCAACATAAGCCCTTCAACACTTTATGGCACTTCCCAGTTTACAACCATCTTTCTCTATTCACACACGACCCCCTTTCTGACTCACATTTATTCCCTATCACTTAGCATAGATCTTGGGATACTTTATTGTACAAAGAGAATGAGTTTCCCTCCATTTTGCATATTTTGATTACACACAATTGTTCTGCCAAAGGAGTAGGAGCCCAGATTCATGAAACTCAGTAAGCACTTTACTGAAAATTTCAGATAAGACTTATAGCAGATCTACCTGTCTTTGAGCTATTAGTGTCCCCAGTGTGAGAGAGAAACATGGATCAGTTGCCTCTCCTATTCACCCTGGCTGGGGACTGAACCTACAACCTGGTCATGTACCCTGACAGGGAATCAAACTAACAACCCTTTGGTGCATGGGATGACACTCAACAAACTGAGCCACATTGGCCAGGGTCAAGAGGTGTGTTGGTTTGAAACCTATTGACTTGTCAAGCACCTCTCAGCATCTGCAGTGTCCCCGTCATCCAACATCTCTGCAGGGAGTACTCAGTAACAGATGTACAAGGAGGTGCACTAGCTGTTGATGCAGAACTTCTGGAGATGGAACTCATCACTTTACAATTTCCTGCTAAGTGCTCAGCACTGTTGAGTGGAGGCTGGGAAGATTTAAGAAGTAAATAACTCGTTTTCTATACTTGAGTAATGGATATCATGACTGTATCCAAAGAAGACACTAACTGATGTTTGTCAATTGACACACCAATATACAAGACATAATTAGAAAGTAACCTAGGTCTATATAATCAAGGTTGGCTATTGTGTTGCAGGTAGTAAATGCTGTAGATTTTTTCAGTCTCTTCACCTTGATATTGAAGGTCACCAAGGGGCTTCTACCAGCGTATGTCTGCTTATACAGTGTGGGTAGCAAGTGAGGTTGAACTGGAAGAGAATCAGGCAATGACTCTACCAAGTGCTCACAGTGGTTTCTCTGCTGCTTATTCAATGTGCTTACCACTGACTGAGAAAAGCACATCAAACCTATGCCCATCCTGCCTTTTCAGCAGCTGCATCTCAGAAGAAGAAGAGACAAAACTGACCTGGACTAGTGAAAAGGTGGCAAAGCATGCTGAGCCCTGAAAATGTATATGGGATGAGCTCTGTGAGCTTTCCTGTCCAGGGTCAAGAGAACTGTTGCCACTGGTTACTTTTTTATGAGTTCTCACTGAGAAGAAGTCAGTGGGACACCCAGGGCACAAGTGCACCTCATGAAGAAGACCAATGGTGGCACATTTTCTTGCTCCCCAAACAGCTTGCAGCTGTAGTAGCTCAGGCAGAGGCTTTGCCAAGAAGACATCCTTGCCTGGGCCAGGACCACAAAGAGTAGTACTTAGGAGAGGGCAGCTGGCTGGAGCTCGAGGGAGACGTAATCATTACCAATTTCTGAAGAAAGATGTGCAAACTTTAAATCAAACCATGAATTATGATGGCTTACCCTTCCATAAATCCTAACTGTGGTGATTTCATTGGGTCGGAAGCAGTAAGCAATATGGGGCTTCTCAGTGAAGTTTAAGTCAGTGTATCTCTTCACTTAATGGTGCAAAATTTTGGCTGACACTCTCTCTCTCTCTCTCTCTCTCTCTCTCTCTCTCTAAGCCTTCCATACATTTTTTTCTTGGCTCACCAATCTAATCTGACACATAGGACATGATGTGGTCAGAACAGGGGCCCATGCACTTCATTGCACACAATAAACTTGTACTATATAAAATATATGTTGCTTGACTGACATACTGAGTTTTCGCTTTTTAGGTCACGGCAAGACATTTCATATTGATTAAATATCACCTAATATAGAGTCCGTATTCACATAACTCCAATTGCACACGAAAAGTCCTATACAGCTATTTTGAGCTAACTTTTGGCCTCTAAACCTCTTAAAACGAAGTTTCTTAGAGCTCCATGTACTTGTTTAGAATCTTCTTAAATCATATTTTCTGCAGAGGTTGAACCTGTGTCCTCAAAGACTAAGGAGGAATTTAATTCTGTAGCTCTTCTCTGCGGATAACAACTGGTACAATCTGTCAACTCTGTCGTGTGTCCTGAGCAATGCCCCATCTCCAACACAGGTTCTAGGGGAGGGACGGGAGGGGGGGGAGGGCAGTGGTTCTCCCAAGCTCTCCTCGGAACATCAGCTGTAAACACAAATTCATGCTGGAGCTAAACACCTAAACCATGGCTCTGAAAGTAAAACAAAGATGTTAATAGCATTTGATGTTAATAACATGTGTGACCATGTCCCAGTTAGCTAATTTGTTTTTTGATTAGCTGTTTACATTGGCTGCATCACCCTATGTAACTCAGGTCTTTGCCTTCTCACATCAGCTTAATAGTTGCCTTTAGGGAAGTCACTCAAAGTTTCACTTGAAAGGGACCAAAAGACTCAGTAATTACACACACCAGGTTCAAGAATTATGTACCCCGAATTCAGCTTTTGTGAGTTGGCATCTCCCCACCCCCATCTTCCATATTTAAAATTTTCAAGTGTGTGTGTGCGCGCCAGATGACTCATCCAAGCTGCTCGGGAAGCTGTCTCTGCTGGTGACAGAGAAGCTGATCCACCCTCTGCCCACCGCTCTGTCTGGTGAAAGTGCAGAACATCAGTTCTGCGGCTCTGCGGCCAGTGTGCCGTGGCCTCTTTATTTTAGGTGTGCTGCTCTTAGGCAGCTTGCTCCCACCCGGAGCTATTCATCTCCTGATCACATTGCCCCATCGTGTCCATCTGCCTGTCCCACCGAAGTGTGCGTGCCCTAAAGGAGGGTGAGGACCCCGCGATCCCCAGGGTCCTCAGAAACCACAGAGCTGGGCCCCTCCAACAAGCGATCTCCTTGCTCTACGGTCTGCAAATCCAAGGAGACTCGACACCAACCTATTTCCCAGCTTTATTAGCTCAGGGGCCCTGCTCTCTCGTCCTGCTTCTCTGTGATCCATTGCAAAGGTGCCCAACATTTTGTCTTTGAACTTTCTGATGCTGACTATATTAACATAAATTCTGACACTTCAGGTGGTTCCAGCTCCCAGATTTCTTTTTACAACATTTAGGGGGCAGATCGGTGTTCCAAGATTCAGGCTAACCACCACCCGAAAAACAACAGTTCTTTTGTGGGAATTGCCCTTTCCCCCTCCCTTCTCCACCCCTCCATAGATTTTCACATTCTGGAGGAAAGCCAGTCTTTTTTTTTTTTTTAAACTGTAGATCTTCAAGCTAGCCCGAGCAGGCTCAGTTCTCTCTTCCTCCTCCCTCCTTTTTCTTTCCCCTCCTGGCTCCTATTCAATGACTAAAGCTCTCCAGGAGTATTTATGGACCCGGTATCTACGGTGACCTTGTGATTGCACTAATCCCT
Organism: Molossus molossus; assembly: GCF_014108415.1. NCBI lineage: Eukaryota > Metazoa > Chordata > Mammalia > Chiroptera > Molossidae > Molossus > Molossus molossus. Next base: position 27,196,989 of record NW_023425403.1, on the reverse strand, counting down.
TGGCTGGAGGCTGCTCCGCTCTGACAGTCACAAGGGTGACTGGGGTGGGAGTGGGGAGGAGGACGGTGCATCATCCAGGAGTGGAGCGTTTATTTATAGAGCAGGCCTTTCCTTTCCTTCCTGATGCAGCAGTGGCCATATCCTCAAAAACTCCCCCTGGGAGGTAGATGACAGAGGCCCAGGGCTCCAGAGGTACAGGCCAGAGTTCTTGGAGTTAGGGCACCAGAGGACTGCTTCCCCCACCTCTGTGGGACAGATCCAAGGGGGCCTGACGTCCTGGGGGTTGTTGACCACTGAATATTATAACGTCCTCAGAGTCCCAGAGCGGCAGCCAGACGCTCCTGCGTGGGGACACCTGACTCACCAGCGTGGGGGTGGGGGTTGCGAGTCAAATTTCTGGGTAACTCTGACCTTATTCTGGCTGTTTTCAGGGTCTGGTAGGCCTGATCATCTTTGCGAGGAGGGTCTTTGAAAAGCATGCTGGGAAATTGCTGTTAGAACAAAGATGAAAAGGGACCTGACTTTGTCTTATGGAAAGGAATTACCACCATCTGGATTAAGAGAAAGAGAGAGAGAGAACGGGACTTTGGGGAAAGAGAATGAAAGCCATCTGAACAGAGCTAGAGGAGGGCCTTGAACGGACCAGGCCTGCTGAGTTAGCCGCATCACACTTTAGCTCACTACTATATGATACACTGGGTGACTGTGATTGATTGCTTCTTGTGTTCAATTTTAGACAGAAAATCATTTGAGGGCTGGGTGCAAAATTAGTGCTCAGTAAGCCCTGTGAGTTCATGTGAATACTTACAACTGATTATTATTAGCATTAAGAAAAGTGTGACGATGATGATGATGATGATGTTGTCAGAATCCTGCTATAGGCAGGAACACCATGCCTTTTTTATTTCTCTCCTCCCTCTGCCCAGAGGGTACAATGTACAGAGTAGTCTACCATTTGCTAGACTTGTATTAAATAAATAATGATTATAAAAGTTCCATGCCTGTCACATGAAATTAAGAAAAATATTTTGTAAAAGTTTATTTGAGCCAAAAATGACATCTGCTAGGGAGTGAGATCTCAAATGCTCCCCAGATTAGGAATTTTGCAATTTATTTATTTTTACACTGTACAACCCCCTTCAGTGCTCACAGCCCACAGGTAAGCGAGCTGGGCAATGGTTCGAGGCTGCAGTTTACTCTGGCATGGGCTGCTATGTCATATGAAACTTTCCACCTGCTTAGTGGTTACTTTGATGAAGCTGGAAGCTTTTCCCTCTTAAAGAAACAAAAAGAGAATCTTCTGAGCCTGATGTTCAGTTTTCCCATATAGGCCAGTGGACAGCGTGATAGCATAGGGTAGTGGTTCTCCAACCTGCACTAAAGCTATCTGGAGACTTGTGGGAACACTAGCTGGTGGGGCTCAAGAATGTGCATTTCTTACAGTCAGAAATATTGTGATTACTATGTATGGTGCCAAGTGGGTACTGCAAATATCAGGGAGACTACTTTGTAAAGTATATGATTGTCCAACCACTGTGTTGTACACCTGAAACTAATACAAGATAATATTGACTGTAAAGTATAATTGAAAAAAAATGTTTTAATTAAAAAAACTAAAAGAAAATATGTCATTGTGTATATTTACAGTTACTCAAATTTACACAAATTGAATTTGTATAGTTAAATATTTTGGGGAAAGTTATTCTGCAAGAATCATGAGCTGTAAGTGTACTAAAATGTATATTTCAAAATTATTAATAAAAATGTATCCAATATTATTATAACCTATAAAATACTCTTTAAGTCCAGAAATAATTGCATTAGCAGGAAAATCCTCTCAAAATAAAACATTAGCAAAAAATATTTGTGATCTAGCATTTGCCAAGAAAGACTGAGCAACTGATGTCGCTTTCAAGTATATCAATTGAAAATGAAGTTACTAAAATTATAAATTTTGATGACCTAAAATCCAAATTTCTAGGAAAGCAAGTCAGAAAAATCATATGGCCAATTAAGATCACAGCAGCAAAATGTTATTGTGTATTTCTATTATATAAAATGTTGACACCAAAGCACTATATTTTTGCAAGTTGCATTGTTACTCACTCTGTGTCTCACTCCTAACCCCAGCTGCCCTAACTGCCAGGTCCTCCGCAGTCCTCCCTGGACCCTCCTCTTCTGCTGATCTCTGGTTGTGCAGCCTTCGCTACCTGATCACATACTGGGAACATCACTAGCTTACAACCTCACACCTCCTCAAATTTCTACCTGACTCTGCCATTCAGTGAACATTTTGTAGAGCACCTACTATGTGCTCTGCATCTTGGGCTATTATGATATGAACGAAAGATGGATTCCCTGCTTCTATGGAACACACAGTCTAGAAGGAGGAGGCTGATAAAGACCAGGTAAAGAAATACTAATTGCAAATTATGGCTGGTGTTTTTAGGACAACAGTGTGTTGAGATAGATTAATGGGGCTGAGAGGGAAAATATTTCCTCTCTGAGGAAAATGGCATTTTGGCCCCGATCAGAGGGATGAAAGAGAGCCAGTTCTGTGCACACAGGAATGGACGTTTTGGGCAAATGGGAGAGTGTGCACAGAGGCCTGAGGAGAGCCCGCACACAGCTGTGCAGATTATTCCTGGCAAAGACCAGCCTGGGTCAAGGGGTAAGAGTGCTGAGTCCAGCCTGTCTCTGCTCCCTAAGCCTGTGCCATGGTGAGGGGAAAGGAAGAGGTTTGTTTTTCTGATTCTCACGAAGACACCACATGGGCTAGTATTAGCCCTGGCCTTAAGGTACAAAGGGGACGGCTCTCTGTCCTGTCCTCTTAGACCCTGGGCTCCAGCCTGGGTTCACTTCCTGGGATCTGCACTTGGCTTCCAGACCCATTTCCATATGCTTGCCCATAGCCCAGTCTATGTCTGGTGTCACCTGTCAAATGCTAACAATTCAGATTTGTGTAGCATTTCACATTTGCTTAAAATCTCATTCCATCTTCCAATATCTGTTAGTTAGCAAAGGCAGGCATTTTCCCACCTTAACTGGACATACAATAAAATTAATAGATTTCAAGTGTTTGGTCAGCTATGTTTCAATAATTGACCACACCCGTCTAAGCAACACCTAAATCAAATATAGGACATTTTCAACATGCCTGAAAGTTTCTTCCTACCACTATCCAATCATATCCCAACACCCCGGTCCAACCACTGTTTTTATTTCTATCACTAATTATTGATCAGTTCTGCCAATTCTTGGTCTTTATAGAAATGTAACTGTGCAATAAGTATGATGTTATATCTGGCTTCTTTTGCTCAATATAGTGTTTTGGCTTTCGTTTCGAGTTTGATTCAGTCACATTGTTATGCATTTCTGTAGTTCATTCCTTTTGCTTATTGAGTAATGTCCCATTGAATGAATATACCACAATTTGTTGATTTGTTGTCCTACTGATGACATTTATACTGTTTCCAGATTGGCTATTCTGACCAAAGCCGCTATAAATATTATTGTACAAAAAAAAAAAAAAAGAAGAATGGGCATGTCTAAAGCTCTCTTGTGATGCTGTTGCTGCTGCTGGTGTGGGGACCACACTCTGAGAAGCATAGCCTTGAGGGTGCGTTAGCCATGCCTCAGAGTCCCTTACCTGGAACTTCATTGGAGGATTTAAGACAGGTCTTAGGAAATGGGCTCACATCTCTCTGCGGAGAGAACTGCGGGAAGGCCCTCTGTGTAATTCTCCTCAGAGGGATCATTGCCTCCATCTCTGCACAGGGTCCGCTTTCTCTGTAATTTAGAAATGGCCAAAGTGGGACAAAGGTTGCTGAGAAACCACTTGGGAATCTCAATCTGCTTTGCCTCCAGTCTCACCTCTCCCCCAAACTATTCTCCTCACCCCAGCCCAGATGTTTTTTCTAAATCAGAAATCTGATCATCTCAGTGTCCTGCTTTAGAGCCTTCAACGGTTCTTCATTTCCTCCAGCAGGATGTCCAAACTCTGGGTGCCTTCGCCTGGTTGGCGAACCTCTCCGAGCTGACGCCTGCCTATCCCTTCAGTTGACATCCTTCCACTCTCCCACCTCCATGGTTCCCAGAGATGATCTCTTTTATCCCATTCCTCTGCACAAGCTTTTCCCTTGGCTTAGTGTGTCCTTTCTGGTCCTGTCTCACCTGCATCCTCCCCACAGGGCCCTCCCCTGCTAGACCTCCAAGCAAAGCCTCCCATGCTCGCCCGTCCTGCGTAGGCACCCCTCCCCTGGACGCAGCCCTCACGACCAGAGCTGCTGTCCTTAGTGCTTCACCCTCCGACTTGCCCACCAGGCTACAGAGGGACCAGGACCGGCCCTTTGCACCCCTAATGTTTGGCACGATGCCTGGATTGCGGAAGGAGCTTGGTGAAGGTTCGCTGAGTGTATGGAAATTGGTGAATACTCAGTGGCAGCAGACCACATACCATCAGGAATTACTTTGGAGGGAAAAACAAAACACCACAACCAAACGAGGAGGGGGTAGGATTGGCAAGGAAAGATGAGAAGAGGGAATGAAAAGAGAGGCGGGTAGAACCACCGATATTGCCTTTAAGTCACCTGCAGTAAAATTGATTCCTCTGGCCTGTGCACAGTGACAAAAGTATATTCCGAAGCAAACAAATGAAGCTTTAGAGGGGGAACTTCAGGCACTGGCCCATGACGGCCGGAAGTCAGAGGCTGTGCAGAAGGGGAAGTAGGAACCTCCTGAAATTACAGCACCTCCCTGCCAGGCCCTTGGCTCACTCATGCCTCCCCGAGCTCCCCTAGTTCCCTTCTCCCACCTGAGGGGCAGCATCTTCCTCATTCCCTTCGCATTCGATGGTCACAAGTTGCTTCGAGGTCTGGATTCTCTGTGGCCCCTGGGGACACGAGGTTTCTGTTCTGCACTTCATATATAAATCAACATCATCTTTGAAGCTATTTTTATTCTTACAAGGTTGACTTACATTCTGTAGGAACGTTTATAACAAAAGAGCCAGACTGGGAATCGGGAAACCTGGCTCCTCTCCCCTCCAGGGACCAGCTAGCTGCTTGCAGGAGGGCCGCTGCAGTTTCAACTTCCTTCCCTGCTCGGGCAGTGCTGACGAGACTGCCCACTAAGTTTATTTATGACCCTTTCAAACCGACCGCATAGCTGTTTTCCATTCCTAAGATTGCGCCTTAGAAAACTTGGACCTGCTTCCTAAGTTCTCTCAATGATATGACTGTGAACTCCCATGGCCAGGAACGTAGGATAAACAAAAGCAACCCCAGAGGGAGTTTCTCAAGTTCCAAATGTTTGATCTTAAAATCTGGCTGAATGTATCGGCTGAAACCACCATTGACAGAACATTTCTGGCTGATCTCTGCCCTCTGCACCCACCACCCCCATCCCCTTCCCAACACTGAACCTCTGACCCTCCCCTTAGCATCTGCTCAGATACCTCTCCTGGGAAAAGAGCCTATGTTCTTCCTGGAACCAATTTAAACCCAAAGGAGCCTTCAAAAAATATATTTAATAGTTGGAGAGGATTCCTCTCCTTTTAACTTCTGAGCTCATTCCCTCTGGGAATCAAGTGACATTTAGATTCCGGTGTGTAAGTTGTTTTTTCTTTAGATTAGCTTTTGTGTAAACATTCCTCTGCAAATTATTTTCACATTTTAAGGAAACTTCTTTCAAATGGCCAGTCAGACTGATTCCTACTGTGTTCCCTTCACTACCCCCAACTCGACTCTCACTCACCAACTTCCCCATTTCTCATCAACTCCGATTCAAACTGATTCTACCATTGGTTAAAATATCCCCCCAACTTTCTGGAATTTCCATTTTTCGAGGTCATCTCCCTGGGGGTGCAGCCGAAGTCTGGCCCACAGAGATGAATGAGGCCAGCGGGTCACGAAGGTGCACAGTCATTACTCCAGGCAGGCACAGTCACGGTCAGCGGTCAGCGGTGGCGGAGCTGCCTGAGGAGGGGACTGAGGATCAACAAGACAGGCTCAGGGTGAGGCGGAGGACCAGCACCCAGCCCAGGCAGGGGGAGCCGCTTGCTAATCATGACACTCAAGGCAGGAGCCTGGCTGTCGCAAACAGGAAAGCAGGCAAATTACATCTTCTTCTTCAGCCAGGAACTCGGTAGCTCTTTGTAACCAGCCCACAAGAATAACCTCTCCTCATGCTTTTCTTCTAACATTGCCATTGAAAGCTTTGTCTAATTGGGTGCAATTTTCCTTATAAACAGATTCGTTCTCTCTCGGTTTCAAAACATATCCCTTTATCAGGTTACCATGAATAGCTACATGGGCTGGTCACAGCTCAGGGGACTGTCATTCAAACAGACCACAATATAATTATCAAAATAACAAGCCGCTTCTCCTCTTTAGAACTCAGAAGCAGCTTTTATTTTGATTTGGTAGGATAAGAAAGGCAAAATGGTTGAGTGGAAAGAATACCTAAGTAGGTCCTACCACTGTCATAAAATTGCTATGTAGCCTTGGACAGGTCACTTTGCTATCATATTTCTCATCTGTAAACTAAGGGAGTGGGGACTACATCATCTCTGGCAATACTATTCTGTAATCAGCAGAAAGTGACATTTCTTTGATCAATAAGCTACACGGTGGGGAGTTTTTGATGAGTCATTTTCTTCCATCACTACTCCCACATTTTGAGCTGCTCAGCCTGGTTCTGACTTTAGCTCTGGGCTACATTGTGGCTTTTGAAGTCCAGTGAATGTGGATTTACTGTGCCAATTCCCTTCCTTGATTTTCTGAGCTCAAATCTTTTCTGCACCATTAACAAGAAAGGCACTCATTTGAGGAATTAACTGAAGTGGTCACTTGAGGTCACATAGCAGCTGTGGCCCTTCAGGGTCTCACTTTTGCAAAGAAACGACAATTTAAAAAAAGAGAGAGAGAGAGAGAGGCAAGAAGGTTGACCAGATAACTTGGGAAGCTTAGGAAACAAAGCATTCCATTCTAAGTGTTTAGCTGTGGGGGCTGAGTCACAGCTCCTCCTGGGTTTTGTTCCCTATCAAATCACAGCTTGGCCAACATTTTCTGGCAAAGGCCATCACCGGTGTTCGGAGGACTGTGGAGAAACACTTACTTGACCAGTCCCAGAGTTGTCCTGCCACATCACCTCCCAGGAAGGAGGTTGGGGCGGGGGGGGATAAATCTCTTTTTAGTTGGCTACATCCAACAAGCCTTTGTCAGGAGCTCCGGTGGGGAGGACACAAGTGTGGAAACAGTACCCTGAACCTTGAAGTTGATTTGTAATTTAACACATGAGCCAAATCAGAAAATGAGAACAGTGCTTCTCAATCACTCGGGGTGTATTGCAAGTAATTTATTACTACTGAGGGCACTCAAGTTTGAAAGTGACTATTTTGAAAACATAAATTAGAGTGAATTCAAGGTCATCTTTCAATTTGGAGATTTTTTTTTTTTTAAGTCCTCTGCTGAAATATCTCTGCAGGATGAAATTGTTTTCATTTAAGAAAATACCTTAGCCCTGGCAGGTTTGGCTCAGTGGTAGAGCCTCGGCCTGTGGACCAATGAGGCGCAGGTTCGATTCTGGCCAAGGGCATGTACCTTGGTTGCGGTTCGTTCCTGGCCGTGGTCAGGGTCGTGTGGGAGACAACCAGTCAATGTGTCCCTCTCACTTCGATGTTTCTCTCTCTCCCTTTCTCTTCTTCTCACTCCCTCCCACTCTGTTTGAAGATAAATAGAAAAATATCCTTGGGTGAGGATTAAAACAAAAGAAAATACCTTAAAGACACATTTAGGTTGTAAATGACGGGACAAAGCCCGAATGGACAGCTCCAATGGAGGAATTATTGAATTGCTCTGCATAATAAAAAGGATGGAATGCATTTTTAGTTGGTTTTCATTATTATTAGAAAAAGGCAAACTAAGAGATGGATGTGACTGAAATGGGACTCCAGAGTTAGGTCACCCAGATTCACATCTATACAACCCACCGTGATGCCCCTTGCGATAAAGCAATTGAGATGTAAGAGAAATGGTGCCTGTCCAATTCCCATTCTCCACCAGGTTGGGCTAAAGTTCTGTTTTTTAATTGTGGTAAAATATATGTAATATAAAATGTACTATTTTACCCAATGCTCCAGTTCAGTAGCACTAAGTACATTCACATTATCAGGCTGGGCTGGGGGAGAAGAGAATGTAGAGGGGAAGCTGACACTGGTACCCCCAGTGTTCACCCAGCCCATCTCCCTGACACCATCTACTTAGGAGGTTCCTGAACTGCTGCTACCATCCTGCAAGTCCAGCTAACCTCAGGAACTGGCCCTATCAGCATTTAAGTCAGCATGTCCAGTCACCACTAGGTGGATGGTGCCAAACCATAGAATGGAATCAGATAGCACAGCTGGGCCTCTGGCACACCGGGCCAGCAAGGTGCACAAGCTTACCCCAGTCATTTCATTAACTTCACAATATGAAATCCTGCATTTTGGGGGATTAAAACTTTTGTACCCCATATATGTCTTATGGACAGATTTACTGTGTGCATAGGTAGTACCTATCACATAAGCACTCACTAAGTACTAGATATTACCAGCATGTCTAATATTCAAATGAAGTTATTCCTGTGATGTTAACTTGTTCTGCAATAGTTCTATATCCACAGGATTTCTTTATTATTATTATTATTATTATTATTATTATTACTATTACTTTGGTGAAGATTAAATTAAGATGCTAAGGCATATATTTGAGTCAATGCAACTACAGAGATGTAAAAATAGACATTAGATTCAAAGTGAAGAATAAAAACTTACTGGGGGAAGGCAGCTAGATCCAAAGCTCACCATGAGAAGGGAAAGCTCTGTGGAATTCCTGGTGATCTGGGGGAGGGCTTTGGACTTCGCATGGCCATGGAGCACAGCTTCCAGTCCATCTTATCTGTATCATCAAGTGCCAGGGGTCCCTAAGTGATAACTGACCCACGCATATTCGATGCTTGCTTTAGTGAAAGAGAAGGGCGTACCCGACAGGAACTGTGCACGTCCTCGGTGTTCTGTCCTAGGGAGGGAGGGCTGCAGAGGAGCTCCTTCAGGAGGTGCGTAGCGCGCAGACAGGAGCCAGCCTGTCTGAATTCCAACTCTGATTCTACCACATGGCAGCTGGGGTCCTGAGCCAGTTAATGCCTCATCTATAAAATGGGACTAATAATACAAGATCTCCAAAAAGTCTGGAAAAATAAGTAAATATACATAATGTCATCCAAGACATCTTCCGTCTATAAAAAATGTATTTCGTGGACACAATGTAGTACAACTTCTGTCAGAAAAAAACCGTACAAGACTTTGCAATAGGCAGAAAAGCTCAGTGCATTTGCGTTTATGTCACCCATCTCTGTCATCTCCTGCTTTCGCCTGTGGGCTCCTTGGCAACTCTGTAAACTGTAGAAAATCGATACTATTGAAAATTATTTTAATTAATTAATAATTAATTATTGAGTTTAACAGAAGCTCTGATGTGTGTTTATGTTATACATCTATACAAAAGTCATGGTTATACCCTCTTCTAAAAATTCTTTTAACACTTCGGATGGTTATTGTAAAAATGAAGTAGGCTAATGAACATACAGTCCTTAGAGAAGTGCTTGGCACATAGAAAGCAGTAAGATTAGTGATTATTGTCACTAGTGATATTGTAGCACTCACTACACTACGACACGATTAAGGTCTCTGTCCTTACTCCCTGTCGCTCTAGCGTTAAGGTCCATTAGGACAGGAACTTTGTGCCTCCAGCACAGAGAACAGCAGAACCAAGCACAGGTTGGCATTTTCTGTGTGTGTGAGGAGGACCAGATAATTAATACTGCAGCCTCTGGGCGTCAAAAGGTCTCTATCACAGAAGAGACTCCTTGGGGCAATGGGCACATAATGCATTGTGCACATGGTGTTTTCTTGAGAGAGCTGCTTGAAACTTGTATGGTTCTGTGAAGTAATGTCACCCCAATAAATTCAAATATTTTTTTAAAAGGTCTCTGTTGCAACTATTCCACTCTGCTATTGTGGTGTGGAAGCACCATCAACATTAGGTAAATGAAGGAGCATGGCCATGTCACAGTGAAACTGTACGGACACGGGAATTTGAATTTAATATAATTTTCACATGGCACAAAATATTCTTCTTCTTTTGATTTTATCAACTATTTAAAAATGTAAAAACCATCTTTTCCTTGAAGGCCATAAAAAAACAGGCAGTGGGCCAGATCTGGAGCCAGACCGTGGTTTGTTGACCCCTAATTAGATAATGGGTACATCAAGGGCAAGAATTGTGCCCTGTGGGTATAACCTTTAACCTACTTCTTCTGGTGTAATACGCATTCCAAAAATGTTTGTCAAATTAAGAAGCAATGGAAAGCAACTTGCTAAACCGTTTCAGAAAGATTCAATTTGTAGTGATGGCAGGATGACAGCTGGCTTGGCCACGCCCATCACGTGGCGGGGGGGGGGGGGGGGGGGTGGCAGTGTCTGGACCCAACTGCACCAACCACGTCCTTTGTCATAATTACTCTTAACTGAAATCTGAAGTGACACTGATGGCTTTGTACCCTGCCTGTAAACAGCTTCAAATCCTTTTTAGAAGAGGTGGAATTATAAATAAGCCTAAATAATATCTGCTGATCAAAAAACGTGACCAGAATTGCATTACAAGATACCCTCTCCAGAGAAGATAGAAAAACTGCCGGGCGATATTGGTATTGGTCAATTTCATAGACCAGAAATGGAAATGTAGCAGAATTGGGAAAATGGATCCACCTACAGAACCGAGTGGGGCTCAGCTGGAATCTGCAGATGCCCCCTGCTTTGCCTCCAGTGTCCACGCCTCCCTCCCCTTCACTCCAACTGTCTCCCAGAACAAAAGCCTTTGCCTCCAGCCAAATGAGCCCTCACCTCCCTGAAGGTCATGTGTCTCTGTGAACAATGAGTTACTGAAGTTACACACACACACAGGTACAGCTATATTTTTGCTTAGGGGTTCATAATTCTATTACTTTTTTTTTATGGTTTCATTTAGGGCTCAGGCAAGTGTTCATTTGGATGGCAGACTTTCAAACTGGAATTCCAAACAAGTGGCATTTCTCAGTGCGGGACTATGACCAAATGAATTAGAACAGCTCTGTCAGGGGGGATGTATCTGGAACGAGAAGGAGATCTGAACAGAAATGGGAAAAGAGCTCAAGTTTTCGATGTAAAATGTTAGAATGCCCGAACACATGAGGTTTTAGAAAGAACATGGAGTCTTAGAGCAAGTCCAGACTTCTGGTGTTTTGTAAGCGAGGAAAGAGGTCTCCGGTAACACAATGACTGTCCAGAGCCCCTGTGTACAGGTGAGGTCTCGAACACAGCTCTCTTCTGAACTTGACGTAGGCTCCTTGTATAGAAGATGCAGGGAGAAAAAGGAAAGGGGCATTTCTTTCATTAAGGTGAGTTAACACATATCAATCTGTAGCTTAAAAAAATATTAAGGTAATATCCTTTTTTAGGAAAGACATTGTACATGACACTACCACTTAGCTGTATCCACGGTAATGCTGGTTTCTAGGGTGGAGGTGAAGTGCTCCTAGTCCTTCCCTGTCCCTTTGTTCACATACCACGTAAGTACCATAATGCTTGAAAGAATAGGGAGATCACAGGAGAGAGAAACGGCAAAGGTAGCTTTCCCCATCAGCAGCTACCCAGGACCCCGCACATGGTAAATGCTCAAGAAACACATGAACCTCTTGGAACACCATAACCGTGGGATAAGGTACAGCACAGGGTAGAAGTAGAGAGCTTACTAAAGGAAGAAAGTCTAGAGAATCCTTGCAACTTTCCTATGAATCGAAAATGATTCCAAAACAACCCTGGCCAGTTTGGCTCAGTGGTTAGAGCATCGGCTGCAGACCAGAGAGTCCCGGGTTCAGTTCCCGCTAAGGGCAATTTGTCCCCGACGCCCCCGGTTGTGTGGGTGGCAACCACGCAATATATCTCTCTCACATGGATGTTTCTCTCTCTCTCTCTTCCTCCCTCTCTCCCTCCTGCTCTATCTGAAGATAAATGCAAAAAATGTCCTCGTGTAAGGATAAAAAAAAGAAGAAAAAAAAAGAAAATGATTCCAAGATAACTTCAAAATGTTTAGAGAAGCTAGTGATTATTACAACAAATATTCCCATTGACCAAGAGAAGCTAGTGATTATTTCAACAAGTATTCCCATTGACCAAGACCTCTGGAATTCTCTGATTTCTATCTGTGACATTGTGGTGAACCTTCTTGTTTTTCCATAGGTTTCTTTCCTTAACTCAAACCTTCGAGCTCTCAACTTCAAATTTGATCACACTTCTGAAAAATATGTGGACACCTCGTGGCTTCGTCACTCAATGAACACTCATGTATTAATTGCTGGGGTTACTCAATGGAAGAACAGTATTGGAGACAACAGAAAATCATCCAAATCTAGTTAAGATTTAAAGATCTCCTTTACTGCGTATACAAATGTTTATAATTTAGAATTGAATTGTGCAAGAGAGTTAAGTGTAAGAACTTGTAATCAAGGAGAATTCTTGCTTCTAACAAAGGTTTCATTTTTTTCAAATGTGTTAGGTTAGTTTTTAGCAGTGGTAGCAAAACAGAAATGAGGCATTGAACCTAAGTAGCCCGCCTTCTGCTGCCCTGGGGAGGAGGAAGGGTTTGAGAGAAGGAAAGAAAAATTTTGCTTTTCTTCTTCTTCTTTTTAATAGATTATGTTTTTAGAGCAGTTTTAGCTTCACAGGCTTTTTTTTTATTCTTTATATGCTCTCCTCCTAATGTCCTCTTCTCTTCTTTCGCTCTCAACTGAGCACTAGAAAGGAATTTTTACATCCTGTTTTCTGAATGTGGCTTCATGTTCCTGTCCTAAAGTTTTTATTTTCTTCAAGTTACTATGAACTGCGGTTGTTGGTTACTAAGTGTTCTAACTCTGCAACTTACTTAAAAGATGGGGACTGCAATCATAAGTTATTTTTTACTCCCATAAAACCCTTGACGGATTTAACAACCCCCACCCCATAACTAAAGTGAATGACTTTCAAACTTTCAAAACATTTTTTTAAAACGTGTCAGGCCCTTTACTGAAGACATTTCAAATTGCAACCCAGTACACATATAAACATGTAAGTGAAATAAAAGTTTCTCAAAGCAGGACTTACCTTCACCATTTATTCTTATAACAAGCACTCTTCTATTCTCTGCCACTTCTTATCTTCTAAAGTGGGCTTTGACCTGCAGCTTGAAAAACTGGGCGGTAAAGACTGCAAGTCCTTGGGAATGGAGCCCCCTAGTGACCAGTCACACTCATTTGCACTGGAAACATGTCGGAAATAAAATCATATTTTAGACATCTTATTTTTGCCAAAAGTTGGTGATGTTACAAAGATCAACAGAAAGGGAGGAAGAAAACAAATGTGTCTGGAAAAACCAGGACTTTTTAAAAGATAAACAGTGAAATAGAAGGTACATTTGTTATTGCACATCATCCTGAAGTCTGGACTGGCCTGTCTGGACTCTGTAAGATTTTAGTGAAATATTGTAATTATGCCTGAATGCACCAAATTAGCTCACTGTGCTGTCATTTTTGATGTCTGGAACAAAAATGCCTTTCTGAGTCTGTACAGTTGAACGTTTGTGACTATGAGTTTGCATATCTTAAGAACTCAACATATTTTGTCAATTTATTTTCAGAAATTCGGACGATACAGGCAGGCCATCCTTGCTAGGCAAGCAGCTGAATGACTGAGTCTGTGGGCATCTTGCCTGTCAGCCGGCATCACAGGAGTCTGGGTACATGGCTGTAATGACACTCTGACTTGCGGGAGAGGCCTAGAGGACATAACCCAACGTCTTCATCCAGCAGAGAAAAGGGACGTCCAGCTTGGAGCTGGTGGCCCAAGAAAATGAGATTGTGGACTTGGATGTTGGTCTGGACTTGAGCCCAGGTCGTTTCCCTTCCTGTGTGATGCGGGCTGATGTTCGTCTCCCTGAATGCTGAGTCACAGTGGACATGGAGAGCAGTCCTGTGGACTGACCATCTTGCGGAAGTCCACTCATCAGTGCATTTCAAGACAGGCATTTCCAGAATGATTTTGACAGGAAAACCGGGGGACCGTTTGCTTATAATAAGCATTTCAGGAAGACATAAAATCACGAAATCACAGGAAGGGACCTCCTAGCATTCTCAGTCCAAATAAGGGCATTAAGGGTCTGCCCAAAGTAGTTGACAAAAACTAGGACTAGAAGCCATCTCAGCTTTCCATGCCAAAGCTCTTTCTGCAACACAAGGAGGACCAAAAGGAAGGAGAAGACGAGTTTTGTTTTCCCTTGACAGCGCCTTTCCAATAAAGAATTATGCACTTTTGCAAGGCTTCAAGTTCTCACGCTGCTGAACTTCGGTGACATGACTTTGCAGTCTTCTCTGATATTCATTGAAATAATCCCACTTGAGATGAAAAAGGAGCAAGAAAATTAATTTAGTGAATATGAAGTCCTCCTTCACCCTGTTGAAGAATATATTCCAAAGTTTGCCCCAACGTGGAGTGGCCTGGAGAATGGGGCTCGAGACCAATGGGACTGAGGTTCACACGCCAGCTCCACCTTTGTGTTTTTTAGCTTCATTCCCCAACCCTGCTGGTAAAGTAACAAACAAACAAAAAAACCAATCCACCTACATGGAATTGTTAATGTGCCATATTTGTAAAGGACCCTGGCACATAGGAAAATCAACTGCCAATTATCCTTTCCTTTAAATTGGCTAAAAAATGAGTTTGTTAACTGAGTTATATCTTCAATCTGTTCTTGCATATGTATTCCCATGGGAACCAAACCTCGAATGATGTACCCATTTGGGCAAAGGAAAAAGAGAGATCATAGAAACCTTTCGGGGCTGGTACAGGTCTGCGGAGTCATGGAATTCTCAGAAACACACAATGACTTCCATTCCCTACTTAATAGCTCAATCACCCCAACCTGGGCATCTGATTTCAGCCAATCTTCCACTCCTCCACCCCTACCACTCTCAAATAAAAGAATAAAGTTAGGTAACTCCTAAGTTTCCAGTGCTTTGCTATGTTTAGATGTCTAACAAAACTAATAATGAAATCATGTGGTTCTAAGAGGGAGTCTTAGAGAATATGAAAATTTCTTACTCTACTTGAGGTTTTATGTGATGATAATCAGTGCCGTTTATTAAGACCCCACGGGCTAGGCACTATGCGCGCATTATGAGTCCTCACAGCTGCCTCAGGAGGTGGAAACTGTCATCACCAGAGCTGGAAAACCAAGGCCCAGGTAGGTGGAATAATGAGGCCAGGATCTGCAGCCAGGCTGAGCCCAGGGCCAGCCGCTGCCCGCTCTGCACATCCTTCCTTATTTTCCTGTCCCTCCTCCCAGACTCCTTCAGCACTTAGTCCGTGCCACATGACGTAACAATCCCATGCCATCTTGTCCTGTCTGAGGGCTAGATTTATCTCATGGCTAAATGTAAGCACTGCTGTGTCCCCATCCTCAAGCACATAATTTAGATAAAATAACCTACACGTCACAGCTGGACTAAGACATCTCGAATAGGGATGGCTTTCTTCTAGGAGAAAAATAGTTTTAGTTAGTATATGGTTCATATTTTCAATGAAGTTTCAAACTAGAAAACAGTTTCTCTTTAGCCAACTAGCCTCAGAAGCTTGAAATGTTCCACTTTTAAACTCTGCAAATGCACTAAGTATTAAGTAAATGAATGTAGACAAAAAGGTATTTGGATTTGATTGGTCCTTAAATGCCTACAGACTTAGAAAATGAGCCCTGGCCGGTTTGGCTCAGCGGTTGGAGCGTCGGCCTGCGGTACAGAGAGACCCGGGTTCGGTTCCCGCTAAGGGCACGTACCTCGGTTGCAGTTTGTCCCCAGCCCTGGTTGGTCGTGCGGGTGGCAGCCACTCGATGTGTCCCTTCACATTGATGTTTCTCTCTCTCTCTCCTCCTCTCTCTCCCTC
The DNA here is from genome assembly GCF_014108415.1 of Molossus molossus. Taxonomy (NCBI): domain Eukaryota; kingdom Metazoa; phylum Chordata; class Mammalia; order Chiroptera; family Molossidae; genus Molossus; species Molossus molossus. The sequence continues at coordinate 27,180,947 of NW_023425403.1, read as the reverse complement.
CTGCTCTATCTGCACAAAAAATGGAAAAATGTCCTCGGGTGAGGATAAAAAAAGAAAATGATATAAATGTAATACCTATCCAAATCTGGGAGAAGTTGGATTCAAAGAGCTTGAAAAGGACTAAGGGGCAATTAAGTTTGTTGCTCATTTTGAGTGAGGGCGATGATGTTCACTAACATACACACTGTGGAATCTTAGCCACAATACCTCTCTGGGCCTTTTCCTTCAATTGCAGAATGACTAATGTTGATGCATCAACTTTTTCATACTTTGACCACTAGCCATAGCAAGAAACTAATGTTCATCATGACTTAGTACATACACATTTATATCCGAAACAAATTTCATGAAGCAGTAACTTATCCTTGTGCAACGTACTTTGACATTTGTCATATTTTCTCAATAAAATACTGATTGCCCCTCACTAAAATGATCTCATGAGTCCTCCCTATTTGTAAAAGTGTGAAAAACACTAAGTGGTCTCATATTATTTAAGAATAAAATTCTGCCCTGGCCGGTTTGGCTCAGCGGTTAGAGTGTCGGCCTGCGGTCCTGAGAGACCCAGGTTCGGTTCCCGCTAAGGGCATGTACCTCGGTTGCAGTTTGTCCCCGGCCCTGGTCGGCTGTGCGGGTGGCAGCCACTCGATGTGTTCCTTTCACATCGATGTTTCTCTCTCTCTCTCTGTTCCTCTCTCTCCCTCCCACTCTACCTGAACAAAAAATGGAAAAATGTCCTCGGGTGAGGATAAAAAAAAAAGAATAAAATTCTGTGAAAGAATAGAAACATAATTTCCATCTTATTCTTTCCAAAAAGTCTTAGAAAATCATGCAATTTCTACTGTTGTAGCATTCAGTGAATGGCAGCGCCACCACCTCCAGTCATTTTATAGGCGTCCCCTCCCGGCGGTTCAGAAGCACAGTAGTGAAAAACGTGTTTCAGAACTTTATAGGCTATACCGTCTTATGATGTGGCAAATGGTAAGAAAGTGACAGTGCTGATTTTTCTTAGTGGCTCCCCACCTACCTGTAAAATGGAGCCTCTTTATCTTTTCCAGTAATAAAACTTATAGAATTTCCTGCCCAGTCCCCCAGCCCTGTAAGCAGAGAGGTGGCCTGGCTAGTACTGAAAAAGTGTTTCCTGGTATTAACCTAGAAGAGACATACAATGTCAACCATTTTCTGAGGGCCAATCTGCAATGTTTACACAGCTCTGGCTTCTTGAGTGACTTAGGTTCTTACGACTTGAAAAATGCCAGGGCAGACAAGCAGTCTCGCAGCAAAACCAACAAGCGCCCAATTACTTTGTTTGCACAGATGCAAAAGCATGAACATTTATATGGTGAGGTCTGAATTCCAAAGTTTGTTTGTTTTGTTTTTAATTACACACCCAACCAAATGCATAAAATCCCACAAAATGAGTGCAGAGAAAAATGTCATCTTTTCTATTTTTAAACTGAAATATGGACTCATAAAAGCGAGGCTGTCATAAATTTTCACTTGTGGACAAAAACCACTATAACCAGAAAAAAACGCATACACACACCCAAAGTTAACAGTGGTAAACAGTTTTTATTCAGGCAATGAAACATGGAAAAAATATATTAGTAATCATTATAATAATTTCATTTGTGTGAGTATAACTCTTACAAATATTTACCTGACATATAAAAGGGAAATTACTGTGCATATAAAATCTATGTAGATGATCATTCCACACGACACAATCCTGACAGCAGTAGTTAATGCAGCGCTCATCCTCCAGACGAGGCTCCTCACACACTTCATGGCACCCGTGGGGACACGGTGGGAGCAGATGTGCAATTAACAGTTACTTGTTGGCACATGGGTACAAATGGGTATCTACTGGCAACACACTTGCTAACAGCAACACTGAAAGTTTACTGCTACCTCTGAGATTTAAAAGAAATACCTGGGTCCTGTCCCATTGGGTGAGAAGGACCAGGGCCGAGGTTGTGGGTGTGGTGACAGACTGCCCTGTATCTGGACTGGGGGTGGTTTCTGAGTTCCAATGTTTATGTGTCCACTTGGAAACTATTAAGATAGAATATTGGTGAACCATGTGACTGGGAATACTTTTTGGAGTCTATTCAGATAGCACTAAAAGGCAGAGGGGAGAAAGTGGCAGCTTTACAGTTCTGAAGAATCGACACAGGGAAGGTTCAAGCCACACCTCAGCCCCACACCTGGACTCCTCCAAATGAGTTAAGACTGTCAGCATTGCACGCAACATCTCTATATTAGAACTATAATCAGAATATATATTTATATATATGTAATAGCTGTAACCATATTATAGTTAATAAGGTCATTCCTTAGGAATCTTGTTTGTCCAAATCTAACTGCATGCTAAGAGGCACAGAAATGGGATTGCATTTGGACAAAGAACTACAAAAAGTGCAATCTTTAGTCTCCAGAATGCTAGCTCTGGGCACTAGGGAGAGTCTTCCCTGGAAATGCTGCCATTTACATGATCTTCCAGAGGAGATCCGTAGAGAGAAGTGTCCGACTTATTTACCTTTCCTATATAGGAGACTCAAGGTTTGAGGGATAAATTGCTCTTTAAAAATCACTAGGATCTGGAGGCCAGTCAAACCTTTTTGGACAGAAGTCTCCTCAAAACATTTCTATTAAAATCTTTGAAGAGGATGACTTCTTAGACCTTTGGCCTGACATTCTGGGATCCCCAGACTATATTTGTTTTTTAATAAGCAAATAATAATCTGCTAACTTTAAAATTATTCAGAATATATACATCTTTGCTTTAAAATGCTTTGCCTGAATCATTTAATCTTTCAACACCTAGATTCTCTCTTTCCAATAAGAGGACAAAGTAAGAAACCCAAGTCCGAGAGCACACTCACATGGTCACAAAACCACAACGAAAAGACAATAGTCATGGGCGGTTCCGTGAGTCGGCTGCTACTTGTAGTGAAAACCAAAAGGGAATAAAGGATGAGCTTTAGAGTTTTGATGCCACTAGAAAAAGATGTACTGAATCATATCCAACTAGTGCACACAAGATTACCAATGCTTGCTCTTTAAAAATTCCATTCTGAGCTGTAGATAAGCCACCAGCCTCAGCTGCCTTTATCTAAGGTGAGTGCTTCCCTCTAGCTGCTTTCCGACAACTCAGGAGCATCTGGGCAGTTTACTCCTCCCGGTCACGAACAGGACTAACTCAGAGCTGTCCAGTGAAGATCTAAGTATCGGTGTGAGAGTTGCACAAAGTGTGGGACAGGTAGAAAGGGTAACTGGCTAGAAAGAAAATTCCACTTGAGCAAGCCCCCAAAACCAAACATAAATCTCCCTTTAGAGTCCATATCATTCTGGAAGGCGGCCAGATACTCAGTTTTGCACCACCCCGTGTTTATGTACTTCCTAATTTGGGCTGCGTCTGAAGACACGGGAAATCACGTGAGAAAACGAGACTTCTCAATATTTCCAGAACAGTTTTACAGAACAAAAGGTTTGGGCAGGCCTTCAGGAGCTTCTCCCAATGTAGTCAATTTCAGGAGGTCTGACTGTAACTGATCAGCCAACCAAGTGACAAACTGTTCAGTCTCCAATTAAAATACTTGAAGAGAAAGACTACCTATCTACGCTTTGGCAAAGTCAAAAACTTAAAAAATGGCTCTGGATCCAGAGCCTCAACAAGATCGCCTAATACCTACCAACCACAACCTAGGCCAGCAACTTCCATTCATTTCTCCTCACTTTTGTAACTGGGTTTTTATTGCTTAACAAGCAATCTGGCCCTCTGGGGGTCAACTCTAGGCTATATTTTTACTCTCTGGAGTTTTTTTGCTTATTTAAAAAAAAATAAACAAATACACTTTATTCTGTCCAGTATATTCTCTTGATTTGCAGCTACATTTTTATTCTTGTTGAGCAATATCCACCTATTGAATTGGAAGAACATATTTTTGTAATGGTCATGCCTGAGAGGCCAGAGGCAAATATTACTTAACAAGGACCCTCTCGTATTCCTTGTGCAACAACCTCATTCTACAATCTAGTTTTTAAGGGGTCTTTTACCAGTGTGCTAAGGAAGGATTGTCGTCACCTGTTTTAATACACAGCTACCTTCTTTTTAATATACACAAGAAACCTAAAAGGAGGACTAGGATTTATAATGGAGACCATTAGAAACCTTCCATGCTTAAAACAAATCAACAGAAAACAAGTAAACATGGACATGTCACCAAAATACAGCAGCAGCAAAAAAGTTTAGCAATGTTTCTTTCTGCAAAATGCAGTTAATTTTCCTGGTAGGAGAGGACTAAACAAGAAAATCAGTGACACACCTGGGGACACCTGTACTCCACCGTGCTTAGACTACAGTATAAGCACTCACATTGATCCAGTGACTGTTTTCAAAGCCCAAATGATTGTCAAGTCACTTCTCCAACCACAGATCACTTCTGTTGTTCTTTTTTGTACAAAATGGTAAGACAATAGGCTTTAAAATACAGCCTAAGCACCAATTATGATAAACGTATATTGGTAAAACATGACTTCTGGCTTTAAAAGACATGACTGACCTTTCTGGGGCTAATGATTGTACCCATGTGAATAGCACACTTCTAAAGAAAAATTCATGTTGAAAGATCTATAGAAGTTCTCCACTAGGCACAATTCATTGCTAAAGTTGGATCATGCAACAGTTTTACAGGAAAAGTACGAAAACTTACATGTACTGAATATAGTGCATATCACCATGAAGACTTTCAGGGTGTTAAGATTAAGACAAAAGAGTGCTTTAAAACACTTGTAGGGATTGGGTTTTGCCTATCAGATGCTAGGGAATTCACTGGCGACAGTGCAGTTTCCAGTTGGGTGCTGACGGCCCACCACCCTGACCAAGTGCAGGAAGAGCGGAGGAGCCGGGTTCTGCGAGTGGCTGTGCTCCCTGCTCTCCCCTCCTCCACTAGTCAAATGGCCTTTGTTTAAAAATATTCAAAATGCGCTGATTATCAGAGTGGTTCACATGATTTTTACTGCCCATTTTGTTAAAAATTCTGTCTTAAGTTTGAAAGGACTTTTTTTGCCTTAAAGAAAAAATCTGAAGAACAAGGCATAACACTTGGGAAAATCAAATGTTTCTTCATCTCATCATTGCTGATGGTGTTACAGTTACCCTTTAATTATATAAGATCATCTAAACCTTTTACAAGTAGATTTTCTTGGCATATTTCAAATAGATAATAAAGAGGAGATACTGGTTTTGTAGCAACAAGTAAAGCAGAGGAGACAAAGAGGTTCCAGACGACCTAGCCACACCCCAGCTCTGAGGGAGCCCCACTCTGCTGTTCATGCAGAAAGCAGACACTATCAGCCTGCGGACTAACCCCAAAGGGCCACATTCACACTCATCAAGGCTGAGCCGTGTCCAAATACCAGGACAACAAAATAGGACAGCGAAGTCTTCCCTGGACGTGCAACCTGAGCCAGGGTTATGGGTCATGACAGACAGGAGTCTGGGGTTTTCACTCTTCAACCCCTCAAAATTCTGAAGTTGGTATTCTGAGCCTGGACTCTATTCCAAAAGAGGCTTTTGCACTTATGGAAACAAGCTCTTCTGTGGAGTTCTCATTTGACTAAGCTTCAGGGGAAAAGCAGCAGCATATGTAAGTGTGTGTGTGTATGTGTGTATAAATGGGTACTCAAGAGTCCCTTCTTGTTTACAAATCAGATGTGACAAAAGCCAAATTACCTCCCCAAATAAAACCACTAATACTAAGAATTAAATTTAAAAGATGAAATAAATAGGTCTCCAAAAATATCAGACAGGAGATGGCCCCAAAGAGTAGCCATAAAATAACAAATTTAACACACCTGGAAAAGTAAAGCTGACTTGAAAGTGAACTGAAGACAGAAATCACAAACCCAACTTAGCAGCCTGTCTACCTGGCCCCATCGACGGCGCTGTGAAGGACTCGAGGACCAGCAGAGCCCACTCCTCCGTGACTGTGCAACACTCCAGGGTTTCTTCCAGGGCTGTGCGTCGGCAGCAAAGCGGGACAGGCAGCAGTAGGCATGTGCTTTTACAAAGTTTTTTTTCTCTGCAAAGGGGAATAATTCCTGGATAAGGCAAGATAACTGTGGTCACGACAGAAGCAGCCAGATGCACATCTGCTGAGCTAACGGGAAACTCAGTCAGTCTTTCCCAGCTTTGCAATCAGCTCGTCACAGATTTTCGTCAGTTCTTCGATTTCTTGGTTCTGAAAGACAATGATGCGATTGAGCAGGTCATCTGTCCTGAGATAAAGGCAATCGTAACTAATAGTCCCAAGATCGGATATACTCTAACTCATTGGCTCTGAGGTTTTCTACATCAGAGACCCTTTAAAGAAAGTGGGGCTCGATACTCTCTCCTGGAAAATGCTCTTGTGTTCACAAAGTTATGCTTAAATTGGGTAGAGGGTGAAAGTAGTCACTGGCCCTCTGCAGCTTGCCCATGAATCTCTTAGTTTTCAAATTTTCTTGTTTCACAGGAATTACCTGGGGTACCTGTTAAAAACACAAGTATCGGGCCTCACTCAATCCATTACCATCTCCAGGGACCTGGGATTCTTGAGTCCTCGTATGCCGGGAACACTGTCATAGGGGTTATCAGACCCCATGGTAAGAATCCTGTCCTAATTGAATGGAGGCCACAGGCACGAGTACACAACTGGAACATAGGGAGAAAAACACTAGAACACAAAAGCTGAAGCCCGAGAATTGCTGAGCAGGGACTGCTGTTACCACTGATCTTTATTTATCTACAGCAGTTTCTCCACCATGCACACTGGCATTTTGGGCTGAGTCCGTCTTCATCGTGGGGGTATCCCGTGCACTGTAGGATGTTTGGCAGCATTTCTGGCCTCTGCCCACTAGATGCCAGTAGCATCTCCTAGTCATGACAACTAAATATACCTCTATGTGTTGCCAAATGTTCCCTGAAGGGTAAAATTATATTCAACGGGGGAGACAGATTCATATATTACATTAAAAATAATAAAGAAATTTTTAAAAGGGGAGCCTCAGAACCCAACTAAGCAGCATTTGGTGCCTGCAGTTCAGACAATGCCACCTCCTCTCTGCACCCCACCTGTGGACAGTTCCCACCGATATGCCTGGGAGTTTGCCTTGTCTCCCCGAATCAGTTCACAAAGGAGCTGGATCGAAGTGTCTGGGCAAAAAGGCAAGCCCTCTTTCCCTGCCAAGGACAAATACCCAAGGTCTCCGTCACCACTCCATGCCCTTATGTACCTTCTGCTGAAGGGCCCTTTCCAGGGACTCCACCTTCATCTGCTCCTTCCGGAGTCCTGCATGCAGAGCTGCACTCTCAGCCTTTGCTTTTGTTCGAACCTGAGCAATCTCTTCATTGGCTCTGTTTATGGTGATTTGTTTACAGAACAAAGGGATGAAAAGCACATGATTAGTCATCAGTCACTGGAAAAGAGTCAAGATAATAACCACTGACATCTGTGAAACACAACCTAAAAGAACTGACTTCCTGACAAGAGAAAAACAAAAGAAATCAGTGACCTAAATAATTCAATTTTAATTTATAAAAACTCAATTTACACACAACTGCTAAGGAAATTTCCATAGTGCAAACAAATGGTAGAGTTAATCTCGAAGGCCACAGTGTCCTTCAAAATTCACATGTCACTGAAAAATGGAATCACATGACAGTTTCTACAACAATCAAAACAGTTTGTTTGTTTTTTAACCTAGCACAATAGCAGACAGGATCACCTTTGGGATCATCACAGCTAAACAGGAAGGATACTAAGCATCTCATCTATGATACACAGTCCAAAAAATGACTTTCCTCATTCTGTGCAAAAGGAAGATGTTTACAAAACACAAACATAGTTGATAAGTAGCCAATTAACCGATGAAAGAATGCTAAAAACTAGTAATCAGAGACATGCAAATTAAGGTGATAAACTTTTAAAATTTGTCAGATTGGGGAAAATTAACAAGAATGATCTTGTCCCACGTTGGCTGAGATGCAAGGAAACAGGCTCATGTGCTAACTGGGAATGGAAACTGGCACTGTCCTTGTGGAGGGCAACGTGGCAGAAACCCTACAATTTAATGTGCATACGCCCTCTTAGTAGTCCATCCACGGCAATACTCCCACTTGGCACATGGGTGAATTCGATTATGCTATATGTTCTGACATGAAAAAATGGCCATAATATACTATTTAATGAAAAAGGAAACTCATACAATATAATCCCATTATAATTTTTTAAAAGTCCAAAGCCATTATGGGCAGCATTGTAAAGGAACAAAGACTGGAAGGATACAAATAAACCTTAATAGCAGTAACTCTGGGAGTGGAACTGGGAAAGGGGGACTGATAATTTCACTACTTAAAAATACACATCTATGCCCTGGCTGGTTTGGCTCAGCAGTTAGAGAGTCAGCCTGCGGACCAATGAGTCAAGGGTTCAATTCCGGTCAAGGGCATGTACATGTACCTCAGTTGCGGTTCTTCCTGGGCCCTGGGAAGTGTGTATATATGTATATATATATATATATATATATATATGTGTATATATATATATATATATACACATACACACACACACACACACACACACATATATACTGACAATAGCAAACTGGGCAAAGAATAGAGTCATTCATAGTAAAGTAAGTATATATAAAGACAGCTGTTAAACTATGTTCAATTTCACTCGTAAGATAAACATAAATCAAAACTACAATGAATAAAATAAATGCTCTGTTGCTTGCCAAAAAAAAAACCCCATCTAAAACAACAACAAAAAATCCAACCAGCCCTGGCCGGTTTGGCTCAGCGGTTAGAGCGTCCGCCTGCGGTCCGGGGAGACCCGGGTTCGGTTCCCGCTAAGGGCATGTACCTCGGTTGCAGTTTGTCCCCGGCCCTGGTTGGTCGTGCGGGTGGCGGCCACTCGATGTGTCCCTTTCACATCGATGTTTCCCTCTCTCTCTCTTCCTCTCTCTCCCTCCCACACTGTCTGTACAAAAAATGGAAAAATGTCCTCGGATGAGGATTAAAAAAAAAAAAAATCCAACCAACTAAACTAAAATACAATTTTTCATCTATTAGACTTGCAGAAAACCAAACATTTGATGTTGGTAAAGCTGTAGGGAAAAAAAGATACTCATACATTGTGTAAGAATATAAATTAATAAAAGTCTAAGGAGGGCAATTCGACAATATTTATCATAAATATAAATTCATATATTCTTTGGCCCAGCAATTCCTTTCCTATCATACAGCTAACTCACATGCATGCATGATAACCATAAACGGTTACTTATTGCAGCCCTATATGTAGTAGATTTTAAATAACCTGAATGTCCAACAGGAAGGGGGATTTCGGCAGCAGAATGATACATTCCAACAATGGAATGCTACATGGATATTAAAAAAAGAAAGCTCTTCATGGATTGATATGAGAAGATTTCCAAAATACACTGCTAAATGAGAAAAACAAGGTAGGCTATCATATGTATAAAAAAGGAGAATCTCACCACATAAAAAATGGTAATTATTGAGGTGATGGAGGTGTTGGCTAACATTATCATGCTGCGATATATAAATATATCAACACACTATATACCTTAAACTTACACAATGTTATATGTCAACTATATCACAATAAAGCTGGGGGGAGAAAAAAGAAGGTGATAAAATAGTGATTACCCCAGGTGAGGAAAGAGGTAGGAACCCAGTGGAAGGGAGATGGGGTGGAGGGAGATACTGCATATCTTCTTTTTTAAAAAGTATTTTTATTGATTTTTAGAGAGAGAGGAAAGAAGAGAGAAAGAGAAACATCAGTGTGAGAGCAGAACATCAATTGGCTCCTCCTCCTGCACACCCCCTGCTAGGGATCGAGCCTGAACCCTGGGCATGTGCCCTGACGGGGAATGGAACCTGCACCTTTCGGTGCTCTACACCCAACCAACTGAGCCACCCCGGCTAGGGCTGTGTATCTTCTTACTCTTTTTAATGTTAGAACACACACACACACACACACACACACACACACACACACACGTTATCTTGCCTCCATCAATCTTCTTACAATGTCATGAAAAGTAAAATTCTTATGTGCAAGCTCTTACTTGTCTAGTTTTTCTTCTGCATGGATTTTCAGAGCCTGATATCGTTGTTCCTCTTGTTTAACTCTGGCTAAGTAGTCCTGAGCACATTTTTTCAAGGCTTCTTCATTCTATTCCAAAATTACAATTTAAAAATAAAAGAAACAAGTCATTTTGTTTTTCTTCTACTAGTGTATCAAAGTTCCCTTTCTTTTTTTTAAAAAAATGAGAAAATCCAATTAATTCCAATGCCTTTAATTATACTCTATAGTAATTTGAAACAGACACAAGTAAATCTACTGAAAAAATTTTAGATAATTTCTTCATGTATTAATTTTCAAATCATACAGCAAGGTTCAGTTACACTAGTACACATGCTTTAGGAAGGCAGTTATCCAAACCTGAAAGGCAATCTGATTCCCATAGATAAATTGCCAGTCTCATTTTTACTTTAATATGGAAAAAAGAATGTTCACTTCTATAAATGTTTCTCATTCATGGTGTGCAACTAAATTAAATCAATATGCCCACTTCCACCAAAATTTGAAACATTATATTACTTTTCTCTAGAATATGCAGCCTGAATTTTTCAGGGCTATATCTAGAATCCCTTTTACTTTTACTAATATTAAATGGGTGAATTATAAAAATGAACATTTCTAGAATTTTCCTGAAGTCCGAGGGTTCCACAGTTCTTATACCCATGCCACACTCTGGTTATGTCTGGGGTTTACTGGCCTGACCCAGGAGAGAAATGACCAACACATGGCACCCACTGGGCAAGATGCCTAAACAACCACTGAAAGAAAAGGGGTGAAGGGGGAACTCTCCGGCTTCACTGGAATAGAAGACACAGGCCAACAGGGGCCCCAAAGTCCCTATTTAAAAGGCTACCACACTCCTCTGGCATATACATCTGAAGACCCACCACCAATAAAATACACTAGCAAGGAGATTCCAGAAGGAAGAGACAGGCTACCTTCTTGAACCCTTCCAGAACACCTTTCAGGTTCTCATATCTCCTGAAGAGATCAGAAAGGGACCTTTCCACAGAATTAAGGTCAGCCAGGGCCTGCTCCTTCTCCAAGGTCAGTTGCTGAAAGCTTTTCTGAGAAGTCATACTTGTCCTTTGTTCATCTTCTGTGAATCACAATCAAAAGCAATGGCATATTCAATCAACAAACAGTTAGCAGCTGCCTTCCTTGAGCTAATAAGCAGTGGTGGAACCAGCAGTGGACATTACAAAGTTCCCACTCTCGAGGACTTATTTTCTAGTGGGAGAGAGATGTGCTGACAAGTGATGGGGGGAAACAAAGCAGGGCCAGAGGGGTGGGGTTCCTTTCTTATAGAGAATGGCCTCACTCAGGAGAGATTTGGACAGAGACCCCAAAGAACTGAGGGCAGGAGCTCCCCGGGAGAAGAATATTCCATGCACAGGAGGGAAAGCATTAGGTGATGTGAACAGCAGAAAATATTTCGGTGCTTAAGTGCAGAAAGACCTGACTTTGATTTAGGGAGTTGGCCCTTACAATACTGGTGAGAAGAGGTTCTAAATTTGGTGCAGGAGGATCAACCACCGTCATTTTGAAAAGGCACCCATGTGACTGATACAGGGAAGGTACAACTGGCAGTGGAGTAAAGACACCGCACCACCCAGGAGTACAAACAATGTGCCAATATGGGTACTGGATTAAGGGCTTTTCACAGAATCCAAGTGTTTGCCATCCTCTAATGAACCCAATTACAGCTGATCCCAATTACTCATGGATTCTGTATTTGTGAATTTGCCTACTTACTAAAATTTATTTGTAACCCCCAAATCAGCACTTCTGATGCATTCCTGGTCATTCACGGACATGCACAGAACAGCAAAAAAATTTGAGTCACCTGATGTGCACAATCTCAGCTGAGGTCGGACAAGGTGATGCCTTCTCACTTCATACTGTAAATAAGTGTCCTTTCCACAGTCTATTTACTGCCACTGGTGTTTTTTTTAATTTTTGTGGTTTCTGTTGGTACTTCTGTTATTTAAAATGGCCCCAAGTGTAGTGCTAAAGTGCTGTCTAGCGTTCTTAAGTGCAGGAGGGATGAGACATGCCTCAGCGGGAACATACACGTTCGATAAGCTTTGTTTACACATGAGCTACAGCACTGTTAGCCATGAGTTCAATGTTAATAAGTCAACAATATATAAAATAACATGTCTTTAAACAGAAACACACATAAGACAACATTATGTAGTCACAAAAAAGTGGTGAACGGAAGCCTGTAGGAACCTAATCCTGTACTTCAGTGTTTGTGGCAACTTTACAGAACATAACTATTGCAAATAATGAGAATCAACTATATCTAAGTGATGGACAAATTGAAGTTTATATCCTGATTTAAGAATCAACTATGGATCCTATGACTCATACCCTAGAAAAACATTTCCTTACCAATCATTTGGGCAATGGTCTTTTCATATTCAGCCACAATTTTCCTTAAAAAAAAAAAAATTATTATCAGAAGAGAATTTTTAGACAATGGAAGTTGGAGAAATGCTTCCCCAATTAAATACATTATCATACAGGTGGACAAAGGCAGATGTACAGTTGCTCATATGGAAAATAATACAGTAATTTATGGATAATAATGTATGTCATGTACTCACAACTGTAAACCTACTTTTGCCCCACCCTGAATACTGACAAATTTACATAACCCACTTATCCAATTTGGATTCTCTTTTTTTAACGTTAGTGCAAGATTTCTTAATGTTCAAAAAAGGTTTTAAGATTTTATGTTTAACAAGCTTTCATTCTAATTGTAGAAAACACCTCGCTTTTTCTTTGCCCCTATGTGCATTGACCTCAAGGCAATAGATTGTTTGCTTAGACAAATCAATCTTTTACAAAATAAGTTACAGTGGTCCCCATTATCGTGGTTCACTTTCTAGTTTGGTTACTTGCAGCCAATCACAGCTCAAAATAGTAAATGGAGAATTCCAGAAGTAAGCAATTCTTAAGGTTTAAATTCTGCACCATTCTGAGTAGTGTGATGAGCTCACACACTGTCCTGCTTGGTCCTGCCTGGTATGTGAATCACCCCTGTCCAGTGTTCCCACACTGTGTACGCTAACAGCCCGTTAGTCACTCAGCAGCCATCTCAGTGATCAGATCAACTGTCGCAGTGTCACAGTGCTCGTGTTCAGGTCACCCTTAATTTATTTAATCATGGTCCCAAAGTGCACGAGTGGTGATGCTGGCAATTCAGATGTGCCGGCGAGAAGTCGTCAAGAGCTTCCTTTAAGTGAAAAGGTGAGTCCAATACAATAGGATATTTTGAGAGAGACAAACCATATTCACATAACTTTTATTACAGTATATCGTGATAATTGTTCTATGTCAGTATAGGTTATTATTGTTAATTTCTTATTTTGTCTCATTTATAAATTAAACTTTATCTTAGGTATGATGCACAGGAAAAAGTATATGCAGGCTTTGGCACTATCTGCAGTTTTAGGCATCTACTGGAGGTCTTGCAACATATCAGCGGTGGTCGGGGAGGACTACAGTAACAACATTATGGGGCTCTTCCTAAGAGATCTGATCTGGGTTCTGGCTTTCCTGGCCTCAATACATCCATTCAGGCATCTGTCCCCTCTGATTCACTTATAAGTTTTATTTTGCTATCCTAATCCCAAAAGTATTTCAGTTAAAGGCTTTAAAGATCACCCGGTCATATTAACCTTTCTTTAACAGAAGTGCAATAATGCTGTCCTGACTGTCCAGTGATGGGTGCTCTTCCCTGTGACCCCCTCAGAAAGAAACGATGGCTCTGCTTCTCCTCACTGGTAGTGCCCATCACTCTGATCCTGCATCCAAGTTTCTAATGATGGTTCCTGTAAGCTCTCCAAGGGCAAGGACTGTCTCTTCTTCTCCACCATACCCAGCACGAAGCCTTACATCCAGTAAATGCTCAAAAATCAAATTGCTCTGGCCAGTGTGGCTCAGTAGGTTGAGTGTTTCCCCATGCACCAAAAGGTCACTGGTTTGATTCCCAGTCAGGACACATACTCAGGTTTCCGGTTCATATGAGAGGCAACTGATCGATGTTTTCCTCTTTCCCTCTCCCTTCCTGTCTAAAAAAAAATCAATAAAAACATATTTCAAAAACGTCTAAGCCCTGGGCAGCATAGCTCAGTTGGCTGGGCACTGCCCCATGCACCAGGAGGTTGCCAGTTAGATTCTCAGTCAGGGCACATGCCCTGGTTGTGGGCTTGATCCCAGGTAAAGGGTGTGCAAGAGGCAGTGATTAATGTTGTACTCTCTCATCAATGTTTCTTTCTCCCTCTCCCTCCCCCTCTCTCTGAAAACAAATAAACAAAAAACCAATAAACTACAGTGATACCTCGGTTCTCGAACATAATTCGTTCCAGGAGGACGGTCGAGAACCAAATTGTTCGAGAACCGAAGCAATGAAACCCAATAGGAAATAATGGAAACTGGATTAATTCGTTCCAAGCCCCAGAAAATGCCTATTTACTGGCCTAATTTGTATATAATATGTAGAAAAACATAAGTCTCAACAAGAAATAAAAGTGTACAGTATGTCTAAGGGTTCAATTCAGTGTAAAGCGTGACTCTCTCCACAAAGCGTGACTCTCTCTCTGCACTCACACTGATGACGCAGCAAGGCGCGCTGGGCCGAATGAACGCCATTCGGCTCAACTCGGCTCATCTCGGAAGTTCGAGTTCCAAATATTTGTTCGGATTCCAAGACAAAAGTTTCTCGAATCTCCTGGTCGAATACTGATTTGGTCGAAATCCGAGGCGTTCGAGAACCGAGGTATTCTTAAGAAACAAAATAGCCCTGGCCGGTTTGGCTCAGCAGTTGGAGCATCGGCCCACGGACCAGAGAGACCTGGGTTCGGTTCCACCAAGGGCACATTCCTCAGTTGCAGTTTGTCCCTGGCCCCGGTTGGGGTCATGTGGATGGCGACCAATCAATGTGTCTCTCTCACATGGATGTTTCTCTCTCTCTCTTCCCACCTCTCTCCCTCCTGCTCTATCTGACAATAAATGCAAAAAAAAAAAAAGTCCTCAGGTGAGGATAAAAAATAAACAAAAAAAACACAAAACAAATAATACAAAAGACACAAATTAGCACGGACATAGTTAAAATGTTTCCTAATCTTTCAAGTTCTGAATGTATAAATTATTTGTGCTTTTTTCCCCTCTTCTCTGATGCCATCTTTAGTTATTACATAGCTCCTAACTCTTGCTAGAAAATGAGCAGCAAAAATAAAAAGATTTCAATTTAAAAATGTCAATCAATTCTGTTTCCTGTTAGCATGCTTTTTAGAATGTACTTAGTGGTTATGAGATTTGAAGCTACCATGTATAGTTTTTTAAGTATTATAAATTATAATGCCTCCATAATTGAATGTCAGGAAATCTTATTATTCTGTGTTTCAAATGGATATTTTTGTACAACTTCATCATTTCAAAGGATAAAATTATGTGAGTTCTGCTTACCTGTAATGTTCTGAACACCCCAAAATAAACTACAGTATTTGAATATAATACCTAGTGAGCAATGCTAATGAAATGATATTATCAATCACAAATTAAGGTGCAAATAGCATGGCCCCCAAGTTCTCAACAGCTGGTTCTGTGGTAAGCAAATACTTTTATTACTTCATTTGTATTAAATCTAATAATGCATAAAGGTATCCAACCCCTCACCCAACCCTCCAAACTCACCTCATCTCCAAGACTTCTTGTCGGGTTTCTTCATATTTTTTCTTCCATTCATTTGCTTCAATTTCTTTAGTGATTATCTAGATTATAACAGAGAAAAGGCTTGCTTTTACCTACTCGATCTATTAGTTTGAATTTAACATTAGAGACTGAAAAACACACAACCATTCACACCTAAGGCATTCACTCTATATTAGGAATAGAAAACTTCAAGATCTATATAATGCTCATAAGCATTTGGAAAAACAGATTCTTAGCCACATAGGATGCTGGACACACAATCACCAGAGTAAAGGTGAGTAGAACATCTCCTTGGAAAATTCCAGTTGATAAGTAAGATCTCTGTAAATGTGACCTCAGGCCAGGGTCTGGCTCTCAGATCTGGAGGCCTAGCACACTGACCGGGACAGGACACCAAGAGCACAGCACCCGTCTGACAGAGACTCACCTTAACCAAAGGAGACACCAGTGCAACAATCTTAGTTAGGAGGAGAACGAAACTGCCACAAAGTCAGAGCATTAGAAGTTGCCATGACCGGCATATTCTCTTTCTGTAGAGATTTTTGATGGCTTGATTAAAGAACAGTCAGAAGGAGGCAGTCAGAAGTTCCATACCTCCAGCCAGTGTATCCATCTCACTATGAGCAGGATCTTGTTAGTCAGTGCAGGACCCACAGCCCTGTTTGGGATGCCCACGCTGAATGGAAAGAAATTCTCTAAATTCATTGCCTGAAACTCCATTTGCCCTGCACTGGGCTTGGATAGGCAGCTGTTTGTTCTCCTTTTATTTTACTTCTCTGTGCTTCTTCTCTTTCTAATGGGCATATTTTTACTTTGGTATCTTTATTCAGAATCTCAAGATCCTAGAAGCCAGTGTGTCTGCTTCAGTGACTAAACACATCTTTGCTTTGATCCATTGTTTAAATCTCAAGAGAAAGGTAAAGTCATTTTTCTCATTTACAAGATCTGGGGAGACCTCACCACTGCTCCCAAATTTTGACAATAGGATTAGCTAACATCCCATCCCCCATCAGAAACCTAATGCTATTTTTTTTTCCTTTACTGATTTTAGAGAGAGAGGAAGGGAGAGGGAGGGAGCGAGAGAGAGAAACATTGATGAGAGAGAACATTGGGCTGTCATCTGCATGCCCCCACTGACGATTTGGCCCACAACCTGGGCATGTGCCCTGACTGGGAACAGCGACCTCTTGGTGCATGGATCAACACTCAACCACTGAGCCATACCAGTCAGGCCCTAATGCTATTTTTTAAAGCTTTAAATGCTTTAAAAGTATCACAGGTACTTAATTAACCCCATCATACTATAAAAACAAAATTGCTCCACCTTCTTTAGGAAAAAGTGAAGTCACCAAATAAAACACAAACCAAACACATAAAATATAGCACAGAAATATAACAGAAGACCCAAGGTGGTAACTGATTACTAGTATATAACAGTGTCTTTCATATTTTTCAGATCACCCAAGAAAGGCCTAGCAGTGATCTATTTTAAACAGAGACCGTTCAAGAAACACCATAAAGGTATTTGAGAGTTGAATTAAAGAGTGGATGGCCCTGGTCTGCGTGCTCAGTGGTTAGAGCACCAGCCCAAGAACTGAAAGGTCGATAATTCAATTCTCAGCCAAGGGGGCACATACCTGGGATGCAGGTTCAATCCCCAGGGCCGTGTGTGGGAAAACACCTCACAGCAATGTTTCTTTCTCTCTCTTTCTCTCTCCTCTTCCCTCCTTCCCTTCCACCCTCTCTAAAAATCAATGGAAAAATATCTTTGGGTGAGGATTAACAACAACAACAACAAAAACAGTAGATGAAGGTAGGAAACAATTGTATATTACTGCAAATCTAGAATTTAAGGGCTTTTTATGTATAGGCATACATACTCGTATAAAATGAAGGCACTGACTTAGATATATATGCGGATAAAGTTGGCAGAATTTGATACTTAACATTTCAAGGCAAAAAGATAAAGAAGAGGACAGAATTCTTCAGGATATCTCAGAGCGTCAGCTTTTCTCCCTGCACACCACAATGGCAGGACCCCAGCACCAGTGTGGCGTTTTACAGGGAGCCCTTTATATGAGCTAAACAAGCTGCAGGAAACACGAACTCCCAACCGGGGATAACTCAGACCAACAGAGATGGAATCTGTCTGCTGCACATGGCTTTACAAAGAAACAGAGCGATAAGTGGGTGGAACAGGAAAGCCTTTACCTCTTCTCTTATCAGGGTGAGCACGGCTGTCTTATCTGATTCACTGAGGCAGATGCCATCCAGGGCGCTCTCACCTCCACAGGCCACGGATACGGGGGCCGTCTCCATAGGGGACTCCGACAGTCCCTGAGGGGGGAAGGGGTTACATATACTACGTTTACTCTTCAGCTTCCTAATCCCAAATACCTTCCAATAATTTCCTCATTACTACATTGACCACAATCTTTAAAAGCATATTTAAAGTAAAAAACAAACAAAACGAAAACCAAAAAGCACAAACAGGATTTTAAAAAGTCAGTTACAGTGCTAGGTAAAGGAACATTTTTTTCTAATGATTATCAGGGGTGTCTTAGCTTGTTTAACAGACAGCCTAGAGAAGTTTTCTTCTTATCCAAAAAAAGAAAGCATAATTATCGTACTGGTCAGTCACCAAAAAATTACATGCAAAAAAGAGAAAACTATGCCTGGTTTATGGCTTATCTTTTAAGAGATTTCTGGGGATGATATATTCCATTTAAATAAAAATTTTGAAGTCAAATTTTTTTTAACATTTTGATGTTTTGTGTGTCTCTGTAGTTACTTCGGATGGAAATATTTCTAAAATAATCACTAACTTTCAGGCCTAAGCAAGCAGAAACGGCGAATGTGTCTGGCCTGCCCCAGCCCGGACCCTTTAGGACCGCCCGCCGGACCTCCCAGTGCTCCGCAGCGGTGGGGCAGCCCAGCGGCGCTGGCGGTGTGCACCGGTCTTGTTCCATGTGGGAGTCAACACCTGGGCCTGCACCCCCATTCCTGGTTCCCCCTGCTAAAAGTTTCCAGTCCCCCCGGCAGCACTTCGTCCTCTGATGCACCAGCTTGCTTTGGTCATAAATAGGTTCCAGAGAGCCACATTTAGTTAGTATTTTACTTTTCACAAGAATATAGATTCTGTACTATTTTCCTTCCTCAAAGGCATTTTTTGGGCTATTTCCCCCTTACCTATACAAGTAAACTTTTTGTACAAATGGGGAAAAAGCTCACCAAAGGACATCCAAAATGCCAGCCAAAGTGACTTAAGAATAATCTTAAATGTCAGTATAACTAATCAATTAATTATTGATCATACTCAATCAGTTCTCTGGTATCTTGTTTGAACCAAGACTGAACATAAAAGTCCAAGATTCACCTACATTAGTGGTTTTTCAACTTGTCAGGGTCATTACAGGCGCATCTTCTCTAAAAAGTACTCAAAAACACACAATTTTGCAGACAGCGTCACAAACCTCATCCAATATAGAAACTCTGGGCTTAGGCCACAGAAAAGGGAAATGCAAAGTCACAAGCTGGCAGTGCCCATTTCCAGCAGCATTTGGGGGAGGGCAGCCCACCATGCCAACAGAAGTCCAAGGTGCCCTCAGAAACACTTGGGATAGATCTATAACTAGAGCCAAGTCATTTGTGGTGGGAAGCCTGGAACATGGCCCCAGTGACCCCCACCTCCTGGTCCTAATCCTCTCTTGCAACCTCTTCCCCTTGACAGCAGTTGGACCTAAGGGCTCACTTCTAAAGAACAGATGGCAAAAGTCACGGGACATCACTTCTGAGATTAGTTAACAAAAAGACTCCAGCTTTCATGTCGTGAGAAGCTCCATGAAGAGGTCCGTATGGCAAGGAACTGATGACCCTGCCAACAGCTAGCGAGGACTTGAAATGTGCCAGTAACCAATGAGAAAGCCTGGAGGTGACTGCAGCCCTGGTCAATTCTTGGCTGTAGCCTATGAAATCCTGAGTAAGAAGCACCCTGAAAAGCGGTCCCAGGATTCCTTTTCCAGAAATGAGGGCATAATACAAGCTTGTTGTGGCACACCCCTGGACCTCTGGCCATCCCATGAACTTCCTGTGCCATGGTTATCATCATAATCTTGCTGCCTATGTAACTTGCCTACAGGGAGATAATGCACCAAGTTAGGCAAACATATTTGGTACACCTTGTTGTTACATTTCTGATTCTAAATCAATACATTTTAAAGTCTATCTTTCGTGAGTGTTTATTATTCTAAGCCAGAATCCCCAACTTGATTCAACTCTAGGAACTAACCTCCCCGTGGCTCCTATGACCCTTGTGTTATCAAGAATTTGGTAAATAAGCCAAAAATTTTCTTAGTAAGGAAAATATCAACATCTATTCTGGAATTCAGCATCTCATTCCTTTGTTGAGAGGATAAACAAATTCAGCCTGCCTGCTGGCTTAACAACTTACTGTTAACAAACGTTGTATCTGGAGGAGTAGAATGCTGAGTTGGAGGTATAAGATCAGACCTCGAATGATGGCAGATACTTAGATGAGTGGGCTCTGCAGCCTGCAGTTCTCCCCTGGGTCCCTCCCCTCTGCCTGGCCACATGCCAGGAGCCTCATGGCTCAAAATGCAAGGGCTCTTATGAGATAAGGGTAGGAATTACTGCCATAGCTTATTTCAGCCCCCTAGGATTTAACTTTTTACATTTCTTGGTCCTTTATATCATTTATCAAAAGTGTAGAAAGCCTATAGAATGTACCCTCACAAATCACTGGCCTGACAATTCTCTTCCTGAGCTAAGCAATTTTACATTATTTAATAAAGATGTGAAATTAATCAATCATGTCCTTCCAAAAGGGTCCTGTTTCATGTCCCCTAATTTTCTCCCTGTCCCACAAAGCATTCACAATGGAGAATCAACAAAGACCTCTCTACAGATGATGGGACTCCATGGAGTCCTGGTTGCAAGTTTACAGTGAGCACAGATGCCACAAAGTAATTCTCCTTGCTCAAGTCCTGGCAGCGGGAGAATTAGCATCACTAATCTGTCACAGCATTTTTTTTATTTATTTATTTATTTATTTATTTATTTATTTATTTATTTATTTATTTTTATCCTCACCCGAGGACATTTTTCCATTTTTTATTCAGATAGAGCGGGAGGGAGAAAGAGGAAGAGAGAGAGAGAGAGAGAGAGAAAAACATCGATGTGAAAGGGACACATCGAGTGGCTGCCACCCGCACGACCCAACCAGGGCTGGGGACAAACTGCAACCAAAGTACGTGCCCTTAGCGGGAACTGAACCCGGGTGTCTCTGGACCACAGGCCGACACTCTAACCGCTGAGCCAAACCGGCCAGGGCTGTCCCAGCATTTTAAATGTGCTCACCCCATCACCTGTTCCTTAACTCACCAGAGCAGGGCCACCCCACCACTTCTCTAACAGAGACATGCTTGGAAAAGCCAAATAGACTCAACTTTTAATGAGTTTAAGACTTCCTTAAAAAATAGATTCCTAAGTGAAAAATGCTGCTGACCAATAGCGGAGAAGCAAGATGAGAGACATAACGCCTACACTCACCTCTACTCTGACCTTAGTTATTCTGTCCTGGCCACCACCCATGCTAGGCAAGAGACTGCAAAAGGAATGTGCTCCAAAGCGACCCAGAGAGGCTTTAAAAAGTAAATGCTACATTAAACAGATTTATTTTTTTCAATCCTCACCGGAGGATATTTTTTTCCCATTTATCTTCAGATAGAGTGAGGGGTGGGGGGTGGGGGGAGAGAGAGAGAGAGAGAGAGAGAGAAAGAGAGAGAGAAACATTGATGTGAGAGAGACACATCAACTGGTTGCCTCCCACATGACCCGACCAGGGCCAGGAACGAACTGAATGAGGTACATGCCCTTGACTGGAATCGAACCTGCAACTCTTTGGTCTGTAGGCTGATGCTCTAACTGCTGAGCCAAACCGGCCAGGGCTAAACAGATTTCTTTATTCAGTGTTTTGGATACGTAATTTCCTTATGTAACACTTATTCAACATTCTAAGGAAACAGAAATTAATTTATTTCAGGAAGTTCAACTGGGGTTACTTTTATTTATTTTTAAATATGTTTTTATAGAGTTCAGAGAGAGGAAGGGAGAGGGAGAGAGATATAACAACATCCATGACAGAGAAACATCACTCAATTGCCTCCTACACACCCCCAACCAGGGATCAAGCCCGCAGTCTGGGCATATGCCCCACTTGGGAATCCAACTGGCAAACTTTCAGTGTACTGGACAACGCTCAACCCACTGAGCCACACCGGTCGAGCAGGGGTTACTTTGAAAAGATCACAAGATACAATATGCTCTTCACCACCTGGCTCTAACAAGTGTTCTCCGTTCTTCTTCCTCACTCTTTCCAACCCTTTTCCTGTCAACATCACACCTCCTATAGTAGCCTCACATTTTACAGCTTCGATCTCTCATGCTATCATTTCCATTTATCCTCACAACTACTCTGACAAGGTGCCGCTAAGAATATGGGTAAGTTGGGAATCCAGAGGTTTAACCTGCTTGTTTCAAGAATGGGGTCAACCATCTGAATGTGTAGCCACACAGACCACTACTTAGTCCACTCAATACATCCTTCTTCAATCATCCTTTCACTATTTTTACACTGAAAATATTCTAAAGTGTTCCCATCGCATTTGGAAACTTCCAAAAGAACTGGTTTTCCCAAGTGCACAACTAGGCTGTCCGGCGTGCAGAGTGGTCTCATCCTCTTGGAGGCGAGGAAGGAAGGAGCCCTCTTTCTCACAGATGAGGAAATCCTGAGTATAAGCCTGTGAGTGGCAGCACTTGGATTAGATGTCTCACCTCCCAGAATGCTGAAGATCAAATGAGTTTCTAAGCAAAAGTGATTTTGTCCAGAAACAAATGCCACTAATGTGAGGCCCTTGTGAGGGGACAATGCTGACAAGACCCGGTGTGCTCTGTGGCCCTGTGCATGTCTTCCTTTAGCTCGGGCTTCCACAGTCCTCCATCGATCCACCTTCACATTTGCCCCCTCTACCTCCTCTAGGGAAATACCAGGGTCACCGCCCAACAGAGTCCTGAAAACAAGCCAATTGGGAAGACATTATACAAAACAACTGACCAGTCCTCTTCCAAGCGTCAAGGTCAGAAAAGAGAAAGCAAGATTGAGGAAATGTGACAGATTAAAGGAGACCAAGGACATGAGAACTAAATGCAATGTAGGACCCTGCACCAAAGAGAGACCTTACTGGGACAATGGATAAAATCTGAATACAGTTTATGGATTAGACCATACTGTGTCAGTGCTAGTTGATTTTGATAACTGTATGTAAATTGTGAACATCTGAATATGGGTTAAAGAGTTTTTCTTTGTACTATTTTTTTTTTTTTAATTTCTTTTTCTTTATTGATTTTAGAGAGAGAGGAAGGGAGAAGGAGAAATAGAAACATCAACTGGCCACCTCCTGCATGCCCCCCACTGGGGATCTGGCCCTCAATCTGGGCATATGCCCTGACTGGGAATCAAACTGGCAACCTCTTGGTGCATGGGTCGATGCTCAACCATGGAACCACACCAGCCAGGAGATTCTTTGTACTATTTTTATAAGTCTGAAAGTTTTTTCAAATTTTTGTTTTTCATTAGCTCAGATTCAGCCCTCCTAAGATCTGCCCTGCAGCTGGTCAGCCCTAGGTCCCTTAGCCCCAGGAACACATAATACTATAATCTTCACCATAGGTATGGTTGGTGTCCATTTTGTACCTACTGCCAGAGCTGTTCAAAAGAAATATAATGCAAGCCACTCGCAATTCAAAAATTCTCAATAGCCACATTTACAAAGTAAAAAGAAACAGGCAAGATTAATGTTAATAATATAGTTTAGTTAACCTAATATATCCAAAATATTATCATTTCAATATGTAATCAATATAAAGTTAGAGACATTTTATTTCCCTTCTTTTTATACAAGTCATCAAAAACTGGTTGTATTTTACGCTTATAGGACATTTCAGTTCAGACTAGCTACAGTTCAAGTGCTCAGCACATGCACTAGGGGGTGCTGTCTAGGAAATCTTGGGATAGACTATGAGCCCCTCAAGCAAAGAATCTGTGTTTTATTTGTATTTCACCCCTATCACCAAACACTGACCAGAATGTATTTAAGAATTTAACATGGGCTTCAAAACAAATGCTAACCCCCCCACACCCAAGTTTAGGAACTTACAGGCACGGCAGATCCATCTTTTTCCATCTTCTGGCTCGTCTCTTTTTCTAAGCCTAAAACACAGAGAGTAATTTTTGTAGTTATCCCAAGAAGTCAGTTCCTTTCCTTCCTAGTGAAAGACACTTGGAAACTCCAGCGCAGGCCCAGAATGACATCTATGAACACACAAATGGCACTTCAAGGTTTTCAAAGGAAAATCTTCAGGGCTTTCTGTTGACCACTATGTTGTCAGTGTTAAAAATCCAAACTAAAGAAAGAGGGGTGCGGAGTTAATCGGCCATAAAGGAATGCACAATCTTCAGGTGGAAAGAACAGTAAAGGCTGCCCCCTTGTGTCCATGTTCTAACCATGGGATTATTTCCGGAAAAGGAAAACATAACACCAACTGCTATCTTATTACCAAGTCTTAAACTCCAGCTCAAAAGGGTACCCTCAATCTAATTAGCATAGCAGTAGCAGATAAAACAATAAGCTTCAAATTGCAATGCCCACAAAACTAAATTCATTTCTTACCTCCCATTCTACCAATAGAGGCAACATTTAAAAAAACTCAAAACTACACTTTTTCTAATTAAAGGAATATGCTCTCACTGAAGACAATTTTTAAAATTGATTTATAGAGACAGAGGAAGGGAGAAGGAGAGAGAGAGAGAAACACCGATGTGAGAACAAAACATCGATCAGTTGCCTCTTGCACACTGCCCACCGAGGATCGAGCCTGCAACCCAGGCATGTGCCCCAACTGGAACGGAACCCGCAACTCTTCAGTCCACAGGACGATGCCCAACCGACTGAGCTACACTGGCCAGGGTTAAAGATAATTTGAAAAAGCACACAAAATTTTAAAAACTATAATCTCCCACAAAGCAATAATGAATTACTATTTTAGCATACTGTCTATAATAAATTATTTTTAAAACACAAATGTGACTATCACTACTCTGCTTAAAAACTTTCAATGGTTCCCCTACACCTATAGGATCAAGCCCAAATTCCTCACTACCACTTTGTTCTCCCACTTACCCTGCACTCAGAGAGCCACTGGGCATCTTACTCTCACGGCAAGTTCTTTCCCATCCCTCAGAAAGATTCCCATTCTATGGAGCACATCTATGTCTGTATCTATTGAGACCTAGCTCCAAGGTGACTCCCCAGTAAACGTTCTCTGACTCACCTGACACAACCAGTACACCTGTCCACCTCCACACCTCCACCTGCATGACCACAGCCTCTGCTTGCTCCCTTGACATGGCTAATCAGTTCCACACAGTGACACACGACCTGTCCACTATGAGGACAGCACTGTATCTAACAGAACCCCAGCTCTACAAATTTCAGTTGAAGGAATTTCCTCCAAGTGAGGAAGAATATAATTCAACAAATATCTACTACGCACCTGCACCTGAGGAAATTCAAAGATGAATCACTCCTAGTCCTTAACCTTGAGAAGTTTATCAAAGATGGCCTTCTATAATTCATACACAAAACCAGAATGGTAAAAAGAAATGCGTTGGGAGCGTAAAGTGCGGTGGGAGCCAAGTGACATTTTTTAATTAGACCCAAAAGGATGGGCAGAATTTTTATAGGCAATGGCAAAGAAAGATATTTCAAATAAAAAAAGTGTCACCTGCACAACTGGGTAAAGTGGTATAGAGAGAAATGGCAAATGAAGTCTTGGGAAAGAAGTCAGAGCAGAAAGAGGCCTGGGAAGAAATCTGGAATAGTACCTGGCACATTTGTTTTATAGATGAAAAACGGAGACCTGGGAGCAGGGAGGCAGCTAGGGGAATAAACTCTCACAAAGTCCTGATTTCTATCCGCTTTCCTGGCTTGATGATAGAACATGATTTCTTAAATTCTGGGTACAAAAACCCCAAATTAAATTATGTTGCTGAAGATCTGAGGTTTTAATAATGTTTAATGTAGTCAGGAACATGTTTCACAAGTCAAGTTTAGGGCTATAGATATAACTTGGGACCCAAAAGTAGGGCCTCAGTTCTAGAATGTTCTAAGGGTCCAATAGCAAGAAGCTTCAGTACAGGTTAGTCTACCTAGGTTCTTATTTGTACATTAAGGATTTTATAGGGCACTGGTGAATTTCAGTCTACCATCCTGTGAGCAGGAAAATGTATAATAGTCTGGTGTAATGAAAACAATTCCTTCACACTTTAGCATTGTGGTTAAAAACCGTGGAACCAGACTGCTGAGGTCTGAATCCTAGTCCTACCATTTACTAGCCATTTACAAGTGACCTTGGCTGAGTTACTTAACCTCTGTGTCTCACTTTCCTTCTCTGAAAAATAGTGGGAAAAAATAATACCTAACAAGGAGTACTGAGTCAATACATGTAAAGCACTTAGAACGATGCCTGCACATGGTAAGGAACGACACATTAGTTGTTATTTCTGTAAGCTGAACAATAATCACATCATGGTTACAGGCCACTTTACTTTGAGCTGTGGCCACATTAAAATAAATTATAAAAAATTTCAAGCAGTCCCACACATTAGTGTCTCCTGGACATTCTGCCACTCTTATCCATATGTCCCTGGTATTTGATAGGACATACTTTTTTATGTGTCTCTTTTCTAGGGAAAGAAGCCAAGCATAGGTCAGCATCCTAAATTCATCCATCAGGTGACCAAATTTTCTAATCTCTAAGGCATCTCCAGCTTTGGGCTTTCAGGCATTTCTATGCTTACGTACATTAGAAAGATGAAGATATGCTTCCATACCTGCTTCTGAGGATGAAAACGCATGATTTATGGTAGACACAGGAACATTGGAACATTCAAAGTACTCCAGGTCTTCCTCTGGCTCACCTTTCACCTCGGCCCCGGCGGATTTCTGACCAGATGAAGTGGATGCCAATTTCTCCTCATCAGTAGCATGGCCATCCCTATTAGAAATGTCTGAAATCTGGGAGATCACTGCTCCTTCATCCTGGGAAATGCAACAGAAAAGATGCCACCATTAAGAGGATAAATGGTAGAGAAAGGGACTTCAGAGCAGCCACTGTTCCATATAGATATTGGATCAGAGTTAACCACAGATCTGAGTACAAATCAAGGAAGAAGCTGGAGTCCCTCAATCACAAAATGCTGTATTTTCTAGAATCCAGCTTTTGTGATTCAAATCTGAGGTTTGACTAATTAACCTTTTTTAGCCTAAATTTATTAGCAAGACGTTTAAGTGGTCCAAAGCAATGGTTTTCAAATATTTTGCTCACATACCTCCTAAATTGGAAAAAAAAAAAAATCTATGTACCCCATTGTATTTTCAGGTACCATCTAAAAACTTTTCAGCATAAGTTTAAATAACTGCAAAGGATGTAATATCTGGTATAGTTTATATACTAACCTTGCTTAATTCAATGTAGTTATTCTAATGATTTGATATTCTACAATCTATTTAACATCAGACACAAACAATCTCTTCGATAGTTAGAAATTTACATCATTCCTTTTCCTGTCTGAATTTGTACTTCCAGTCTACTTCCATCAACTCATGTTCTCCTATTTTGTTGAAAGCGATGAGTTGGAAAACAATCTGACTTTAAAAAAAAACATCACCCAGTCAATGGAGTCAATCACCCCCTCAAAACCTACATCAGCATTTTAAATCTCCCCTTTGTTTGGTGCCCCAGAGATTTCCCACCCAGTGGTAATGCACCTTAGTGAGATTTAGAATGGGTAAGAGGGAACCTTAAAAAAATGGGAAAAGGGTAATTGTGAAAAGGTTCCCTAATCCTGAGGGGTCTTTTCAGATCAGTTTAGGAAGTTGGTTTTCTTAAAGTTGAGTACTCCAATACCATTAACCCCCCCACACACACA
This sequence comes from Molossus molossus, assembly GCF_014108415.1. Taxonomy (NCBI): domain Eukaryota; kingdom Metazoa; phylum Chordata; class Mammalia; order Chiroptera; family Molossidae; genus Molossus; species Molossus molossus. Next base: position 27,153,002 of record NW_023425403.1, on the reverse strand, counting down.
CCCTAGAGTGGGAATGCAATAGCAGTTTGGGGACCACTGGCCTAAGAGACATTCTGGTGATACACAGACTTACCTGCGAACACCCATCCAAGGCAAGAGGCTGCGTTTCGTATTTCTTCACCTTGCAGCCACTCCTGGAAGAAAAAAAACAACTAGATTGGTTTGGAATCTCACTGGCAATTTCCAAGCTATGAGATGGAGCAGAGAGAGCAGAGTGTGCAGACAGAAGCCAAGGCATACAGCACCATACAAGTCATACAACTACATGTTAGAGATGAGAACAGCTTTTACATCTCTGAATCTTCTCTCAAGGAACAGGGCAAGCAAAGAACTATAGTTCAATTCATTCTCTGAAAAGACCCTTCTAGTTTTTAATTACACATCACCAAAAGTTTTTCGGAGAGCAGCCTTAGCATCTAGAGAAATTTGGTTCATCTGATCCTTACTCGGGCTTTGACATTCATTAGAAAAATTACCACACTGGACCAGATTCTTTAAAAATTCTTTATTGCACTTAAAGCCATAGAAGTCTGATAAGACAGCTCCAGATCTGTGTGCTAACAGAGTAGAACTGTGGTTAACAGAAAGTATAAAAAGAAAAATATCTGTGTAAACTGTTACCTATTAAGTAGTAAGATGGAAAGGAATGTCAACATCATGGCTGGAACTAGGGAAAACTCAAAACACATTTTTAAACTAGCACATAATTTGCGATCCAAAGACAAATTCAAAATCTTTTGTTTGAATGAACTTGAAATTTCCAATAACATCGCTCTGACAAAAAAAAATAAATAAGTTGCAACTCTTTTTTCTTGTGTGGGGAAACAAACAAAAAAGGCAAGCATGTACATCACCAAAATGTGCACACCCACTATCTGGTTTGTGACTTTCTTTCCTAATGCTTGAGTGCCACCCCTGCCACCAAACTCAAGTTGGTCCACAAAAATCCTAATCATAGTATGATGTCTCTGTTTTATCCCCTGCTCCAACCCAGCAGCCTTATCCTATCAAAAAACAATTATTTCCATTATTAAATAGCAGAGCAGCCCCTGAAACCACCGCCGGGACGATCCTGGGGCCAAGCCAGCATTGGGTATCAAAGCGCCACGTGAGGCGTGCCAAGGCAGAGCGCACAAGCTCTCGCATCTAAGGTGGGAAGGCCAATCTCCACCCCTTTAGGTACAGACAGTTGCAAGGCTAAGCTGACTCATGAAGTGGCAAATGAAATGCAAAAAAAATAATCAGAAGGTCAAATTCAGAACCAGAAGCCAACATGCTATGGAGAGATGCTCTGGGGAGGGTGAGAGAGGAACTGCCAAGAGTCCCAGGGACAAACAGAAACCACAGCAGGAGTAGGACAAACAGAAACCACAGCAGGAGTACTTACAACAGAAAACAGAGAAATTTCACTTGTTCAGTAGTCCTGATGCACCAACAAAATTAGAGACAGGAAAGAGACAGACAGATGGAGAAAAAAATCATGTAAAGCCTGGAATATTTATCTCCAGCCTGGTAGATGTAAAGTCTGCAAAGTTATTTCTATGAGATGAGATACAAATTTAAACTGTCATATTCATGAATGTTATCACTGGTGAGTGAATGATTATCAGAACCTCAACTCAAACAAGTAAGAGTGGTAGAAACATTCAGAAATGCCACACATTCAGATTTATAGATGAAAAAGTAAACATGTCTAATCATCCAGACTAAGGCAACATGTGAATAAAAATACAGTTGAAAATGTATCTGTTTATGTCTACTGTAGGTATATGTCACTAAGACACCTAAAACGATTTTACATAATTTATCTTATCTGGTCCACAAAAATCCCAATCATAGTATGATGTCTTCATTTTATAGAAGAATCTGAGACACCAATTACACACATCTTTTAAAGTCACACAAGTAACCTGATAACAGAACTTCTAACTCTCCACTAGAGTCTACCACCACATGTATATTTTCAGTCTTTTCTACCAATGAAGGGATTTGCTCAACAAAATCCCAGTTACACGGAGTTCAAACCCCCTTCTAGGAAACTAGAGTTTTGATTGTATAGAGTTAAAAAAAATCTGTCAGGTCTTTATTAGATCAAAAAATCCATTCACCAAAAACAGAATAGGAGGAAAATGCTACCAGGTGAGGGTAGTAGGACTGAAGAGAGGGTGCTTCTTGCTACTGAAAATAAGGTGTAAGAAAAATTTCCCTCCCACTGGCCCAGATTTAATCTTATGTGACATGAATGCACTGGCTATATGTCTTCAACACGTACTGAAAGGAAGGCTCCCAAATGACTTCTTATCAACCTTTCTAGGCAGAGGCACCCTATATATAGGATACCCCATATCAGGAAGCACCAAGGCAATGACCTGGCCAACACATGCCTCAACCACTGTCTAGACAATGGTAACCAACCTTTGCCACAGAAGAGCACTTCGAGGACAACAGATAAATCATATTTTTCAGCAACCATTTAACTGTTCATATATAATCAAAGAACAGATCAACAATTACTCATGACATTTTATTCCCTTAGACATTCTGAAGCTGTTGAAGAACTAATTCCTACATTGCTTAAGTTTCTGGGTCCTGATCGATACTTTCTGCTCTTTAAACCTTTCCCTTTAGTATAATTCACCATGCCATCTAGCATTTTTCTTTGTCATAGTAATGCTAAAAATTAGTTCCCTACGGTGACAACTAAAAATATGGCATTTGTTTTCATCTTCCCTTTTCATATTTTGTTCTGTCATTGGTCTCTCTTTATATCTAATTTTAGCAAAATGTCACAGAGTCAAAAAGGGGTATATTGTCATCGCTCAAGTTTTGTGATAAGGAAACCCTGTGACAAATTTAACCTGAAACTCGACATGGACTGTGGCCTGAGGTGATCATTCTGAGAACTCCAAGGATCTTGCAAAGATTTCTCGGGGTGAGGGGCACAGTGTGTGTGTGTAGGGGGGTATCACAACACATTAAAAAAGACTACTTTATCAGATTTATGTCATCGTTTAAAATATTCTTGATTCTTACTGGAAATTCACCTCCTTGCTGATGGAACCAGACACAAAGACACAAGAATTCTCACCAATTTTCAGAGGTTTGTTTCCAACAAAAATCAGTTTTCTGCTTTAAGTGAAAAACTTCTATAAGACCCGTGAGGACCAATTTCTACAAGTTCTTGATACTAGACAGGTAATCTGCAGGCTTGGAATTTTTGTTTTATCCACAGAGATCTGAAGATGGTGAGTTCTGTATGTAAAGCGCGGTTCCTGAGGGCCCGGAGAGGATTTCCGAAAACCATCAGATCTTTACCTGCCTATCTCATGCTATTTTTTTAAAACAGGAAAAAAGTACCCAAGGTGGGGGGTTAGGAGGAGAGGGATAGAAAAAGAGCTCAGCCTAATAAGCTGAGGATTCAGAAACCAAGCAGACATCTAAAAAGGAAACCTCTGGTATTTGACTCCACACAAGAGTTTGCTTCAAAATAGTGAAGAATGCAATTTAAAGTTGTAAGTTTTGTGTCTGCCCAACTGCACCTCAACTGCTGGCTGCCAAACTTTCAGAGTGTACACAGAACACAACGCCCACACCCGTCGTCACTCACGTTATTAAACGCGACTTTGCCTTCTTGGGCGATTCTAAGATTTCATTAACATGATTACCAGCAGGAGAACAAAAGTCGCCATTTGTTAAAGCTGTAGTTGGTTTAAAGGGATCCGTGGATTCATCAAAGTGGTAGAAGCCCTTAGAGGAAAGGGGAGGGGAGTTCTGCAGAGCGGACTGGCCTCCAAGGGGACTGCCGCTGGGGTCATCCCACTGACTGGGATCCAGCTTAGAAGATGCCTGGGAGAGAGGAACATCGACTGCGGCTGGGTCCAGAGGCGGTTCTGCACCTCTGGCACCTCCTGGCTTACTGGCACCATCTTTCTGTACCTTGGGAGTCAGTTTGTTACCCAGTTTCCTGCCAAGTTTCCTAGGAAGGCCTTTCCTGGACTCTACATTTTCAACATCTTCTGTGAACTCAAACTCAAGCTTCAGAGGTGAGCTCCTCGACTCCTCCAGCAGCTCAACCCCAGAATCATTGGTGTCACTACTGGGAGTACTGCTTGACGCTTCCTTAATGTCGGGGGAAGATTTCTGGATCCTGGCATCTCCTAGCAAAGGATGTGTGTTCCCATCCATTTCGTCAGGATAGGATGCCTGGGAGAGAGGCGTGCCCTCCACAGACATTTCTGTTTCTGAGAACTTGCCAATTGGTTTCTTCCTCAGAGAGATGGGTTTGGGCTTTCTTAGCTTGCTTCTGCTGGGCACTGGCTCCAGACAGGAGTTCCCACTCTTCAGGTCAGCTTCTGTGGAAGCCTCCAGTGTAACCCCCATGCTGCTTTCTGTCATAGCCGTGTCCTGGATGGCTTCTGGCAGGCTGGAGGGCAGAGCCTCACCTGAGATGGCAGTCACACAGCCATCTGCTGCTTCTGGTCCGCCAGCCGCCTCTGAGATAGCCGTGGAGTTCTTGGTTTCTATTGAAAATGGCCTCACTACTGAAATTTTGCTAATATCACGTTCGGGTTCTTCTCTGAAATCCTTGACTGAGTAAGAGCCAAGAGCCTGCTGTGAAACCTCATTTTCTGAGGGTCTGGAACAAGTCTCAGACGAACATTTCTCAACCACTTCTGCTATCAGCTGTTCATCAACTTCTTGTGAGTCTAAAACAAAACACAAAAGCCATTTATTAGAGGATTATCTTTTTGGCACTGGTAAATATTCTCTACTTGCTGAATCCACACAGACAAATAGTAGGCTCTTCCCTCTTCACTTTTCTTAGCATCTCTAAGGTTCGGCAAGGATGGCAGTGCAGCCTCAAAAGGCAGGGCCAGTACTGCACTCAAAAGTGAATTTTCCCATTCCAAACGGTGCATGTGTATTACCCAAGTTATACAACTAATAATTGAACCAAACAGAGCTACTTGGGAAAAGGCTAAATAGATATGGGTGTACTGCATGCAAAGCACTGATATGTTAAAATTCTGTAGGCTAAAGTGACTGGTCTAGAGGAAACTTGAGACGCCGACAGCTCAGGTACAGGGATCTGGCACTACCTGACAGTTTCAGGGTCTGAATTTCATGCCTCAAGCAGATTTTAATTTAGAGATGTTAAAAACAAGTACTCCCCCTTCCCCAGAATGGAATGTAAATAATTCAGCTGTTGGAAAACCCACCACAGCCAGCTCAGAATAGCGTCTCTATAAACTTAAAAACTAAAAGTACCAAATAAAAAAAACTAATTTGAAAAAGCAGATATAGAAATGGCTTAAAAAACAAACAGCCCTTATTTTACTAAGATACAAATCATAAAACAATAAATTTATTTTTTTCTTTAGAAGCACTCTTTAAGTTGGGCCAGGAATTCTCTCAAATTGCTTGTAAAAAATGAAGATTATTTTTCATTAGGGTCTTAGTAGGAGAATTGCTATAATTGGGAAGGCATAATTAAGGTATTTCTTTAAAGCACAAACTAAGGCCTGGCCAGTTTGGCTCAGCGGTTAGAGCGTCGGCCCATGGACCAGAGAGAGTCCCGGGTTCGGTTCCCGCTAAGGGCATGTACCTCGATTGCATCCCCAACCCGGTTGGGGTCATGTAGGTGGCAGCCGGTCTATGTGTCTCTCTCACATCGATGTTTCTCCCCCCACCCCCAGCTTTATTTGAAGATAAATGAAAAAATGTCCTTGGGTGAGGATACAAAAAAAGAAATTAAAGCACAAACTAAGAAAGTACTTTCCTGATTTAGAAATCTGAAATAACAATAGGGTAGCAGCAAAAACTGAATAAACTGGCTATTATCATAGCATCTCATAATTTTAAAGGAAACACAGAGATGACCTGCTAATCCTACTTCCTAATTCTAATCCAGGATCAAAAACCTGAGCATCACTGGAAAAGTTTTGGGAAGTACTCACACACCTTTTTACACGACTCCTTTATGACTGGTTGGGCAGTGGCTTCCACCTGTAGCCCACGTGGCATGGGGAAGGAAAACAAACACCCTCATTTGGATTCGGCCCGACCCTGAGCAGATAGGAAAGGAGCTCCACCAAGAAGACACCCCGCCCAGGTATTTTTGACGAGCTCAGGCCAGGTGCCGGTAAGTAAACTTGCCGGTCTTATATCTCAGCACTGGAGACCCAGCCTTGCTCTATATTCTCAGTCACCAGCAGAAAGTACTTGGTGGGGTGAGAGGGAGTAGTGAGAGAGGATTGCTCATTGACTTAAACCTGTTTTGGGAGCTCTGAGAACAACAGAACAAGAAAAAGTAATCACACAATTCAAAAAGGTATGTCTGAGTAAGCTTTTTTTCATTTTCACTCTGAATCAAGTGTCCCAGTACCAGCTGACCCCACATACCTAAGTGCTACCCTAAAACAGAGCCTAAACCTCAAGCATCACACCACAGGTAACTTTCAGTAAGAAGTAAAACACCCATTCTCAGTAGGCTCCAATTCCCAATCTTCCATCAGTGAAGAGTTTTAGCCACAGCTCTCAATCCATTTTTTAACCTGCGAACACTGTTGTATAACTAACCTACCTCTATTCATCCTTCCATTTTTATAAAAATCCTTAAAAAGCTTCCTCCAGGGCACTGAAAAGCTCTCTCCCTGGAATGAGTTTGATGAGTTTGACAAGCACAGCATTGCCTGGTGGCTTGGTAAACACAGAGAGAGATTAGATCAGTAGATGAATTCAGAGCAAACACAGAGGAAATCCAAAAATAGACCAACATTTCTACTTCTGCCATATTTGCTGCCATTAATGAAACTCTTCCTTTCTATAATTAGCCTCCCATAAATCTAAAAGGTTGTGGAATCGCCCATGGATGCTCTAAAACAACAGATGTCTTTTATGCTTATTCAGGATATAGACTATTCTCATGTAAAATCGAAATGTCTCCCTCCTCCTCTATAATATTTTTTAAAGAAAAGGCATGAAATACCAAAAATTTAAAGACTGAGGGAACAGCTTGACATTCTGATTTGCATTCCATATACTGGGTTAAAATACAAATTGATGAAAAATCTTATAAGCCTCAGAAGAGAGGAAATGCCATTATCACTAAATATATTTAAAACTTAGAAATGTATTCAGGCCCTGGCTGGTTTGGCTCAGCGGTTAGAGCGTCAGCCTGCGGACCAGAGAGTCCCGAGTTCAATTCCGCTGAGGGCACGTACCTCAGTTGCGGTTTGTCCCCAGCCCCAGTTGGGGTCGTGTGGGTGGCAACCACTCGATGTGTCTCTCTCACGTCGATGTTTCTCTCTCTTCACCCCCTCCCTTCCACTCTATCTGAAGATAAATGCAAAAAAATGTTCTCAAGTGAGGATAAAAAAAAGAAATGTATTCAGCTAAGATATACCAAGAACCTACAGACTAGCTGCTCTCACATGTATAATCTTATTTCAGAAGAGACAAAACCACAACCACTTGGAAAACAATATGTATTACTTCAGATTTGGCATTATTTTCAAATATGCTTGACTTTTCCCCCTCAGGTTTTAACTTTTTGGTGAAACATTGTCTGCAAGCTCCTTTCAGATCTATCACTTCCTGTCCTTTAGCTTCAGATGGTCCCTTTTATGGGTTTCTAAATACCTGATGCGTGAAGTGAGAAAGCTACAAAATTTAAACAGGCTTCCTATATGACACAGACACACACCCTGGCCTCTTTTCACTTCAGAATCCACGAATAGTATCTCGCATCCAAGTCTAACACTAAGGCAAAAGCCTTGAAACAAAATCTCAAAACCCACACATGAAAATGAGTGTCTTTTATAGTAATTCAGGAGGGATTCTTAGATCAATTTTCAGAGGGTTCATGAAGACTCTGGCACTCAATGAAAAATTATGTGAGAGCATTGTCTGGTGAAGAAAATCCACAGTTTACTATTTACGAGCCACTGATTCAAGAAGAGACTGTGTACAGGGACCTCACAAGGGCCCCTCTCATTAATGCATAGTTATAACTTCAATCCCTGCCCCCAATCACTACACTGGGTTTAGTTTAAAAACTCTTAAGCTACTGGGGGAAAGAATCTCAGCATCAAAGAATAAAACTTGTCACCCCTAAGAAATTCAAGGGGAACGTGCTACAAGTGCTGTTTTAAGCAATTTTAAGTGTGGACTAAATCCTTGAGCTAGAACACTCACTAAAACACAAATTCAAATAGGTTTGTTTAAACGAAATTCAGTCACCCTACAGCATACATGTTAACAGTGAGCCCTCACTGAGGGATGGACTAAAGGGACACTAAACATAAAGTTGGAAGGGAATATGGTCTCATCAGTACACTGGGTGTGGCAGGAGGGACTTGGGCAGCTACCCTGGGAAGAGAATCAAACTCCCAGGAACAAACTTTAGAAAATAATGTCCTTCTCAGGCAGGTGGTTCAGGTTTGTTGTGCACAGTGAAGCCATAAGGTCAGGAGACACCCAAAATTTGGCCTAGATCTCCACTCTTTACTTACATAAAGCTCTTCTCCTCTAATAACTACTGGATATTTAAAGTACATTGATTTGAAGGGGGAATCAAATTGCTAACCTGCCCAGTGACCTTGGCCTTGGGCTGGCCCCATTCAGAGTTCAGGTACTGTGAAGCCCTGTTAGACAGGCTCACACACCAGATGTACAGGAAACACCAGAGTCATCATCACTAGACAATAAATAAGTTGCCTCCCACAAAATCTGGTATAAAGTGAAACAATGTGAAGGAAGAAAAAGGAGGAAGTCGAGCATTGACTACGTAGGCATGGTGACTGAGCATTTTACAAACCAAAACTCACACAATCAAAATTACAGAAAACACAGAGAGACTTTCATGTCTTCAGGACTTTACAAATTGGAGAGAGTGAGCAACCAGACCATGAAACCTCCTTCCCATTTCCCATGTAAAATGATACTGTCCCTGGTACCTTCCATTGAACTAAAATTAATAAATTCTATATGATAAAGGGTATACAAGCAAGCAATTTTTTAAGTGGCCAAAACATATTTGAAAAATATGCTCACTTTTAATTCATGTACAATTTAATAAACAGGATACCACATTATCATCAAAATGCCAAAGATTAAAGACAAAGAGGATCTTAAAAGCAGTAAGAGAAAAGCAGTTAGTTGCCTACAAAGAAATTCCCACAAGACTATCAGCTGATTTCTCAAAAGAAACTTTGCAGGCCAGAAAGGAGTGGCAAGAGATATTCAAAGTGATGAAAAGCAATGATCTACAACCAAGATTACTCTATCCTGTAAAGCTATCATTTAGAATTGATGGACATATAAAGAGTTTCCCAGACAAGAAAAAGCTAAAGGAGTTCACCACCACCAAACCAGTATTATATGAAATGTTGAAGGGTCTTTCTGAAGAAGAAAAACAAAAATATGAACAATAAAATGGCAATTAATACATATCAACAATTGAATCTACAAACAAAATGAGCAAGCAGAACAGAAACAGACTCATAGACACAGAGATCTTTTTTTGCCTTCCAGATGGGAGGGGGATGGGGGGGATGGGAGGAAGGGTGAAAAAGATGAAGGAATTAAGAAGTACACCTTGATTGTTAGACTGATGAACCTCAAAAGGAAGGGGGGAGGGAGGGCAGGAAGAGATAAATCAAAGAACTTCTATGCATATATGCAAAACCAATGGACACAGACAATAGTGTGGGGAAGGCAGGAAGGGGGCGGGATTGGGGAGGAGAGCGGACAATGGATGAAAAAAAGGGGGGATATCTGTAATACATTCAACAATAAAGATGAGTTAAAAAAATAAACAGGATACCATTTTTAACCATCAGACTTGTAAAAATTAAAATACTGATGATACTCAGTAAACAGCTGCCAGGCAAAGGGCCAGTAGACACTCTCATACATTTCATGGGAGAGTATATCATGGGAATCTTTCAGGAAGTGTTTAGCAGTATCTACCAAAATCCAAAATGAATTGATGCTTTAACTCATCAATTCCGCTGTTAGAAATTTATTTTAACTATGCACACAAAGAGCACCAAACACACATCTGTACAAGGATGAGGATGTTCACTTAAGTGTGGATTCCTACCATTTTTTTGTGCTATTATAAAATATCATAAGGAACTGATAGATAATTTAAGGTGCAACATTATACTGGAATACTACATGGGTGTTAACAATGAAGTAGACCTACATGTGCTAATACAGGAGGATCTCAAAGACCCATTATAGGGAAAAAGCAAAGGAAAGAAAAGTGTGTTAAAGTATGCACTCTTATTCAATTTAAACATATAAAGTCATAAAAATGATATTCAGAGGCTCAGATTGCTTCTTAGTAAGCACAAAAATCTCTCCTCACTCAAAATATAATCCCATTATACCCATTTCTCATCTTCATTTCACCAGAGGGTTCCTATTTCCAACTCCAGTGTGCTCCACCACCACAACTCCCAAGACCATTGGTTAGGCAAAGTCTTCTTAGATATGACACCAATAGGTAATATGAATTTCATCAAAATAAAAAATTTTTTTTTGTTTTTTTTTTGCTTTTATCCTCACCCGAGGACATTTTTTCCCATTTTTTGCACAGATAGAGTGGGAGGGAGAGGGAGGAAGAGAGAGAGAGAGAGAAAGAGAGAAACATCGACGTGAAAGGGACACATCGAGTGGCTGCCACCTGCACGACCAACCAGGGCCGGGGACAAACTGCAACCGAGGTACATGCCCTTAGCAGGAACCAAACCCGGGTCTCTCCGGACCGCAGGTCGATGCTCTAACCGCTGAGCCAAACCGGCCAGGGCAAAATAAAAATGTTTTACACTTCAAATGATATCCTCAAAAAAGTGAAGACAACTCACAGAATAGAAAGCATTGACAATCACATACCTAATAAAGAACTTGCATCTAAAATACATAAAGAACTCTTACAAGTCAATATAAAAAAATAAATAACCCAATTAAAAAGTAGGCAAAGCTCTGGACAGTGTGGCTCAGTTGGTTGAGCACTGTTCCATGCACCAAGAGATCAACGGTTCAATTCCTAGTCAGGGTACATGCCTGGTTTGCAGGTTCAATCCCCAATGGGGGTATGTGGGAGGCAACCAGTTGGTGTTTCTCTCTCTCTCTCCCTCTCCCTCCCCTTTCTTCTCTCTCTAAAATCAATTAAAAATTTTTTTCAAAAAGTGGGCAAAGAATTCAAATAAATATGTTGCTGAAAAAATATATGAACAGCCAACAAACATGTGAAAGATGTTCAACATGGTCAGCCACTAGGAAAATTCCAAATCAAATCAAAACCATAAGATACCACTCCACAACTATTAATATAGCAACAACCAGACAGATAACAACAGGTATTTTCAAAGACGTGGAGAAATTGAAACCCTCATACACTGTTGGTAGGAATGCAGTAACTTTGTAAAAGTTTGACAGTTCATCAAAATATTAGAAGTATTTACCTTAAGACCCAGGAATTCCACTACTAGGTATATGCCCAAGAGAAATGAAAACATACATCCACACAAAATCTTGAACACAAATATTCACAGCAGTATTATTCACAACAGCCCCAAAGTGGAAATAACCCAAATTGTCATCAACTGGTGAATGGGTAAACGAAATGTGGTATATCCACACAGTGGAGCATTAATCAACAACAAAAAGGAGTGAGGTACTAATACATGCTACAACATGAATGAGCCTTGAAAACATTATGGTAAGTGAGAAGAGCCAGTCACAAGAGTTTGTGTTTATATGAAATGTCCAGACAAACAAATCTATTGAGACACACAGCAGATTATCAGTTGCCTAGTACTGGAGGGAAGAATGGAAGAAGAATGGGGAGGGACTGCTAATGGGTAAGGGTTTCCTTGAAGGGTGATAAAATGTTCTAAACATTAGATCGAAGCAACAGTTCCACAATTCTGTTCATATACTAAAAACCACTGAACATCCTTTAATTTGGTGAACTGTGTGGAATGTGAATTAAATCTCAATAAAACTACTGTGTGTGTGTGTTTAAAGAACAAGGAAGGCTCAGAGGGTAACAGAGCTGGAGCAGTACCCTGAAATATCTAATAAAATATTCTACCACAGACTTATCTTTCAGAAGATGCTTTAAATAGTCTCTTATGTGTGTCACCTGTAGAGACACATACTTGAGAGAAGCAGATCTCACCATCACATCGATTTGGGGTTTTACATTTCCCTTCAGAAAGCCTACAATGTGCTAGATAAATTCCATTTACAGAAGGAGGTGAAAAATATGACATCACACCTCTCCCATACAACAGATGTAGCCAAGTATATGAACCATCCTAAAGATATGACAACTGTCAAGTTCAAAAGGCTTTGTGTTTTTGTTGCTTGGGAAGATAGATGTTCTACTCTAATTTTTAACATTTGACTTTTTCCAAGACCTCCTTCATACATTTCCTTGCTAACCTCCCTAGTTGCTGTGAAAATTACCTATTTGCTGCTAAAATGACTGGGGAAGCCAAGAAGCCTGGGAACTAGAAGGCAGCTAGTTCCTCCAGACTCTGGGCCCAGCAGGGGCTTCATAGTCTGTCTCCTTTTTACCCCAAAACAAAAAACCAAGCACCCAAACCAGAGGTGATGCTTAGTCAGTGCCAACCGCCCAGTGAATGCCTGATACATAAAGGATGCCCTCTCCCATGATTATCCTTTTTTATACAGAAAAAAAAGTACATATAAGCAGTGATAAAGCCATTCTGCTCTACACAACAGCTGTAAAGGATTGACATTTGTTCTTCATTTGACCCCCTCCTTTGAAGACCCCTCCTTCTTTAAACAGATTCTTATTCTCACCCTCCCACCCGCTACTCCCTGGTGTGAATCAAGGGCTTCGGGAGAGAAACAAGTGTAATTCTGGCACTGTGCCACCCTTTCTACTTATGGCCTGACCTAAGACTGTTAACAGGTACACAGTAGCATTTAGGCAGGTTTGAGGATTTTTTCAGTTTCATGCCTCTGAGTTCCCAGTCCCAATGATTCCCCCAAAGTTGAAAAACATTGTATATATGTATGTTCTCAGCCACTTAGTCAAGGGCATCAGCCTTAAAATGGAGTTGAGGTGAACACTATGTACTACTCATTGTCCAGCAACAGGACAAGAAGGCCTTTTCCAGGAAGGCTGGGTAGAACCTAAGTATGTGAGCTGCAGAGCTCACATTCACCTGACAACCAGGTCCCCAGGTCAGGGTGCCAAGTGGGTGAGTCAAAGCAGGAAAAGGCAGAACATCCTCTTAGGTATGCCAGAATTTTAAAATGTTACTACTTAAAACAGAAAAACATCAATACACACATCCTTGACCCAACCTAGATAATGAACCAACTGTCTAAACCTCCACTTACCCACCCTCCAACACAAAATCAAACAAAAACTTTGCCCAGGAACTAAGGATTGGGGGTGGGGGTGGGGTGCGGGAGTACTCGATTTCTCTAAGAGACAGGGAGCCAAGTGCCATGTTGTTCGCCCAGGATAAGAGATAACCTTCTGCCTCCAGAGAGAGGCTCACTCTAAGATACAAGACTCCACTGGTAAAGAACCATCTGGAAAGCCACTTAACTGGAAAGGCTAGTATAAGAATGAAGAAAGTACTTAAAATTTCCAAACCAGCACCTTATGCTATTTTATTTAAAAAGAAACCTAAACCCTATCCTCTGAAGGCCAAGATTACAATAAAGTAAAGGGTGGGGCCCACTATTCAGGAAGTGTCTGCCTATCAGAAGCCAAAGCCTCCAGAGAAGCTGATATAACAATGCCTTCTCTTCTCATGAGATGTCCCTGAGATCTGCAACCGTCCGGATTTATTTGAGGTTACATTTCAGAGTAGAAACCCCCTAGCACAGACAGAATCATAGAGTGCCCCCCTACACACACACACACACACACACACACACACACACACACACACGAGACTTATCTATCCCAAGCCACTGCAGCAGGAAGAGCAAGGGGAGAAAGAACACCTACCAGATGGGACTCCTTTGCAGAGATATGAAATTTTGTAATTTCACTCTGTTGCTGCCAGACTACCATAATGTGCATCTCTTCAGAAATAATTACTGGAGAATTCAAAATACCAACTGCCTCTCTCACAAAGTAGCAACCGCCTCCACAGAGCTGGGAAGCTGCTGTAGGATAAAGAGGCAGAGACAGCAACAGTAGCCAGTACACCAGCCACATGAGACACCTTCCACAACTGGACAGGGACCCTGGCTGAAGGCTGTCATTTTCCTGCCTCTTCTGCTCCCATACTCCAAGAAAAGGCGTATCAGGGAAGGGTTAGGGACGCAGTGAAGAGGCCCCAAAGAAAGAGAGCAATAAAAAGCTCTGCAGTCTTTGAAATTACACCCTTTGGTATAATTTTTTTTAAGTAGAAAAGGGCCTTGAGGTAGCCAGCCTCCAAGATGGTCCTCAATAAGTCCCACCTCCTGGCATTCACATCCTTGGGCTGACCTAGTAACCAAAGAGATATTGTAGCAATAACAGAGTGTAACTTCTGAGGCTAAGTAATAAAAGACATTGCAACTTCCATCTTGCTCTTGGATTACTCATTCTGTAGGAAGTTAGAAGCCAGAGTGGAAGAATACTTAAGCAATCCCACTGGGAGAGAGGTCCACCCACATGGTCAAGAAGTGAGGCCTTGTACCAACGGCCACATGAAATAGCAACCCGAGAAAAGGATCCTCTAGCCCAGCCAAGCCTTCAGATGATTACAGTCCCAGCCAACATCGTGACTGTGTTCTTACAAGTAACCCTAAGCCAGACCACCCAGCTAAGCTGCTCCCAAATTCCAGACCTATGAAAGCTATGAGATAACAAATGTTTACCATTTAAGCTGCTAACAAGTTCTGGAGTAACCTTTTATGCAGCAATAAAAAATTAATTCAGGTCTCTTAGAAACACCCATTCCTACCCCAAAACAGGTGCAGAGCCCCAGGTAGCTGTGCACATCGTCATGCACCTGCCTCTCCTCACCCACATGACTCACAGGAGGACAGGGAAGCAAAACCTATTACTCAGTGTGTCCATTTCCTCTTTATTTCTCATTGATGAGTGAAGCTAAGCATTGAGGAAGCAAAATGCTTTCAATCCAACAGCACTGTTTACCCAGTGCTACTTTTTATTTTTGCTTCTGACTCCCTAAATTATGCTGTAAACTTCCAACTGTCTGATGTCCAAAATTCCTAAAACACATTTTATACTTCAGATGTTATATATGCCAAATTAACACATGTGGAGATGTATCCCCTGCTGATTTTCTTTTTCTTAAATATGTTTTTATTGATTTTTTTAGAGAGACAGGAAGGGAGAGACAGATAGAAACATGGATGTGAGATATCCACCCCACAACCTGGGCATGTGCCCTGACTGGGAATCAAACCAGGACCTCTCAGTCCATGGGGCGATGCCCAATGCACTGAGCCACACCAGCCGGGCACCCTGCCGATTTTTTAACTAGTATCACTTTAAAAGATACTTAAGAGGATGCTTTTACCCATCACACTGTTCTGGCAACATTTTAAGAATCTTTATTTCCTGTGATAAGTGTGTTCAGTAAGTGAAGAGAGAGATTCCCACATTTCCTGGGGAGAGAAGCAGTATAATATGTTTGGAGAGTTCTGCATCTGTGATCTTAAAAGCTGAATTTAAGACCCCACTCTACTACCAACAATAAAGGCTCTGACCTCAATTTCCCAATCTGTGGAATGGAAATCATATGTCCTATCTTATAACATCACTGTTATAAAAATAAAATTAGATGCTATAAAAAAAAAAAACTACTTGCTTCCAATAGATCCAATAAATACAGCTGAAACAGAAAGTCAGTAGGATGCTAGGTGGCAGTCTTACAGTGGGAAAGCTAGAGATCAATAATTGGTTGTTATATTTCCAGTAATAACATAGGAAAAAGGGTACCTATATCTAAAATTGTGCTGCTGTCATTTAAGGCTCCACCTAAAAAATGAACTGTCAAGTCACATTTTGTGTGTGTGTGTGTGTGTGTGTGAACTAATGAAATGCTCCATTTGGTTACTATTCCCTTGAGTTTGGCCATCATCAATCTAACCCCTGGGGATCCGATCATGTTTGTGTGAACTCAAAATAAGATTCATATACAAGCAAAGGTAAAGGTGAGATCTTGAACTTACAAGCAGCAATCCCTTTCTAGGCCCAACTTTAACAATTACTGGACAATTTAGCAACCCTCAGTTATCAAATCCCTCAGAGATGGCTGTTTCGGGTGTATAAACCATGATCTTCCCATCGCTAGCCTGAGTTTAGGAGACTGTGACTAATGCTTACCTCCAAGGTCTCCTATGAACAGTATTACTGGTCCCTTGAAAAAGACACTATGACTGCTCTTTAATTGAAATGTTTAAATGGCTTTAAACCACATCCATTTTTTGGGTAGAGCATTAAATGACAGCTGCACAATTTCAGAAGTGCTGCCCCACCACTGCCACCATTACCAGACACAGAAAATGCCCGTGTCATCAGAAACTATTAAAATAAGCTATATTGCTTTCTTTGATGCTCAGATTAGTCCCAAATTGGGGAGTGCAACTCTGAAATGAGTTTAATCATTACAATATTTCTTAAAAAGGTCTTGAATTTACTGTTCATCTTAGAAGACAATTATTGCTTTCACAGTTACTAAAATCTTTACTTTGGGCAGATAGACTTTGCCCTTGCTCCTGAGTTGTTTTATTCAAATACTGTGATTCTGCACTCTCCAAGGTCTTTACTGAACACTGTACTCTTTCTGCAAGACCTTCTCTTTAGGTGCAGTACCATACAGAAGTGCTCCCTACAGGGCTCATTTACACTGGAATAAATAGAACAACAAAGAAACATGTCTCTGACCCCTTTTATTAGTTAGTGGGAATCTCTTAAGTTGAAAAGTAAAAACATTATATGAGTAAAAAAAGTAAAAACATTAAATGGAATTGTATCATGTTGCTGCAGTTTCCCCCTTCAACATCTTACAATAATATAAAACAGTATAACACAAATTTAAAACATAAAATAAAAGTATTAACCCAAGATGTAGAAGGGGACACATGGGTTGAACTGTTGAACTAGGTAATGTTAAAAGTTCTTATTAGTACCATTATTTCTAGAAATTCTAATAAAGCAATCCCTGTGGTAGGGGCAGGGAGAAGATGTTAAACTAAATCCCTCGGAGAACCACATTTGTAGATTTAACTGGAATACTTCAATGTATACCCAATGGGTTATACATATAACCCAAAGTCTTAGAATAAAAATATCTAAGGCTTAGATTTTAATGAGATCTCCTTCAACATCTTACATATATCTGTAATTGAAAACAGTCCAATAAATATACCATACCAACTATACAATATATACCAACAATATACTATATCAACAGTCAAATTACAAATCTCAAACACCCAAAGTTACATTAAAAAAACTTAATGGGTAAAAGTTAAAAGTCTATGTTTGTACTTACAGTAAATGATTCAAAAACTCTCTCCATTCTTCCCTAGTTTCCTTTTGTCACAACTCCTCAGATCTTTTAGTCATTTGAGAATCAAGTACATTGACAGACCAATTTCATCATTTCCGTTTTGCAAGAGACAAATAGCCACCCAGAGCAGTCTCTCCCTAAAGCCTTACCTGACCATAGGGGGGCCTACACTAATGGCACCCAGGGCCCAGAGTTCATTTGTTAATTAATGAGGTTTAGCTTTGCTGCGTCTTTCAAGTCACCATTCCAAATTATTTAAACTTTATATTTTTTACCAAAATTGCTGTAAGTGTGACTCTAAGTTAGCAAACTTTCCCACTATGCTTTTCTGGCCATTGGGTCTCTGAAAGCAGCCACAGACAACACCTAACTGAACGAGTGTGGCTGCATTCCAACAAAACTTGATATATGGGCCCTAAAATTTGAATTTCATATAATTTTCACACATCACAAAATATTTTTTTCAAAATACTTTTTTTTTTTAATGTCAAAACACTTCTTAGCTCTTGGGCAGAACAATAACAGGCAATAGCAGGCGCCAGGCCAGATTTGGTCTTGGAGCCATGGTTTGCTGATTCCAGATCTAGACTACCAAAATTGTGTCAACAAACAACTCCGCAGTCCCCACAAGGCCTCCAGCAGTAAATATCTGTGGACTGATCCTTTCATCTCTTTTCTTCTATACTGGAGGACTACAGTATGTGTTTGAAATATCCAGGTATCTATTAACACATCAAACAGGAAAGATTTAATTAGTTGTTTCATGGACAGCCCAGAGCTTCAGCATGGATTAAGATTCCCTTTCTCAAAGAAGAGTAACAATCTGCAAATAAAGGTGCATGTGTAGTGGGGGAGGTCTCAGTAGCAGAGGACAGCCAATGCAGCTTTTATAGTCTAAACAAAACATTGGACCAAATCAGTCCATATGCATCACTTCCCTCCCACCCCCAACCCCACCAAAAGGGAGGAGCTTCAGATTGTACCTCTTTCAAAAGCCCTTTCCTAGGTGATGTCTCCTCACTGACACATCTCCCAGCAGAGAAAGTACAGTAGCAGCAGCAGCTTAAATACCCTTTGTAGGAGAAGGCAGACAGACAGCAAACACAGAACTACCAGCAAACATCATAGCCATCAGTCTGATATTTGTAAGAAATCTCTTTGGCTATAGTTTTACCAGTTAGTCTGAAACTGGCTTCTATTTGTGGTTTAAACAACAACAAAAAAAAACCCACAGCCTCATCCATTGTTAATTTCTAGAATGGCATACAACTCTGTCTTAAGAAGAGTTACTGTAGAGTTCAGATATTGTAAGTCCCTAAAAAACTTCCAGTAAAGAGAAAATTAACTTCAAAATAGATGAAGATGTTTCCCTATGTTCAAAGAATTAAGTGGAGGTTGGGGTGGGGGCCATGGGTATGGTATATGAGATACAGCTCACACATTTGAAGGCCATTATATACCAGGAAGCTAAGATCTTTCTTTTTTTTCTTCACATGTTAGCACCAGCTCCTGACTGGGTAACTCATAAATCATCCCTCCAAAAGATAAAGGCTTATATAATCAACAACTGGTATCCTACCAAGTCCTAGAACCACGGAAATATGAAAGACTAACTTTATCAGGAGCCAAATAATCAACAATATTAAAGAAAGAGAACCATTCAAGCCCAGAAATTAGACTTCAATTTAAAATGACTCTCCAGGAATTTTTGCCTACTGATATCTTCCCTGGTTAGACCTGTGCTTTGGTTGTATTTTTACATTTTCTGTGCATATGTGACAAAGCCATCCATAGGACTCTGGCCTAGCTCAGCTGTTGGGTAGAAGGAGCCCTAGAAGGCAGGATACTAACAGGCCAAACAGCAATCATCCTATTACATAAAGATCCTAAATTGAGAGATTACATAGTATGTAGTGGTTGTCTCCCAGACTCTACATTCCACCCAACTCCCCACTATATACATGGTCTGCAATCATGAACTACTGTACAGAGCTTTCCTGGCCCATGAAGAAAATCTTTAGAGAGTGAAAAAGAGTGTGTAAGTCACCAAAACTTATGAGTCAGTGGCACAGGAAGGACCAAACAATTGGATCTCTATGGCTCTGGGGACCAAGCTGAGCCATACAGGCCCCTATTCAATTAGCAAAGAATTTGTCAGGATGAATTAGACTACCAGATGATAGAATGGTAAGAAAGGGGCCGCCCAAGCTGAGGGAAATTCAAAGAGGCTTTCAAATACCAACTTAACAAGTCCTGTCGGCTTTATTTAAATTTGATGGGAAGGCTACAAAATAGTTCTTTCAAGCTTTCAAATCTGTTTTCTGATCTGCCAATCTCAAGAGAAGAAAAGGGAGGCCATGAAGAATAAGTGGCACCTTCAGGCACTGTGAGCGCTACAAACACAAAGCAAAGTGCACACACAAGTTCTCCAATACACAAACTTGCCGGTTCCCACACGGTCTCTGCCTAAAGCCATGGTAGAAGCAGCTGGGGGTGAGTGGAGGGTATTCTCAATTCAATTCTCAGTTCTCAGAAACACATTATGGAGCTCACGATTTAAAGCAAAACCAAATCACAGAAAGCTGATTATTTCAACCATTATCCAACTCCGTCAGGGTGTCTGCCACAAGAACTTGACTTCCCTGGGCAACCTGTGAGAAGGTCACCAAGCAATAAAACACAATAACCATTGGGAGGCAAAAAGTCGTAATCAGATCAAAAATTAGGTAACCAGCTAACTGAAAGCTGGCTCTATCTGCCACTGTAGGGTGACAGTGACAGACACTGGAACAGAGAAAGATGGTAAAGAGAATATCCATCCTAGCCCCTTCTCCAGACAGCAGACAGCTGACCTTTTTAAAAGGAAGTCAAAGCACAATCCCTCTGTGCCCAAAGCCCTCTGTTGCAAGTTGAACTGGGTTCCCTCAAAAAGATGTGCTGAAGCCCTAACTGCCTGTATTTACAAACAGCATCTTTGCAGATGTAACCAAGTTAAGATGAGGCCATACTGGATTAGGGTGGCTCCTAAGCCCGATGACTGGTGTCCTTGTAAGAATGCTGTGTGAGAACACAGATAAGATATGAGAAGGAGGCAAAGGCTAGAGTTATGTTGCCACCAGCCAAGGAACACCAAGAACTGCTGACAACCACCAGAAGCTAGAAGACACAAGGAAGAATTCTTCCCTAGAACCTTTGGAGGGAGTGTGGCCCTGATGACACCTTGATTTCAGACTTCTAGCCTTCAGAACTGAGAGAATACATTTCTGTTGTTTTAAGCCACCCAGTTTGTAGCACATTCTCAAGGCAGTCCTAGGCAGCTAACACATCCTCCGATGGCACTCCAAAAGAAAGCAGCATCATTGCAACACAATCCAGACCACCCCTTACCTGGCTGACTTTATCAACTACTGCCCCCTGCCTAGTCACTCCACTCCAGCCACACATGGCCCCTTCACTGGTCCTCAAACATGCAGCCCAAGTGCCCACCCTCCCACCACAGCGCTCACCCTGTCACAGGCTGGTCCTGTCTTAGACATTTGCAGATGCCATTCCCTCTGCTGAAAGGGTTCTCTCCCCAGGAATCTGCAAGGCTGTTCCCTCAATCTTCCTTCAGAACTCTGCTCAAGTCTCCTTATCAGTAAGACTCCCCCAGATTACCCTTCAGCATCTCCTACTCTCACCCCATACACCCTCCTCCTCCTTCCCCTGCTTCACTTTCCTCCATAATACTTAAGACAAGTTGACATGTATATTTCATTTAACCTTTAAAAGGTTCACCACTCTCTGTAATGTTAGATGGGTGAGAGCAGGACTTTTTCACAGCTGAATCCCAGTGCACTCTATTGAACAGATAAATAAATTCCAGCGAGACAGGTGAAATTTTCAAAACTGGCTGTGTGACAAAAAAGATATCTACTAATTAAGTGGAACAGCAGAAGCTTCTATCGATGAAGGGCAGACTCAAGGCTGGGCTCTGAGGGGCTAGGAAAGGATCTCTGCACCAGGTTTTCTTAGGTAGACTAAGGGGTTCACCACCATTCCTGTGTAGAAGAGCAATTTTGAAACAGCCTCTTAAGATTCCTCCTTATCTAAAAAACCTCAACTCTTACCTATAATTTTTGTCTCTAGCCACACCCTGAAGTCTACTTAGCCTGAGAAATTTGTGAAGCCAAATCTACATGTACCTCCACCACTGCATTCCCTACACACATTTTTGTTTTTTAGGGGCTGAGGGGTAGGGCCCAGCAGGAAAGTTTGATAATGATCATCTCATACTGCAAATGTACAAACTACTTGGGGAAGAAAGCCTCCCTGACTACCACAATCCTAAAACACAAACATTTCAAATAAACCAGGAGCTTTAAAACAGCTCTTTCTCAATAAGGAGACAATCCAAACCTTTTTAATGGCCCTACATTAATAGTTTTCCTTCCCTCAATTACATTTTCAAAAAAAAAAAGAGGCAGATAATGAAAGTCTTTCCTTACCTTGGGTTTTGGCTCCAGGTCCTGCTAATCCTAGTGATGAACCACAGGATTCCTTGAGAGGTGATCTGATGGGTGTTTCAACTTCAGGGGTCTCAAAATTACCTTCAGAATCCGAGCTGCCAAGGGGGAAAAATGAGGAATTACCACTTTCAACGGTATTTCCGACACCCTTGATAATATATATATGTATATATATCCCAAATGGCTAAAGTCCAGAATTCTTGCCTCACTTGACAATCCCACTGGTCCTCAGCATGGATTGACCTGTGGGCGATGCTGTCGATTTTCCAGCAGGGCTTCCTCAGCTTCTACCTGGCATCCTGTCTCCCTGAATTCTCCACCATCCTCCAGAGCTTTTCTCCAGCACCATTAATTTTGATGTCATCTTTCCCTCTGACACCCAGAAAAAAAGCTCTTTTCCACAGACTCCTCTTCTCACAGGAGCCCTTTTCCAGAGCCTTAAAAATTAAGACTGCCCCCTCCCCATAAAAAAGTAAGCCAATTCTCACCACGATGCCTTTTTCTCTGGCAGGCCTCTCTCTACCTGTTATAACGCACTCCGCCGGAGGCAGAGAATGCTGTCACCTGCCTTCTGCAATCACACGGGTGACAGCTCAGCAGAGACCACCATTTCTCACCAGCTGCCAGGGGCCTGTCATCAGGCGACCTTCTTTACCAAGGCTGCATTTTTGGGACACAGTGGGAGTAACTTCTTCCCCAAAGGGAGGACCCCAAGTTCCACCGGGTGTGATCAATGACTGTGTCTGTGTGTGTGTAGGGACGGGGACAGGGAGACTGAAGCTAAGGGAGGCGACTGAGGCAGACCGGGATGCGGAGAGACTGCAGATTCTGGGTTAGGTTCAGAAAGCCCATACTGAGACAGGAGAAAGAAAATACACGGGAGAACAGAACATCCTGAACTTTCGAATGCACAGCGGGGACCTGGTTACAGGCAGGGATGCAGCATTGCCACGAATAGGGTTACGCGGGTGGGCGACCACACACACGCACACTGAGCCGCGGATGGGTGGGTGGGTGGATGGATGGATGGATGGAAGGATGAATGGATGGATGGATGGAAGGATGAATGGATGGATGGCTGGATGGCTGGATGGCTGGCAGCACATTTGCATCTCGGCGGGGATGCGTGTACTTGCCTGAAACTCAAGGATTTGGTCTCGGCTTGCGAGTCCTCCTCCTCGGGGTCGCCCTCGGGCCCTCCGGCCTCGTCGTCTCCGGCGCCCCCGCCGCGCACGGCGGACCAGGTCCATTTCGCCCACTGCACGGGGGACAGGATCTGCCAAGGACTGAACGCCATGAGCGCGGATCCCCCGGCTCCAGCTCCTAAGAGGAGGGGAAGGGGAGAGCCTTTTTCCCTTTCAAAATGGAGGGAACCGGTGACAGGCGCCGTTAAGCGTTTCCAGCGGAGGCGCGGATGTGGTTAAACGAGCGCCGTCGGGGGCCGGGTGGAAGCGCTTCCTCTCGGCGGCAGGCAGTGCCGCTTCCTCCTAGTCCTCCTGCCCCAGTGGGCGGCCGCCGTGCCCCCCACGCCCGGCGGCTCCGCAAGAAGATGCCTCTCCTGGGGCCTCCTCAGGGCTCCGGCGGTGGGCCGGCAGCTCGCGGACTCGTGGCTCGGGACTCGGGCTCCCAGGTTCCCCTTTCCTGCCGGTGCGGCGCGCATCAGCTGCCGCGGGAGCCGCGCCCCAGGAGCCGCCCCCTCGGACCGTACTACTCGCGCGCGCCTGCGGGGGCGGCCGCTGCCGCGGGGCTTTGATGTCTGCGGCGGGCCCTCCGGGTCCCCCCGCCGCGCCAGCACGCTGGTCGCGCCTGGACTGCGGGAAGGGGCTTCCCGGCTGCGGCGGAGCAGACGGGCGCCCCCACAGCTCCGTCAGCGTCTGGAGCTGGGAGGATCCATTTTTGGGGGTCTGTGCACACTGAACTTTTCCTTCCTTCCCTTTTTTATTTGTAAATCTTCATCTTGCCGCTGTGACTTAATGGCGTGGGCGATGTTGGATCGCACAGAAGTTAAGCCCCTTATAAAAAAAAAAACTTTGAGGCCGCTGTTGACTGGCGTTTCTTCCCCTCCTGGGTATTGACAGCGTGGAGGAATTCAGCCTGTCCACCTTCAACCCTATCGCCCCCAAGATTTGGACAGTCCGTCAGCAATGCTACAAGCCTAGCCAAGGAGTGGAAACTTAGATGCTTTGTCCCTCCCCAAACCGCACTCCTGGACTCTGTGTGGCCAGGTCTTGGGTGAAGGGTGCTGAATTACCCTGTGAAATTATAGCCTGATCGGTTTCCCATCCTCCTTTTGAGGCTTTCTTTTCATAACTTCCAAGGCTTTGATTTCTGACTTCGTTTGCTGGTTCAGAAGTATGCCAACAGGCCTGGCGAAGGCAGCCTTCAAAATAAAAACCCTCAGCGCTTGAAGGCAGAACTCTCTGAGGATGTCTTCATTTTCCTTTTAGGGGTTGCTCCTCGCTGAATCATTGGTGCTGCTTAAACACTAGGCTTAATGACCTTGTCTGGATAAGGCGTTTCGTCTGCTATTGTAATTTCCCAGGGTTATGATGTATCTGTGAGGTGGTTGCAGGTTCCCATGAGAGCAGCTCCAGAACTTAGGAACAAGTCGTTGACACGTGTGTTGTTGATGAATCACAACTGTTTAAGCAAAAATAATGCAAGATAGGACGGGCAGGTTGCTTCACCATAACAGAAGAACAGGGATTTGCCCCAAGTCTAGATGAAAGGGGCGGGGGGGGGGGGGTGTTAGGATGGGTACAGAATTCATCCAGCTCCTTCCCAGAGATAAACACAACTGTCATGAGTGTCCTGGAGGCTGTGAAGATGTGAAGAAGCAGAAGTTTGTTTTTTTGGTTTACATGAATATGCCTCAACACTATCCAACTGTATTTTTAAGTTCACGGTTCACTACATAAACCTTCAGATTATAAGACTCCCCAGGTTCCTATATTTAACACAAGTATTTTGTTGCCTGGAAATAATATTATTCCATGTAAATCAGTAACTGGCATGCACTAGGTCCTGTTCATTCTCCCTCCTGAATAGTTCTCAACTCTTTTTACTTCTCTGCATCCTCATTTTTCACAGTTCTACTGTAAATGTCTCCCAAATGGTTCTACCTCAGGTTTTTCTCACCTGAGGTCACTCTGCCTGGCTGATCTGTGATTTGTCCTCTAGTCTTGCTGTTCCTGCCCACCCTATATTCCCAGCCATAATCAGTAGAGAATTTGTGCTGAACCTTTAAATATGTCCAAGAATCATCTGGGCGCTTCTTTAAAAACACAAATTCAAATTGCCAGCAGGATCTGGAAGTCTGTATTTTTTACCAAGTGTCCTGGGGAATTTTTTCACAAGATAAATTTGGGGGAAAACGACTAGCTTGAACCAACTAATGCTTCCTCCCAAACAATCTCCCTTTTTGCCTGCAGTTTTGCACAATCCTCTCCCTGCCCCCACCTTAAGCTCTCTGACCTTGACTGCCTGAACTTCCTTCTCTCCCTGCTCTGGGAAAGCAGGCTGATTTCTCCTTCCTTTCTACCATTTCTATACCCCAAACATCCAGAAAGACTCACTGTGGCCCTTAGACAGTTTTGAAAGGGGACACTATTAATAGTTATACCAGAACAACAGGCATAAACTTCAACATCCAGGATGTAAGGTCACCCTACTTAACATCCTACATATATTTGTTTCTTTATCTGTCCCACTTCTGGACCATAAGTTTTAAATGGCAGGGACCACATTGTATTTATGATTCATTTTTGTTTCTCCAGAGATTAGGACAGGGCCACCCATTCAGTAAGTGTTTAATAAATGTGCAGAACAGGAATATTGTAGTTTACAAATAGACATTTTAGTTTAGCTATGGTGACAAATTCCTAAAGCTTGACTCCTCCTGAAGAAATCAAGTTTTTGAACCAGCATAGAACAAGACCTGGGAGGAGAGATGCCCCAATGAGATAAAGCCCGACATATACAGCAGTTTCTTGAAACTGGAGAAGCAAATTCTCAGTGTCTGAAAAAGCACTCCTCTGCACGCTCCTGTGAACAGCAATAAAGTAACTACTCAATAGCTCGAAATGATTTTATTGTCTAGAAGTACAAGTAATGAGGCTAACTGATGTAAATTTTCTTGTAATTCTGGGAAAGAATGGGCGATGTTTGACAACCGATATCCTAACCACGATAAACAATCATTTTGCTGCTGCGTCCTCAACTTCATGGAGCAAAATGTCTGCAAATACATGACCAAGTAACCAAATGAAACGTATTTGTTTTGGAAATGATCGTAAGCACAAAAATGACCCCATCTGTTCTCTTCCTTCCTCTGCTTCTTGCCCTTCACAGTAACTCTGGATCAATACACCATGAAAATCTAAAATGTAATTCTCTTGAAACACGTTTCAGTGGTGGCCAGGCCAGGCACACAATTTGCCACTAATGGATGCTCCAGAGAGGTCTGCGAAATGGGTCTTTTTTGGTAAGTAAAAAAAAACAACAAACAAAAAAACCCACAAATATATGAATAAGCCAACTCAAACAGGCAAACAACTATCCATTTAGTAGCATAGCTACTGTGAGAATGCCTGTGGCAATGTGGCAGGAGGTGAGGGGCAGAGGCAGGTGGGGCCTAATTGGGAAGGATCTTGTGTACCTGTTAAGGAGTTTGAACTTGATCCTGTAGTAGGGGAGCAAACACAAGTACCTACCTTTATAATGTAAGCAAGTGGCAAGGCCTGAGTGGTAGCTGTGTTACCTGGAAAACACTGCCTTGGCTAAGGAGCAGCCATACCCAGTTCCTGGTGCCCAGCATTGCCAGCTAACAATTTTCCAAGAGAAACCAAAATCCTGGGTTTTGTAAAAATCTTCCAATCTTTTCTTTTTTTTTATCCTCACCCGAGGACATTTTTCCATTTTTTGTTCAGGTAGAGTGGGAGGGAGAGAGAGGAACAGAGAGAGAGAGAAACATCGATGTGAAAGGAACACATCGAGTGGCTGCCACCTGCACAACCGACCAGGGCCAGGGACAAACTGCAACGGAGGTATGCGCCCTTAGCGGGAACCGAACCCGGGTCTCTCAGGACCGCAGGCCGACGCTCTAACCGCTGAGCCAAACCGGCCAGGGCAAATCTTCCAGTCTTTAACATTCTCACTATTTAAATTGTTTTAAACCTTGTGGATGCCAGCACGGTGCAGGACAAACAGAAGCCATCTCCCTGTGTGCCTGAGTGGCCCATGGAGCCTGGATGGACAGAGTGAAGTCATCAGGCTTCGAGTAAGGTAAGTAAAATTTCCATTTAGAAAGAGCATTCTGGAAACAACCTAAGGGCTATGAAACTGCTATTTCCCTGCTCCAAACTACCTAGAGAAGGGGACAGCTTCTCCTCAGAGGGTAAAAGAAGCAGAACTGGAATGAGTGTCCTTATCTCTCTCTCACTCCACTTGTTCCCTAAGTATCAGTGCTGTAAGGAACAGTTGCTGAGTACAAGCCAAGGACAAGGAGAACATTTTAAAGTAGAAGGAAAAGAAAACCTCCTGCTGAGAAAATGGAATTCCTGACACCCAGTGGAATGAGAAGGCATCTGTAAGATGGTGCAGAGGGAGGGGAGGAGGCAAGGAGAGAGGATAGGGTCAGGATAGCACTAAGGAATCACAGAGATAAAATAACCACTGAGAAACCAGAAAGATCAGGCAGACTGACAACCCAGTCAACTTATCTGCATTTCCTAACAACTTAAGAATTTGATGAGCAAAAGAGACATCTATTTCAACAGAGATTAAATGCCAGCTTGATGATGTAACCAAAGTGGCGGGGCAGCTTTGAGGGCTTAGGAAAAGCACTGGCCCATACAGAATTGAAATGGCCAATGGCAACTAGGCTGAGGTGCCTCAGTGGAACCTCAATGGGCTGTCTCCCCCTTCACCACCCTGCCTTTTGAGGGCCATCTGTCCTCTAGATAAAGTTTCCAAGACATGGTAGGGAAGTCCCTGCCTGTGATTACTCCATCAACATGATCACTAAATGTCTTATCCCACTCACCAAGCTAAACACCCTCAACCCTTAGCTTTTTTTCCTCTTGAATATTTAAATGAAGGTCTCTAAGATATCATGATAGTAGTACTTTATATCACCAAAATTTCATCTGATTCTTACAATCATTCCCTCACGCAGTGGGGCAGGTTTTGTAATTCTCAATCTGCTGATAAAGGAACTGAATCAGAAAGGGCAACCACCTGCCAGAAGTCACACAGCTAATTCATACCACAGCTGAATCTAGAACCCTTGTCTCCTACCTTCCAGTACACTCTGCAGTGTAGCAAACTGCAGAAGGAGAATGCCATTGCAACCACCCTGGAGCTAGTGATTCCATCGGCTAAACATTCCTTGGAAATTGTTGCTGCTGCTATGGTCCTGGCTTCCTGCTTACTTGGCACTGGTTACAAAATCACAACTAGGAATACCTCCCTCCCTCAGTGAAAAGCAGCCACTGTCAATAGGAGGCCTGTTTTTCTGACCGACTTCAGCCTAACCAGGCAAGACCCTGCTGATGTCTGTACAAGACAACATTGCCAGTAACGTCATCTGACAGTATTCAGCTATGTTAATGTTACAGTCTTAACCTTGCAAGATTTGATGTTATTATCCTTTACCTGTAGGCTATAATCACCTACAGATTCTTCCCTCCACTACCTAAACACACCCAAATCAGGGAATTTGTACTACACATTTACATTGAACATTATATCATAAAGAGAACCTCCTACTTTTTAAAAGGGAAAAGCCAGATTTGTGTCCATAGCTAAACGACACTCAGAGCTCCAGGAACAGTAAAAGGAACCAGACAGCATCCGTTAAAGACTTGGCAGAGCTCCCCACATGGAGCCTGCCCACAGACTCTTGTCCAGATTGTGCTCTGGTGAACAACTCATCAGCTCCACCCCCTGATCTATTTTGTTCTGTATCAAAAAGTAAAGTTTGACTTCCCCAGAAAGTGTGCCATTCAACCTAGGTCACATTGAGACCTAGAGCAGAGTTATTCTGTCAGCTTTCAGAAAAGTGTGTGTATGTGTGTGGGGGGGGTGCATATATTTTATAATGTTTACACTAAACTGGTATTATTTTAGAGCCACTTTATAAGGTTCTCTCTCTTCCCATCAAATCGTGACAATATGTTTATTGACTCGATGAGAAAGTTCATGTTAATTCTCTACACTGGAGTGCAAATGTATTAGAGAAACAGTTGCTAAGTACAAAAGATATAAACAGAATTAGGTCAGTCTGTTCATTCTACGTGAAAAAAATAACCCCAATGTCATTCCTCATTCTTCCCACCAATTACCGCAAACCTGAAGCTGAAAACAAGCAAACCAAAAATAAACACAAAAGATCCACCCAAAGAAATATCTTCTATTCCTTTAGATATAAGTGTGGCTTTTTCCTGCTAAACAACATTGCAGCAACAGAGCCTGTCAAACAGGTATGTCCTCTTGTAAAATAACTGTTACTGACTGAGCACATTGTGGCTTCTTCTGTTGAACTTACATTCCTTTTCAGCACATTAGGCTATAAGAAAAGTGAGCCCTCCTTCATACGTAAAGCCTCAAACAAGAACCCTTTTGAAGTTGCTTATGAATTTCCGTTTTTAACTATGAATATTACTCCAGATTGGAGAGATCTACTTTACTGGATAATGGGGAGGTGGAATCTAAGGCTTGAGTTAGAGTTTGAAGGAATTCAGGAATTTGAAATAGAATAATATTCCTTCTCCTGCAGCCATTTAATCCTTCTCCTCTACCCAGCCTCCAAAATAAAATAAATCTCCCCAACAATGTATCTGGAAGATGAGAAGAACATTGATCACATGGCCCAGATTTTCTGAGATCATCCTGATAGCCAATATTCTACCCACTATCCTAGTAAGTACATGTCCCATTTTCAGTCTGTGAAACATCATCACTAAGAAGTTAGCAGGTGACAGATTTGGAAAGGGCAGCAGAGATTCACTGATAGGAGGGTATGAGAAGTGTCCACCCAAAGAAAGAATAAAACCACAAAAAGATTTTCAAAATAATTGGGATACCGCTCTGCCTAAATCCTTACTCTGGGGATTTGGGAGCATTTTATTACAGTAACTTGTGTGTTTGTGATGGATAATTGCCTGTGTTTCTAAATGATAAAAAGATGAGAAACTAGGAAGCAAACTCCATGACACGATATGCGGCCTTCTGTTACTTCCAGCTTTTATCTGTTTAGAGTGAAATATTAACTGCCAATTTTTGGTTCTGAAACTACATGTGTGTGAAAGTTGAAGGAAAATATGTCGTTTTTACTTCTGTGGTGTAGTGCAAAGTGGGGAGAGTAAAAACTTGTTTTCTTTGTGTCTGTTTTAAAAGTCCAAATATTAAAAGAGCAGTCATTTCATTCACTAATGACTATAAGCTAAACAAGTAGCTGAATAAATGGAAAGACATCACAATGTTCCAAGTTGGTAAAAGTAAGAATTGTAATGGTGGCAGTACTGCACCACTAATTTATATGTCTAATGCAATTTTCATTCAAAAGTCTTAGGGGATTTTTTTTTAGGATTTGTCAATATTTAAAAACAAAAAAAACAAAAAAAACACACAGAGTCAAGAAGGGGACTGGGTCTACAAGACGTTGACACATTTATCCAAAAATCGGTATATCCTTGTTTGGTAAAACAGAACAGAAAGCCCAGAAAAACACCTTGTAAGATACAGGAATTTATTATATGATAAAGAAAATGTTACAGTACAATGGAGAAGGAAAGATTATTTAATAGATGGTTGAAGAATAATTGATCGTGTGAATGAAAAAGGGCTGTGTAATAAACCTGACAAGCGCAAGGGGGCACATGGCAGGCCTGACAAGCTCAGTGACCGAAAGTAACCACACAAGATTCCTAACTGGGCAGGTCATGGAGCGTAGTCAAGTCCCAGACCTATCCCTTCCTTAGCAAAGGTCAATCTTTACCTTCAGTGAGCCCTGTCCTTTGTTCTTACACATCTAGGATAACATACTTTTGAAAGGTCAGAATAATTTTCTTTTCCAGACCCTGGAAGGCACAACCGCAGGCACCAGAGCACAGGGCCACCAGAGCAGGAGACCATCTTATTGCCTGCACGTAATCTCTATTGACTGTAAATGTTAACTATCCTATACCCACCAGTATAAAAATATATTTATATGTGTTTCTCCATTTTGCTTTTTATCCAACCCTAGAGATTTCCCCTTTGCTTTCTCCTACCCCTCCCCCCTTATTTACCACCAATGGATTTCATGTAATCTGCATAAAATGACCGGCAGAATTGCCATTCGCCAGAGCATTTCCTCAATCTGTTGAGATCTTGCTTCCAGGCAAGTCCTCAAAATTGTGGCTCAAATAAAGTCTTATCAACATTTTCTATAGGATTGGATGTTCTTTCCTCGACAGTTGGCAATGGGAAAAGAGATCAAGTTAAAATAAACCCTTACCTCAGAGCATATTACCAAGATAAATTCCAGATGGATTAGATGGCTAAATAATAAAAATCTAAGCATGGGAAGAAGACAGCCTAGAAGCAACAGAATCTGTCAAAGCTCTGTTGGAAGGATAACTGTCCAAACTTCGAAGTAATTAATAAAATCACACACACAATAAAGATTGCAGATTTGGCTACATAAGAAGAATAAAGTTTCTAAATGTTTGCCTTCAAATTAAAGGGCAGATTGACAGGCTGTAAAAAGAAAAAAAAATTGTAGCAACCAAAAACTGAGATTGGTATACACTAAGAAACTCATGAAAACTAGTAAAATAATCCAAATCCCAACAGAGAAATAAATAAATGTAACTGCTTACTATGCATCAGACACTATGCTAAGTGCTTTACATTTAATCCCCATCTTTTGGCCCCACAGTCTCATGATGAAGGTATTATTTTGGACCAGTCAAGTTGACTACATTTTCAACTTCTGGAGCTGGGGATCCTGATCTGGGTTTAGAAAGGAAGGAGATCAGAAGATCATAATCTCCTTGAAATTATGTGCAAAATGATGTGTGTGTGCATATTTGCATCCATCTCTCCACCTTTTCTTCCCCACATACAGTCAAACTCCATTGCAGGAATAATGCTTTCAGGTGATAAAAGATTAATTTTTCTAATCTGAAAGTGGAACAAGCAGAAGTTTCTCTTTTTCTAACAGTTACAAGGAAGTTCTAAACGAAGGGACTCTTACTCAGAGAACCGAGACCTGCCAGAAATTAATACAGCAGCAGCAAGCTCGGATGACATGCAGCAGGTGGAAAGAAAAGGAATGCCCAGTGGGTAGCCTGTGAATCTAAGCTAAGTGACCTGCTGGTGACTAAGGTGTGACACCCATATTACTCAGAGGCATTTGCCTGAAAAGCCATAAAAACTGGAGCTCTGTTTGAGAGAAATACAAAAGGACCTCGTGAGCACAGTGGTACGGCCCCCTCTGGAGACCTATGCAAGGGAGGGGTCCTAAAATGTAAGATTCATTAGCTTCACGGTAAACTCAGCCTGACCCAGAGGGCAAGAGAGGTCTCCCTGTGTCAGGAGTGGTGCAGCTGGATTCAACTTAGTAAGTGAAAATGTTGATACTCTGAGGGAAGAGGTCACACTGACCTCTTCTAGCTTCCTAGAGGAAATGAAAAAATTTAACTGTTGGAAATTTGATAAAATTATCAAAAGAGATCTACACAAATTGTAAAACATAATTCATAGCTTTATTCCTTTTGTACCAGTGGATGTGTGCGCGCGTGCGCACACACACACACACACTTTAAGATAAAAAAGAAAAACTGTAATGCTTTTTCAGCATTATATGCCTTCTACACCCTTATCCTTTGAATTTCCAAAAGACCATCATGGTAAAGTCTAACCCCACCCCCCGCCCCACATCCATTGTTTCCTTGTTTATCCCAGTAGAAGAATCCCCTGAGTTTTTGCTGGGCATATGGCCACCCAGTTAGAGGCCACATATCCCAGCTAGGGCCCTTCTCTGCAGCTAGGTGTGGCCTTGTGACTCAGTGCTGACCTGTGCGATGCGAGCCAGTGGCAGACACGATTTAGAGGCAATATCTTTACAAAGAAACTGCTTGTCTTGCGCTCTCCTTCCCCCATCCCATAGGCTGGGGGGTGAGCCAGCTTTTGTTGAGTGGGTGAGGATGAAGGGGAGCAGAAGATATGCCACCCCAAAGTGTGCCACTTTGGCATGTGGATTACTTTGAACTAAAATCAATTAAAACCAAGTAGACTCAAGGAAAACATTTACCTCTTCCTTAACTACCTATAGGGCACCTGACTCAAAAAGAGAGCTATTATCAGAGATAACTGTGTGGCAGGGCAAACTTCAAATTACTAAACATCTGCTCTATCTTTCTGTGAGTTACCCTCCTTCTCTTTGAAGCCCTGGGCTCCTATCCCATTCCTTAGTTCAGTACGGCATATAAACTTCAATTGCCTGACTGCCTTTGGGTCTCATATTTTTATGTGTATCCCATATATACAAAATTAAATTTTTATTTCTCCTGTTGATCTGTAGTATGTTAATTATTAGACCAGCCAAAGAATCTGAAAGGGAAGAAGGGAAAATTCCTCCACTACAGGGACCACACTTGGGAGACAGTGAAGCAACAAAATGGATGAGGCCAGGCCAGGCTGACCTTGTAGAGCAGAACAGCCTGCTGCCCTAAACTAATCACCACCTGAGAACTGTTAAGTGAGAGAGAGATAAAAGCCCACCTTCTTTGCACTACTATACCATAATTAGCTAGCTAATACTAATCATAGGAAGAAAGCAAAGAGAGACTAGACATTATAAGCATGGTCATCCAGGCAGCTTCACCAGGAAGCTGCAACTTTATACTCCCCCCCAGGAAACCATTGGTCCATTCCCTGAAAATCACTGGGGGAAGGGGTCCAACAAAGGGGAGATGGACACATGTTCAGTGAAGTCAGGATGACGTAGGGAAGGTGCTTGCCTGTCAGTCTAACCTGGGTACAGAGATCATTGGCCAGAGGGGTAAAGCCACCGCAAGGATGTGAAATCCTGAAGGCTTAACTAGTTAAATTCCTGGTTGTAACCCCGAGACATGGCCATGCAGACCCCACATGCAGTGGACTGCAGCAGGTAACACAGCTGGACTGACCGTGCTTTGATATGGAGCAGAAACTCTGGGCAGTGGCTGTGATCTTAGCCCCACTGAAGACAAAATGGAATTTTTTTCCATGGCGGGACGGAGGAAGATAGGATCTTGGAGGGAAATTCCCTTAATGTTACATCACCAAAAAGTTTTCCAAATTTCATCCTCTTGTGGGGGCCTCAGGAAATTCTTATTCCTGAAGCACCCCAAGAATCCCACTTCCATCAGCTCAGGTGGGAACACAGAGGACACCCCAATGATAACACCATTGGGACTCTTTGTTATAGCAGCCTCACCTCTCCATTAACAATATAACATCTTTAGGGGCATTTCAGCATCTAATCTCCCTTGGATAGTGATACAGGAAGAACCTGCCTTAATTTCATTCCACATCATTGCGAGAAGGATTATATTTAGGTTCCTTCAAAAATTCATCTTAAATCTCTCAGTGGTGTCCCTTTCCTAAGGCCAAAAAAACTCCCCAACCATAACACTCAAGCCTGCTATGTGGATGAGGTGGTCTAATGATCCTGAAAACAGGATGAGCCCACATTTCTTCCTACTAAAACGTCTTTAGTTGTAATAGTGCCTTTCTGGAAATTAGGTGGTTGCATCTTTAGAGATGACAAGTGTGAACAAAAAAGCTGAAGGGGCAGGGAGCCAACACTTAGGTTCCCACAAAGGCCAAGTCTTCCAGGCAGCATGGATTTGGTTATCGTATGAGGGATATTATCTTCTTTGGGGAGAAAATAATATGATGTTATAAGTCTAGAAATACTGTATAATAAACGAGTATTTTCCCAATTCAAAGGCTAAAAAAACAACTGACCCACATTCTATAAATGAATTAATCATTATTGTTCTTTGGTTTTAACGCTAACCGGTATTAGTGATCATATCTAGCACTTACCCACAAAATAGTCTTTTAGAAATTGTTTCCTTTTTTACCCATAATTCATTGGTTACTTGGCTGTATTAAAGAACTACCGTAAGCAAGGTCATCCTTACTGCTCTTCTCGGTCCCTCATCATGTGTGATGTTGAAGGGAACTAAAGTTTTGCCACCCCAGAGCTACTCTTTGGGTTGTTGATTTTAAGCTGGTTATTAGGAAATAAAAGATGCAGAAAGAATGTCTGACCTTCTTTTCCTGCCCAAGAGATTCAGATGGAAAGGCCTTCCCAGGAAGGAAATCTTCTGATGTTCACCTTAGTCTGATTTGAATTGAATATGGTGGATGGGAGGGCTCCAGGAAGGGGCCTGATAGCTAGATCACCCTGTGTCCCATTGAAGCAAAATTCTGCCCACCATGTGTATATTGCCAATTTTCACTTTTGAAATCGAAGATCCCCTTCCCCCTTTGTCCAAAATGACATATGTACCCAGTTTTGTCTCACTGTCTTTGGACGTCTCATGCTTATGTGAATTCCCTGTGTGCACATATTAAAATTTGATTTTCTCCTGTTAATCAGTCTTTGTTAACTTGATTATTAGCCCAGCTAGAAGAATTTAGAAGGCAGGAGGAAAAGTATCTTTAGCCCCCACAAGAAATAGCATATGTATTTTCTATCTCCTTTGCTAGTGAGTAGAATGTATTTGTTTTAAATTGTTTGCTGAACAATGATGTCACTGACCCCAAACCAAAGCATCCATTCCAGATCTCACAGACCAGAAGAGTTTTTAGTTGGCATAGACCTCTGCCAAAGCTCCCTGGGCCCAATATCCTGGTTTTCAGTTGAGTAGATGAGTCCCTGAGTCACTAAGAACGGCCCGAGGAGTGCTCAGGCACCAAGTTCGCACTAGGGCTTTCTTCCCAACCCTGAAGGATATGCACACTTGGCATATGTAATAGAGATACAACTCCCCTTTACTCAAGTCACCCCATTTTAAAAGGTAACAGTAACTGTTTTATAAAGCAAAAAATTCTTTTGTATACAAATAACATCGTGGTTTGTTTTAAAAATATTTCAGCCCTGTCCTCATAGCCCAGTTGGTTAGAGAGCCATCCCAATACGCCAAGGTTGCAGGTTCGATCCCTGGTCAGGGCACATACAAGAAGCAACCAATAAATGCATAAAAAAGTAGAATAATAAAATCGATGTCTCTCATTTTCTCTCTCTCCCTCTCTCTAAAAATCATTAATAAAAACTTAAAACTATTTTACATACCTTTATCATTTAAGGCGAAATAATACATGTGTTCACTCTTTTATTCAATCATTCTACAAATATTACAAATAACAAAACAGACCCAGTTCTCACCCACGTGGAGCTTGCATCCTGGTGAGTTTAGTCACCAAAGAAATAAATATGTAACTTATAAATTGTCATGCATGCTGTATAAGAAAAATGCAGGGACTATGAGAAAAGCCAAGGAGGGCGAGATGGAGGGATTATTGGAGATAAATCAAGGAGTCAGGGGGTGACATGCTGAGGGCTGAGCCTGGGAAGTGTGGAGGGTAACAGCACCCTGCAAGGGAACAGGAGCCTAGACTTTGGACCAAGGGTGGCTAAAGTGAGGGGGGGCAGCACTGTCATGCTCGGGTTGGTGAAGTAGGAAAGGAAGACACAGGTCATCTGGGGTCCCATGTTAAGGATAATGGTCTTTGTAAAAGTGAATTTTCGATGACACAGAAAAGTACGAAGAAGAAAGGAAACCTTACCTATAGTCATGTTTTTGCTAAACAGCCACTGTTAAAATGACGCTGAACCATAGAACCTACTTTTATCTTTTTCAAAGCACGTTTTACATCTGGAATCATATTATTTATATTTTTCTACTTATTATCTGTCTTATTATCTACTTATTAGTCTTTCCTGACTAGTGTTCTCTCTGAACCTTGTCTATCTTGTTCTGTCTGATCAATCATATTTTGAGACTAAGTAAATAGACAAACCCTCCAAATCTCTCCTTTACATATACACAAGCATGTACTTATGCGCATGGGTAGAGAGATAGATCAGATAGATAGACAGATAGATTAGATAGATAGATAGATAGATAGATAGATAGATAGATAGATAGGATAGGTAGGTAGATAGGTAGATCGATGATAGATAGATAGATAGATAGATAGATAGATAGATAGATACCGATACTTTTAACAAAAGGGATTTAAATATATATATTATCTTCTGCTAGAGATGAGGACCTATTCCCTACTTCTGCTTTCATTGTAAGCTCTGCTCCCCAGGAGAAGAAGGGGCAACCAGATTGTGCAGCCAAGACTCTTCCTGACCCAACAGAGCCCAAGTGTTTTGACTGCCTTCTCTTGGCTGCATAGCAAGCCTTTGTGTGTTTATGCAATTTACATCATTTGCTTCCCATGGAGGGATATTTAGGGGATTCATTATTCCTCATTATAATAAAACTGTGAAGAACCACTCTATGCATGCATCTTTTCACATACACGATTATTTCTTAGAGTTAATACTCTAGAAGTGGGATTGCAGTGTCCAAACTCATTTTATATTTGGGTACATATAGCCAAACTGCCCTGCAGAAAGGCTGTACTAATTTATGTCTTTAAACAACAGTGTATGAGACAGCTTCTCCCTAAACTTCAATCAATACTGAGTTTAGTCAGTCTTCTGAAACTTTGGCCATTGTTGGTTTTATCTGAACACATTTGATTAATAATGAAGTCTGAACATCTTGTAATGTATTTATTGAAACAATGGCTGACTTCCTTCCTGGCTTCACTTCCTTTCATTCTTTCTTTTCTTCTATCTTATAATGGAGTGTTTAAGCCCTTTGCCTTAAATCCGTAGAACTAAATGTGTGGTCCCTGGATCAGCATCGGCAGCATCACCTGGAAATCAGCAATGCAAATTACTGAGTTCCACCCCAGACCTATTGAATCATAAACTTTGGGGGTGGCCCAGCCACCTGTGTGCCTTCCAGGTGATGCCAATGCAGGAAGCATGCTAAATGACCTTAAATCATTGTTTTCACAGTTACAGTGCTGTCTGAGAAAACAGGTCCTTAAGGTGTCCCAGGAAATGAATTTCAGGGACACTGCCTACGCTAACAACACTATGGACCCTCACTCTCTATATAGGAATGCTATCTCAATTCTTCAAACTAGAGACAAGAAGCTTTTTAATGAACAACAAGTTCAATATTTCCTCCTCAAAATGATGTTTATGGACTGAATATCATTTGCTATTTTCTTTCATCCAACATATTTTGAATTTCTGCAACTAAACTCATGAGTCCATAGCATCCCTAAAGAACTAACACACAACAGCCAAATTGTAGCTGTAAGAGGTATTTCCCTCTTTTTGTCTAACATGACCCCCCTTCTTTGAACAACAATTCATATTTTCTTTGAGGAGCCAGCCCCTCCCACTCTTGGGGCCTGTGGGAGCCTGTGGTTTGGATATCCTGGCTCCTGATGCACAGGTGGGAAAGTGACTGGGGCCTAGCTAAAGAGTCTATCCCCTCCACCAGCATCCACCCCTCCCACCGGACAACACTTGGGCCAGCACAGGGCGCATGGCCCAAGCCCACCCAATGTATGTCTCCTGATAACCTCTCTAAACCTTACTACCCCTCCCATTTTCTTTTCTTTTTTAAGTATGTTTTTATTGGTTTCAGAAAGAGGAAGGGAGAGGGGGAGAGAGACAGAAACATCGAGACAGAAATATTGATGGGCTGCCTCTTGCACGCCCCCTACTGGAAATCAAGCTGGAAACCGGGACATGTGCACCAACCAGCAAATGAACCAGCAACTTCCTGGAGCATGGGACCCCTCAACCAATTGAGCCACACTGGCTGGGCTACTCCTCCCATTTTCTGTATCTAATCTGGGCCCTTTGGCGGGATTCTGAAGACAATCCAGCATCCTCGTGGAAGGAGGCTGGTAGCTGCAGCGTATCCAGCAGGCACCCCAGGGTCAGGTAGAGTTCGTTCAGCAATATCAGTAGACAGTATATGCAAAAATGTAACTGTGCTGGAATTAACCAACATGATGGGCACTTTCATTAGTCACTGGCCTCTTGGTTCAATAATCCCTTTATTCTAAATGCTCTGTAAGACTCAAGTAATGACAGCTGGCAGACACATTTTCCAGGCTGCTGGTGCCAGGAATGGACACACGGCGACCGTGTGGCAACATTCTCCAGCCTCATTCCATGGCTCCTGGTACATCTGTTTGGTACAAAGCTGCCTCAGATGTGCCCAGAATTCACTCTCCCTCACCAACGGCCAAATGTAAAGAAATTACTTAACTCTCAAATATTAAAGTGCCAAATATTATGCTGGAATCTTTTTCTCCCTTTAGATGGGACTTTTTTTGCCTCGTGTGAGATCTTCAGAATTGTTTTATCTTCAACATCCATGCTTTAATTTAATACATTCATTGAAAAACATCTATTGAATGACTCAGTTTGGCAAGGCACGCCACAGGACCTGCTTATTCTCTCTGAACTTGACATATGAAACAGACACAGACAGCATAATGCAAGGGGCTGACGTGTTGTACGTGCCCCAGACTCCTCCAGCGATGAACATGGAGGAAAGCTCCAGTATGACCAAAAAAGGAAACGACGTGTCCGAGGGAGAGGGAGAAGGGAGCAAAGGAACGGGAAGCGGGGGGCGGGGGGGGGTATGCCAAGGGTGGTAATGCTCCTGACAGCAAAAGAGCACTGCAAGCCCCAACCCACACATCTGGGAGACACTTCACACTGAGAAACCATGAAGCACCAAAAAGCCTCTCTGCTTTGTAAAGGACGTGAGAAATCTGGGATTTGATGCTGCCAGCTAGAGTATCCATACTCTATACCAGACATGCAATACAGCCCTGAGCAGAGCTCCTTGGCTCAGCAGGGGAATAGTTTTCTGACATCTCATTGTGGGAAACTGCCACTGCTTTGTGAGGAAGGACTTGTGGGAAAGTCAGGGCTGGCAGCACAGGCACATGCTCGTGCACACACACACACCCCTCCTCCAACACCTG
Source organism: Molossus molossus (assembly GCF_014108415.1). NCBI lineage: Eukaryota > Metazoa > Chordata > Mammalia > Chiroptera > Molossidae > Molossus > Molossus molossus. The sequence goes on along the minus strand of NW_023425403.1, from coordinate 27,112,831 downwards.
TGCACATACACACACACCCCCCTCCCCAACACCTGTGCACATACACACACCCCTCCCCAACACCTGTGCACATATACACACACCCCTCCCCCAACACCTGTGCACATACACACACACACCCCTCCCCAACACCTGTGCACATACACACCCCTCCCCCAAAACCTGTGCACATACACACACCCCTCCCCCAACACCTGTGCACATACACACCCCTCCCACACATACCTCTGCACATACACACACACCTCCCCCACACACCTGTGTACATACACACCCCTCCCACACAGCCACACATACCCCTCAAGCACTCCAGTCCCAACACATGACCCGCCCCAGGCTCCCTGACCATTCAGACAGGACTATGGAATCAATTAAACAAGACAAACAATTAGCAGTAGTATATAAATAACTTTTACTTAAAAGAAAAAGACTATGAACTGGACAGGACTGCAAACACAGGGAAAATTTTTAGAGTGTCAGCTTAGGGCAACAAAGACAGAAAAAGAGATGTTGGAAAAGCCCGTCCAGTAAGTATTGGGGTTCTCTGGGTCTGGGTTTTGGTCTCTGACGAATATGCCTCAGGAGCGGGGATAACCCACTCTTGTCAGGGAAGAACCTACATCCTGCTGGGGTGGGGAAGCACCAGTCTCCCCCTTCCTCTCTGAATAAACCTCGGGGGGAAGGTCATGTTTGCCAGTCTGGACCTACGGCAGCCACCAGAGGGCACTAGAAAGTCCTGTCACAAATTCAATCAAGGAACTTTTTTTGAAGAGAATTTCTTCAAGACTTATATTTCTGTAAACACAAAAAGTCAAAATGTGCCTCCAGTGTTCATACCACAGTTCAACCAGGGAACACCAATGAACAACAGGATAAGGCCTTCCAGCTAATTAGAAGTAAAAAAAAAAAAAATAGGCTCTGAACCATGCGATTTGGAGGAGCCAAGAGAAACCACACACCCATGAGAGGTAGGATCCTAACCAGCAGAAGGAAACATAAGTATAAAAAATCAATTTCATCCTCCCTTGTTTCCTAATCTATTCTTTTCTCCCACACATACTATAAGTTAGTGTCAGGTGACGGTCTCACTTTATGCCACCCAGCCATGGAGTTGGCTGAAGAAACAGTCTTGCTCACCTCAGGCCAACCTCAGCCAAAAACTAAGCAGGTGGTGGCTGACGCCCCCTGGTGGAAGAACGGGAGAACAGCGCCTTCTACCTGGCAAGAAGCAGGAAGGAGGTCGACCACCTCTGTCTCTCTTCCTCCCCAATATTGTCAGCTACTCCTGAAATCTGGGCACAAATCTTAGTTCTAATCTTGTCCTCAAACCAACCTGCCAACCTACACTTGGGGTATCAACTGTAGAGGTGGCCGATTTATTCAGAGCCTGACTTGTATCCTCAAATGTCATTATTACAGGCCACTGGACATTTATTAGGAACCATGGCTTCACACATGGTGAAACCAGTGACTTCAAATCTATGAAAAGGCAAAGGAACAGGGGAAAGGACAGAGACAGGCAGATATTATGGAATTCATAGAAACACTTAGAAGATGATGTCTGGCAGGTAAAATGTCGGTCAGCTTCCAACCCAAGCCTTTCCTAGTTTGGTTTTCTCAAACCTTCATTTAGGAACAATATTTATGTAGCCATAGAAACATAACATCTTGCAGTTGTTAGGAAAGCAAGATTCAGACACAAATAATTCAGCAAAGAAACCCAGGAGAGGCCTTTATCTGCTCTGTGTAAATGCAATACAGTATATAGGTATTTATATACAGAATGGGTTGGACCATGTGTTCTCAAACATTTACTTTCCTGAAACTGTTATCAGTAAGGAAAGAGCCATAAAAACTTATTTTCTAGCAGATAAATAGAAGCTTCCGCTGGTTAATGAGTTGCCTATGTGGCAGATCCACTGTGGAAATGACAAGTAATTTTGTTTCCTCTGCTTCAGCCAGGTTCACTGGACTTGAATCCCAGCTCTGCCATTTAGCAGCTCTGTGGCCTTAGTTTCTCAGCTTTCCAGGCCTCAGTTTATTCATCTCTAAAATGGAAAAAATAGGATATACTTCACAGGGTCCGTGAAAGAATTAAATGAGATAATGCATAGGCTCCAGGATCCCTGGCACTCCGAACTTTTATATATTGTATATGTGTGCATTTTCATTTGGAAAAAGTCTATAAAAGTTTTATTATATTATCAAGGGATCTGTGGTCCAAAGAAGTTTTAAGAGCTATTGCTCTAAAGCAAAGCATCTTTGCAAGATTCCTGGGAGCTTTTATCAATGACATAACACGCTGTCAGACTTTTATGAGGACATGCAGTATAAGACAGATATGTGAATTATATTAGAAACAGAACTATCCTGCTTTCAGGAAATAGATATGACTCTGAAGCTTCTATGTAATAACCCTGAATTTCACCAAGCCAAATATAATTTCTTTTGCCTCCAACTGTTATTCATAATATTTGTAGCAGACATACCATATGATTGGCCAAGGTGAAACTGTACCATGTACAGGCAAAAAAAAAAAAAATGATATCCAAAGTATTCTCAAAAGTAAGCACTCTGAGAATAAAGAAATGTGAAAGTGAGGGAGTCTTTCTCTCTCCATGGTTACCGCACTGCCACAGGTAGAAGTGGAAGATGCAGGAAGAGTAGAGAATAATGGTTTATCGTTTGCCATTCCTTATATAAATCTGCTAGAACTTTATATCATATCACTATGAAAACTCAAGTCTAGACTGGACATGAAAAAGGTAAGCCTGAAAAAGCTTGCAGATGACCTGAGAGTATTGTGAAGGCTCCACGTTGCCCTACAGGAAGCTCAGCTGTTGAAAATGAAACCTTCAAAGGACTGCAGATTGATCTAGGTCAATGTAAAACCAACGAGAAAAGCTCAATCATGAATGTCCTTTTTTTCCCAGCTCCATTCACAAGGTCACCTCCACTTATCTGACTGGCAAATGTCCGGTGTCCCATATTATTTAAAACTTTTTAGATTTTCTACATTTCAAAATGCTTTCATCTGCTCATCTGAATTCCCACATAAATAATGAATAATAAATAATATCCACAGTGCCTGGACATAAGAATGCAGTTAATTAATATTTGTTGAGTGAATGAGAATGGAAAGAGAAAAGCCATCAAGGGTTAAACAGAAGGAAAGGGAGGTTTATAATATTAAATTTAAAAAAACAATTTTTTTTTCCTTTATTGATTTTAGAGAGAGAGGAATGGAAAGGGAGAGAGAGATAGAAACATCAATGAGAGAGAACATCGACTGGCCACCTCCTGCATGCCCCCTACTGGGGATTGGGCCCACAACCTGGGCATGTGCCCTGACCAGGAATTGAACCGGTGACCTCTTGGTGCATGGGTCGAGCCACACCGGCTGGGCTATAATATTGAATTTTTAAAATGATATTACAAATCTGCAGGAAGAGAAAGGATTGTTTAATACCTCATACTAGTACTGGAGTAACTGGTTAGCTGTTTTAGAAAAAAAAAAATGTTAGAGCCTTGACTTCCGGTCAAGATGGCGGGTAGGTAAACGCGGTATCACGTCCTTCCACAACCACATCAAAGTTACAACTAAACTACACAACAACCATCATTCAAAACCGCCTGAAATCAGCTGAGTGGAAGTCCTACAACTATGGAATTAAAGCAGCAGCCACATCCAGACTGGTAGGAGGGGCGGAGGCAGACAGGCTGGTCGCACACCCACGTGTGGCGGATAAAAATCAGGAGGACACCTCAACTGGGAAGGTCCTCCTTGAGGACTGAGGGGTCCCCGTCCCACACCAGGTGCCCCGCTCAGGGTTCCAGTGCCAGGAAGAGAGTCCCCATCACTTCTGGCTGGAAAAACCAGTGGGAACTGAGGCTCAGGGAAGCTGAGGCGGTTGGAGCCCCAGGCAGCTCCTTAAAGGGCCCGCGCACGGACTTATCGGACTCTCTCCCTCTAAGCTTGGAGGGGAGGCAGCTCGAGGGGCACCAGAGACATACAGGGAAGAAATGAGCTATTTGGCCCTGGAGCAAGCGCTGGAGAGGGGGCTTTCTCCAGGACAAACGTGCTGTCAGAGGCCTTTGTTCCTTTGGTGAGCCCTTCCCTGAGACAGCAGACAGCCACCATATCTGGGACTCCAGCAACCTGGCTCACACTGGATGCCCCACCCTGGTGATTCCCTGAGGCCTTGCCCCACCCAACTTTCAGGCCCACCCAAGCTGTTGCCAGTTGCTTAACCATAGGATTGGCCTGTCTTGGATCCTGCTTCAGGTTTTCCTAAATTCTTTCAAACAAGCAGCATCTGGTTTCAGATAGCCCCATACTTCTCGATAAGTAATACACAGAAACAAACACAGGGAGGCAGCCAAAATGAGGAGACAAAGAAACAGGTCCCAAATGAAAGAACAGAATAAAACCCCAAGAAAAGAACTAAGCGAAATGGAGATAAGCAACCTAACAGATGCTGAGTTCAAAATACTGCTTATAAGGATGCTCAGTGAACTTAGTGAGAACCTCAGTGAACTTAGGGAGGGCCTCAAGAGCATAAAAAAGTACCAGTCGGAAATGATGGATGCACAGTTAGAATTGAAGGAGGCATTAAGTGAAATAAAGAATAATTTACACAGATTCAATAGTAGAATATGTAAATCCAAGAAGCAAACCATCGATTTGGAATATAAGGAAGCAAAAAATGCCCAATCAGAACAGCAAAAAGAAAAAAGAATCCAAAAAAATGAGGAGAGTGTAAGGAGCCTCTGGGACAACTTCAAGCGTGCCAACATTCGCATCTTGGGGGTGCCAGAAGGAGAAGAGAGAGAACAAGAAATCGAAAACCTGCTTGAAACAATAATGGCAGAAAACTTTCCTAACTTGGTGAAGGAAACAGACATATAAGTCCAGGAAGCACAGAAAGTCCCAAACAAGATGAACCCTAAGAGGCCCACACCAAGACACATCATCATCAAAATGCAAAAGGTTCAAGACAAAGAGAGAATCTTAAAAGCAGCAAGAGAAAAGCAGTTAGTTACCTTCAAGGGAGTTCCCATAAGGCTATCAGCTGATTTCTCAAAAGAAACTTTGTAGGCCAGAAGGGAGTGGCAAGAAATATTCAGAGTGATGAAAAGCAAGAACCTACAATCAAGATTACTCTATCCTGCAAAGCTGTCATTTAGAATCGATGGTCATATAAAGAGTTTCCCAGACAAGAAAAAGTTAAAGGAGTTCATCACTACCAAACCGTTATTATATGAAATGATGAAGGGTCTTTTTGAAGAAAACGATAAAATATATGAACAAACAAAATGGCAATGAATACATATCTATTGATAATGAAATCTACAAACAAATGAACAGGCAGAACAGAAACATTCTCATAGATACAGAGAACATTTTGTTGGTTGCCAGATGAAAGGGGTTTGGGGGAATGGGTGAAAAAGGTGAAGAGATTAAGAAGTACAAATTCATTGCTAGACTGACAAACCTCAAAGGGAAAGGGGTTGGGGGTTGGGAATAAATAAACCAAAGAACTTATATGCATAACCAATGGACACAGAAAATAGTGTGGGAAAAGGTGGGGGGGGGGGGAGTGGGGAGGAGGGGGGTCAATGGGGGAAAAATGAGGAACATCTGTAATACATTTAACAATAAAGATTTTTAAAAAAATGTTAGAACCTTATCTTACACTAGTGAGTCTAGAAATTTCAGACAGAGTAAATGGTTTGTTATAAAGAGAAGGGCTTCATAAAACAACTACAAGAAAAAGCTGTCTCATCTTAGGATAGGGAAGAGCTTACTAAGCCCAAAAGCAGAGCAAGAAATCCCAAAAGAAAATATGATAGGTTTATTTATATTAAAAAGTAAATGCAGCGTGGTATTCCGGAACAGAAAGGGGATATCAGGTAAAAGCTAAGGAAATCTGAATAAAGTATGGACTTTAGTTGATAATACTATACCAATGATGGTTTCATTAATTGTAACAAAAGTACCATTCTAATATAAGATGTTAATAATGGGAGAAACTGCTTGTGGAGTCTATGGGGACCTCAATATATCTGTTTAAATTTTCTGTTAATGTAAAACTGTTCTAAAATAAAAAATTCAATTAAAAAAATCTCCCCCTTAAAACCAAACCAAACAAAACAAAATTGGTGGCCAAGGGTTATTGATTTATGTCACACAACAGCTAGGCATATAGGTCTCTGGATTCAGGCCATCTGGGTTTAAATCTCAATTCTGTCACTCTAGCTGTGAGACCTCGGGCAAGCTTTTGACTCTCTCTGGGCCTGTCTCCTCATGTATAAATTGGTAGTTTAACACTGAACCCACCTTATAGGGTTATTTTGAGAATCATGTAAGTTAACACATGTAAAAGACCAACTTTTCCTAGCACATAGTGCTCAGTAAATATTAGCTGGCTTCATCATAAAGAACTCTCATGAGTTTATAAAATATTTATAAATAAATATTTTAAAATATTAGTATCTCAGTACCAAATTGGCAAAAGGAAATAAATAAGAAATTAAATCATTACAAATGGCTAATATACATATGGGGAAAGGTTCACTCTCACTGGTGATGAATTAAAAAATTAAAACAAGCCCTGGCTGGTTTGGCTTAGCAGTTGACGCATTGGCCTATAGACCAAAGCGTAGTGGGTTCGATTTCAGTCAAGGGCATGTACCTCGGTTGCAGTTCAGTCTAGGCCCTGGTCAGGGTCGTGCGTGAGGCAACCAATTGATCTGTCTCTCTCACATCGATGTTTCTCTCTCTCTCTCTCTTTCTCTCTCTCTCTCTCCTCCACTCTATCTGAAGATAAATGGAAAAATATCCTCAGGCAAAGATTTAAAAATAAATAATAAATAGAAAGTTGAAACATGATAATATTTTTTCTCTTACCAAATTGGCAAGGATTTAAAATGATAGTGCCCAGCACTCGGAAGGATGCTATACTGCTGAGGAGACAGTATAATTTGCTACTACTTTTTCGGGGAATAGTAATATATAACAAAATATAATGTTTAGAATGTTCACATTCTTTGACTCTGTAATTAAATTTTTAGGAATGTATGCTGTTATTAATCAGAGATGCATAAAGATATTTATTAACTGTGTTATTTATATGAGCAAAAATGGTAACAAACCTAAACATCAACCATTTAGGAAAAAAATTAATAAATTATGGTACAGGTAGATAATGTACCATTAAACAAGCAATAAAACAATAATTTTAAATGCAGCAAATGATACAGAGAAATATTTATAATGCTAAGTGAAAAAACAATGCAAAATATAGAGTATAACCTCACTTTTGAAAAATATATTTAGTGGGAAAAAAGACTAATAAAATGTACCACCTACCAAATTAATAGTCATCTCTGGATGATAAGATTATGGGTGGTTAATTTTCTTTACAGTTTTCTGGGTTTTTTAAATTTTCAGATTGTTTTCAATGCACTTTATGATTAGAAAAGAACTATTAGTTTGTTATAGAAAATTTGGAAAATCAGAAAAATAAAAATGTTTCTATATGCTACTGAATTGCTAATATACAATAATAAGGACAAGGTAAGATGTTGAAGAAGAAAAAATCCAGCCCCTTGAATGTGCTGCCTGGGAGGTGTGAGATGCTAGGGAGAATGACAAGCAACCAGTTTCAGGTACCCTCACCATTTGGCTGAGCCCCTCTGTGAGAATACTTCTCCCCAGTTCAGTCCAGGGCTTCTGAAGTTAGGTCCAAACTCCCACATGACCACAAAGACTCAGCACCCAGCCCTTACCCACCTCTGCAGCCTCACTGCCTCCCAGTTCCCCCAGCCCATTCCACATCCCCCCACCTCCACATCCACCTACCTCCACACCCTCCCCACCTCAGACATGGCAGGCCCCTCACACCACTAGGCCAAGCTTCGCACAGTGTGGTCCCGGCCTAAGGATAGACATATAGATCAATGGTATAGAACTGAAAGCCCAGAAATAAATCCTCACATATATATGGTCAATTGATTTTCAATAAGGGTGGCAAAACCATTCAACGGGGAAAGAACAATCTTTTCAATAAATCGTGCTGGGAAAACTGGATCCATATGCAAAAGAATAAAGAAACCCTTACCTGACACCACCTGCAAAACTTAACTCAAGATGGATAAAAGCTCTAAACTTAATGGCTAAAACTACAGAACTCTTAGAATAAAACATAGGGGACAATCTTCACAACATTGGGATTGGCAGTGATTTCTTGGTTGTAACACCAAAAGCACAAAGCACCAAAAGAAAAAATACATAAACTGAACTTTATCAAAATGAAAACTTGTCTGCATTAGCACAGTTAAAAGGCAACCCCCAGAAAGGGAGAAAATATTTGCAAATCACTTATCTGATAAGGAATTACTATCCAGAATATATAAAGAACTCCTATAACTCAAGAACAGGACAAACAACCTACTTCAAACCTGGGCAAGTTTGGAACATTTGGAGGATAGACAGTTCTCCAAAGAAGATAGAGAAATGGCCAGAATACACATGAAAAGATATCACTAATCATTATGGCAGCAATTTTCAACCTTTTTCATCTCATGGCATATATAAATTAATTTCTAAAATTCTGTGGCACATCAAAAAATATATCTTTTGTCAATCTGACAAAAAAAGTAGGTATGATATTAATTCATTCACATGGGATGGCTATTGTCATTTATTTTATTTGACCATCAAAGGTAAAAGAGGTCAGTGACCCTGACTAAGTAGTCAGGTATTGCACACTTTAAAAATTCTTGCAGCACACCAGTTGAAAATCACTGCATTAGGGAAACACAAATCAAAGCAAAATGAGATGCCACTTCACACCCCTTAGGATAGCTATTAATTTTTTAAAAAGAAAGAATGTGAATAAATTGGAACCATTATGCGTTGCTGGTGAGAGTGTAAAATGGCGAGATCCTGTGAACAGTTTGGTGGTACCTCAAAAAGTTAACATAGAGTTACTTACTATATGATCCAGCAACTTCATTTCCAAAAGAGCTGAAAGCAGAGACTCAAATAGACACTTGCACACCCATGTTCATAGCAAAATTATTCTCAGCAGCCAAAAGGTGGAGGCAACCCAAGTGTCTATCAACAGATGAGTGGATAAAAAAATGTAGTATATCTGTACAATGAAATATTATTCTGCCATAAAAAGGAATGAAATTTTGATACATGCTACAATGCGAATGAACCATTGAGGGCATTATGCTAAGTTAAGTAAGCCAGACACAGAAGGATAAATATTGTATGATTCCACTTATAGGAAAGACCTATAGGCAGATAGAGACAGAATAAAGGTTACCAGGGGCCAGTGGAGAGGAGAATGGGGAGCTAATGTTTAATGGGTGCAGAGTTTCTGGTTGGTGTGATGAAAAAGTTCTGGAAATGGATAGTTGTAATGGTTATACAATACTGTGAATACTTAATGCCACTGAACTGTACATTTAAAATGATTAAATGGTGAATTTTATGTTATATATATTTTACCACAATAAAAGTGCAGAAAAATAGCACCCCACAATAACCACAGTGAGCCTCTGCAATAGATGGACCTCCATGTTCCATGGCTATTCAAGACACTATCATTCCATTTCCTAACCTTGGGTTAACAAATTCACACATCTGCAGCCCACTCTGGCTACTAACCAACTCAGACATTAGATCATCTTCACTAGCTCGGCACACCAACAGCTGTGCACCCTTTTCCCCTTTTCTCTTCTTGATTTTTAATACTAAAATACGTACCAGCTGGGAGAGGCTGTGGGGTGGAGGGTGGGGTGGAGCACCAGTGGCCACTGAAGCTAAAACAAGGAAGAAACTATAGAGCAAACTATACTTGAACCTCCTTAGGGTTGCAATCCTTGATAGAGTATCTATTGTAACCTTTTCATGATTTCAGAGAGGGATTCTTCTTCCCTTTCTAACTCTTTTCTATTTCAACTATCCTCACAGTCTAGAAGTTATGCCATCTAAACTCAACATACACACACAAATAATTCCCTTGTCATGTAATTGAAACCATTTCCTTTTGGGTTTGCTTCACTGGAGATGGAGCCAGCCAACATCCCCTAAAATCTCTCTCTCTATCTCTGTCTCTATCTATGTGTATGTATGTAGATGTGTGTATGTATGTGTGTGTGTGTGTCTTTCCACATCTCTTAAGTCCCTCCTCCAAATTAAACACTATAATTCTTTGAACTTTTCTTCATGTAGCTGGTTTTTTCTGAGTCTTTTCCACATACGTCCTCTAAATCTCTGTCTTAACTGTACACTAAAACATTTTACATGGACATTTCAAATTTTCTATAGCAACTGGGAACTTAAATGTTTTTAACAACAATAACAAGTGTGTGGTGAGAAGGTGGTGAACAATAGCATGAACTTGAAAGCAATGGGTTTCAGAAATACTGTTCCCAAAGTTTACTTATTTTCAGTCATGTTTTCCTGTGTCTGAAACTTCAAAGCCAGCGCCTCCCTCTTCATGTCAGGGACATCTGTCCCACAGTGACTTGCCCATCAAGAGGCACTTCAGCTTAGTTGCTGCTGACTTTGAAGTTCACCAGAACTTTGCAGAACCTGCATTTAATTCACATGATCAGAAGTTTCACAGCAAAAACACTCCAGACCTCAGAAACCCTTCCTGACTTTGCCACTAACCTATCCCATTATATTATATTTCAAATGCAAACAGAGTGGACCAGAACCTTAATAAGATTTGACAACAGGTGCACACCTTTCATTCCAGGCATATGAGCTCAACAAGTACTAGATGAATTAGTTATACACCATATTTCCCAATGAATAACAGACTCTGCTTCATGTCCCTCTTCAATTCTCTCCACAGATTCTTTGTTGCGTTTAGGAAACCTGCCCTGAACACATGGCCACAAATAATCAGTTAAGGAATCCGTGATTTCAAGCATTTCACCAAACTACCATCTCTCCAAATACATGTCCATTCTCTTGATCTTTCTGGAAAATGAAAATTAACTGAGGAGAAAATTGACTTGAAAAAGTTATTGCCCTGCTTCTGTAAGCTGCCTTGCCGAGTTAGCACACAGGTCCACCTCTTCAGAAGAGACCTTGCCTTACTTAAAAATACACATTCCCGCCCTGGCCGATTTGGCTCAGCGGTTAGAGCGTCGGCCTGCGCTCCAGAGAGATCCGGGTTCGGTTCCCGCTAAGGGCACGTACCTCGGTTGCAGTTTGTCCCCATCCCTGGTTGGTCATGCGGGTGGCAGCCACTCGATGTGTCCCTTTCACATCAATGTCTCTCTCTCTCTCTCTCTCTCTCTCTCTCTCGATCTCTCTCCCTCCCCCCTCTCTCCCTCTCCCCCCCTCCCTCCCTCCCTCCCACTCTATCTGAACAAATGGAAAAAGGTCCTCAGGTGAGGATAAAAAAAAAGAAAGAAGTACACATTCCCTCTTCTGGGGATGGTGTGTACAGGGATTCAGAATGGTCCAGTGTTTGACATGCCGTAGGAGGCTGTCCTACAACACAGCCCCTACAAAGCTAGGCTGTCCTGAACCCCTGGTAATAGACTTGTTTACCTTTACACCAAGAAGGTTAGGAAAGCACCAAACTCTACATGTGGCCTAGGTCAACTTCGTGGAGTTCGTGCTATGAGATCTCAAGTTCTAATGAGAGCGTCCAAAACAAAAAAACGCATCAGCAGGGCCTATGGTGCATCCATGTGCCCACGACAGGACCAAGCGTGCTTTCCTTATTGAGGAGCAGAAAATCATTGTGAAAAGTGTTGAAGGCACAATCACAAAGTCAGAAAGCTAAACAAAAAAATGAAGCCTTTTTTGAGTAATAAAAGCAATTAAAAGGAGCTATATATATCTATCCTCCAAAGAACCTAGTGTTGCATCTGCTTTATAGGTATATGTGAAGGCATTAATAATAACCAAGCCCTGCATTAATATACACCACTTGAAAAAGTAGATATGATTATTATTGACAATTTAAAGATGCAGAAATTTGCCCAACTGAAGAGTTCAATGATCATTTTCCAAAGCTTCCTGAACTAAGTCAGCATGCCATCTAGCTGGAATTTTAACCCAGGTCGGCCTCATTCTCCAGCTTCTGCATTTAATCATATTGTGCAGCCTCACTGAATAAATGAAGTGAAATTTCCCCCAGCTTTTACCAAAGCCAGCTCATTTGTTTCCTTGGGTTTGGGGAAGGTAGACAGCTACAATATTAAAAAGTAGTGAGTTTTATCTTAAAATCAGACATCCATACTTGTTTATGGCTCACAATAGAGCTCTGTTTAGAGTTTTATCTGGTTACATTTAGCACTGGATTAAATTATTCTGAAATGTAAATTAGGAACATTCTGAAACATAATTTCTCCCTCAAAAGATAAATGCCTGTAGTAATGCTTTACTTGTGAGAGTTTAATTTTCTTTTTAAGGGAACAATAGATTTTGAAAATGCAATAGCCTGAGTAGGAGAACTTCCTTGAGGTCAGTTTTATCCACAACAGCCACATGTCCGGCAGGAAATCTGCAGCTGGGTGACATTAATAATGAGTCCTCTACTTTCTTAGACCCTGGAAAGACTTGTGGCTTGTACATCTGAACAAGGCAAGACTTGGATAAAAAGCATATTTTTGCTTTTCATGTATATTACAGGCATGGAATCATATTTCTAAAGAGACTTTCACCAGCTACATGCTAAGTGGTTTGTAGGCTTGATTCATTAAGCATAGCCCACACACTCTGATGAGGCTAATAATCCCAACACTGCCTACATTCACTTATGTGCTTCTTAATGTATTCACTTAAGTAGGGTAGGGAATCCCCAGATGAGGACCAAGGATGGGCTTTTATGTTGATCTTTTTTAAGAGAGCATTGCTAAATATATAAGGTACATGCAGAACCTCATTGGAGAGCAAGATTCTCTATCTGTTGCCAAACCGCTGGATAATTTAACAATTAAGAATCAAATTCCTCACCCTAACAACTGAATCCTACACAGAAAGCACTGAGTTCACTTCTTCAGCATGCTATCAGTGAATGGTTCCAATATTTACTTTCAAGTTACACAATAAAACCAGCCACACGTTCTCAAAGATTAAATAGTTAATTTTTATCCTTGGCTAAAACAATATATTGCTCAGAGATAAAACTGTAACTTGTTATTTATATATACACGACCTTATGTCATCCTCAGAACAGCCAATCAAGTGGGCATTAAGGAGCAGGGCTACCTGCCTCCAAAACTCTTAACCTCATCTCAGTGTTCCACTGACTCTTATGTTTGTTTTTTTAAAAGTTCAATTAGCTCTGGCCGGGTAGCTCAGTTGATTAGAGCATTGTCCCCATACATCAAGGTTGCAGGTTTGATCCCTGGTCAGGGCACATACAAGAATCAATCAATGCATGTATAAAAAAATAACAACAAATCAATGATATTCTCTCTCTCTCTCTCTCAAATCAATAAATAAAAAATTTAAATCAACAAATCAACTTTGGCACTTTCCTCTTATTTGGTCTTGAGCATTGCTAATTCAGATTTCTCCCTTATTCTGGAAGAACTGAAGAAAAATGGGGTGTGTTCTACCAGCAGAGGTAAAAGCTTATTTCCTAGAACAGTCCCAACTCTCCTGTAGGAGGCAGCTGCAGCCCAGCTCTGGAATTAGACAACCTGGGTCCACCACACTAGCTGCGTGCTTTAATTTTCTCACCAGTAAAATTAGGCAATAATAGAAACTAATAGTGTTCTTGGGGATTAAATAACACAATATTTGGAACAGGTTTTCCCACATTTTACATGTTCATTCTCAGCTATTCTTATGATGAAAAAACTCCCTGAACTAAGTTTAGATTAGTGATCATAGGTGAACATCAGGAGGCACAACTAACACATTTATCATTGGATCTACTTTGCCTTGAAAAGACAATCAAAAAGCCCTCTGATGGCCCAGGCTGCCTAAATGTGATGGCTAAGTGTCTCTCTCTTAAAATAAACAGCGTTGGCATTGGCTGAATTAAAATAGACGGTGGATTCCTTGACATCACCTCACTTTCAAGACTGTACACAGTCTAAAATTTTTTTCATTAAACACCTAACGATTGTTCAGGTTCTCAAATACACAGTTGTCAAGGCACCCTTTTTCTGGCAAGAAGTATGGCCATCTTTCAAACGGTGCAACTTGCTCTAATCACTTTCTCTAAAAATGTCGCTTTGCAGCTTGCATTTCAGTACTTGGTGTCCCCAATTGTTGCGGTCCCAGAACAAAAGCCTAATTGCTGCTGGTACAATACAGTCCTTTCTCTGAGATCACCACGAAGCCCGCGAACAAACAAGAGGGGGAGTTCTTGTAAGCAGCAAGCACGACATCAAAATCCCTGGACCCTGAAGGCCAACACGAGCTGAGTTATCTTTGAGACTCGAGTCCCGTGCTACTATCTCCCCCTCCTTACAAAGGGCTCTGTCTCGTGAATGTTTCAGAGCTCTTTAGGACACGTGTGTTTTCCTGCTTGAATGAGTCTGGAAAACTCGAGGTCCCTTTCTCCCACCCGTGCAGCGAGAACAGGAGCAGGACAGCAGCCCTGCTTGGGCGCGCTTTTGTCGTGGTGGGGCTGTGGCCGGCGAGTGCCCCCAGAGCCCTGCAGGACGAGGCTTGGTACGGGATGTCCCACCAGGCCAACCCTGGAGTCCCTGCGCCCCAGCGGGCGCAAGCAGGGACCCCACCTTCCCAGCCCTTGAGAGCCAGGCGCCAGGCGTTCCATTCCCGGCTAGCACGCAAACCCCCAAACGGCGGCCCCCGGGGAGGCCTCTGGGACTCACGCGGTCTCTCTGGGTTTCAGGGGCCTCTCCCCCGCCGGCTCCCGGCCCCGCAGGGTCTGAGAGTGGGAGCCTCCCATTGCTCCGAGCTCGCGCCTCGGCTGCGCCCGCTGGTGCTCCGCGACGCCGACCCGACCCGGACCCTGGGCGGGGAGGAGGTGGAGGGGCGGGAGGAAGGGTGGGGCCGAGAGGTGGGCGGGGGTGGTGGGGAGCCCTGCTTCAGGGTCCCGGCCATGGGGAAAGCCAAGGAAAGGACCGTGCTAGAGACGCCGCCAACTTCTCCGCCAATTGCAGGGCTCAGCCTGCGCCACGGCCCCGTCCACCCGCGGGAGACACCGCAGGGCGATGCTGATGCCCAGGTCACGCTGGGGGCCCAGGCAGCAGGCGCCACATCTCCCAGCCAGGGAGCCCCAAGGCGGCGGAGGGCAACAGGTGGAGTGGACGGGAGGCCTGGGCGCACGCCGGGGGCCCCGCAGACCAGGGAGACGTCACTCTCCCTGCCCTCCCAGCCCACGGCAGTCCGGAGGCGCTGGGCAGTGGGCCGGCGCCTGGGAAGGCACCGCGCGAGACCAGAAGGAGACAGGCCGGGAAGGAAGAGGCAGCTCTGCAGAGAAGCACCAGTAGGGGGTGGTGTGCGCCCGGAGCAGGAGAGAGGCTGCCCTTCGGAGCCAGCAGCTTCTCCCGCACGGGCGGGAACGAGGCCTGGGCTGAGTTCTACTGAAAACTGGGTTAATCCTGGTTCAGCCCACGACTAGCTGGGTGAGTTGGGACAAGTTACTTCACCCTCTCCAAATCATTTCTTCATCTGTAAAATAAGGGAGTATACTTATTTTCACCTCTTAATGTCCTTTCTGGCTTTGACAAGCACTGAATGAATGCTCTTCCAAATGCGCCCTGTCCCTCCCATCGCACCTAATAACTCCCTTTTTGGAGTATTTCATGCTCTTTTTCTCCCATTTCTGCCTCCCACCTCCCTTGTCTCTAACCATCTGTCCTCCACCCCATTGTTGTTTTTGTTGTTGTCATTGTTTGTTCGTTTGGGGGTTGTTTGGGGGGAGGGGGTTACAAAGATTGAAATATCTTTTACTAACACATATTAAGCTTTCCAAACCCTAGGGCAGACTCAGACTTTCCTATTTTTTTATCCTCACGAGAAGACATTTTTCCATTCTTTATTCAGACAGAGCTGGAGGGAGAAAGAGGAATAGAGAGAGAGACATTGACTTGAAAGGGACACATCGAGTGGCTGCCACCCACACGACCCAACCAGGGCCGGGGACAAACTGCAACCAAAGTACATGCCCTTAGCGGGAACCGAACCCTGATCTTTCTGGACAGTAGGCCAACACTCTAATCACTGAGCCAAACCGGCCAGGGCCAGATTTCCCTTCTATAACACTACACTGAATCCTGATAATACACCTATTTTTGTTATTGCCTGTCTCCTTCACTGGAATGTAAACCTTTTTTTCTTTTCACTGTTCCTGCTTGGCACTAAATTGTTGATAAATGTATGTACCCTACACACATGTTATCTATCATTTTCCTTCCCAGTGTTCCCATAGCACTTGTTAATTTCTCTAACACAGCATTTACTGATCTTATTTTGTAATTACTTCACTTGTTCACCTTTCCGCTAGTATCTGAGTTCTTCAGTGGCAAGAACGCTTTCTTATTTCTGTATCCAAGCTCTGTGCCTGGCACAGTGCCTGTATCTGGGCTCGTATACAGTATTTGCTGAATGAATGAATGAATGAATGAATGAGCCTATGGGTAGGTGACACACAGACTGGTGTTCAATTAACTATCATTCTTGACTGGACACTCGAGGAGAATAAAGATGCATAATCTACAGAAAAGATCAGAAAACTCATAATAGAGACAACAGATCTCTTTTTTCATGTGGAATTTTGATTTCCTGTTTATACATTATCTTCACTGTGTTATAGACAGAGGGTCCCTAGAGTTCAGGATGCTGCCACATTGTAGACATACACGTCAGAGTATTTGGGGGTGGGAAAATAAATATTAATGCGTAAAAGTGTAGTGAAACTAAATTGAGGTCTTATGGGAAGGATTTCAAATAGCTGAAGAAAAGTTGACTCTTGGCAGATAATTTTTTTTTTAAGTTCAAAATATTCACACATTCTATTGGGGATACTTTGGCAATGTGATTGAAGAGCCAATGATATCACAAACATGATCCTATCAAAGTTGTGGTCCTCTCCAGAGGGACAACCAGCCTCTCCTAGTGACAAAGTCTTTATTTCCAGTGGGTTATTCCAAGGGAAATGGGAGAGGGAGTGACAGGAGAGGAGGGTGAGGATGGGAAAGTTGACCTTCTACTGGGTGTACAAGATGTGCTATTGGGAAGAGTTTTATTACTATGAGTGCAGAGAGGTGCAGGACAGTGCTACTAAAATGGTTTAAAAGAAAAGGGGAAAAAATAAAACTCACACCCTGTTGTGATGCAGAGAAACAGATAAACATGGGGAAAGGAGTCTATAAAATAATGTGAAAAGTTGTCTATATGGGACCCAAATGCATCTCTGCAGAGATGCTTGTGTTTACTGATTTGCTGCCCTGGCTGGTATAGAGACATGGGCAGTGGGGCTTCAGACCCAGGGATGTGAAGACAGTGAAGGAGAAGTCTTGTCTTTGGGAAGTAAACTTATGAGGGCTTTTCAGGGAAAATGCCTGGGATAGACTTGAGAGCCCCGGATACATAACACTTTGTCCTTCTCATGGAAGCGGAAGCAAGATCTGTTTCTCCATCCCAGACTGCCTGCAGAATGCCGATAAAGAAATAGACTGTGGGAATCTGCAGGTCCTCTGCTTAATGTCCCTGGGTTTAAAATTCCTCTAGCTCTTTTATATTTCAACTTAAAAACAAAACAAATTAAAGGCCTTAGCTTCCCTAGTGAAGATAGAGTTGTTACCATGCAATCACAAGTTCTCAGAGGAAAATTATTAAAGACATGGAAACTCCTCTCTCGTGTGTGGTTCCGAAGTTGTGCAGTCAGCCAGCTGCAAGGTGGGCGAGCCAGCTGTCATATAACCCGCTGACTGAGCAAGTAATTCCAGTTCTGGGGTCAGAACCATTCACACAGCTGAAAAGTTCTCTTTCAAGCAGAGGATAATAGCTGGGGACCACTTGGTATTGTATTTAATACGGAGTAAAGGGAGAATAAAACCTGACTATTTTATGGTGTCCTGTAGTTTCTGCCTAATGTGACCAAAGAAAGAGCAGAAGAGAGGAGGGAGGCAGCCACATGTTTCAGTCCCTGGGTCAGTGGGCTGCTGAACATATGGCCAGCCGGGGTCAAAGGAGATACATGGCCTGCAATGGAGTCTAGGAAGCGTAGTACTTGACATCCAGTGTTAAGGTTTCCATTTGTGCATTATAATTCTGCCAGTGAGGCACTTTGTTAAACATTGAAAAAATAGTAAAGAAAGAAATTGAAATTCAGAATTGCCCCCGAGATTGCAAAATATACCTTTCAGTATCAGACACCCCCCATCCCCCCGAATGTTACTCATGCTCTGTACAAGGATGGGAGCTAACATGTATGGGATGCCAGGTACTTTGCTTGGTGGTTGGCAAAAGTAAGCACAGTTAGTCCTCATAACATTGGGAAATGATGATAACATAGATAATACTTGAGCACTTTTTATGTACCAGACTATGTTCTAAGTGCTTTAGATTTTATTAACTCATTTAATGTTTGTCATAACCTTTTAGGCAGGCATTTTTAGTATCCTCAATTTACAAATGACTAAAGTGAAGCATAGAAAGGTTAAACATGCCCAAGAGAAAAAAACAAAACATGCCCAAGGCCACACAGCTAGAAAATGGCAGAGCTAGGATTCAACGTCAGGCAGGCTAGCTCCAGAGCTATAACAGAGCTCAGCCTCCATAGTTCTATAGCTCTACAGAACATAGAGTTCTTTATACTGTGTACCCCTTTTTAAGATGAAGAAACTGAGTTTAGAGAGGTAAGTGGTGAGTCCAATATTTAAAACCAGTTCTGTCTTGATTACAAAGTTGATGTTCAACATGGAGGATTCCGTCCTCCTCCTCCCCCCAAGCAATCATGGCAAATGAGTATTGCCCTTCAAAGCAGCCGTCTTGGGAAGTTACATGCTTATCTCAGAGCTGCGCCATCTTTCCTTGTTTGAAAATTGTTTAAATGCCAAATTTATAAGCCAGAGGATAAAACTGGATTTACTACTGAAGAGCCACATACTGTTCTTGAAACCAGGTGGTGTGCATGCTCCAACAGTGTTCTCCTTTTTCAAAATCATTTTGGCTTTTCTAGGTCCTTTGTCTTTCCATATAAAATTTAAAATAAACTTGTCAATTTCTTTGGGGGGTGGATTCCACAAAGATTATTTTTTAAGTTTTGGTCAATGGGATAAAAACAGAGGTGTCAAGTTCAACTTTAGAAAGTATTACTAATGGGGAGTGAAGAGGCACTACAGTCTGAATGTTGGTGTCCCCCCAAATTTCATTTGTTAAAATCCTAACCCCCGATGATATTAGAAGATGGAACCTTTGGGAGATGCTTAAATAATAAAGGTGGAGCACTCATTAATGGGATGAGTGCCCTTATTAAAGACGCTCCGGAGAGATGAGATCCCTTGCCCCTTCTACCACGTGCAGACCAGAAGGCACGAGCTATGAACCAGGAAAACAGCTTCACAGAGTGCAACCATGCTGGTACCTGATGTTGGAATTCCAGGCTCCAAAATGGAGAGGAATCAATTTCTGGGTTGTTGTTTTTTTATCCTCACCTGAGGACATTTTTTCCATTTTTGTTCAGATAGAGTAGGAGGGAGACAGAGAGACAAAAATGGACACAAAAGGGACACATCAAGTGGTTGCCTCCCACATGACCCCAACCAGGACCGGGGACAAATCGCAACTGAGGTACATGCCCTTGACAAGAATCAAACACATGACTCATTGGTCTGTGGGCCAAAGCTCTAACCACTGAGCAAACTGGCCAGGGCCAATTTCTGTGTTCTTTTTTTTATAAGTTGCCCAATTTGTGGTATTTTGTTATAGCAGCCCAATTGAACTAAGACAGGAGGTGAGCCCATTGGGGGCTCTTTCTTTTCCCCACTGGCTGGAATGCTGATGAGACAGCTGAATTCACACAGCCATGCTTAATCCTGAGGTTGAAGGAGCCTGAATCCATTGCACCCTGGAGCCTCTGAGCCTGCCCTGGGTTGCCTACCTACAGATTTCTTTCATGTAAGAAAAAAGTGAATAACACATTGGTTAGCCACTAATATTCTGAATTTCTGTGAGACTCAGACAATGCAAATTCTAATCAATATTCTGGTCATTAAATTGGGGAGAAAAGAAGTCCCATTATCTTGTAGTCAAACTACCTGTACCTGGAAGAATTGTATCACTTAGCAGCTTGCCAGCAATCGCTTCATTCTACTCTACAGACAGAGTGCTGTGTAAATTGGCCCTAACCCTAACACAAGTATACCTCAGTTTATTGCACTTTGTTCTATTGCACTTTGCAGATAATGCTTTAAAAAAAAAAAAAAAAATTGAAGGCCTGTGGCAGCTCTGAGCAGCACAAGTCCATCAGCACCATTTCCCCAAAAGTATCTCCTTACTTTACAGCCCTGTGTCACATTTTGGTAATTATTGCAATATTTCAAAGTTTTTCATTATTATTATATTTGCTATGGCGTTCTGTGATCAGTGATTGTAATTGTTTGGGGCACTGTGAACTTTGCCCATATATGACGGCAAACTTAATCGGTGAATATCATGTGTGTTCTGATTGCCACACTGACCAGTCATCCCCCCCACCCCCTCTTCAGGCCTCCCTTTTCCCTGAGACACCATAATATTGAAAATAGGCCAATTAATAACCCTACAATGACCTCTCAACTTTTCAAGTGAAAGGAAGAGTCATGTGTTTCTCACTTTAAATCAAAAGCTAGAAATAATTCATTTTAGGGAGGAAGACATGTCAAAAGCTGTGATAGACCAAAAGCTAGGCCTCTTGTGCTAAACAGTCAGCCAAGTTGTGAATGCAAAGGAAAAGTTCTTCGAGGAAATTAAAAGTGCTTCTCCAGTGAACACATGAATGATAATAAAGCGAAATAGCCTCATTGCTGATATGGACAAAGTTTGAATGGTCTGGATAGAAGATCAAACCAGCCACAATATTCCTTTAAACCAAAACATAATCCAGAGCAAGGCCCTAACTCTCTTCAATTCTGTGAAAGCTGAGAGAGGTGAGGAAGCCGCAGAAGAAAAGTCTGAAGCTACTAGAGGCCATTTCATGAGGTTAAAGGAAAGTACACTTACGTGAGTATTCTCCATCACAGAACAGTACAAGGTGAAGCAGCAAGTGCTGATATAGAAGCTGCAGCAAGTTATCCAGAAGATCTAGCTAAGATAACTAATGAAGGTGGCTACAGATCTTCAATGGAGACAAAACAGCCTTATATTTGGAAGAAGATGTCATCTAGGACTTTGTTAGCTAGATAGGAGAAGTCAATGCCTGGCTTCAAAGCTTCAAAGCACAGGCTGACTCTCTTGTTAGCAGCTAATGAAGCTGGTGACTTGAATTCGGAGCCAATGCTTAATTGCCATTCAGAAAATCCTGGGACTCTTAAGAATTAGGCTAAATCCACTCTGCCTGTGCTCTATAAATGGAACAAAGAAGCCTGGATGATGGTACATCTGTTTACAACATGGTTTACTGAATATTTTAAGCTCACTGTTGAGACTTACTGCTCAGAAAAAAATATTTCTTTCAAAATATTATTGCTCATTGACAATGCACCTGGTCACCCAGGAGCTCTGATAGAGACATACAACAAGATTGATGTTGTTTTCCTGCCTGCTAACACAACATTCATTCTTCAGCCCATGAATCAAGGAGTGATTTTTACTTTCAAGTTTTATTATTTAATAAATACATTTTAGCCCTGGCCAGTTTGGCTCAGCGGTTAGAGCGTCGGCCTGCGGTCCAGAGAGACCCTGGTTTGGTTCCCGCTAAGGGTACGTACCTTGATTGCAGTTTGTCCCTGGTCCAGGTTGGTCGTGGCAGCCACTCGATGTGTCCCTTTCACATCGATGTTTCTCTCTCTCTTCCTTTCTCTCCCTCCCACTCTTTCTGAACAAAAAATGGAAAAATGTCCTCGGGGGAGGATAAAAGAAAAGAAATACATTTTATAAGGCTATAGCTGCCATAGATAGTGATTTCTTTGATGAATTTGGGCAAAGTAAATAAAAAACCTCCTGGAAAGGATTCACCGTTCTAGATGCCATTAAGAACATTTGTGCTCTGGCTGGTGTGGCTCAATTGGTTGGGTCTCATCCTGTGCACTAAAAGATTGCCGGTTCGATTCCTGGTCAGGGCACATGCATGCCAGGGCTGGATCCCCAGTAGGGGGTGCAATGACTCCCTATCAGACTGATGTTTCTCTCTCTCTTTCTCTCTCTCTCTCTCCCCCACTCCCTTCCTCTCTCTAAAAATCAATACAAATATCTTTTTTTAAAGAATATTCGTGCCCTGGCCGGTTTGGCTCAGCGGTTAGAGCATCGACCTGCGGTCCAGAGAGACCCGGGTTCGGTTCCCTCTAAGGGCACGTACTTCGGTTGCAGTTTGTCCCCGGCCCTGGTTGGTCGTGCGGTGGCAGCCACTCGATGTGTCCCTTCACATCGATGTTTCTCTCTCTCTGTCTCTTCCTCTCTCTCCCTCCCACTCTATCTGTACAAAAAATGGAAAAATGTCCTCGGGAAAATGGAAAAATGTTCTCGGGTGAGGATAAAAAAAGAATATTTGTGATTCATGGGAAGAGGTCAAAATATTAACATTAACTGGAGTTTGGAAAAACTTGCTTCCAGCCCTCATGGATTACTTTGAGGGGTTTAAGACTTCAGTGGAGGAAGCAACTGCAGATGTGGTAGAAATAGCAGGAGAACTAGACTTAGAAGTGAAGCCTGAAGATGTGACTGAATTGCTACCATCTCATGATAAAACTTTAATGGATTAGGTGTTGCTTCTTATGGATGAGTAAAAAAATGTGGTTTCTTGAGATGAAATTTCCTGGTGAAGATGCTGCAAAAATTGTTGAAACAACAACAAAGGATTTAGAATATTATATAAACCTGTTGATAAAGCAGTGGCAAGGTTCAAAAGAAGTTCTACTGTGAGTAAAATGCTATCAAACAGTATCACATGCTACGAAGAAAAAGTCTGTGAAGGTAAGAGTCAATTGATGCAGCAAACTTCATTGTTCTCTCATTTTAAGAATTTCTACCGCCACCCCAACCTTCAGCAACTACCACCCTGATCAGTCAGCAGCCATTAACATCGAGGCAAGACCTTCCCCACTAGCAAAAAGATTATGACTTGCTAAAGGCTCAGATGATGGCTAGCATTTTTTAGCAATACAATATTTTTAAATTAAGGCATGTATGTTGTTTTTTAGAGATAATGCTATTAATAGATTATAGTATAGTGTAAGCATAACTTTTATGTGCACTGGGAAACCACAAGATTTGCTTTATTGTGATATTTGCTTTATTGTTGTGGTCTGGAATTGGACCCACATTATACCTGAGGTACGTCTGTGTTTCCTGAAGTTTAGCTCTGGCTGAATTTGTCCATAAAACCTGACCCCAGCCATCACTGCTAAACAAAATTATGCCCTATTGCAAATAAACGTCCTCCAACTGAATGTTTTCATTGTCTTCTCCCTCAATGCTGTCCTGAGTGATTCATTCATTCATTCATTCATTCATTCATTCATTCAACAAATATATATATAAATGCCTACCCTATGACTGTCTCAATTTAAATTCATCTTTTCAGAAATGTTGGTTGAAGTGATTGTTGCCTGAGGTCTGCTACCAGCCTCAAGATGACCCTTCTGCAAATTTATACCCTAATTTCATCTCACGTCATTGTTTTGGCACTGCGTAACCATAAGGAAAAAATCAAAACTAAGAGACTGATTTCTAGAACAGAGCTGAAAAGGCCCTTAGAGGCTATCTAGTTCCACCTTTGTATATTTATATAAGTGAACCAAGGCCATGACGCTAGAGACTTGCCCACGGTTACAGAAACCGTGCCAAAGCTGGAACCAGGACTCAGATTTCCCCACCCCCACCCAGTCCTTTGTTCTTTCCTTGATCCTCATTTCCTTCATTCACACTTAACCCCAAAACAAGGATTCCATGTCTGTTATTTTAATTAGAAAAATTTTTTTAAATTACTTTACAAACCATCCCAGGTATACTCAGTGTAGAAGAGAGAAATGCCCTTTGGCAATTTGTCTTTGAATCTATTCTCAGTTTACTCTGAAGACTGAACATGCCATCAACCCAGCTCAGGACCTTTTCTCTGACCTTGAAACCCTTGGGACTGAAGTCAGGTGAAAGTCACATGCTTACTTACAAGGTCAGTGCAAGTTTCCAGCCAAATGCCTTTTGCCTAAGGCTAATTCTTAGAAAAGTCCTCTAGAATTGCTCCAGCGATTCTGTGTGTGACTGTTATCGAGCACTTTGTGCCAGCAAAACAGAATTCTGGCAAAAAAAAAAAAGGCTTTGTTCCCTGTTTCAAGGTGATGCAACTGTAACCTCTAATAAATTGACAGTTTCCAAAAGAGAGCTCATACTTTGACCTGTGACCCTGCTTGTCTACTGTGGGAACAGCTGCCAAGTTCACAATTTCTACCTGAATTCTCAGGGAGTGGAATGCAAGCACTTTAGAAAAACATTTCATTTACTTGTCATTTCTCCCTACTCCCTACATAATGGCTCAGGCACAATACACCCTTTGTGTGCTTTATGTTGTTTTTGTCTGTTTGTTTTTAAGCAGGCTATTTTCTCCTGCCCTGATGTTGTTTTCAGAGACAGAACCTGCCTATAATTCAAACATCCTGGACTCCGTAACCACAAGTGTTATCTTGGAATATTAACTCATTACTTTTTTGGGTCTCATGTAACTTTGGAATAGTGGCCTGGAGCAGCCTTTGGGTATTTAAACATGAATTCAAACCCCACTGTCTGGTCTTGAGGATGATGGTAAGGAGAGTTCATCCACCAATACTTTATTTCCACTCTCTGACCCAGCAGGTTCCGGCTTTAGCCATTCCATTGAGAAATGACAAAGCAGACAGGAAAACCAGAAGGCTGGCAAGAGTCTTGATGGCCTGGGTTCAAGGCAGTGCTTTAATTTGTAAATCTTTGAAATTAAAATCAGTATGCCTGGTTCATTATATAAAAATAGCATAAATAAAAAAATGTGACTGTTCTCTGGCTGGACAAAACATAGAGTCTATGAGTCTGAGTATGCTACAAAGAAAGCAGAAGCAAATATTTAAAGAAAATCTCACCCTGGCCAGTTTGGCTCAGTGGTTAGAATGTCGGCCCGTGGACCAGTGAGTTGTGGGTTCGATTCCAGTCAAGGGCACGTACCTCAGTTGCAGTTTGTCCCTAGCCCTAGTCAGGGTTGTGTGGGAGGCAACCAGTTGATGTGTCCCTCTCACGTCGATGTTTTTCTCTCTCTCTTCCTCCCTTCCTCCCTCCCTCTCACTCTATCTGAAGATAAATGGAAAAAATATCCTTGGGTGAGGACTTAAAAAAAAAAGAAAATCTCTAAAGGCAGACAAAGTAAATACAGATTTCCTTAGGCTTAGAAGTTATGACTGTCCTAAGAGGTCATGTGAAGATCTTAATTATTTATCTTAGGACATTTGTGAGCCAGACAGAGCTGTCCAGTTATAAGAATAAAACAGGCTTTTAACCTTAAGCAGGTTGAACAAAAGGAAGAGTAAGCAGGGGTAGAAGAGAACATCAGAGCCACTCTTTCTTCAGAAAGCCTGAATGTTTTCCGCCTTCCAGCAGAAAAAGACCAGAATTGCATTGGAATGACTCACCTGCAGATAAAAATCTCAGGGCACCCATGGGCATAGGAGTTAGGATGGGAGAAAATACTGTGCAAGGTGTGGTATATGCATAGGTCAGTAGGGAGTACTGTTGTTTTGCTTTCTCCATGTTTCAGGGCAGCTCCATGTCCAATCAGGATTTGGCTTGTGTATTATAAGCTTTGAATTTTTCAACTTTCCACTCACAAGCTTCTTGTCTACATTCAAATCTGTGGTTCACGTTGCTATTCATACTGTAACCATTTTTTTTTTTTCTTTCTAGCATCTGGGATCTAAAAAGGTGTGGGCAGCAGAAGTAGGAGCCATGGTCTCAAACTTTTGGCTCCCCAATGCCACCATGAATAGTCCCTGAAATAAAGGAGGAGTTCTGATCCTACTTGTAGGACAGAGAAGAGCATAAAATGGTCAGTGCAAGAAGGAAAGCAGGGGCTTGAACCAGAGCGAATGAACTTGAGAAACAGAATACCTGGGTTGCCCGGATCAAACCAGGCTGAAGGACAGTCATAGGGCCCAAGAGCTGAAAGGGGTCAATGGGATCATCTGATTCTAAACCTTACCTGATGCAGGAATCCTTTACTCAGGATTCCTGACCACTGGTCGGCCAACCTCTGTTTGAAAATTTCAAAGATATTTCTGACAGACACAGAGTTGCAGCACTCAGATCCCTCTCCAAGAAAGGATTTAGCAACCCAGCTTCAAGGAATGTGGTTAGCTGATAATCTCCAGCAGTTGGTACCTTCAGGGTCTGCCTCTGCTTCTGAGCTGAGACCAGCCTTCTCTAGCAGTCCCCAACCAATGGCTGAGCAAAGTGGTAGTATAAAGGCCTGACCACTTATGCCCAACATGGGACCCTTCCAATGGGCAATCTTTGCTTTGGAGCTCTGCATTGGTCAGGCAGAGACTTAGTCCAACCTGCATCACAGTGTGAATGCTCTCCCGCCCAATCTTGCTTTCACTCCTTTTTCTTTCCCAGGTGTTATTCCTCCACAAGCCTTAATATGTGAAGCACAGGGGTTATTTTTAGGGTGTGAAACAATTCTATATAATACCATAATCATGGGAATATGACACTACACATTTGTCAAAACTCACAGAACTTTACAGCACAAAGAGTGAACCTAATGTCTGCAAATTAAAAATCATTTGGAAGATCAGGGGATGCCAGGATGGAGTGCATGCTATGACAAAACAATCTAGCTGTATTACAAATGTTTGAAACAACCTCCCTAAAAGAGCTGGAGAGGAAAAGGTGCTGACTTAACTCACTTTGTAAATGAGTGATGTCTGTAAGACTAAATGCAAAAGAAATTGGACATAAGCACTGTAATCTAGCTGATAAAGTTGTTTCTCATGTTAGCCATTCTAATACCACTATACTTGTATATTGAACAATGAAATAAATGGATGGCAGATGGTGGGAGCCAGATTTTTCATTGCTAGAATGGGAACTTATAGATAAGCAAAGGAAGGTCTAGAAAGATCCACTGGATTAAGGTTGAAGACATCAGTATCAATTTACATTCTGCTTAATATAGAGTCAGATGATTACATATAGAAATAGTTATAAATGTGTGTATATACACAGGTTAATATGCACACACATATCTTCTTCCTCTATTAACTGAAAGGAACTAGAAGCAACAGCACCTCAGTAGCAACAAGCATGCCTAGCACACAGATCTTGGTTTTAAATACTGTTGTCTAATAAAAGGAGTTAAGGCTAATCAGAGAAATGGCTGATTCTAGGACTGAGGCAGGAAATATACAAGATGAGCCTTGAGCATCTTATAGTGACAGAAAGTAAAATGCTAAAGACACACACACACTGATGGGAGTATAATAAAGGGACACAGAAGTCAATAGAGAGTTTCCAATGGCCAAAGCTGGGACAAGTTGAGCAATAAGGTTAATAAGCTAGTATTGGATTATAAGCTTACATATAAAATAAATATGCACAAGTCTCCAGGAGGTCATCAGTTCGATTCCCGGTCAGGGCACATGCCCATGTTGTGGGCCAAATCCCCAGTAGGGGGCATGCAGGAGGCAGCCAATTGATGTTCTCTCTCATCAATGTTTCTATCTTTCCCTCTCTATTCCTCTCTCTCTAAAAATCAATCAATAAAAATAAATAATAAATAATTATGAATAAATCTCTTCTAGTATAAATAAATGATTTAACAAATAAATAAATCAAGAGAAGAGGCAAATATTTCATGAAGAAGAATTTCAAATAATTTATGTAGATACTCCACCCTCAATAAGGCAATGCTTAACTCCCCACTTCTTCAGCATGAGCTGTGCAGAGTAACTTCTTTCCAAAGAGTACAGCATGGAAAGAGGAAAAAGACTCTATACTAGAGCGATCTGACAAACACTGCTTCAGCCAGGTGATCAAGGTTAACACCAACAATAGTAAGTTTTGTTGATAGTACGCACCCATGATATGATACAATGAAATGGCACTTGACTTCTGTGACATTCCCAAGAATGCACAACCCTAGTGTATTCATGAGAAAAACATAAGACAAATCCCAATTGAGAAACATCCTATAAAACACTGGATTAGCAGTCCTCAAAACTTTCAAGGTCATCAAAAAAAAAAAGGAAGTCTGAGAAACTGTCAAGCCAAGGTAACCTAAAACTTTGTGACTATAGATTTTTCTTTCTCTAAATAAACAAAGTCACATGTATCAGTCAGGACCCTGGCAGGTAACATACTCCAATTTGGGAGTTGAATAAAAGGACTGTTTACAAAGGTCTGAGTAGAGTTTGAGAGACCTCAAGAGATAGTATTCCCTAGGGCTGTATAGTGGGGGAGACTTTGCTTCTACCCCAAGCCTGAAGGGTCAGAGGGACAAAGTCATATGGAGAGGGCTGTCTGATAGGAGTTGTGGTCTTCAGTCAAAGGACACAACCAGCTCATGACCACCCAGCAGGAAAGGAGCAAGGGGAATAAATACCACTGGATCACTCTCTTCCCTCCCTCTGGCCTCCATTGGCTGAAACTAACTAGACGTCAAATGCAAGGGAGTTGTTCAGATCAGCCTTCTGGACACAGAGAAGGGTAGAGAGTGCATTTATAAGGGTAAATAGAAATATCCAGCACCCATATAGTTTTAATCTTTCTTCAAGACCATTGGTTTTGTGAGATAAAGAAGCCCCTGGACCCTAGTTCTGTGACCTAAGCTTCATTTTCCTCATCTGTAAAGTGAAGGTTTTAGACTAGAAAGTGTCTGAGATCCCTTTCAGTCCTGATGCACATGATTCCAGAAGAAAACTAAATGCCTTACCAGGCTATGGCTGATACGTGCCTAGAACCCTGCCAGCTGTTTATTTACTACAGTTATATGCAGGCCCCTTTTTTCCATGACGCATCTTTGCATCTGTGCAAAGCTGTGCAAGGCATGTTGGTTATTGAGCCACTCCAAGGAAAGCAACAGGCTTTGCTCACTCACGTATACATCTCACAGACACGCTGGAAGATGAAACCTGAGACTGGAAACCAGGCTGGGCTCTGGACAACCAACTGCAGGAGGCAAGGAGGCAGGCAGAATGGCAAGCCACTCACCAATGGCTGGGTCAGCAGTCAGTGAGCATGCCTGCTTGCTCCTGAAGAACACTTGAGGGGCTCTCCGCAGCTGGCCGCAGCTGTTGCAGCCCTCAGGCTGGCCTAGCAACTTGACTGGCAGGCCCAGCAAAGGGTCGGCTGCCAGCAACCACACAGATGGTAATAATTAGCCAGAAAGTCAAACTATGGAAAGTTCCAAGGGTCCAATAGAGACTTACATTGAACAATGAACATACAAGCCTTCCCCTGCTGCCTTGGAACATTTTGTTCTGTATTGTGTCTGCTTTTTAAACTACTGTCTGCTTCAGTCTCTTCAAACCTCATTTTGAAAATAGAGGGTGAGGCTAAGGAAGGGAATATTCCTATTACTTCTCCAGGGCTGAAAGTGCAGAAGGTGTAAGCCCTCCACTTCCAACCTCATATATCTTGGGTGGCCTGGGATATACAACAGATTTCCTCCCTTTTCCTAACCCTATAGTCATTAAACTAGGACCCTCCATAACTACTGATATGTCCCACACAGTACTGCTTTATAGTGTTATTGGGGTATCTAAGAAGGACCTACTATCCAAAATCCTTAAAAACCCTCCCAGAACATTGGATAGACACATGCAAAAAAAAAATGAAACTAGACCACCTTCTTACACCATATAAAAGAATAAACTCAAACTGGATTAAAGATTTAAATGTATGACTCAAAATCATAAAACTCCTAGAAGAAAACATAGGTAGTAAAATCTCTGACATTTCTCTTAGCAATATTTTTTTCTGATATATCTTCTTGTGCAAGTGAAACAAAAGAATAAACAAATGGGACTACATCAAACTAAAAAGTTTTTGCAAAGCAAAGGAAAACCATCAACAAAACAAAAGACAACCTACTAAATGGAAGAAAATATTTCTCAATGATATATCCTATAAGGGGTTAATATCCAAAATGTATTAAGAATTCATACAACTCAATACCAAAAATACAAACAATCCAATTAAAAAATGGGCAGAGGACCTAAAGAGACACTTCTCTAAAGAGGACATACAGATAGCCAATAGACATGAAAAAATGCTCAATTTCACTAATCATGAGAGAAATGCAAATTAAAACCACAATGAGATAGACTTCACATCTGTCAGAATGCTATCATCAATAAATCAACAAATAACAAGTGCTGGCAAGGATGTGGTGAAAAGGGAACTCTAGTGCACTGCTGGTGGGAATGCAGATTGATGCAGCCACTATGGAAAACAGTATGGAGTTACCTAAAAATAATTAAAAATAAGGATTCCAAAATGGTGGCAGAGTGAATGGAAGCTACACAGACCATCTCCCAGGACCAAACTGGAATTACAACAAAAATAAAGACAGATCATCAGGAAAAAACAACAAAATCAGCTGGAAATGACCCATATAACCAAGAACAGAAAGAGGACACTAAATCAATCCTGGTAGGAACTGCAGAGGTACAACAGGGAAGGCTGGGAGCCCCCAGACAATAGCTGTTTTAGCTGTGAGCAGCTTCCTCAGGGTTAAAATCCCAAGCTGGATCCAAAGCGCATACAGATGAGACAGAGCACTAAATTAGCTACAGCCACTCACCTTGGGCTCCAGCAGAGGGAGGGCAGACTGGCCTGGAACTGTGTGGAGAGACTCGGGAACTTGGAGAGCTGGGACGGCAATGGGAGTTTTGTGCTGAACACTCCCTCACAGGAGAGTAGCCATATTACTCAAAGAGCCCCTTCCCAGAGCCAGGGAGAAGCAACAGCCCCTCCCTCAGGAATTTAATGCCACAGGTCAGGCCAGAAAAATGCAAATTGAGGATCATTAACAGCCAGCAAGCATCTTCCCTACCTACTAGAAATCCTCTTACCCTAAACACCTGAGGGATTTTTTTCATTCAGTTGAGGACTACAACCCAAGGTTCATCAAGTAACCAAGACTAATAGCCTCCAGGCAAAAAGATAGAGGATAACTGAACTTTTCCTGGGCTTGCAAATCTACCAAGGAAAGTAAAACTTGACAGTGGTGTTTAACATGGGTCCTCCCATAATCATCCAAGCCCAGTAGAGGGAGCCAGAACCAGTGGAACACCAACACCCACAGGGAAAATTTGGCAGGCTCCAAAACACACTGAGACAGCCAAAATGGTGAAACTAAGAAACAAATCCCAAATGAAAGAACAAGATAACTCAACAGAAGATGAAATAAATAAAAGGGAAATTAGCAAGATATCAGAGGGAGAGTGCAGAGTAATAATCATGAGGAAGCTCAACAGCATGAGTAAAGATATAGAAGCATTGAAAACTGACCAACTGGAAATGAAGAATGACACAGCAGAAATAAAGAAAACATTGGAAGGAATACCAGCAGAGTAAAGGAAGCTAAGGACCAGATCAGTGAAATAGAAGACAGGGTAGAAAAAAATCACCCAATTAGAGAACCAAATAGAAAAAAACAATTAAAAACAGGAAGACAGCTTAAGAGAACTATGAGACAATATGAAACATAACAACATCCACATCATAGGAGTTTCAGAAGAAGAAGAAAATGAGCAAGGGCTAAAGAATATATTTGAAGAAATAGTGACAGAAAACTTTCCTAACTTGATGAATGATCAAGGCATCCAAGTACAAGAAGCACAGAGAGCCCCAAGAAGAACCCAAACAGGCCCACACAAGGACACATAATAATTAAAATGCCAAAAATTAAAAACAAAGAGAGAACCCTAAAGGCAGCAAGAGATAAGCAACAGGTTATTTACAAAGGAATCCCCATAAGGCTATCAGCTGACTTCTCAACAGAAACACTACAGGCCAGAAGGGAATGGCATGAAGTAATCAAGGTAATGAAAAACAAGGATCTGAATCCAAGACTAATCTACCCAGCAAGGCTATCATTCAAAATAGAAGGTGAAATAAAGAGCTTCCCAGACCAAAAAAAGGGCTAAGAGACTATATTAGCACCAAACTAGCACTGCAAGAAATGTTAAAAGGACTGCTGTAATTAGTAGAAGAAATAGGAAGAAAAATATAACCACAATAAACAAAAATGGTAATAAATAATTACATATCATTAATAACCTTAAATGTAAATGGATTAAACATTCCAATCATAAGACACAGAACAGCCTTGGCTGGTTTTCTCAGTGGTTAGAGCATCGGCCTGTGGACCTGAGAGTCCTAGGTTCAGTTCCCGCTAGGGGCATGTACCTCGGTTGCAATTTGTCCCAGGCCCCAGTTGGGGTCGTGTGGGTGGCGGCCACTTGATGTGTCTCTCTCATGTTGATGTTTCTCTCTCTCTCTTTCTCCCTCTCTCCCTCCTACTCTATCTGAAGATAAATGCAAAAATGTCCTCAGTTGAGGATAAAAAATAAATAAATAAAAACGACACAGAATAGCTGATTGGATAAGAAAACATGACTCATATATATGTGTTTACAAGAGACCCACTCACAACAAAAGACTCACAGAGATCGAAAGTGAAGGGATGGAAAAAAATCTTCCAAGAAAATGGAAAGAAAAAAAGAGCTGGGGTAGCAATACTCATATCCGATAAAACAGACTTCAAAACGAAGGCCAATAATAAATAAATAAGTAAGTAAATAAGTAAGTAAATAAGTAGATAGATAGATAGATAGATAGATAAAATAATGAAGGCCATAACTAGAGACAAAAAGACCACTACATAATATTGAAAGGATTTATTCAACAGGAAGCTATAACCTTAGTAAACATATATACACCCAATATAGGAGCACCAAAATATATTTTAAAACTTCTGGTGGACTTCAAAGGAGAAATTGATAGTAATACAATTACAGCAGGGGACTTCAACACCCTGCTGACATCACTGGGTAGATCCTCTAAACCAGTGGTTCTCAATCTTCCTAATGCCGCGACCCTTTAATACAGTTCCTCATGTTGTGGTGACCCCCAACCATAAAATTATTTTTGTTGCTACTTCATAACTATAATTTTGCTACTGTTATGAATTGCCACCAGAAATATGTGTTTTCCAGTGGTCTTAGGTGACCCCTGTGAAAGGGTCATTCGACCCTCAAAGGGGTCACGACCCACAGGTTGAGAACCACTGCTCTAGACAAAAACTTAACAAGGAAACAGAGATTCTAAATGATGCACTAGATCAATGGATTTAATAGATATCTACAGAGAATTACATCCCCAAACTGCATATTTCACATTATTCTCAAGTGCACATAGGGCATTCTCAAAGATAGACCATGTATTAGGACACAAACTAAGTCTCTACAAGTTCAAGAATATTGAAATCATCTTAGACATCTTCTCAGATCACAATGACATGAAACTAGAAATCAATTATAGCAAAAACATTAAAACACACGAAGACTAAATGGCATGTTATTTAACAATGACTGGGTTACCAAAGAGATCAAGGAAGAAATTAAAAACTTCCTGGAAACCAAGCAAATGAACACACAACACAAAATCTATGGGACGCAGCAGAAGCAGTCCTGAGAGAGAAGTTTATAGCACTACATGCCTACCTCAAGAAACAAGAAAAATTTCTAATGACTATATAACATCACAACTTAAAGAACTAGGAAGCAGACAACAATACCAACAAAAACCAGAGCAAGTACAAGGAAAGAAATAGTAAATGTCAGAGCAGAAATAAATGACATAGAGACTAAAAAACAATTCAAAAGATCAATGAAACAAAGAGCCGATTCTTTGAAAAGATAAAAAAAGATTGATGGACCCTTAGCTAGACTCACCAAGAAACAAAGACAGAGGACCCAAATAAACAAAATCAGAAACTAAAGAAGAAAAGTAACAACTGACACTACAGAAATACAGAGGGTTGTTAACAAATACCATGAACAATTATATGCCAACAATTTGTACAATCTAGGAAAAATGGACAAATTTCTAGAAACACATAGTCTCCCAAAACTGAGCCGGGAAGAGATAGAAAACTTGAACAGACCAATAATAACTAAGGAAATTGAAGATGTACTCAAACAAAAGCCCAGGCCCAGACGGCTTCATGGGGGAGTTTTACCAAACATTCAAAGAAGAACTAATACCCATTTTTCTCCAACTATTAAAAAAAAATCTAAGAAGGGAGACTTCCAAACAAGTTTAATGAGGCCAGCGTAATTCTAATTCCAAAACCAGATAAAGACACTACAAAGAAAGAAACTATAGGCCAATATCTCTGATGAACATAGATGCCAAAATCCTTAACAAAATATTAGCAAATCGGATCCAGCAATACATTAAAAAAATTATTCACCATGACCAAGTGGGATTCATCCCAGGCATGCAAGGCTGATACAATATTCACAAATCAATAAGTGATACACCACCTAAATAAAATGAAAGATAAAAACCATATGATCATATTGATAGATGCTGAAAAAGCATTTGACAAAATCCAGCACCCATTTCTGATAAAAATACTCAGCAATGTGGGAATAGAGGGATCATATCTTGACATAATAAAGGCCATATATGAAAAACCTACCACCAATGTCATACTCAATGGGCAAAAACTAAAAGCATTTCCCTTAAGAACTCTTATTTTAACATAGTACTAGAAGTCTTAGCCACAGCAATCAGACATGAAGAAAAAATAAAAGGGATCCACATTGGAAAGAAGGAAGTGAAACTGTCATTATTTGCAGATGACATGATATTGTACATAGAAAACCCTAAAGACTCCATCAAAAATCTATTAGATTTAATAAACGAATTTGGCAAAGTAGCAGGATACAAAATAAACATCAAAACATTGATGGTATTCTTATACACCAATAATGAACTCACAGAAAGAGAAACTAAAACAATCTCATTTATCATTGTAGCAAAAAAAAAATTAAGATACCTAAAAATAAACTTAACCAAAGAGTAAAGAACCTATTTGCA
The DNA here is from genome assembly GCF_014108415.1 of Molossus molossus. Taxonomy (NCBI): domain Eukaryota; kingdom Metazoa; phylum Chordata; class Mammalia; order Chiroptera; family Molossidae; genus Molossus; species Molossus molossus. The sequence continues at coordinate 27,077,589 of NW_023425403.1, read as the reverse complement.
GAAAACTACAGGACATTGCAAAAAGACATAGAGGAAGATATAAAAAAGTGGAAGCATATACTTTGTTCATGAATTGGAAGAATCAAAATCATTAAAATGTCCACACTACTCAAAGCAATCTATAGATTCAATGCAGTCCCCATTAAAATACCAATGACATATTTCACAGAACTAGAACAAATACTTCAAAAGTTTGTATGAAACCAAAAAAGACACAGAATAGCCACAACAATCTTGAAAAAGAAGAACAAAGTAGGAGGAATCACAATACCAGATATCAGGGTGTACTACAAAGCTACTGTAATCAAAACAGCCTGGTACTGACACAAGAATAGGCATATAGATCAGTGGAACAAAATAGAGTACCTGGAAAATTACCCAAGATATTATGCTCAATTAATATTTGACAAAGGTGGCAAGAGCATACAGTGGAGTAAAGACAGCCTCTTCAATAAATGGTACTGGGAAAACTGGACAGCTACATGCAAAAAAAATAAAACTAGACCACCAACTTACACCATACACAAGAATAAACTCAAAATAGATAAAAGACTTAAATGTGATTCGTAAATCCATAAAAATCCTACAAGAAAATGTAGGCAACAAAATTTCAGACATCACATGCAGCAGAATCTTTACTAATACAATGCCTAAGGCAAGAGAAACAAAGGGAAAAAATTAATACTTAGGATTACATCAAACTAAAAAGCTTCTGCAGAGCAAAAGAAACAAGCATCAAAATGGAAAGGGAACCCACTATATGGGAGGGCATAGTTGCCAACGATACATCAGATAAGGGGTTAATTTCCAAAATATATAAAGTACTCATACAACTCAACAAAAAGAAGACAAAGAACCAAATTAAAAAATGGGCAGAGGACCTGAATAGACACCTCTCCAAACAAGACATACAAATGGCCAAGAGATATATGAAAAAATGCTCAACATCACTAATTATCAGAGAGATGAAAATTAAAACAACTATGAGGTATCACTTCACACCTGTCAGAATGGCTGCCATCAACAAATCATCAAACAAGTGTTGGTGAGGGTGTGGAGAAAAGGGGATTCTGGTATACTGCTGGTGGGACTGCAGACTGGTGCAGCCACTATGGAAAACAATATGGTGTTTCCTTAAAAAATTACAAATTTAACTGCCATTTGATCCAGTGATTCCACTACTAGGAATATATCCTAAGAAGCCTAAAACACCAATCAGAAAGAATATATGTACCCCTATGTTCATAGCAGCACTATTTACAATTGCTAAGACCTGGAAACGGCCCAACTGTTCATCAATAGATGAGTGGATAAAAAAGCTGTGGTACATATATATAATGGAACACCATGCAGCTATAAGAAAGAAAAATCTCTGATCCTTTGAGATAACATGGAGGGACCCGGAGGGTATTATGCTAAGCGAAATAAGCCAATCAGAGAAAGACAAATATCACATGATCTCACTTATTTGTGGAATATAATGAACAAAATAAGCTAATGAACAAAATAGACCCAGAGACATTGAAAGGAATACGGTTCAGACTGACAAACCTCAGAGAAGAGGGGCAAGGAGAAGAGATGAGATAAACCATAGAACTTATATGCACACATGTTAACCAATGGACATAGACAACAAAGCTGGGGGAGGGAGAGCAAGAGCAGGAGGACGGTGTCTCAGGGGGGAGGAGGAGAAATATATGTAACAAAAATAAATTAATAAAAATTGCAAAAATTTGCAAAAACAAACAAACAAAACAATGATGAACACATATGTATTCATGTAGCAAAATGTATTAAATGTCCATAATATTCTAGGCATGGTTCTAGGTTCAAGGGATACAACAGAGAAAAAGTCAGACAGAAATACTTACCTTCATTAGCATTTACATTTCATACAACATAATCTCAAGCATTTAAAGCCACAGTAGGCTGAACTGGAAAATAAAATAAACCAGAAAAAATATATATAAAGATTTGTGAATTATCAATATCCTGTTGTTCATCTCTGCTTCCTACCAAAAATGGCTTAGTAGTGTCAGAGGGGGTTTACAATGAAAAAAGATGTTTAAGAAGTTGCACCGGGGTTGACTCATTCAGAATCAGATCTTCTCTGATAGCCCCTGGGATGTTCTCAGGTAACATTAATGTCTCATAGAAAATGAACTGTTAGAAGACATTTCTCCAGTTATTACATTTATGAATATGAGTTTGCCCCGCAGCACTTATTGAATATAGTTTTTTCAATTTTTTTATTTAACATTCTGTAGATTCAAAGATATGAATAAAATGTGTCAAGTGCAAAATCAACAATGCAATACTTTGGCAAACACATGGTAACCTAACATTACTGTCACTTTCTAAACCTCCTAAATGCTGTTCTCCAATCTCATCCATTTTCCCAGCCCTACCCTCTATCCCAGGTAACCATAATCGTATTTTCTGTATCTACTGCTTTTTAAAATTGTTTACCACGTATATTTATATATGCAAACAATATATTGTTTACTTTTTCCACGGTTTAGTACTTTATATAAATGGAATTACCAAGTGTGTTCTTGAATTTTTTTTAATTCTTAGAGATTCATAAACATTGTAAAAAAAATTTTAAATGGAACTGCCTTATTACTCAATGATTCAACTTTTGAGTATTTATCTGAAAAACCCAAAATACTAATTTAGAAAAATATATTCACCCCTATGTTCATTGTATCATTATTTAAAATAGCCAATATGCCCAGCCCATGTGGCTCAGTGGTTGAACATTAATCCATGCACCAAGAGGTCACCTGTTCAATTCCCAGTCAGGGCACATACCCAGGTTGTGGGCCTGATCCCCAGTGGGGGCATGCAGGAAGCAGCCAATCGATGTTCTCTCTCATCAATGTTTCTATCTCTCTCTCCCTCTCCCTTCCTCTCTCTCTAAAAATCAATAAAAAAATAGCCAATATGTGGAAGTTACCCAAGTGCTCATCACAGAGGAGTGGATAAAGAGGTTGTGGTACATATATACAATGGAATATTACTAGGCCAAAAAAAATAATGAAATCTTACCATTTGTGACAGCATGAATGGACCGACAGGGCATTATGCTAAGTGAAATAAGTCAGAGAAAGATAGATACCATATGATCTCACTTATATATGGATTCTAAAGAACAAAACAAACAAACAAAATAGAAACAGACTCCCAGATACAGAGAACGGACTGATGGTTGCCAGAGGTGGGGGGAGGGGGGTTGTTTAAGGGGCTAATGAAAATGTGAAGGGATTGAGAAGTATAGATTGGTGGTTACAGACTAGTCACAGGGATGTAAAGTACAGCATAGGAAATATAGTCAATAATATTGTAATGACTATGTATGGTGCCAATTGTGTACTGGAAATATCAGGGGGAACACTTTGTAAAGTATATTATTTTCTAACCACTATGTTATATACCTGAAACTAATACAAAATAATACTGACTATAAACTATAATTGAAAAATAAACTTTAAATTAAAAAAAAAAAAAAACAAAAAAAAAAACCTCCCCAAACTGCTGATTCCTAGATTCTATTGTTTTCTTGTTTCCAGGAAAAAACAAAAATTCTTATAAACACACCCAGACTTGGAAGATGAGTGCATTAAGGTTGTTCAGTGAATTGAGGGCCTAAAGGCCTCACTACAAATGAGGAAGGCCAACCCTAAAAATTTATTGTTTCAGTTCTACCTCTATAATCCCTGGCAGAACATCTAAGTTCTTTCTCATGGTAACCTAAGTTATCTCTTGGGGACCTGGGTCCTTCCTGGCTGGAGTTTAGGCACAACCCTCTCATTCCCGGCTCACAGTGCCCATTTTACAGTCTTAAGCACTAGTTACTCCTTATTTCCAGATTGCCACCCAACTACTTTATCTAAAGATAATCCAACAATTTCTTTTACACATGATAACATATTTATTGAGTACTTACTAAGTGCCAGACACAGCTCTAAATGCTTTATATGGATTAAGATATCATAATACCTTTGTGAAATAGATCGTTATTTTCATCCCTCTACATAAGATATCATTATTTTGATAATTTTCCTAATATGACCTAGTTAATACATGACAGAGCTGGGATTTGAACCTGGGGAATCTGGTTTGAGAGCTACCTCTTTCCCACTAAACCCTGAGACCTCTCAGAGGAGAGGTCAAGTTTATCAGGGATACAGCTCGGATAAGAATCCTGACTCCGCTTTTTCACAGAGGTACCCTTCCTTCCATGGAACATTCTGTCCTGGCCCCGCCACTGTTTCTCCTAGCCTATTTTCAGGAGCATCCTTTGCCAAAAACTATACGAGAACTATACTCTCTGTCAAACAGGGCTACAAAAATGTTCAAGGCAGTTTGCTCAGCCTCAGGGGCTATAGCTTCAATCCCACCTTCACCATCACTAACTGGCTAGGTGATTTTGAGCAAGTCGCTTAATGTCTCTACCTTTGGATTCCTCGTGAGCAGAGGGGGCATTATGCTGGAGTCTGCCTCATAGGGCTTTTGTGCATCAGCTAATCTGTGTAATGTGCTCAGCACAAAAGCTCAATAGGTAAACTGTTATCATTAAAAGATCTATAATAGCTATTATGATCATTGATCACACAGCCCTAAACTATGAGCAGAAAAGACTCAGAGAGAGGCCAGGTTATAATCTCAGCTCTCCAGAGTTCTGCCCTTTGTCTTCCTTGCACATGAGGATGGGCTGCCCGAGACAGAAGCACTCACCTCCTGAACCTGGCTGGCACGTGCCTCCCCAGGGTCGGAGATGATCATTAAGTAGGAGGCAGGTGGGGAGGGCCAAGTGAAAGCCTGGACCCCACAAGCTAGAGATCCCTCCGTAAATCCACTCTGTTCCACAAGCAGTCCTTTCAGCCTAGACAAAACATTCCTTGTTACAGGTCAGCAGCTGAAAATTTTTCAAAACTTTCTTTCAACTGGGCACCCCACCATATAAGTTACGTAAAGATGTAGCTGCTTTGTTGGAAGTGGGAAGGGGAGGCTCCTGGAGCACCCACAGGCTCCTAGTTGAACTCCTCCCCAAAGGGGATTCTGTGCCCCTTCCAAAGAGCAGTGATTCCTTAGACCACAGCTTAAGAAACATTTAAACATTTTCTAAGAGAAACAGATGTATATAAAACATGAACTCCTGTCCTTAGGGAGCTTAGCGTCTAGTGAGCTAGTAGCTATAGTCTTGCACTGGCTGGCAACTGAGCCCCAGTGTCCCTGGTCCAAACCCAACAAGGCACTGTCCCTACCTCCTGCAGAACCTGAGGTTCTTCAGATGCAAGGAACTCCTCCACATTCATACAGCAGTCTCAGGACTGGGGAGAATGTGTTTGCATTGTTCACCTGCTTCAGAAAAGTAATCTTTCACAATTAGTTTACCTTTCACAACACCTCTCTGAGGTGGGGTTATTACTATCCCATTTCACAGATATGAAAACTGAGGCTGAAGACATTAAACTTGTCCAAAGTCACCCAGCTAGACAATGCTGAAACCAAGATTCAAACTCCAGTCTTCCTGGTTTCAGTCTCCTCATCTGTAAAGTGGAGATGATGATAATGATACCTACCACCCTTAGAAGGGTGCCTGGCACATGGCAAGTGCTCAACAAGAGTTAGTGGCTGTCTTGGGGTCACCAATGAATAGGTTATAACTAGTTTTGTTCAATTCATTCTCCCATTTATTTAGTCGGCTAGAGACCAGTGCACAGCAGTCTGTGGCTAAGGAAAAAAGTGTGTGGTTCAGAGAAACCAGTGCCATCAGAGTGCATAGAAAGGGCATTTAAAATGCATTTTTGACCTCTCCATAAATTTCCAAGTATTCCTTGTGCAGAAGACATGCTGAGTGGTCTGAGACAGTCCAATGTCAGCACATGTGTTGCCAAAGGCAGCCTTTCAGGGACCACAGCTAGGAGCATGTCCGTAAGAAAGCCAAGAGTCCCATGTAGCTTTCTGGGTAGACCAGTTAGCTCTGCCACAGCCAGCGATGTTTCACACAGCACCTGGGTTCTGCCTGTAAACACACAGCACTGGTGCCCAAGGTGCCACATCTCCATGGCTGGAGGGACAACTCAAGGTGTGTATCCCGACCCGTGATGGTGGATGGGAGAGAGGGAGGGAGTGCATTGGAAGAACACGTGGCCCGGGTCCTGGGAAACAGCTGGACCCCGGTTTATCCTGGCAATAATGCCTTTTCCTAGCTTTTCCGTTTTGGTCATTTCTCTCTGAATCTATTCAGAGCTGAAGGTATTTATAAATGTTCTTTGACATTCCAGGGACTCAATAAATAAATAAGACAGAAAGAGAAAGTCAGAGAGAGAAAGTCAAGGAATTCCCAGAATTCTGCCCTAACACTTTTCACATCAGAACTCAAACAAAATGTGTGCTTCCAGAAACCTAGGAATTAAAGTTAAATTTCGAAAGAAAGTGGGGAAAGAAATGCCTGACCTTATTCCCGGAGTCCACCCACTCATGACACACACCCATCAGCGAAAATGCCCTCAGCCCAAGGCTTAAAGGACTAGCGCCTCGTTTTGCTCAACAAATGTCAAAGGATCGCAAGAATGCCCAGTCCCTCGGCCCCTACCTCTTCGGCCTGGGTCCAGGGTCGTCTCTCCGGCTTTGGCACCACCTGCTACAGATCCATCATCTCTCCTTGGGAAGCCGAGCGGGCAGGGAGGGGCTCCGCGGAAGGAAGGGGAGGGCAGCACAGCTCATCGACGTGCGGACGGGAAGGTCTCGGAACCAAGCACTTGGTTAAAGGGAAAAGGATGTTTTGTCATTTTTGGCCTGGATTTCCAGAGGCAGAACAGGAAATGTCCACTGGGGCTGGGATCTCAAGAGAGAAATCGACTGTGGTCTGCCTGCCGAGGGCCGAGCTGTCTCACCCACGGCCTGTCTGGAATTCAAAGCTCCGTCTGAATCCTGGTGCCTTTCCCCTGTACTCTCCTCCAGCCGTTTTTGTGTGTGTGTGTGTTTTTTTTCTTAATGGAATGTCAGTTTCGTTCCTGACATGCTGGAAAAATTTTCCTCTGCCTAAACTTGGCTCAGGAACACTCTCTCTTGTGAGAGAATTTCTCCTGTTACACAGTTCAGTTTTTTTCTAAAGAGAACTATGTGTTTTGCCAACTTTTGTACTAGGGACATATTTGATGGGTTTCCATCCCCTCCCTAATGAACCTCTGAATTTCAAGAAATATACACACCCACATCTCTCTTGACTGTTTTTTCCCTTCTAATCAAAAACAACAACAGTAATAACTAGTAAAAGATTGTGGTGAAAATGTTCTTGAACTGTGGGCTCAGAGGGTCCTGCCCAGGTCACCCTTCCACAGGTCCCCATCTGGGCCCACAGTGCTGTGTGTGTAGTATGTGGTAGGAGGGGTGATGATTCACTTCAAGACCCTTTCTTAGTTCTAGATCTTTCTATGACGCTAACACAGGAATTGACTACCTTTCCTAAATGGGATCCAGTTCCAAGTTACAAATTCTACCTCCTTGGCCCCCCCGCCCCCCAAGAATGGGGCTGGAAGACTCATGGTTGTGGTTCTTGACCTAAGGTGCTGAAGATGAGAGGCCATCTTAAGATTTAGTTGTTGGTTGATGCCTAGAGAATGGCATGTCTGTGAATTGTAAATGACACCACTTGGGAACCTTTAGGGAACTTGTTGATCCTTTCAATAAAACTGGGTAGTTCTCACAGTGCTAATTAGAGATTTGTTCACAAACAGGAAATGACAACGTCTCCTCCATTCTATTTATTTTAAAAAGTGGATGATAAAGAAATGAATAATGTAAATAAGATTATAAGAAAAATATTAGTTACCCATTCGTCAGATGAAAGTTTCAAATGTTTTAGGAGTAGCCTTAATTTTAAACACACTGTTTACATAATAGACTGAGGCTAGTAATTTTAGATTGTTGATTTTATGTACTGAATACATATTATATTTTATCCAGTTAGTAAAGCAAGACTGACCTACCTAAGGTGATATTTTTCTGTTCTAGCTTGAGTTTTGTACCTGAACTTAAAAGTAATTGAAATACATTAATACTCTGGAATTTAGAGCTTCTATCATTTTAAATTCATTTTCGTGTGAGAACAATCCTAATAAACAAAATTTAACCCATCATTAAAAGTATTTAACTAGATGCCTATTTTTAAACATATTTAAACACAATAGTAATATAAATATAGAACTCCCTCACTTGGTTTTTGTCCCGAAATGATCTCAAGAATCACATTCTGAAAAGAGGTAGGCAGATTGAGTCTATTTGCTATCTAAAAATAGACAACACATGTTTTTTTAAAGATTGATCGTGCCCTCAGTTGAGGGCAAAAATCACAGACTTGAGTATGCAGCTCGGTAGGCACAGCTCACCACAAGGATGTGGGGATGTTGCCAGGCAGAATTGATGAGGTGGCCCTTTCAATTCTCATCTTAAGAGCAAGATTCGCTAGCTTAGCCACCTCTTACTTGTTAAACTAGCTGCTTTGGTATCATGAATGTAGACATAAGCATAATGATCTCACATTGGGCAGCGAAAGACAGAGCTGAAGGTGAGATGAAAACCCAGTCTTTTTTAGGTTAAAATTAAACAGTATTTCACAGAAGAGCAAAGCTTGGGTTGGTTTGTGGGTGAGGGACCATAATGAACACAAACATTGAGTACCTACTGTGTTGCCGGGTCTATTTGAGTCCTCATAAGATGAAAACAATTTTAATACAACAACCCTGTAAGGTATTGTTGCTGCCATTACACGGATGTGGAGCTGGGATTCTGAGAAGTCTCTTTTGCAGTTTTACCTGTCAGTGTTAAAATTGTTCATGATTTGCCCGGTCAGCATGGCTCAGTGGATTGAGCATTGTCCCATGGACTGAGAGGTCCAGGTTTGATTGCTGGTCAGAGTATATACGCAGGTTATGGGCTCGATCCCCACTGGAGGGCGTGCAGAAGGCAGCTGATAGATGTATTTCTCACATCAATGTTTTTCTTTCTCTCTCCCTTTTTTGCTCTCTAAAAAAATTAATAAAAACATATTTAAAAACTAATAAATAAATAAAATTGTTCATGATTTTAGTTCTTAAAAGAGTCATTTTATTCATGCTGCCTGTCTAGTCTCTGAACTCCCTACCATGTTTCATGTTAGAATTGCAAATATCATCTACTCATTTATTCCAGTCAATAAACATTTACTGAACATCTATGTGCATAGTACTGGGACGGGAGATGAATGCTTCAGTCTCCATCCTAGGGATGTTTTTAATCTAGTAGGGGATGGAAATAAACATACCTGTATCATTCGATGCAACAATTCCACTCCCAGAAGTATACCCAAGAGAACTGAAAACATGTCCACACAAAAACCTGTATGTACACTAATGTTCACAGTAGTGTTATGCATAATAGCTCCTATGGAAACAATTCAAATATCCACCACCTGATGAAAGGATAAACAAAATGTAATAAAGCCATACAGTAGGGTATTACTCATCCGTAAAAAGAAATGAAGTACTGATACGTGCTACAACATGGATGAACCTTGAACACATTATACTAAGTGAAAGAAGCCAGTCACAAAACACAGCATATTATATAATTTCATTCATATGAAATGTCTGTAATGGACAAATCCTTAGAGACAGAGAGTAGATTAGTGGTTGCCGGGGTCGGGGGTTGTGGTATGTCAGTAACAGGAGCTTGAGGGTTGATAGTTTAAGAGTATGGGGTTTCTTTGGGAGATGATGAAAATGTTCTAGAATTGATAGTGGCAATAGGTGCACAACTTTGTGAACATATTCAAAACCACAGAATTGTACACTCTAAAATGTATGTAAATTTTATCCAGATAGAGCTATTGCAAAACAATACAAATACCTGAAAAAAATAACTATACCTGTTTATTGTGTAATTCACCCCAAATTCTAAAGTGCCATATTCCATATATAGTTTCTTATTTCCTTGACTAATTCATGTTGAGGTTTTATCTTGAGAAATTCAAGACGCAGTCTGAGAAAAGAAAAGAGAATGTGAGAAATTCAAGGAAAGAATCAGTTCTTATGGGAACAAATTATTCTGCATACTGTGATTCTTTGACAATCTTCTTTCTTTAAGGAAACAAATATCCCCAAGCCTGTTCCATCCTGCCTTCTACCAAAATTGATATTCGAAGAATTTTAAGTGTAAATACACTGAGATTTAGGAGCCTGACAATGATTACTCTGTGCGCATTTAATTAATGAACAAAATGTTGAGTGTCTTAAGCTAATGAAATACATTTACTCTAATTTTTCATCTCTCAGAAATGGTCAAACCCCTTTTATATTCCATATACCCTGAAAGGTGCAGGAGCTGGGAGTCTGCAGAGGAAACCAGCACAGAAACAAATGCAGTAGGCAGCTCCAGGTGCTGTAATAGAAAATGCAAGTACAATAAGGACCCAGTCAGGACAAGAAGCGCATGGTGAGGGGAACAGCTGGTGCGGTAGGCATGGTAACAAGGAAATACTGAGAATGGTGAAACTGGCACTTTCACTCTAGTATTCTAGCAAGTAGAGGTTTTATTGTTGTTGTTTTGACGCTATATTATGTGTGGTTAATTTAGAAGCAGCTTCCTGTCTCCTAAAATATGACTGGACAGTTACAGAAGTAACAGTTACAATTCAGCTGCCCTTCTAAGGATCCATTACCCCCACAAACTTCATTTGTGTGGGTCAGATGTCATTCCTACATATGTCCAGTAGATGGAGGCATTGCTGTTTCAGAAAGAAAACTCTCCAAACTTGGTTTTATATTGCTCAAGGCAGCCAAGCACCAGAAACAGCTGCCGTTGGCTCCCTTTTGCACTGGGCAGCAGACAAGACAGCAGCTCAGAAGTTGGCAGTGGGAACACAATGCAATATACAGATCATGTATCATAGAAATGTACACTTGAAGCCTATATGATCCTATTAACCAGTGTCACCCCAATAAATTCAATTTAAAAAGAAAGGAAGAGCATGAACTTCGGAGTTGGCTGAAGCTTTGTTTTAATCCAGACTCTGCCTTAGTGGAGTGACCTTGGGCACGTTACTTCAGTTTTCTGAACCTCAGCTGCCTCATCCAAAAACTGAGGATTTCACAGATCCACAGTCTCATATCCACCATTTCCAAACTCCCACTTTCTGGAAACCAGAAGCATTTCATAACTCACTCGGCAGCAAGACCTGGCCTCAACTGACCTGCAGTTGTGTATTTCCTACTTGGTGTGAATATTTTTACATTTCATTGTGAAAAGGGTTTCTGTGCTTCTTTGCAAGGTGCTCCCTCGCCCTTTAGGTCAAACTGGGGGTTTGATCTAATAAAATATATATTATGCAGTATTACCTTTCCAAAATCTGGAAAAAAAAAATCAAAATCCCGAGGCACACCTGAGTTTTGGGGTAAGAGATCGTAGACCTGCAATACTAACAGGCAAGGGTGTGATAAGGATGGAAGGGGATGACTTGTCTAAAGCATCTGGACATGTTTGGCTCTCAAGGACCCTTCTCTTTCCCACCCAAGCCATCAGATTTGGGGTCTGAAAAATAAGAGAGAGCCCAGGAGGAAGGAAAGGCAAAGAATTCCTCTTGATGCCTTCATATCATTTATTCATACAACAAAGATATATTGAGCACCCACTACGTGCCAGATACTTTGTGATTAATAATAGGCTTATAGTCTTCTGCTGAGCGTGTGCCCTCCTTGGGGGTGAACTCAGGGATTGTCTTGGTTGGGCTCCACATATTACTCAGGGGTCACTGGGTGAGGCAAAAGTAAGGTACAGAAGGAGGTGGCTGTGTAGAAGAGAAAGATTCTGTTTCTAGGACTCGGCCACACTGTGGCTGCCTTTTCAACCTAGACATTTCTAAGCTTTTAATAGCATCTTTGATTTTCACGCTGAAGATTTCACCTGGCTAAGCTTCTGCCCTGGACGATGTGTGGCTGATGAAGTCAGAGGGTGAAAGATGTGCTTCAAATGCAGCACCCTTGTAGGCCTTTCTTGACTTTGCAGCGAGTAACAAAAAAGTCCTGGGAATCACTCTGCTGCAGATGAATGTCTGTTAAAGATTTACCACCAGTATAATGGAGATAACCATCCCTGGTCTGCCCATGGCACCGGCTTGTCTCTTGCTTCTTCCGCCCTCCCCGTGTGCTCCAATGATATCAAGTGCTTGCAGTTCTTCAAACATGCTAAATCCTGCCTTCTTTGCCTTTGCATATGCTGTTCCCTTTTCCTGAACCTGCCTTTACCACGCCTCCCTTCTCTCCTGTTTAATTCCGGTAGTTCCTCAGCACAGCCCAGGACTCCATTGCTCCAGATGCCATACCTACCCTTCCTTTCCTGTCAGGCTTGAGTCATCCCAAGTGACCCTGTGCACATGCCATCACAACACTGAGCACGTTGCATTGCAACCATCAAGGTCAGGGTCTCCCCCACCTCCACCTCACCCACCACACATACACACTGGCAGCATCTTGAGGGCACACCCTATTCTTCTTTGTGTCCTTAAAACCACTGGCCTTGCCACCCAAATAACAGTTGGTGGATTGAATGAACGGCAGTGAAGATAGATGTTACTGTATTTATGAGAGCTTTGAGCCCTTGGATGATAATGATAAAGTTGTACATATCAGAAAATGACATAAATCTGCACTCGCCACAAGAAGAAATCCTGGCACAGAGACCTTACTTGTGGGAAGTGCACTGGGCTGGAAGTCTCAAAGCTTGGACTCTGGACCCATATCTATCATTAGCCAACTGTGTGATCACATCACTGACCGTCACATAGCAGCTTAGCCTCCTTCTCTGGGCTAAAGAGTCAGAGCAGCTGTTCCCTAAAGTTCTAATCTTCAAGGGCTTTATTTTGAGTGCACAGAGCTGTGGGTTCATTGAACACATGATGACATCTAACTTAATTTACTAGTTCTAAAAATAGGACGTATATGGGAATGGGCACCCAAGTGTGTGCAGAGACAGGATTGTGGATAAGGGTGCCAGCGGTGTGGTTGGTGGCCGCTTGGAAGACTGCCACACAGACAGTTCCACCTTTACAGATCGATTCCTCTTCCGTCTTCAGGAAGTCTTCTAAAATTCAAATACTTCTGGGTCTTATCTTTTTACCTTAAAATTATAGAATTTTGAGACTAGGAAGGAGTTGAGTAGATGATAGCTCAGTTGTTTTGTAAAAACCTTGTAGGGATAGTTGATGGACAACTGAATGGGACAGTCTCTGATGGGCACCTGGGTAGTAAGGCCCAGTGACACCTGCAAGCGGCTTATAGGAACATAAGAAGCTAAGTAAAGAAGAAGTTTCTCCTACCTCGTTAGTTTCTCCTCTAGCCACTATCAATAATGCAGAACTTCTGTTCCAAATACAAGGTATTCTCCCCTATCCCGTTCTACTCTCTAGGCTTTCTCCCACCACACACCAGATGCTCAAACCAAAGACCTATATGTAAATCATTCTCTCTTTTCCCCACCTGTAACACTCAGTCCACCAGTAAATCCTGTCATCTTTTCCTTCAAATACGTTCCCAATCTGACCACTTCTCATAACCTCCACTGCTAAAACCCAAGTCCAAACCACTGTCATCTTGCCAGAACTAATGCAACAGCCTTCTAATTGGGCCTCTACCTTGGTTCTTGTTCCCCTAACCATCATTCTCTAGATGGCAGCCAGAACCATCTTCTCCAGTTTAACACCCTCCAGTGGCTTCTCATGGTTAGTATAGGAAGATCTGAATGGCAAACCGTGTCACAAGGCCCCAGCCTCACCGGGACTGCAGCCACTGGCCTTTCTGTCCCCTCAACATGCCAAGCATTTTGCTGTTTTAGGACCTTGGAAGGTATTATTGCTTCTTTCCCCAGATCTTCATACACAGGCCCACCCCTAACATTAGTGGGGTCCAGACACATGGAGGCCCACACACTACTAGAAACTGTTACATAAGATATATTCTCTCCTCTTACCATGACAAAATTGAAAATTTTTTGTAAATGTATGGTTTTAATAATTATAAGTTTGTGAAACATAAAGGACAATTGAATATAATAATTATTGTGCATATTTGGGTGTTCTGTTGGTTGGTTAGTGATATTTAAATGAGTAACAGAGACAGACATTAATCATAACATATGTTTATTTCACAAAAATTAATTTTTGGTTTTCATTTAAGTGAAATCAGGAAAATAAACATTTTCAAATAATTATGTTCTATTAAGATGAATGATATAAAAGATTTTTTAAAATGTTATTGTCTTCAAGTGTGCAAAATTTAAATATATTATTATTAAAAACATAACTGAAAGCAAATATAAAAAATAAAAAGCTAAAATGTGTTCAAAAAACTTTTTTTCTCAAACAACTAAAATTTCTTAAAATGAAATAAATGCATACTATCATTAGTGGATATAAATATTTTAACTTAGAATTATTTAAATAAAGGTGAAGAATTTGGGGGGGAAATTTATCTAAATTATACTAAGTATCCTTTTTAACAAAATGATTCTCAATATTAGTGTTCAGTGTTCATGTGGTTGTCAAAGTAAAATATTGGTATGCTTTAAGCATCTTACCTCTAGATCAACATACATACAAATTTAAGAGAACTGTGAGTTATTTAACAGTGTAAGTGTTCCTCACACACCATGTGCAAATGTTGCAAACACCACTCTAATCCATGAGCATCGCTAAACACAAAGAAGAAGAACAACAAAAAACGGATGCTCAGAACTGTGGGAGACAATGCTTTACGCAATCATCTATTGCACTGATGCAATCTGGGAAAGGCTTTCCAAGTTCATGTGTCCTTCCCGCTACCCAAGCACGTCCACCACGCTCGTCCTCTCTACACTACCTTGCATCTGGGTGCAGAGGTAGAAAAGCAGTCCTCTGGAGCCCAAACAGTGTTAAATAGTGAGAGTGCTCCTGGTCTTCTCACACAGGGCCCAAGACAGGGAGCCCTAACCCTTGGTCCAAGGGTAGTTCTGTTCGCAAGATCACTCCCTTCCTGGACTCACATAGAAAGACTTTCCCTGACCACCCTGACTAACTGAAGCAATGACCACCTCCCCATCCCCATCATTCTCTGTCCATTGTCCTAGTTGCTTTTCTTCACAGCAATTACCATTTTCTGGAATTACATTATATTTATTTGTTGATTGTTTATTATTGCCCCCCCACACACACACACACCCCCACCATGGGTTTCATCATATCTGTTTTATATACTCAGCTCTTACAAGAGAGTTGGCACGTGATAGGCCTCAATAACTATTTATTAGTAATTAAACATCTCCAGTCTTATAATGCTAGAGGTACTATAGCAATGTACATTTCCTTATGTGATGCCGGTCCTCCCTCACATAGCTCCTGCTTATTCATGCCCATAGCTTGGGAAGCACAAAGAATTCGACTGGGGCTAAGAAAAGTTTGGAGGTCGGTCAGTGAGCATGTGGTAGAGCTGGGTCTTGAAACCAGTCCACTAACCATAAAATTAGGGTTATATTCCAACAGAGTGAAGAAGGGGCCTGGAGGGTTTATCACACTGCCTTGAAGCACACACCCATGATGAGCGGCCCCATGCATTTCTTCCCCTAGAGGGCAGTGGCCACCCACACATGGACATCTGATTGATGCTCCTCTAGAAGGTAGTGATGGGTGCCCACATCTTCACCTAGATTTTAGAAGACCCTTGAGCCAGTCTGATCACACCAGGACATCATACCAGTTATGACAGTTCCACAGGTCTTTTTTTTTTTAATCCTCACCCGAGGACATTTTTGCATTTATCTTCAGATAAAGTGGGAGAGAAAGAGAGAAGAAGAGAGAGAGAGAGAAACTTCGATGTGAAAGAGACACATCAGGTGGTTGCCACCCACATGACCCCAACCGGGGCCGGGGACAAACTGCAACCGAGGTATATGCCCATAGCAGGAACTGAACCCAGGACTCTCCTGTCCGTGATCTACGCTCTAACTGCTGAGCCAACCCGGCCAGGCGGCTCCACAGATCTTATTAGCTCTCTGTGTTTCCAGAAAATCGGAACATCCTGGTATGGACCCCTCCCCAGCCTTTACCCATGTTTTTCCAAGTAGAAAGTTAGAATTTAAAGCCAAATACATCTCTGTTCCTTTCTGCTTCCAAACACCTTATTACCAGTGTTTCTCACTCTTCAAACTACCAACATTTGGGGCTGGAAAATTTTTTGTTGTGGAGGGGCTGTCTGGTGCATTGTAGGATGTCTAACAGCATCCCTGGCATCTACCCACTAGTTGCCAATAGTACTCACTACCCACTGTCTCCTACAACACACACACACACACACACACACACACACACACACAGAGCTGTGACAACCAAAAATGTCTACAGACATGGCCAAGTGTCCCTGGGAAGGGAGGTGTGGACTCACCCATCACCCTGGTTTAAGAACCAGGTTCTGAGAAAAACGAAAAATAAACTGCCCAAGGAGTAGATGTCATGGAGTCTAGTTGCTTCTCAGCACAGGATCTCACAGTTTTCTTGTAAACTTTTCTGCCAGTGACATTTGATTTTTTATCATCTCCAAATGGCAATCATTTGCAAATTAAATGATGTTTATCCTCTTGGCTGTGAAGTCTAAAAGGAGTACAGGGAATGTGTGTGTGTGTGTGTGTGTGTGTGTGTGCGCGCG
This sequence comes from Molossus molossus, assembly GCF_014108415.1. Classification (NCBI taxonomy): domain Eukaryota; kingdom Metazoa; phylum Chordata; class Mammalia; order Chiroptera; family Molossidae; genus Molossus; species Molossus molossus. Next base: position 27,060,874 of record NW_023425403.1, on the reverse strand, counting down.
CGCGCGCGCACACACACACAGTTCTTAGTCCCTGGGAGTCATTTATCTGCCTTTTATTGTTGTTGTTCCTTTCTTGGCCTCTTCCTCCACCAGACAGGCTTAATAACTGGCCATCATCACACGGCAGGGCAAAGCTGTCGGCAGCCACCTCCGCACCGGGGGAATCAGACCATCCACAGAGCTCACGGAGCCCTACTTCTTTTGTTTTCTCTCAGGTAGCCTGCAGTTTTGTCTCTTGGCTCTCCCTGAATGAAGAGAATCTTCAAGCACCATGTAGCTGCAAATGGCTTCGTATAATCTAGAAAGAGAAGTAAACAGGAAGGCAACAGCAAAGGAGAAATAAAACTGATCAATTCGACTGCTTAGTCTCCCCTAGGCATCTTTGGGGAAAACTGGGCTGCATTCATCAGGCCTGGGCATCCCGGCCCCAGAGCAGAGAGCAGGGAGCAAGCCAGGGGAGTGAGTGCCAAGCCCCTCAGAGAGCCAGAGACCTGCCAGGAGGGGCAGAACAATGTGGCCCACATCCGTGCGTGGAAATCATCGCAGCCAAGCTGCAGAACTTACATGACAGTTTTTTCTCCTTTCCTGGACTCGGATGAAAGGCTGCACTGTGAGTGGAGAATACAATTGCCCTGATATTCCCGTCCCACATCTGGCTGCTCTTGTTGTACCCTAAATTTTCACATTCAGAGAGAGACAACCCATTATGCTCTTGAGACATGCCGGGCGCTGAGACTACGCTGTGCCTCAGAGTCCACTTACTGGGGCCCTGGCTGTCCTTCCTGCCACCACCCAGTGCCTGTGGCTTCCGTGCCCCTCTGGGTCAGAGGACGCTCTGCCACACTGCTTTCAACCCTGGTCCATCCTGCCCACGGTCTTTCCTGAAAACAGAATCAAAAGGAATTTGGGGGACGATATAGTGACTTCCTTGACATGTCTGAAAGGGATACCTCAGAAAACGGAGAGTGAAGAAGAGAGGCCAGGTTCTTGGTGTTCCGTGTTGCTGGAAAGGTCAGGTTGTGCAGACAGGGAGCTTTTTGTTTCCTTTCTTTAGGATGTGGGAGGTGACAAACTAGTTTGAGGTCAGAAGGGTAAGAAACATATTTTTAGGCAAGTTTCTAAGCCTACCTGGAAGAGGCAGGGTATGCAAAATATAGAACACTACGGTGAGAAAGTAGCTCCCTCTCCAATCAGAATTCCTCTGGTTTACTTATTTTGTCACAGATTATACTTCAAATCCAAACATGGAAGTGGCTGGGGTTGTGTCTCCATACCAGAGGTTCGACTGTGGCTGGTGGGGTTGTCTTTTTTTTAAAGGTTGTTCTTTATAGAGTGCTTGCTATATGCCCGTCCCTTCACAGACGAAATTTCTCTCTTTCTCTCTTTCTCTCTCTCTCTCTCTTTCTCCCTTCCTCCCTCCCTTCCTCCCTTCTTTCTTTCCTTTCTTTCCTCCCTCCCTCCCTCCTTCTCTCCCTCCCTCTCTTTCTTTCTTTCTTTCTTTCTTTCTTTCTTTCTTTCTTTCTTTCTTTCTTTCTTTCTTTCTCTTTTTCTTTATTGATTTTAGAGAGAGAGGAAGGGAGAGGGAGAGAGAGAGATAGAAACATCAATGAGAGAGAACATCAACTGGCCGCCTCCTGCTTGTTCCCACTGGGGATTTGGCCCAAACCTGGGCATGTGCCCTGACTGGGAATCCAACCAGCAACCTCTTGGTGCATGGGTCAGCGCTCAACCAGTGAGCCACACCGGCCAGGCGATGGGGACATCTTGAAGGAGCCCCTGAGAAGACTCAGATTACTCGTGATGTGAAACAACAGGATGGTGGAGCTCTGGCCCTAGTGCTCTGAACTAGAGTCTTAAGCAAGTTGTTTCCCAACACTTGACACCCTTGTGACTAGATGGAGGAGGAGAGATCCCGACCAGGTGTGTGAAAATGGCTGGTGTCCAGCTTCTGTTTAAGGGAACATTCACCTTCCTGGAAACATTGTTGCTGTCTGGCCCTGGGCCGCTGCAGCAGAACCATTTGCAGGAAGAGGCGGTGGCTGCTCTCCCCACTCACTGCATCAAGAGGGGCTCATGGAGGGGGCCACGAAACCCCCAGCCCAACCTCAGTCTTCTCAGTTTTATCAATTTCTGCATGATTCTCCATCTCCTCCATAAGCAGTCCCAGCAGGAATCCAGCAATCACAAATATATAACTTTGACAACCACCTGGATACTTATGTGGTAAGCACAGATACACATCTGCTGAATGGGGAGGGCCTCTGAGTGTAACTTCTATTTTCCAGATAAACTAAGTGCTAAGACTTGACCCAGCCTGTCACCGTGGACAATAAGTCAATCAATGAGCCTCTGCCATGTGTCTGTGCTGTGTTTGGTACTGTGGGTCATATTAAAGAAACCAAAGCATGGCTTCTGTGAGGTTGTATTCTAGCTCAACTCACAGGACTAACAAACATGCAGGGCTGAGGTCATAATAGGAGGCCACAGAACCATTCTGACTTTCAGTGAGCTCAAGCCTAAACATTTTTGTAGCTCTGTGGCACTTTGTTCAATAATAACACTTCGCATTGTTATTTAACTTTTTTTACATATTCTGTCATCCATTAGGTTATACACTCCTCCAGAGTTGGAAGCACAACTTACCCTTCTTAGGGTCTCTCTGTCTCACACACACCACACACACACCACACACACACACACACACACACACACACACACACACGGCTTCCTGCACCGTGCTGCACATACATTTAGGTGCTCGTTATGCTGTTCCTGAACGCTCTAGTAAGTTAATTGTGTGGAACAGAATATAATTGCAATAGGAGTTTGTGTCAGGGAGCAATCTGGGTGGGCAGGACTTGTAGGAAGGAGTCACAGTGGAGATGCAAGAGGCAGTTGGCAGTAGACAACTGTGGTTCTTTGTTTTTTCCTTTTGAAAGTAGTGATTAAAGATAACATTTAAAAATTATAGAAGTGCACATATTCATTATAGAAAATTTGTAAAATAAAGAAAAATATAAAGAAGGATATTTATTTATTTATTTATTTATTTATTTTATCCTCACCCGAGGACATTTTTCCTTTTTTTGTTCTGGTAGAGTGGGAGGGAGAGACAGGAACAGAGAGAGAGAGAGAAAGAGAGAAACATCGATGTGAAAGGGACACATCGAGTGGCTGCCACCCGCACGACCAACCAGGGACCAACCAGGGCCGGGGACAAACTGCAACCGAGGTACATGCCCTTAGCGGGAACCGAACCCAGGCCTCTCGGGACCGCAGGTCGACACTCTAACTGCTGAGCCAAACCGGCCAGGGCTAAAGAAGGACATTTCCATCCCAGGTAATTTGACTCCCAGACATTCATGAACACACAGAATATATGAGAATGAACTGTGAGAAGTGCTATGAGGGAACAGATAAAGAAGAGAATAAATCATGGACCTCATCTGGGAGAGGCCTCTCTGAGGGTGTGGCGGTCAGGCTGAGTCCAGGAGGATGAGCAGGGGTTACACAGTTGAAGAGAGGAAGAAAGAGTCTAACAGACAGGTGTGTGTTACATTACATATTTTTCAAAAAGGTAAATCATGCCCTGGCCGGTTTGGCTCAGCGGTTAGAGCGTCGGCCTGTGGGCAGGAGAGGCCCAGATTCGGTTCCCGCTAGGGGCACGCACCTCGGTTGCAGTTTGTCCCCGGCCCCAGTTGGGGTCATGTGGGTGGCAGCCACTCAATGTGTCTCTCTCACATTGCTGTTTCTCTCTTTCTCTTCCTCCCTCTCTCCCTCCCGCTCTATCTGAAGATAAATGCAAAAATGTCCTCGAGTAAGGATAAAAAAAAAGGTAGATCATAACTCCCAGACAAATATAAGATGAACATGTGCCAAACATTGTATTTAACCCAATAATTAATGAAGGACTCAGTAAGATGTTACAACTGCTTCAAAGGAGAATTCAAAGTACCAAACTTATCAATCAAGAATGCGGAAATGAAATATAAATAGATGCCAAACTGGGTGGAGGAGAATCAGCTGTCCCTCCCAGAACAGAATTCTCTGCATATGGATAACTATCATTTGCATTTACTCAGTTATCTACAGTTTATAGAGTTGTAAACTATCTAAAAAAAAGAAAAAGAAAAATAGGTATAACCAGGATGGGTAAGCTAGTCAGGACATCCACAGATTTTATTCTCCTTATTTCAAAGTCTTTCACAGTTTTTTTCTGATTTGTGCAAATGCCCTGGGAAAGGAAAGAGCTTTAATAGAACTGAAAGGAGGGGAATGTTGCCAGGATGTAATAAGTAAGGAAGAGAGTGGGTTGAGATCGGGGCCATGCTGTACCTTCCTGTTTGTGGTCTGCTTTTTTCATTTAATAATATAGGATGAACATTTCCCCATATCATCAAACACTCTTTTTTGGAGGCAGAGAGTTAATCCTTACCCGAGGATATTTTTCCATTGATTTCTCTGACAGAGTGGAAGGGAGGTTGAGAGATAAACATCGATGTAAGAGAGGCACATTGATTGGTTGTCTCCCTCACAACTCTGGGATCAGGGATCGAACCTGCAACTCAAGTATGGGCCCTCAACTGGAATTAAACCCATGACCCTTCCGCCTGCAGGCCAATGGTCTAACCATTGAGCCAACCAGCCAGGGCATCAAATATCCTTTTTATAATGACTGCGCTATGTTCCCTTGAAGTGGACTCACCATGCCCATTCTTGTCCATTTCAATTGTTCTCAATATTCTTGTACATGAATCTTTGTTCTCACATATCTCTGGTTATTCCCTTGGGAAAGACTTCTCTAAGTAGACTCTCTAGATCAAAGATATTTTAAAGGTGTTGATTAACAAAAACTGCTTTCAAATTATATGTTTTAGGAAAATATTGAGGTGTGAGGAGGTGGAGCCTCTGAGATTACCTAGAAGGCCCATGTACCAAGGAGGTGTGAGGTGGGAAGGGGCTGACCTAGGGGAGGGCAGAGGGGTGGAGAGGAAGGTCAGAAGTGAGAAGGGTTAGCAGCAGCAGCAGTCTAGGGGTCTGGGAGTCTGGGTGTGCAGAGTGGAAGGGGGTGGAGGAGATGACCCCAAAGCTTTGGGCTTGCATTTGCCTTAGACATATGTTGGAAATGGACATGTTTGGAAGAGAAATTAACTTAAGGGAAGAAGACACATTTATTTGTGGACATGGAAGGCGTGGGATAACTATAGGGCATCCAGGAGCATATGAGCAGAGTCTGGGCTAGGGAGGTTGATTTGGGAGTCAACAGAGATCTGCTGGTTCAAACCAGGAGAGAGCAGATGCCTAAGCGAGAGGAACCCTGGCACAATTTCTACACTCATGGGCATGCTTGGAGGACCCAGTAAATAAACACACAGGAGAGAGGGAGGGAAGGGCATTCCTAAGGCGGGTAATTAACAATGTCAAATATTGCTGCAAGGTCAGAAAGAATGAGAACTGAGGAAAGAACCATTGTGTTTGGCCCAAGAAAGTCATGGTGACCTTGACGAGAGAAGTTTCAGTAAAGTTGTGGGGGTGGAAGTTGGCAGTTAAGGATATGGGAGATGGAAGCATTGAGTGTCGGCCACACCATGGAGAATTTTGGCAGGAAGAGGAAAGTCTGGAAATGAGCTAGAAAGGAGGAGAGTCCAGCATTATTTTGTGCATGTGTCTTGTTCATATTCCAACCCAGCAGCTTCCGTCCGCCTTTCCACATCCCTACCACAGTTTCCTCCATTAGCTTTAGATCCCAAGTAAAACCTCAGAGGATATTATGTAGCTTCATGTGACAAGCACTTAACACAGAGCCAGGCACATAGTAAGTGCTCAGTAAGTGTTAGCTATTGATATTATTTTTATTAAGTCTTTAGGAACCAAACATGCAAACAAAAAGGAAAAACAGGATACCAGGGAGGAGCAGATGAGATGAAGGAAGGGGTGCTATCCTGAGCATACCAGGCCATTTTCCTTTTCTTGGTCTCAATTCTAGATCTACTGTTGACTTAATTCTAGGCATACTATTTCTATATAAGATGTCCCAAGAAGCCTGCATTTTGTCATTTGGCATGTAGCTTTGAGACTCTCCTCAAGGACTTCTTCCTGCGTGTTCCTTCATTTCTTTGGGGTCAGTCTAAGGTCTGGCCCTGCCTCTTGGAACTGTGGACAAGAACAGAGGAAAACGCCCCAAGAGACCAGACTTAGGAAGAGAATATGCAGAGAGAAGCTAATCAAATGCCAAACATGTGAGCCACTTGCGGCAAATACAAGTGAGGGACAGGGGAGCCCAAGAGCCCATGTCTTCAGAAACGAACTGAGTGCAAGCACAGCTGGTCATCAGCAGGGAGAATCTGAGCAGGAGCAAAAGCCCACAGGGTCCTGCATGCAGGTCAACAGTGTGGGCTGAGGAGCAGAGGGGGCAGGTCCTGCTTTTCCCGTAACAAGATGACAGAATTAATCCACACTGCAGTGAGACTGTGCAGAGAAGAAGCAATTAATTTATTGCATCTAGAACTGGGCTGTCCTCTCCCCTGAGCCACCTTCATCCACTGGTTAGAAGGCAAATAAGTAACTAACTGTCCAACCCAGTTTAAAGCTTCAATAACTTAGAGTCCCTTTGGGCCCGGCTGGTGTGGCTCAGTGGTTGAGCATCGACCCATGCACCAAGAGGTCACCAGTTCAATTCCCAGTCAGGGTACATGCCCAGGTTGTGGGCCAGATCCCCAGTGTGGGGCATGCAGGAGGCGGCCAATCTATGCTCTCTCTCATCAATATTTCTATCTCTTTCTCTCTCTCCCTTCCTCTCTCTGTAAAATCAATAAAGAAAAACAGTTTAAAAAATAAATAAATAAGTAAATAAAATAAAGAGTTCCTTTAGGTAGAGTTTGGCCTCTCATGATAAAAATGCTCCTTGTCCTCTGTCTCACCCTAAGATAGTGTCTGCGTTAGAGAGGAAGAGCTGTGTGTGGCTTACACAAGGGAAGGCCTCAGATGTGTCCTTAGCATCCTGGGAGGTCCAGTGAGCTTTCTTGTGTGTTCCTGGTTGCTACTTGCCCTGATGGCCTTCTCAGATGGATGGAGCGGGCTGTTTAATGCGTGCTCTGGCCTCGCTGGGCTTGTCCAGAGCTCATAAGTGGCCTTGGCTCTCCTGCTGCTGCATGTCCCTGAGGACCATCTGTGGCTGCCATTAGGTCCCATTGCCTGGATTCCATTCTGTAGCCCTGGCTACCAACCACCCTTCCCAACGATAATTCTTGTCTTCCTCACTGGTTGCATTTCTTTTCAGTAGCAGAAGCCACTGTTACCAAAGCTGACTGTCTCATTGCTTGATTGTATAACTGGGTTAAATATCAGCCTGGAGGGGAAAAAAAATCTACTATGAAGGCCACCCCTAGATTGAGACCCGAGCCCTCTGAATTCCTTGGCATTGACTGATGCTTCAGACCAAATTGTTTGAACTGACCAGTTGTCTGGGCATGTGGTGGAGATGGCTTTTTTTTTTTTTTTCTGGCGGGGGCTGAAAACCTGAGCGGTCTTTTTATGTCAAACCCTCCAAACTCTGTGCTCAATGAGGATGGAAAGTGTTGCATGTGGAAATTGCCTGGGCGACGGGGGAAAACTTGCCAAAAGAGAAACTTTCCAGCTCTCAGCTTTCAAAGTGTGCACTGTGCCCTATGTCAGGAGCTAATGCAGATCCCCTGAGTGGGGGCTCCGCAGCCAGGGAAAGCAGTGACCTGACGGTCAGCAAACACAGTCCTGGTCACTCATCAGAGGCAAAAGAATTGGTAAGAAAAACCCAAAGAAGAACTGATAAGAAAAGCAAACTAACGGGCAGCCAGGAACCCAGGCTCCACAGAATGGAGGGCAGCTGCCTCGGGCCCCCAGCTTCAGTTTGTTGGGAGAAAATCAGCTTGAGAGTGTTCCTGAAGCGGCGGTGTCAGCGTTAACAGATACCATCTGGAAGTCAAGAAAAATCAGATTTTGTTTTTACAGATTTGTACTGAAAACCAGTTCCAGCCAGGGAACCTCAAATCTCAGAAGTTTCCAATAGGGCACTAAGATATAAACAATCATTTAGCAAAATCCGCAGTCAAAATGACGGATGAAGGCTGTTGTCTTCCCCTCACTATTTAAATCAAGAGATGAGGTCAGACGTGACCAAGTGCCTGGAGATACGATGGTTTGTGGAGATGCATTTTAAGTAATTTTTAACCTATAGAGACTGGCCTCAAAGACAGGCAAAATTTATTTTCAAGACTTCATTCCCCTCAAATGTCTGGTGTCCTCATTCTGGCCTCTGCTTAATTGCCCTCTCTGTCCCCCCCAGGTTACAGTTCTTGGAGGATAATGATATAATAGGTTTGTTAGCCCTTTTCCTCCACTACCCTACCCTTGCCTTATATTTGCATTTTAACAGAGCTTTTCGGAGATAATGCCTCTGAAAGAATGTCGAAATTGTGGGAATTTTAGGCAGCAACTGGGTGGGCTTTCAGGGAAGGAGAGGGTTGCATTTGGGGAGTTGGGACGTCTCTAAACCACCATTCTGCAGACAGTGGCTGCCTGCATAGGAGCATTCCCTTGTTTGCGACTGGCTGTAACATCCTTTTCCATGAGGGGCCTCTCATCTTTTTCCACATCCTGGCAGGTGTGAGCAGGGATACCTGTGAAAGTCTTGCTTTCCTGTACAGCACAGAGCACGAGCTATTCTACGTTGTTGACCTTGGTGACCAAGAACAATAGTGCAGGTTTCCCTGGGTAACTGGGCAAAAAATATGTCTCGTGCATCACTCCTTGCTTGCTGTGGCCATTTCCAAACAAATTTCCCAAGCAGGAGACCTCAGCCTCTTAGAGAGCCCCCTTGCCTGGCTTCTTTCTCTGGCCCTGTCCTGAGTGGGATTCAACAGCACTGCATTTCAGGGCCACCCAGATGCACTTGGTGCTTCCTGCTTCTTCACACTGGACTGTGGGTCATTCTCGTGCAAAGGAAGGTCACAAGCTTGTTAATTAGCTGGAAAGCAAAGGCAGACAGGATATGAATTTTCCTAGAAAGATACTAGCATGGTGTGACGTCAGTACTATTTCCAAATTTTAGTGGTGATTATGGCCACTACCCTTTCCTGCTTCCTGAGAACAACAGTTCAACATGACTTCCAGCACAATTAAAACAAACTGCTTTACACAGAGCCAATGTTAAGGGGTGTGTAGGCCTAAGAACCACAATGCACTAATTATTTAAATTTGATTTCTTAAGGGGTTGCTCATGCAAAAATTGCAATTGGGAAAACACAGAATTTCCTGGTTTTAGTTTTATTTGTATGCAGTATATATTTTCATGATCCTTTTGGGGGGGGGGGGGCACTTTCTCATTCATAATCTCATTGCACCTTACCAGAGTGATTTGAGGTAGGTAAGGTGGGGATTAATCTTTCCCTTTGATGAGGGAGATATCTGAAGCTCAGACAGCTCCCACAGGTAACAGTGAAAAGGTAGGACTAATCCCAGGTTTCCTGGCTCCTAGACCCTATTTCTATTACATCAAATTGTTTTTCATTAAGATCCAGAGGGAGCTGTGGGTGGTCAAACCCCATCACACCTGCCCATCATATCTGCTCAAGTGGACAAGTGTTTTTTTTTCTACCCAGCATTCCTTCTCATGGGATCACCTAGCTCCCAATTCTGTAATATTCATTTAGTTTGGCTATGGTAGAACCCACCATGTTCCTAACTAAAGGTATGGAACTAAAGCCTCGCCAATCAGTTTCCTATTATTTTGGCCACAATAGTTGGTTCAGGTACGGCCACATGACTGAAACTGAAATCAGTCTTCTCTGGGCTTTATGTTAAGGCTCTTGGGAGAGATGCACTCTGTTTCTCTGGATCCTTGCTGACATGAATGAAACAAGAGTCTGACTGGGAATGAAAGTAAGCAGAGGCAACCAGAGCTGAAAGATGGAGAGAGTCTTGATGATATTATTTGAACCATCGAGTCCAGCTGTGCCTGAAACTCTTCAGTGAGCCAAAAAATTCCTTTTTTGTTTCAGCCAGTTGAAGTTCTGTTTATGACACTTGCAAATGAAAGAAGTTATTGACTAATAAAACTGCCATTTCTGTCTCTCCCAGAATTAAGAAATTACTTCTTTGAAATTGTTTATTTGTATTATGCTTTATTCTTTCCCACCAAAAAAAATTTTAAGGCAGCTTATAAAAATAAATAGGAAAAATAGGCAAAAAGCCAAAATTCAATGAAAGGGTAAGTTTAATACATAAAATACATATCATATGTAGAGTACAATCTTTATATTAAATTGAAAACTTTATTTTTAATTATAATTTCAAGTATCATTGAGGGTACTAGGACATGGACACTGCTGGAGAAATTATAAATTGTTCAAACTTTCTGGAAAGAATCTTGACAATGCTCATTTATATTCATAGCCAACAATTTTACTTTCTGTTTTCTTCTTTTTCTTTTTAGAGAGAGGAAGGGGGGGGAGAGAGAGAGAGAGAGAGAGTAACATAGATGTGAGAGAAAACATCTATTGGTTGCCTCCTGTATGTGCCTGACCAGGGATCAAACCTGCAACCTTTTGGTGTATGAGACAACTTTCCAACTAACTGAGCCACCAGGCCAGGACACCAACAATTCTACTTTCTTTTTTTATCCTCACCCGAGGACATTTTTCCATACTTTGTTCGGATAGTGGGAGGGAGAAAGAGAGAGAGAGAGAGAAACATCGACATGAAAGGGACACATTGAGTGGTTGCCATCCACACAACCCAACCAGGGCCAGGGACAAACTGCAACCGAGGCACATGCCCTTAGTGCCCTTAGCGGGAACCAAACCCGGGTCTCTCTGGACTGCAGGCCAACGCTCTAACCGCTGAACCAAACCGGCCAGGGCAACAATTCTACTTTTAAGAATGCATTTGGCCTGACCGGTGTGGATCAGTGGCTGAGTGTTGACCCATGCATCAAGAGGTCACTGGTTCAATTCCCGGTCAGGGCACATGCCCAGGTTGTGAGCCAAATCCCCAGTGGGGGGCATGCAGAAGGCGGCCAGTCAATGTTCTCTCTCACTGATCTTTCTATCTCTCTCCCCCTCTCCCTTCCTCTCTCTAAAATCAATGAAGAGCCCTGGCCGGTTTGGCTCAGCGGTTAGAGCGTCGGCCTGCGGTCCTGAGAGACCCGGGTTCGGTTCCCGCTAAGGGCATGTACCTCGGTTGCAGTTTGTCCCCGGCCCTGGTCGGTCGTGTGGGTGGCAGCCACTCGATGTGTTCCTTTCACATCGATGTTTCTCTCTCTCTCTGTTCCTCTCTCTCCCTCCCACTCTACCTGAACAAAAAAATGGGAAAATGTCCTCGAGTGAGGATAAAAAAATAAAATAAAATAAAATCAATGAAGAAAAAATAAATAAATAAAAAGAACGCATCCGAAGTAAATAATTAAATAAAAAAAGGATGTGGACATAGACAACAATGCTGGGGGGGGGGGGGCGGAAATGGGAGGAGGGTGTCAATGAGGGAAAAAGGAGAAACATCTGTAACAAAAATAAATAAATTAAATTTTTAAAAAAGAGGATGTAGGCAAAGATTTATTTCTAAGAATGACTGTTATAATCACAAAAAATTGGAAAACAGCCTGAACATCCAATAAATTATGGACCAAAAAAATGGTATGTCCACTCATTAGAATATCATTTATTTAATTTAATAAATACTGTAATGTGCTTATTAAAATAATGATGTGGGATCTTATTTACTAACCTGGAATAATAGTCACATATTGTAGCATGGCTTTAAACCAGCACATCTAAGTTCTCCCCCGGCCACAGCAAGATTCAAGTAAATGGTCCATTCTTAACTCCATGTTTGTTTGTTTGTTTATAAACAAAACAAAAAAGCTTATTTAATCTATTGGCTATGGTAATTAAAAATGGAGAAATATAGAAGTGGCAAAATACCCTTCTGTTCTTACAGTTTGGGTATTCTTGTTTGGGTCAAATTGGCTCTCCATAAATGTGTTAATTATTCCTTCTTGGACCATGTGCTATCCACACACTCTCCATTTTTCAAACACGTGACTAATATTGGGAGATTATTTACTGACAGGGAGATGGGACTCAAGTATCATCTATTCTAGACCAATGGTTGCCAAAATATGTACGTGCTCAAAACAAACCACCGGACTATAAGGAGAAAATTTTAGAACTTCTAGTTTTATTTTCTATCTTTGTTTTATAATGTATACAATATAACTAGATATATATAACAAATAAATATACAAATAAATATATATAACAAATGTACAAAGATTGCTAAAATGTTTTGGGTTATAAAGCTGTGGTCTGGTTATCTATTGCTGGTTATCAAAAACTTAGTGACTTAAAACACCACTTTACTTTGTTCACAATCTTGTAGACCAGAAATTTGTGAAGGACTAATTTTCGCAGGTTATTTTTGCCTTAATTATTATCAGTTGGAGCAACTCAACTAGAGTTAGAAGACTCACTTTCAAGGGGCTTACTCAAATGGTTAGTATGTTAGTGCTGGCTCAGTGGGGACCTCTGTTAGGGCTGTTGGCTGTCAGGGGAGGGGGAGGTCTCTGCTCTTTTCCATATGGCTTCTCCATTGGGCTGCTTGGGCTTCCTCATGAAATGGAGACTAGGTTTAAAGAGGGAATGTTCCAAGAAAGGAGGTAGAAGTTATCAGTCTCTTAAGGCCTAGAGCAAGGAAGTAGCGTCTCTTCCATCATATTCTATTGTTCAGAACAATCTAAGAGTCCATCCAAGATTCTCGGGGTGGAGGCATAGATCCCCTCTCTCAATGAGTGGTCTGCCAAAGAATTTCTGGTCATCTGTATTCCACCACAGAGTATGTGATAAAAAATGTCTGAAGATCACTAATGCAAATAAACAGAATGTGTACCAGCAGCTCAATCCCCAGACTAGGGTTCTGCTCTCGTATTAAGAAACTCTTGGGCCTCGGAAGTCAGTCGGCTCTCACTGCTGCACCTCCTCAAAGCTGCTTCATCAGAAATGAGCTGAGATTTATTCTCTTAGTGGCCTTTTTACCCCAAAGGCATAATCAGAAGAATATGCAGGATAAGGTGGGGGAAACAGAGTCTAATTCTTATTGGTGCCACTGCTGAAAACGCTTAACAAAACTGAGTTTAGTTAATAGTGGAAATAAAACAGTTATCTGGTCAGGTCTTGGTGACCTGAAAAAAAGGAAAGTATCTCTTACATGGTATATTTAAACCAAAAATATGTTGACTATTACCTTAAATGTAATCAGAATGACTATGTCTCAAGAGGATATGATTATAACAGTGTTCTTACTAGAACTTCCCCAGTGCACAGGCTGACACCTGCTTTTCCTTTCTCATCAATCAAGGAAAATAATCACAAACAGAGCTTAGATATGTATCTTATATTGCATAATATACTTTTGAGAAAAATTAAGTGGGTTACTTACTGAACAGTATGAACTTGTTTTGTAAGAAAGTGTGTGTGAGAAAAAGAAGAGTAAAATTTTCCTTATTTACAATCCTGACCTCTGCCATTAGGAAGAGAGGATCCTGAGAATAACCTGTTGTTTTCCTGAGCAGGAGGGTGGGTGAGGGTACACATAAGGGAAAAAAATGAGATAATGAAATATAGTTTTTTCATGAGAAAAGGAAGAGATGTCTAAAGGAGGCCAAGGAGAGAGGATAAGTTGTTTAAAGGGATAGGTGGGAGACAATTTTGGTATGTCAGCTGCAGGAAATCTCCAGGTTGCCACAAACCTTTTGGTAACATCTGCATTATTCAGCAGTTCTTTTTGGCGTGGTATTATGTTCTTTGGGGGATAATTCTGAGTGATACTGATGTCACTGAAAGTTGACCTAGGCCAAGAACAAGGGTAGTCTAAGGTAATTTAAGTCACTTGTGAGTAATATCTGAGAAGAAAAAAGTCCAAAATACACATGCACCAGATTATGATAGCAAATATCTCTGGATAGTGGATTACAAATGTTACTTAATTCATTCCCTCTTCATTTTTGCATTTTTTACATTTTTCTGTTACTTGTGTTGTTAAAAGGAAATTATTTTTGAAACATAGTTGGACTTTGCAATCAGACAGACTTATGTTAGAACCCAGCTCCTCTAGTTCTTAAATTTGTGATTTTTGGACAAGTTCCTTAATCTTTTTAAGCCTTGGTTTTCTCATTTGTATGAAAAGGATAATAATAATAATACATTACCTTCCTCATAGGTAGTTGTGAGGATTAAATGAACTAATCTGTGTAAAGTTCTTCAAACTGTGCCTTAGAACTGAGTAAGCATACAATAAAGGGTACAAGTTATTACTGTTGTTGTTGATAACTACAGCTTGCTGGTAGTTCTCAGATCCTGGAAATTACCAACTTTTTTTACTCACTGCCAAGAAGTTAAGGCAGCACCTGGCTATGTTATTGTTGTTATATATCCCCTAAAGAACCAACAGAGTAAAAATCAACCGAAATTTGTTTATCCCTGCCACCAGAAGTCACACAGCATGTCATCATCATAAAGAAAAGCCTTTCTGAGTACCTACTGTGTGCAGGTCATTTAAGTTCTCTGGAAGTTAGTAACTAGGTCAGTTCTGGCTACTAAAAGCCAAGTGTCTCCATTTCTAATTCAAAACACTGCAAGGGTAGGCTATACTTAGGCCTGGGCCCACATGTTCTTAATTCCCAGTGAAGAATACACACTACTTTTCGAGACTTCTACACTAGCCAAAGCGTTCTGATGTGGGGTTTGAGTTCCTTGACGCTATCACGTGACTGGCTTTTGATGTGGTTTTTGTTCCAGTAAGTTAAACTCTGGCATCTCGGAGCTGGCGCAGCCTGCCATGCTAAAGATGAATTCTAAGCACAGACTAAGGCTGAATCTGCATGCCTGCGGGCAGACGGGACCACAAACTGCCATGGGGTTAATTAGCCAGAGGCTGTTTCAGTGTGGCATGGCTCCACTGTTCAGGGTTCCCAAGTTGCTGCCTGTAGCTTGGCTATCTGTGACAGTGCTCCTCGACACCTTCTTAGTGTGTGACCTCTTCAGTGGGAGAAGAAAAAGTCCTCTGAACCCCACACATTCCTGCTTGAGACTACAGAAGCAAACTTATTGAGATTCATGAAACATCTCTTCCCTGGCGTTTATTCATTATGTTAAGTAAATGAATAATCCATGCTTAAAACAAAAGTGTAAGCATTGTGGTAAATACTACTAATGCTCCCCAGTATCTGATTCTCTTCTCTTTCCAGGCACATAGCAGACTAGACTGGCTAGCTCTCTGTGGTTGGATGGGGCCATGTAACTGGTTTAGGCCAATGAGGTGTGAGCTGAAGTGACACGAATCACTCCTCTGCTGATGCGTTGAAGCATTTGGAAAGCAGATGAGACAAGCAGTCTCTTTCCTGCCCAGGAGACCAAAGGAGTCCTGTGTTCTAGATGTTGCAGCTACAGACGGTAGAGCCTCCAGCAGCCTGAATCCTTGAGTGACTGATGGAGCAGAATTTCCCCAATACACACAACCGTACCCTTGACTTGCAATGAGTGGACATGTAACATATGCAAGAAATAAATCTTTTTTGTGTTCAACTTTGGGATCCAGGGATTAATTTGCTATCAGAACACAACATAACGTGACTAATTCCAACTCATCAAATTATCTCAAAAGTATTAGTAATATAGAGACTGTTCTGCAGGATACCCGTAGGACCTGTCACTGGAGTTAGGCCAGGACTGTCTACGGTGGAAGATGGAGGGGAAAAGGAATGCATTCAGGAAGGAGCAGCAGTCCAAATTACCAAGTTCAGGGGGCCTGGAATACTGCAGACTACTCTGGGATGGCTGGAGGCGGGGCAGAACTTCTAGGGGATACCTTCTGTGGAGGTGCTCATCCCAGACACACCACAGTCCAGACCCAGGTCTGCCAAGTAGAACACCCCAACCCTCCAGGTAGACGTTCCAGTAGACTGTCTACCATGGCCTCGTGGATTCCGAGCCTGAAGGTTGGTAGCATGTCTAGGGCCCCAAAAAGTGAACAATGCTTGATAAGTCCCTTCAGATGCACAGGATGTTAGATTATAAGGAGAATTTGTTAACTGGTTTGTTGGGGTTTTTTTGCGTGAACCCTGAGTGCCAATTATCCACAGGGGAATTAAGACACACTCACACAGCTCCCAAGGCTATTTGAAGTGCACCATAAGGGATAAACTAACAACCACGGTGTGAGGGGATCAGTGCTGCACCACTTTCCGTTTCTAAACCTGAAATGACCCAGCTGCCCTCGTGAACGTTTCGGCAAATTGGACAGAGAAGAACCTGGAAGGGGAGTGAGGAGAAGCTTTTCCTCTGGTCATCACGGATGGCACGGTTCATAGTGACTGAAAGTCAGTATTATCGTCTATCTTCTGCATGACCAGCCTGAAATGCAGTGCATCCAGCTGATAGCAGCAGAACAATGCACACGACCGAATTCATCGCGGCGCCAAACTTCCGTCTTGTTAGAACTGGAAGAAAGAGGAAGGGGTGATGGGTTAATTTGCTCATGACTCCCTGGGCTGGAATTGCTGAAGAGATTATCCTTCTGTGTAAAATTGTCTTTGCAGAAATCTGCTTCTCTGAATTGGTGGGGAAGGCAGAGCCAGGAGGCTGACAACACTGAGATGAAAGCGCTCACTAGGACCCAAATGGGGTTTTGCTACTTTGCTACTTAGCAGAACTTTTATGCTAAAGTCTCTCAGGGTTTTTAATTTTTACAAGGTAATTATATTCAAAGTCAAAAGGGGGCAATTTCTCTTACTGAAAACCTCCTGCTGCAAGAGAAACGGGATCTTGTTACAAATTACTTAAGTCACTCGGCTTCCTCTGTCTGCATCTACTCTACAGCACAGGCTAGCTGGAAGACAGAACCACAGCTTGGTTCCCTGGCACTCTGCTGCAAAACAATTACATCAGATGTTAATGTGGTGAATCCATTTAAACAGAGATAAATTCCAATTGCAAATATAGTTTTACTTCAAATGGAATGCACTGGAAAAGAATGCCTGTGTGTTTAGAATAAAAAGCAGATTTATAACCCCCAACCCTGATTAAATAAAATATTTGGAGATGGTGAATACTGTCAGTTGAAAAATAGTAGCAAGAACCTACCTAGTGGTTCCCTACCTTTTAAATCCATATCAACAGCACCACCGTGTATTTTAATTATGATTTCCAAATAACACCTTTCTTTCACCTCTGTGAAGTGAAAGAAAAAGTCCCACCATCTGATATGTACCATAGTTACATCTCATTTTTCAGGTGCTCCAAGAGTGCCTTATATCCCAAAGGTTGGTGATATAAGGATCCCTGGGAGCCGAGGTGGCAGGCAAAGCCCCTTGCTCAGAGCCCCAAGGTCTGAGCCAGGACTGGAGCCAGTTTTATCTACTCTGATTGCCACAGGCCAGGAGGAATGGGGCCAAGGAGGTGTCTTGGCTTATGGAGCTGTACATGGCACCCTGTGGATGGAAAACCTACTTCTGACTTCAGATTTGTCCTATCGCACCATGGCTATACTAAATGGATATTTGCAGAGAAAGGAGGCTTTTGCCCTTTTGGCAAGCAACAATTCAAACTTCCAATACCTAAACTGAGCTTATAAATAAATGAGTCTCCAAAAAATTGAAACTGCACAAATAAACAATAGCAGGAAAGGGGAGAGGGGGTTGAGATGCAGGGATGTTTTTCTAGTATGCCAAATGAAGGTGATGTCGGCTTAAGTCCTTGCTTCGTTCAGATCCAGGCCCATTATAGAACTATGTTCTGTGAAGGAATACAAAGAGACTAAAGAAACAGACACTTAATGAGCTCACATAACAGACGGCGCATCCCTGCTGCCTAAAGGAGCACACCTGATTGAAGGGCGCTGTGAACTCTGCTCCCATCCTGCCAGCCAGGGGAGCTGAGACTGATGTGCAGAGTGGGAACAGGAGCCCTGGACTACTACACGAGCAGTCTGAGGTCAAAGTCGGAATGTGTTCCTGTCCTGCCTTTCAAAGCTTTGCTTCTAGATAAGCCATCCATACTAACAACTCAGCATTGTCGGACCAGGGAAGGCCAGGGCAGGCATCTTCGAGGAGATGCAATCCAAGGTAGACATTCATTAGAAATGAGAAAGGCTGGGGCTTTTCCTAAAAGGATTTGTTAGAGCTGGAAATGTACAATTTAACCATTGACCCAGCTACTCTACCTCTACCCCACCAAGGCCTAACCCACCCAGAGATTGTCCTACCAAAATAAATAGGCTATAGTCCTGTGATGACTCAATAGTGACTTTATTCAGAGTTACTGACACCCATGTCCAAAGCCCAGGCCAATATAAAGTCACCCAGGACTTCTCTTCAGAGGGCTACTGAACATCCTCTGAGGCAATTAAATCATGGAACCTGTGCAAGTGAGATTTTGATGGAATGAACTGAGTATTCATACTGACCATCACACATAAATGCGGTATGGTTCTTTAATATTCTAATGATGATAACTGCTAATTAATGCCTTTCCCCTTTAAAACATTTATAGTTTACATGATAGCTTCACATGAATCATCTCTTTTATTTTCAGAACCCCATGATAGGTAGGACATGCATTATTATTTACATTAATAAGGGGGCTGAGACTTCTTGGAGGCCAAGAGCCTTGCCTTGAGTAACAGTACTAACTGGTGTTGAGTGTAGGATAAGAATAGAGACTTCAAGTTCAATACTTTTTCCAATCCATCCCCCAGTCTCTACAGAAAAATCTTATTCTTGAAAGCTTTGAAACTTATAAATTCTTTTAGTACTTATTATTTTATTTGATGAAAATGAAAAATAGCTAATATTTGTCATCACTACTAAATTGAGTCATTGTGTTAAGTGTCACATGCTCAACACAAACTGTCTCATTTACGAGTTGGTATTGTTAACCCCATTGCTATAGAAGAGGAAACTGAGCACAGAGAGGTGTTTGTAATTTGCCCCAACCACACAGCTAGTAAGTAGTGGAGCAGGGATTTGAAAACAGCATAACTCCAGAACCTGAACTGTAGTACCATGCAGCCTCCCATCCTCACATCCGTCTGGTAAGGTAGGCAGGCTTGTGACTTCTTTCATTGACAACTGAAGAACCATAGGTCCAGTTGCTGGTAGACAGAACCTATCTACATTGTCAAGGTGTTTGGCATCTTTGGGGTCCATGTTAATTGTTCCAGCTAGAAGGCTAACCTGGAACTAATAGAAACAACCAATAACTAATAGAAATAAACCAAACCAACCACTCGGCTTTTAGATGTGGTTCTTCTTCTGCTACTCTTCCACTCAGGATAGCTCTCCTTCCTTATCAGCTAGCCTTTTCTTCACAAAGTCATCACTAATACTCCTATTTATGATACTAAAAACTATTAAGTTCCTTCTCCCTCATTTCCCATATTCAGCCAATTATCAGGAATGCCCATTTCTTTGCTGTGTATGTCTCTAGAACCTACTCTTCCCTCTTCTCTCCTACTGCCTCTACCACAGTCCAGTTCAGATAACTAGATAATAGACTCTAGTTGCAGAAACTTCTCAAAGTATAGTCACTCTTGTCCCCAGGCATCCTAAAAGCACGGCTGTCCTCATCGCATTTTATGCTTAAGCCTACAAATAGCACCCTCCTGTCTATCACAACCCGTTTTTTAGATCCTTGATTATCTGTTCTACTTTTTCTACCAACTTGTTCTCTCTCCCTTCTCCTCTTGTAAAGTAAGGATCCTCACACTACCCAACACATGCTTATCTCCACATCTCTGTGCCTTCCTTGTTATTTTCCCTCTTATGTTATTTCTCTTCTCCCGTGTTTATTCCAGTCTAGACATCCTTCCAGCCTTCTGTGAAATCTTCTCAGACTAGCTTTTCTTTTTGGGTTCCTATTGCGCCTACAGAATATGCCACAAAATTTAGTGTTTCATCTTGTTTCCTAATTGTCTCATTATTAATTTTATGTCCTCCACTAGGACCTTCTCAGATATTTTGCATGATCCTCACTGGTAATAAGGGAGTACTGAACTCAGAGATGGAACCTGTTTGGTTTCACTTGGTGGAGGTAATTGGCAGCAACCTAGAAGGCAAACTAGCACAGGTTGATTTAATAGCTCTAATGAACAACCCAGTGGCCTTGCTCTAAAGAGGGTTACTTCTCCAATACTTGATAACCAACATCAAATTTATTTGAAGGTCCGGAAATTGCAAGAAGGCCAATCCACTTTCTGTAGTAGAGTTGTCTGTTTGCCCACCTTCTTGAGCAGCTAAGGAACCCATCTTCTCTGAGTCCTTGGCCAGGTCACAGTAGCTGTTCTCTGAAGAGAGATGATGATGGAGGGGTGAAGGTGAAGGTAAAGTGAGTTATCCAAGTGAAAGACCACAGCAAGTAGAATCTGATTTATAATCTCCAAAGTAATACATTAGAGAGTGGAAAATAGCTCAAGGCAGATGTTTAAAATAATTCATGAAATAGTTTTGACCAGAAGAGAAGTTGTTGGACACTGCTGAGCATTGTTCAGAATCAGCATGCTAAATGGCCATTCGTCAATATTAAAGTTGCTCTAGGCAGGCTTCTGAGGCTAGCACTTTGGGACCAGAATATTGATAATAATAAAGTTAGTATATATGTACACATTTGAAAAGACTGTCATACTTTTCAAACTGCACTCTCAAGTCTTAGAAATTAAATCTGTTTGAGCTGGAAGAAGTTCTGGAGGTTATCTGGTTGAAATAGGGATAACATATTTTATATACTATTAATATACTTTTTCTCTTCTGGTTTTCATTGAGTGACCAACCCCTTTATCTTCCCATTTTGTCAGAGACCTATGTCTACCTTTCAGATTTCTACAGCATGAATGCAAAAAAAAAAAAAAAAAAAAAAAAAATATATATATATATATATATATATATATATATATATATATGTTTAGAGTCTCACAAACAAAAATGGGACATTATAGGAATAACAGTTGCAAAACTAAGCTTTGTTGGGAGAGAAATAGGATTTTCTAAATTTCTTTAGTTCCCATGTAGCATAACAAGAACCAGGTCTATAGGTAGGACTCAGATCCTAGACCTGTTTTCATGCAGTGCAAGTACTGGTTCTATATGTGGTGACCAGACTGTGAGGCTAAGTGCTTTAGGGTTAGATGAGAATGATGAATTGTAAAGGTAGGAAGCCTGTTCATTTCTGGTCCTAAAGCACCATGAGAAGAAGAGAGGCAGATGCTGGAGACACACACTGATCTTGATTTTCTGTCCCTGGGCTGCCCAGATGGGGGTGGTTTGTTACATTAGTTAAAATCAACACAGGCCTTTCCCCATTTAAGACTGCATGGAAACAGATTCCCCACACTGACCTGGGAGCGGCCACATCAGAGTAAACTCAGCAGCACAGCTTGGTTAGGCAGTGGAAGGGCTAGAGTTTAGCTTTCCCAAGCTACCCTCAGTTCCTGTGTGGTGGGGAAGGAACACATAATACCCTGCATGCCCTGGAGGGGGTGGGGCACAGATGCTAGTTGGAGTCTGGCTAGAGGATATTCCAGAGAGGGATGACCATGGTGGGCAATATGGCACTGTCGCCAAGGCTGCAAAATGAAGCCTGGGCCCTGACTTTACAAACAGACCTGGCAGCCCATAGCACCAATGGAATTCCAAGAAGGGCTAAATTAGGAAAAAAGAAAGCCAGGCTCTGACTCAGCCAAGAGAGAAAATGAACCACAAGCTACCCAACCCATAGTCTTCAGCGGCAAACACCAGCTAAATGCCAAGGAATGGGACAGGCTGCACATCAGTGCCACCAGTCCAAGGAGCAGCCCAGACCGGCCATCCTACAGCAGACACAGTGAGGATCCAGACAACATCATATGGACTCAGGACTGTTTCCTCTACCCATGAGAATACAATAAGCCCCCCTCATTCACCCAGACGGCATCTTGGTGAGAGAGGGGAGGAGAGAGACATCTGAAATTCTGGGCATTTCTCCAAAATAAGAGAAAGAATGTAAAAAGAAAGACTGAGTTATCCAAAGACTGCTGTTCCAGAGCATGGGATTGGACTGAGATGAGAGGGTGGGAGTAAATTTTTTCCCACATCCCAGTGAGATGGGGGCTCATTGAAAAAAAAATTCGGAACATTTCACAAATCCTCTGAACTCTACTCTGAGAGTAGGTTGAGTGCTTTGGTGACCCTGCTCCCTAGCCTGACCTTCTCCTTTCTGTGTAGGAAAAGGCTCATATGGACCATGGGACCAGGTGAGGCAGACATTACATATGCAGAAACTAAGGTCCAGTGATGAAATATCTCATTCATGGTCAACTGGGTGGCAAAGCCACAACAAGAGTTAGGCCTCCTAATCCAGCCCAATGCTCCTCTTGCAGGGCCATGAGCCTCCCCAGTGACCCTGCAGGAGATGCCCCAGTACATGGGCCCAAGGAACAATGGTGAAAGGTGGTTATGCTCCAAAGCCCACTTTCAGTTTCCTGTGTTCAAGCCCCCATCATATCTTCTAGTCTTCTTTCAGGACAATCCTATGGCTGAAAATGTTCCTTTGACATATATACACCTGGGAGAGGGGTGGGGAGGTGTGATCCTATGTGCCTTTCATTATGCTAAATGCTGGAAATGGCATGAAGCTGATAGAACAGTGATTGAACAAAGTGTTTCTTTTCTCCCAAGTATCACCTAAAACTGAAACCTTTATTGGCTGCAGTTTCTATCCATCTGCAAAAACACAGAGAAAGAGGTTGGCAAGTGACTTCAGGCTTTTCCCCTAGAGTGTTACTTACCTGACTTTAACCAGATGCTGTGTATCAGCCTGTCTCTCTCCTCCACACTCAGTGTGTAGAAGACAGAAGAAATACAAGGAATGCCTGTTATGTTGTGGACTCTCTCCCCCTCTCTTTCTCTTTCTTTCTTTCCTTTTTTTTTTTCCTCTCTTTTAATTCCAGGACCGGATATACAAGTTCCAGAAGAGGAATATACATCCCCAGAGTCTGAAATCAAATCTGGAATTCATATCCTCTGTAAATGTACTTTATTAAAAGCAGGAATCAAGAAAGGTTTTGGAATTATTATACTGGAGAGGTTGATTGTGTAGAATGGATGTAGAATTAGGGATAATTTTAGACATGTTTTCAGGCAGCCAACTCCATGGATGAATGGGAAAACTGGGTACTTTGGCATCAGTCCTATCCCAAAGGCTTTAAAACCAGCCCTCAGCCTGCGTTACAAAGTCACAGTCGGAAAACAAAGCAGGAGACCACAGTAAGACACATTCGTCTGTAATTGTTGCAATCGGGTGAGTTGAAATTTTGTAGGAACACATACATAGTAGGCACCAAACTGTCAATTTGGGGTTAATCTTTGTAAAATCCGTTTGCTGACAATGAATGATAGTGCAACTCCAGACTGCCGCCAAGAGTGGAAGGCATGAGAGTTTGCATGTGTACTTAGTGTGTCTGTGCATGCATCTGTGTGAAGCAGCTGAAAGTATTGGTTGATGTCCAGAATTGGAACTGGTTGAGGCTGTAAGGGGAGGAAGCGGGCAAGTCACAAGAACTGCCCTGGGACACTCCTGCAGCCTGTGCTACTGGCTGTTCTCAGGGTGGGAAACAAGAAACTTGTCCATTGTTCCCATAAAGCCCAGTTTTATACCAGTAAACTATCTCCTAACAATATTTCCCCCTCACTTTGGCATCTTCCTGAATACTATTGCAGCTCACAGTATTTCTGTGATGAAAGCAATCGTTTCGCAGGGGTCAACCAACTCAACAGCAGGAGCAAAGTGATTATGGGATTCACACTCCTGTAATAAAAGAAGAGCCGAGCCCTTTAACCGGTCAAAGAGAAGTTGGAGGTCCTTGTGACCCAAAAGAAGCTCCTAGACTCTGTGAGTTCCCTGAGCCAGGGCATCCATGTTCCAGAGCTCATTTAAAGGAGAGCAACTGCCATGTTTCATAGAAGCTCAGAAGGAAAAAGTTGGAATGCTGAATGTGATGCTTCTAACAGGGCCACTAGCTGGCTTTCTGCTGCTATCTAATTAGGGCTCCATCCCCACACCCCCTCCCCACTCTTCATTCACATCCAGTGTCTCTCCTGTTGTTTTATTTGAAAAGTTCCCTTTTTAGAACATAGGGGAAGCAAGTACTCCGAACATTTGGATGGCTAAGGTCCTTGTCATGTCAGCTGCCTTTCTAAAACTTCTGTTACTGTCTTCATTATAACAGCCAGAAAGGAGAATTTGAAATTCCCCTCGACAGTAGCTCCCAGGAGGAACAGCACCAGGATTACTTTCCCGCGGTCCTGTCTTCTGGAGAGAGCTGGGTCCCCCACCCCCCTTTCTCCTTTGCACCGGTCTGGCCTCCGGAGATGAGGAGATGCGCGTGGGCCTGGAGTCTCTGTCCCCAGGGTTCTTTGCAGGAAGGGTGGCTGCTCAGATTCCAAGCTTCCTGCCTGGACAAGTGACGACTCTAACACCCCCTCAGGGAGGTGGTTTGCAATGTTTGTTCGGTAAACTCTTAAGTAACTGTGCTCTGTTCCACCAGAGGAGGTCATGTGGCTTAAAGACAAAGATGTGTTTTCCTGTGGGTAGTTAAGGACACTGAGCCACGCTGACAGAACCTCCCCCTCCCCCCCCCGCCCCGCCCTCTGAACAGAGAGCACTGTTCCAGGAGCCAAGGGAAAAAGACATTCGTTGTCCAGTGCAAATTAATGTGCTACAAACAGCCCTGGGCACTAGGTTTGTGACACATCTGTCTCCAGAAACTTTACTATAGAAATGTCTCGGTTTGGAAGGCAAATCAGTGAGCTGATACATGGCTCATGAATAACGACCTCTCACAATTCTCAGTGTTCCAAGGCATTTGTTCTTCCACTCGTTCACTTATGGCTGCAGTTTTCATTATAAATGTAGCTGAGGTTCTGAGCACCCCTCCCCCCTCCGGCTCAGGTCATCCTGTTTGTCTCTAAAAGCCAAAACTGTTCCCAAAATGCATTGAGACAGCAGGTTCCGAGTGACTAGAAAGAGCTTGGCTGGCTCCTGGAGAGGGGTGTGAGAAGGTTCTGGCCCAGAACTTCTGCAGGCCTCAGGCTTGACTCCCGAGTGGTTTTCCCTGTGGCCTTGCCTGCTGCCCTGCCACAGGTGAAGACAGAGCCCACCACCCCCTACTCAGATGTTTTTGTCTTCTTGGTTTTCTTAAATGGAGGCATAGTTTACATATAGTAAAATGCACAAATTCTAATCATTGAGCTCAATGCATTTTGACAAATATGTGAAAATACTCTTCATTTACCCTCCACCCAAATCAAGAATATAGACCTTTTCCAAGACCCCACAAAATCTTCTCCTGCCCATCCTGTTATTGAACATTTAAAGCTGCCATCTGCATGTCTTACGAAGTTACTGAGCTCTCTTCTCACTCGGAGCTCCTTGCCCTGGTTGTCTCACTGGCTCACCACCAACTTGGGCTGCAGTCTCTCCCTCCCCTCAGCAGCTCCCTCCACAGCCAGATGAGGGAGCTTGGGCAGACTTGTCTCTTTCTTCTTAAAAGTTATTAACTTGAAGCTCAGAGGGGTCAAGCGATTTGCTCCTGTCCACACAGCCAGTAAGGAATGGGGTGATGGCCAGAACCCAGCTCCTCCAGGCTCTCTTGGCCCTGGCTTTCAGGAGAACACAGAGCTATGCTCTACTGGAGTGAGAACAGAGCAGAACGCAGACACCTGGGGCCCACCTCTACCTGAGTCTGACAATGCCCAGGCTCTGGATTCCAGGCTGCTTCTCACCTGGGGGTGACTCCTGACTAGCAAGCTTATGATGTGTGGTCTCTCCTCACACCCTCCCTCTCCCCGTTTGCAAACCAAAGGCAAGTGATTAGTGCACTAGTCCAACATGCTTGAGAACCATCTACAGAATGAGTTGTACACACCGAGCCTTGTACACTTCTCGGGCCTTGGTGTACACACCAAGGCAGGGCCCAGGAAGCTGCATTTTTACCAAGCTTGTACTTACCCTCTCCCCACCCACACCAGGGATCTGTGGGACCCACTGCACTTTGATAAACACTGTATTGGAGGAAGTCTCCCTATCTCCTCCACTGAGGAAATAACATTCAATAGTTTCCATCCTTATCATGCCTGATCCCTCCCTTCCTGGAAGATTTTCCTTCCTTAATTTCTTTCACCTTTATCTTTGCTATCTCCCTAGTCCCTAGATGACTGGGTTCCTTTGATCATGATTCTATTATTCAACCTGTTCATCTAATCTTTAGTCCTTTCCCGAATTGTCCCTTAATCTCTAGATAACCTTAGTGTTTGTCATGATTTAACATAATCCACACACACCAAATACATGTACAAACACACCCTCTGCTGAAATCCCTTCCACAGCTCCAATGAGTAAAGTCCAAACTCCTTAAAGTTGGACTTAAGACTCTCCAGTATGGACTGCTCACCTTCCAGTTTCATCATTTGTGCTACTGCCCTGAAACATACCCTTCCTCCCACCACTATTTCCCAGCTACTTTCATACCTCCCTTTGCCTGTAAAAGTCCCCTCCTTGGGCTCATCTGGTGAACACCTACTCATCTTTCAGGACTCAGATTAAATGTCCATCCTCCAGGAAACATTTCAGCCTCTCACAACACCCCCTAACAGTGGGTTGTTGTTTTTTCTAGGCTATGTCTTCTCTCCTTAACCGAACCAGGAGCCATGTACCCTCAAAAACTGAATGGGATGGAAAATGTCCAACATTTTCCTGGACAAAGGGCTGTGGCCATTTTTATATGGTGGCCATGTGCTAAAATAATATACCATAAAAATGTTTATTGAGCGTTTTCTATGTGCCAGGTACTGTTTTAAGTGCTTTTTCCCCTATTAGGATTATTTATATAAGATGTGTTTTTCTCTAATGGTGGTTACTTAGAGTGACCTCATGTCTGTATAGTATAATGTCTAACTTCTCGTTGTAGATCTCTAAGAGTCAATAAAGGCAATTGTCTCCAGTTGATCTGAAGGTTCTACTTCTGTGGTGGACAAGCTGTAAGCTGGACATCTCTGATTCATTCACCGTTGTTGTTGTTGTTGTTTTTCTTTTCTTTTCCTTGTAGGCTTTAAGAGCGCTAGTTGAATAATTGGAAGAGTGATTTTATTTATTATGTCCCTCCTCATAAATCTAAAAAGTTAAATAAAAGTCAATGGGTGGGGACAATTCAAAATATATAGAAAATTTAATATACAGAAATTTATTTTCAAAGGAACCCCTCCGAATGCTCCTTTCCAGGCATTTAAAATGTCCTAGGAAGAGGCCGTTTCTCTAGACAGAGGCTTCACGCTCCCCTCGATTTATGAGGCAGGATAGAGTTGAGGTGCTTCAGTGCAGAAAGGAGAGACCAGCAAAGGACCCCTCCAGACTCCTGGTGACCACTGGAGTGTGCTGACGTTTCCCAGGAGACGGTCAGTTTAAAGCCACCAAAATGTACTCAATTCATTAATCTTTTGGCTGGGGTGGGAGTGGAGACAGGGAAATCTGCTCAAGATAAGCATGAAGTACAATATGACTTTGCCTTCTTATAAAGAGCCATCATTCACATAAATTGCATCTTTCAACCTTTCAAGGGATTAAATGCTACAAGACAGACAGCATCTGGTTCAAACAGCAGCAAATCAAAGGGGGTAACAATACACCTCTTGGTGAATAACAGGCAGGCTCCTGTATCCATAGGAGGCCAACAGCAGAGAGAAAAAGAAACCTGCGAGAGGCACAGTAAGAAAGGGTACACCTGTAGATGTGTCAGGGAAGATAGTGATGACTTCGGGGATAATAGCGCCATTCTTCTAAGGTGACCCAAAGCGGCAGGCGGTCGCCCTCCTTAAGGGGGTAGAACACTGCTTTCCTTGACCCAGGGACCAGAAAAGGGAACAGGGGACAGAGACTCTCCCATCTGAAAGCCACCAGCTGGGGTCATTAATTAACATGCAGACTCAAATTGGCTTCGTAAAGGGTTTCTTAAGAGAGCCGAGGAAGAGGCTATTTGTCTGGAATTAGATAAAAAGTAGTTGAAGTTTGACTTCTTTGTTTCAGCTGCCCCTTCCCATCCTCCCCCACTTCAAGTCTTCTCCTCCCCTTTATCTCCATCTCAGGCTCTTATTACTCTCATGACCTCTGCCCTTTGACCCTTCCAAGGAAGGATCAGATGCATACCATTCACACCTCCATGTAAAGTTAATCCTCTGGCAGCTCCCAAGTATTCTGTTTTAGCCATAACCCCAAATGAAAGGCTCTCCTCTGTTAAAGGAATTTCAGGCTGACGATGAGGTGTGTTTGGGGGGCTGGTAAGAATCAAATTCTGAAGGTTTTGAGTGAGGCCTGCCTTAAGCACTCACGCCACCCTTCTCTGGAACTTTGCCTGACTCCCATTGGGAGTATTCATATTTAAGGATAGAGTACCCAGAACTATCCTGTGTGCTTTATTTGTATATTAAACTCTTTTAAAGTTAGTTTTAATTTCTATCAAGGTTATACATGCAGCTTTCTTACAGTGGCTCTCAAACGTGGCTGAAATGTAGACTCATCTAGGGAAATGTTTTTAAATTGACGCCTACACTTCTCTCCAGCCCCGCTAAGTCAAACCTGCTGGAGGTACGGCCCAGGTCCTGGGGGGCCTGAAGAGCCCCGGATGATGATAGGGGAGGCATGTGAGTCAGTGATTTGAGGGAGATAATTCTACAAGCCATATTTACAACCAGAGCAGACCAAACCAAATAGCAATATCCAACCAAGCCTTACTTTTCTTATTTCTCACTTCCCAGAAACAGTAAATTCAACTATCTGAGTTGATTCCTATGGTATTTGCCCTCATATTTCTAAATTATATAATTACATTGCTACCTATTGATTTTTTATGCTAATTTGATGTTTATTAGGAGATATATGTGATGTATGTTTTAAAGGACCAGTGGAAGTTTGCCTGACAATGAGAAGTAACAGAGGTTGGACAGAGAATTCAAGGGCAAAGAAATATGCAAAAGAGGGACGGTCAAAGGTCATGGCAAGTTTGGGGCACAAGCTATAGTGAATTGGGGGGGGGGGGGTGGCAAGAAATAAGGCAGGAGAGCAAAGCATTGATCAGAACAGGAAGGATTTTCTCTACCAAACTAAGGACTTCAGACAGCTGGCTACAGGAACTGGGAGCCATTGACATGTTTTAAGTTAGGAAGTAGACAGAGTCAAGTCTGCATTTTATATACCACCCAGTGGCATTGTGGAAGGTGCATTAAGGATGGGATGAGCCCTGGCCGGTTTGGCTCAGCGGTTAGAGCGTCTGCCTGCTGTCCGGAGAGACCCGGGTTCGGTTCCCGCTAAGGGCATGTACCTCGGTTGCAGTTTGTCCCCGGCCCTGGTTGGTCGTGCGGGTGGCAGCCACTCGATGTGTCCCTTTCACATCGATGTTTCCCTCTCTCTCTCTTCCTCTCTCTCCCTCCCACTCTGTCTGTACAAAAAATGGAAAAATGTCCTCGGATGAGGATAAAAAAAAAAAAAAGGATGGGATGAGGCAAGACTAAAGTAAGAAACCAGTAAGGAAGTCTAGGTGAAAATAATGAGTCTGAACTAAGGCAGAAGAGTGAAGATAGAAAGGGAGGGATCGATTTGATAGGCTTTAGGAAGTTAGTATTAATAAAAAACAAATTAACTAGAAATGAAGATAAAGACAAAGAGGAGTCTAGGATTACTCTTTGAATTCTGGCTTGAATAACTGAGTGACTAATAGTATTATTAACACAGAGAAAGAATGTAGGACAAGCAGCAGGTTTAAGGGAGAGAAAAATGACTAGAAGATATCGGGGGAAGCTATCCAAGAAGCATTGGTTCATGAGGTTGGCAGTGTCCCATTCTTCAACTCTAGTGACTCCCAGGAAGGGTACTGGCCAAGGTAGGCTCAGCTTGAGCAGGATAAATGTTTACCTGGTATAGTAGAAAACAGTAGAGAGAATAAGCAGTGTTAGTACTAGAAGAATCATATTAAGTATCTGATCCAAGAAGTGGACATAAAACCATAAAAGGAAGTAAGTCCAAGGGAGTAAGAAATAGCACAGAAGGCAAAATATAAATGTATAAAGGCAGAGTGCAGGATGTGGGCTGCAAGAGAGACAAATATGACAGGTCCTTTTTTCATTATTCATTCTAACTGAGGAGCTAGAAACCTACCTATTGGCTTAGAGTGCCCTTCTTGGGTTCAGGGATGGCGGGGTCATGGCAAGTTTAAGTTTGCCCAATGGAAACTCCAAGTCAGTCTGAGAGAGATGAGAATCCTTTCAATTATTCTCTCTCTGGTTTTTTCCCTTCCTGTGCACCAAGTGCTAGAGCTGGCTTCAGTTCCAGCTTGCAAAATGATAGGAATAAGAAAGCTAGAGACAGGAGGTGAAGGGATATGAGAGGTCAATGGAAAGACCTAAGAAATGAATTGGGGTTTGTAGCAGGGTTGTACCGCATTATCACAGGATACTAGGCCGCCCTCAGGACGGTTTCTCCAGGCTTCAAAAACAATCATTTCTCATTTCCAAACCAAAAATGACCTCAGTAAGTACATGCCTGGGCCTAACTCTTCACTGGAGTTGTCTTTTGGCCAGAGAAATGATCATAAGTACTTAAGCTTAGTTGGGGTGGGCCAGGACAGGGGCAGATGTAAAAAAGGTATTGAGCCCTTAAAAGGTAAATATCCAAAACAATTGAAAGCAGAATCTTCAAGAGACATCTGCATGCCCATATTCATAGCAGTATTATTCACAATCGTCAAAAAGGTAGAGGCAACCCAAGTGTCCACTGATGGAAGAATGAATAAACAAAATGCAGTATATGCATACAACCAAATATTATTCAGCCTTAAAAAGGAAGAAAATTCTAACACATGCTACAACATGGATGAAACTTGAAGACACTATAAGTGAAAGAAGCCAATAACCAAAAAAACCCAAAAACAAAAAACAAAAAGCAAATATTGTATGACTTCACTTATATGAGGCAAATTCACTGAGAAAGAAAGTAGAATGGGCTTGTGGAGTTGGGGAGTGAGGAGCGATATTGTCTAAGGGGAACAGAGTTTCAGTTTTGCAAAACGAAGAGTTCTGTAGATCAATGATGGTGATGGCTGCACAATAATGTGAATGTTCTCATATCACTGACCTGTTGTACACTTAAACGTGGTTAGATAGTAAATTTTATGTGATTTACACTTCACCACAATTTTACAAATAAAATAAATTTAAGTTAATAAAGCATGGAGGAGCTTGAAAGGTAGAAAAGGAAATCTCCAGGCGCTACAGTAAAGAGGAAGTTGAGTTCCAACTCAAGCCTGGTGAAACGAAGAGTTGGAACTGAGTCCCCTACATAAAGCCCAGACACTCTAAGAAAAAGCCAAACATCAGCCCAGAAAGATACCACGGAAGCTCATCTCTGTCCTGACTCTAAGTGAGGAGAAACAGTCCCCTATGAGAATCAAAACCCCAGTAATGTGCCCAGCACAAGTTCAGAGTTCAAAAATCTACCACCTGCATCACAAGGAAACCCCAAGCCAAAAAATTAACATAAAAGTGGTCTTTAGCCAGTGATAGCCCTAGGATACCAGGCAGAAACAAATATAAAACCACTCAGAAATTAAACTTCAACAGCCCAGGCCACAGAGAATTCCCACAGAAAAAATAAAGCGATGCTTATAATAAAAATTTCTAAAAACAGGACAAAATTATCTATCAGGTACAAGTCAATAGTCAAAGTAAACAGTAGAATTAAACTCCTCAAAACTTTAGATAGTAAACTGTTATAGTTTACAAACTGATAGTACAGACTATAAAATTAGTATTTTAAATGATTTTTAAAATCAAAGAAGGACATACCTAAGACTAGTATAAGACATTATTTTTAAAAGAACAGAAAGTCCTAAAATGAGCCAGAGGGAACTTCTAGAAATTAAAACTGTGGTTGCTGAAACTAAAAATGCAAGGGATGCATTAAGCATCAGATTAGACACACAGAATTAGTGAAATGGAAGAGAGATCTGAGGAAATATTCCCGAAAGCTCTTTAGAGAGACAAAAGAGATTAAATATATAAACAATGGGTTAAAAGATGAGGATGAACTAAAAGAGCTAACATATGTCTAATAGGAGTACCAGAAAAAAGACAATAAAAAGAAGAAACAATATTCAAAATTTAATATCTGGGTTCAAAAAATGTCCTTACCAATTACTGTCTTAATGTGGGCAAATAATTTAACTTCTCTGTGACCCAGTGCCCTTTATTCTAAAATGGTTCTAGGACTCTGTTGTAAGGATTAAATGAGATAACAAGTGTAAAGCATCGAACCTATGAAACATAAATATGCATGGCTATTACTGTTATTAATGAGCATTATCCCACATTGATAACAGATTCAGACCACTGTTTAAAGAACCACATGGAAGAGAAATAAAAATAAATCCATACCTAGACACATTATACTAACCTGCAGAACATAAAAGACAGAGAGTAAAATCTTAAAGCAACCAGAAAGGAAAGACAGATTTTCCACAAAGGGACAATAATTAGATTTAGAGCAATGATCATTTTCAGTAGCAACAGAGAGGTCAGAAGAGAAAGAAAAATGTCTTCAATATGCTGAGGGAAAATAACTGTCAACCTAAAATTCAACACTCCAATAAATTGCCATGTACCATTGAGGATAAAATGAAGATATTTTTCAAGTTAAAACTAGGCTTTTTTTTTTTTTAACTACTCACAAACTCTTACTGAAAGAACTACTAAAGGATGTACTTCAAGAAGGAAATTGATTCCAGAAGGAAGTCATGGTATGCAAAAATCAGAAGTGAAAAAAGAAAAGGATCTTGTTGGAGTGGGGAAGGGGGAGAGGAGAAAAGCCAGGGAAGGCAGAGATGAATTGGATAGAAATGGGACTGTGGGAGAGGACAGGAGCCAGAGGAGCTTATTATGTTGTGGGTGAGCGTCATGACCCACGGAGACAGGAGGTAAGGGTCATGGAATTATGGAGGAGATGTGTGAATGGAGCTAACGAGCTTTGGAAAACAAATTAGAATTTTTGTGAGAGGGACATAAGGTTCCCCTCCCAGAGGTTTTGAAGGAACTGAGTTGCTTTCTGGAACTGAATGTCCTTGTCTGTGGGGTTGGATTTAATGATCTTCAATGTCCCTCCCAGCTCTGACATTTTACAATTTTGGATAATGAGACGGAGATGTGAGGCCAGGGCTCTGGAGTTTAGCTGGATTAAGTGTATGGAGACTTCTGGAACTTTGAAAGATGAGCTCATTCCACAATGAGCTGATTGTGGAGATCTAAAGGCCCTACAGTAAGAAGCAGATGTAGCACTGAGACAATTAGAGCAGAGGACGGCCCGAGTGTGGCACAGACATAAATGGAAGTGGCGGAGACCAGGGGGAGTCCTGAAAAGCCACATCCTGGCTTCCACACTGCTTTCCAAAGGCTCTGCGTTTGACAGAAATCCAAACATGTCTTGTCTAAGGCACTTTCCCCTTTAATTTTCAAATTTCTGTATATTTTAAGAGAAATTTAATCTATGTGGCTCTGAATCATGGACAGCAAACTCCTCTAAGAGACACTTGATGCTGGGAGCTTTTTCTGAACTTGGAACAACTTGTTACAAGAGGCTCTTTTTTGACTGATTCTGTTTCCAGTCTCTGCCTCTCCTCCCAAGGTCCAAGATTTGGGTCAGATGCTAAAAACCTGCCGGATAAGGACTGTACTTTTCTTCCTCTTCTTCCTTGGCAGTCAAAGAGAACTCATCCAAGCCACGGGGGCATAGGGCTCGACTCTGCCAAAGAAACAGTGCGGTCCTTGATGCTAGCACAAACCTGGCCTCCATTTGGTCCTCAGCACAATGGCTGTATTTGAAGCAGGGCTGGCAAACAGGACTCCAGTTTCCAAGCCGTATTTCCTTAGGTTGCAATAAGCGCTCCACCCAACCTCATTATACAGTGGCAAACCTCACAGCAGCATGTTAGTGGTTCATACTCTTCTGTTCACCAGAGCCCAGTCCCACAGGGCTCCAGGAGAGGAAGGTATTCAGCCAGGATGGGCCGCACACTATTTTCCTTCCATCGTTCTCAGGTTCTGCTGGCCAAGCGCGCATGGTCCCAGCCGACCCCGTTGTTTCCGCAGTCCTGTGGTGTACCTCACTTCCAGGAATCTTACCCAGACCAGGGCAGAGAGGCTCGTCACTTATTTACCCAGGGACTGCTTCCAAAGTGTAGAATCATACCACTGGAAAGAATTGCTGGTCTGTGACATTGGGCCCCACCGTTTCTACATTTCCTTTACAATTGGTAATGATAGAGGTGCCCCTTTACAGGATATTTTCTCTCATACTTTCATATTCTTGCTTCATTAATTTTTTTAGCTGACTTTGAACGGTGCTGCAAAGACCAATCAAATGAAAGAGTCAAATCTTGCCACTTAAAAAGCATCATAGGAGCCAAAAACCACTTCAGCTGGTTTTCTTGATTTTTTTTTTCCTTCCCATTTCTGGTTGGAGTTACTCAAAGTAGTTTATGTGGTATAATTTTAGGGGTGACCTTTCCTCAATAATATCCCCCAATGACATCCGCTATCCCATTACTAACTGGTATCAGCCATCCCATCTGTGTTAAAATTGTTGGGGAAGGAAAAGAGGAGACTCACAAAATACATATACTCTTGGAAATTAAAGTATACCAAGTCCCAGATAATTTAATGTGAATGAGTTCATTGGAGCAGGATGCCCAGCAAAACAATGTGGTTTAGCAAAAAGAACACTTGGACTTGGGGTCCAAAAACTAGAGATTGAATCCTGGCTCTACTTTCTTTCTCTGCCTTATTTCCCTCATCTGTAAATTGCTGATAAACATCCCAGTCTCATTATAAAGCTGTGTGTGTGCGTGTGTGTGCACGCGCGTGTGTGTGCACGCACGTGTGCGCACGCGCTCGCATCCATGAACATGTTCTGTAACGACTTTATGAATGTCAGCACATGATGAGAGCAGGGACCATGAGACAGGAAAGGGGAAGGAGGACAGGGCTCCAGGCTGCCGCAGTCTGATGCAGAGTCCCAGTTAACTCCCTGAGGGCTAGCCTCCGAGAGCACAAGGCAGCTTAGTGCTGGGCCAGCCTTCCCCATGACGATGCTTGGGAACTGAAAAGGACTGTTTGTTGGGGTTCCACGGCAACATACCCCAGAGCCTATCTGACACAGCCTGTCAGCCCCAGGCTACCTCCACCTGTGGATGCGGGCCTGCTGTCCGCCTTGGTCTTCGGGCTGGACAGTTAGAAGCTCCCTGGTGGCATTTTAATGAAGACTGCTAGAACTCAGGTGTAACTTTTACTGACTCCTAGGGAAGCCTGCTCACCTCTGCTTGGGGCACCTTTACTCTGGCTTCATAAAAATTTGTTTATAAGGCCAAGCTCAAATAAAGTTAAAACATCCAACAGGGTGGTTGGGGATGGGCTATGAAAAGCTCCAGCCCATTACATAGAACTCCCTGTAGTCCCGGGTCTATCGCCTGGTGGACTGCTCCCAAAAGTTATTTTTTTATTCATTTTAGCAGATTTCCCCCCAAATCAGGCCCCTGGAGCTGCCAAGCCTTGGTAACAGGGAGAAACATGGGGCTGACATGTGAGCCCCAAGCTGCAGCGGCAGGGGGGTTTGTTTCACCTCCGGGCTTGGAAATAAATGCAGCTTGACTTTTGGGAGGGAGCCTAATTGATTCTACTGGTGGCGGCAGAGTGGTGGAGACCCCTGGAAAGAATGATGTTTGGGGCCAAGGTACCAGCGCCGAAGGCACACACACTTCCTCTAATTAACAGGCACACGATGCCAACAAACACACCGGCATATGGGAAGTGAGGGCGACTAACAGGCAAGCCTCCCGACTTCCTCAGGGAGTGCCCTGCCAGCCAGGATTATTCCCTGTTCCTGTTTCCTCACAAAAAGCCCCTGTGCTTGGTTGAGAGGCTGGCCCCAGGTGTGGGCAGACCCCGCCTGGAGGCACCGCCTGAGCTTGCCTTCCTGCCTCCCCTCTGCCAGGGACGTTTCTCTGGAGTTACTAGTTTGAAGCATTCAGAAAAGCCAGGGGACTTTTCTGGGGACTTTCTGGAACTAAATGGTCAAATTCTGCCTCCCCTTTTCTCTCCTTTAACATTTCAGGACTTTGGTTATTTCTACTGATAAACTTCATCTTCTCCAGAACCCTCAGAATCACCACCTACCCTAATCCTGTGCAGTGTCTGAAATTGTCTCCAGCACCCCTGAAGGCCATCCAGGTGAGGACTGGGGCTACGCAGTCTATGGCTTTCCCACAGCAATGTCAGTGTCCCTCATTTCTAAAAAGTAGCCTTTTCTATACTCTATGAGTCTCTTTTGATTGTTGGCCATTGCAAGCATAGCTCAAGAGACAGTGATGCATTCAATAAGCGTATACATTAAGTGTCTATTATGTGCCAGGCACGATGCTGGGTGCAGAGGATTCCAGGCACCTGAGGAGAGACTTGTCTCCAGGTAAGGAGTCAGAGGTAGGAACAGAAGCAACAGGACATGGTGAAGGCTCTAATATGTACATCCAAGGAGCCATGGGTGCACCATCAAAGGACTATTCTGGTTGTGCACAGACCATCTGAATCAGATCAGACTTGCTAGCAATGTAGACTCCCAGGCCTCATCCTGGAACTTCCAAATTATAATCTCAGGGAGGGAGGCCCAGGAAGATGTATTTTAATGAGTTTCTCAGATGACTCTTATTTACACTAAATTTTGGGAACTGTTGTCCTATTTGAGAGCCACTGTCCTAGGGGTAATTAGAAAGGGTGTACTGCCCTGGCCAATTTGGCTCAGCGGTTAGAACATCAGCCCATGGACCAAAGTCCTGGGTTCGGTTCCCACTAAGGGCACGTATCTTGGTTGCAGTTTGTCCCTAGCCCCGGTTGGGGTTGTGTGGGTGGCAGCCACTCGCTGTATCTCTCTCACCTCGATGTTTCTCTCTCTCTCTTCCTCCCTCTCTCCCTCCTGCTCTATCTCAAGATAAATGCAAAAATGTCCTTGGGTGAGAATAAAAAAATAAATTTTAAAAAAAGACAGAGTAAAGAAAACAAAAGCAGGTCACTGACTGAGAACAAAAAAAAAGTGTGTACCAAGGTTATGACATTTGAGATTTTTTTTAAAGTAAGAGTTTTATTAAAATTTTTATTTTCCTTGAAAGAAATCATCAAAAGATACTTTATTATTATGTACCATATATACAGGGGTAGGTCCCAGTTTTGGGGGGCAGTAGTTTACTAAACTGAAGTAAATTTTCTTTTAATCTTAATTTTTAAAATATATTTTTTAATTGTGATAAAAGTCGGGCCAGTGTGGCTCCGTGGATTGAGCGTTGTCCCATGGACTGAGAGGTCCTGGTTCGATTCTCCATCAGGACACGTGCTGGGGTTGTGGGCTTGATCCCAAGTAGAGGTGTGTGCCAGAGGCAGCGGATCGATGTTTCTCTCTCACATCAATATTTCTATCTCCCTCTCCCTTCCTCTCACTCTAAAAAATTAATGAAAACATATTTTTAGCCTGGCTGCTGTGGCTTAGTGGTTGAACATTGACCCATGCACCAAGAGGTCGCCAATTCAACTCCTGGTCAGGGCACATGCCCAAATTGTCGGCCAAATCCCCAGTGGGGGGCATGCAGGACGCAGCCAGTCGATGTTCTCTCTCATCAATGTTTCTATCTCTCTCTTCCTATCTCTTCCTCTCTCTAAAATCAATAAAGAAAAAAAACATATTTTTTTAAAATTGCGATAATAAAAATGGGCAGAACTAAATAGACACCTCTCCAAACAGGACATACAAATGGCTGAGAGACATATGAAGAAATGCTCCACATCACTAATCATCAGAGATGCAAATTAAAACAACAATGAGGTATCACCTCACACCTGTCAGAATGGCCACCATCAGCAAATCAAACAACAAGTGCTGACGAGGGTGTGGAGAAAAGGGTACTCCAGTACACTGCTGGTGGGAATGCAGACTGGGGCAGCCACTATGGAAAACACTATGGTGTTACCTCAAAAAATTAAAAATTGAACTGCCATTTGACCCAGTGATCCCACTTCTAGGAATATACCCTAAGAAGCCTGAAACACCAATCAGAAGGAATATATGTACCCCTATGTTTATAGCAGCACTATTTACAATAGCTAAGATCTGGAAACAGCCCAAGTGTCCATCAGTAGACTAATGGATAAAAAAGCAGTGGTACATATACACAATGGAGTACTACGCAGCTATAAGAAAGGAAGATCTCTTATCCTTTGAGACAATATGGAGGAACCTGGAAAGTATTATCCTAAGCAAAACAAGCCAAACAGAGAAAGACAAGTATCATATGATCTCACTTATTTGTAGAATATAATGAACATAATAGTCTGAGGCATGGGGTAGTCCCAGAGACATGGAAGTGGGGTACAGACTGACAATCCCCAGAAGAGGGGGTCGGGGGAGAGATAAACCACAGAACTTATATGCATGAACAATGGACATGGACAACAAAGTTGGGGACAGGGCGGGGAAGAAGGGGGAGGGGGAATCAGTGGGGGGAAAAGGAGTAACATCTGTAACAAAAATAAATAAATTAATTAATTTTTAAAAAAAGAATTCTGAATAAAAAATAAAAATTGTGATAAAATACACATAACATGATATTTACCATCTTACCCATCTTTAAGTGCACTACAGTTCAGTGGTATTAAGAGCATTCACATTGGTGTGCAACCACCACCACCACTGATCCACAGAACTCTTTCCATCTTGCAAAACTGAACTCTGTTCCCCGTAGACAGTACAGCTCCTCATTCCCTCACTCCCCTCAGCCCCTGACAACCACCATTCTACTTTCTGTCTCTATGAATTTGCCTCATATAAATGAAATCATACACTATTTGTGCATTTGTAACTGGCTTATTTCACTTATTCTAAGGTCTTCACGTTTCATTCATGTTGTATAGCATCTGTTAGAAAGATAAATCTGATCACCAAGTATAAGGTAACTGCAAAAATCCAGGCAAGAAATCACAAAGGCTCACACTAAGGTAGCTGAGGTGGGACATGATGCCTGGCTAAGGGCATGGAGATATGTGGGTGCTCCAATACAGTTCTCTCCTATCACTTTAGAAAACGGAGAGGATGGTCCTGCCACGCACCAAAGCAGAAAACACTAGAAGACAACGGTGCGTGCATGGGGGTGCCTGTGCTTCTGAACCAGGCGCTCTCCTCTCTCTGCCACGGTGCACGGGGATTTCCAAACCTGGATCATTACTATCCTCCCAATGGATGATCTGACACAGTCCAGCCACTCTGAGAACATTACTGGCACTCAGCTTTGGCCAAGTAAATATAGTGGGTTCATCTGTGCTTTGTCAACGGCAGGATTTCACCACAATGTCTGTGGGCAGCTTCATGATTCCTGATTCAGACCATTCTCTCAACCACAGAAGCCACCGAAAGGTCTCCGGATGAGCATCTCATGCTCTCATGTCTACTACTGCGGGGAGCTGGGGGATGCCATTTCTTTACAGATTTTTTTTTTGTGCAATTGTGGCTTTCACAAACCACATGGAAGTCTGCAAGTCACATCCGATCAGTGGGCTGAAGGCCCAAGCGTGTACTGTATTCAGTGGAGCGGCACTGTTTGGTGTACCCACAGCCAGGGCACTCTGGCTACTCCTGAAAACCCAAAGCAGTGACAGAAGCCAATTAAATTACTGAAAGGGATTTTTACAGCTTTAAATTTAAAAGAGCTGGGGCAAATTTGGTCCCAGGAAGAAAAGCATTGCAATCAGATGTCTTAGTCTTATTGAGCTGGGACAAAGCACAGCCCGAGCTGAAGACTGGAGTATAGAGTTGGAGTTGACCCAGAAGGGGATAGTGCTCTACAACAGTGGCTTAAAACAACAAATATGTGGGGTTTTTTTTACATAGTTCCTGTGGGTCAGGAATCCAGGAGCAGCTTAGCTGGGCGGTTCCAGTTAACGTCTCCAACGGGATTGCAGTCAAGCTGTCATCTGAAGACCTGAATGGGGCTGGAGGAACCACTTCCACACTCATTCAGATGGCTGTTTATAGAAAAGTCTTAATTTCTTGCCATGTGGACCTCTCCATAGGGATGTTCATGACATGGAAGCTAGATTTGCCCAATGTACCTAAGAGAGAGCAAGAGAGAGAGAGAGAGAGACAGTGTCTTTTAAAATCTAATCTCAGAAGTGGCATGTCATTACTTCTGCCATATTCTGTTGGTCACACAGAACCAACGCTGGAACAATGTGAGAGAGAACCACACAAGGGTTGAATACCAGGAGGCAGGGATCAGCGGGGCTATGACGGAGGATGGCTGGAACACTGACAGTTCTGATGAGTACTCCATACCATAGTTCCTATTCTACAGACAGAAAGACAATTTGACCCATGATACTTCCTCTTCATTTGTTTTTCCAATCTCATTACACTTCAGGAAACTTTATGAAATTTATGTTGCCTGCATTTTGACCTCCAGCATTTTCATCCCATTGGCACCAGTGAATCCTTAATGTACAACTCCAGCCCTTTAAACTTCAACGCACTTAGACTCTGTGTTGAGTCTATAATTCAGCACTTTATCATATTCTTACTGTTTTACGTGTACTTACATGGTTTCCACAACTAGATTATATGCTCCTTATGAGAAGGAACCATATGTCTTTTTATTTGTAAGGGGTCATAGCAGCAAGCCCAATGCTGGACACATGGTAGTTGTTTAATCAAGAGTTATTCACTGACTGATTGATTCAGAGGACCTCTGGGAAGTTGAGGAGTCAGCAAGGAAGAAGCTTGGTCAGATGAGTCATCAGTCAAGTCCAGAGCAAAACTCTACAGACAGCTGCTTATCCCAGCTGGAGGAAGAAGACTGGCTCTTAGTGTGAGGCTCAGAGGCCACCTGCTGCATTTAGCTGAGGCTAATGATCAAGCCTCTCTCACACTGAGCTGCCCAATAACTCATGAGGCTGTTGGAAGCTTCATTGCTGTACAACCTAGGCTGGTTGTACTCAGTCTGCCAGGCAAACACTAATGCTTCAAGAGAAAATGGTTACTAACAAACAGAACTTACCTTTAAATGTCTCCATGATTTGTGACATACTATGAAATGAGAAGCATGTCTGTTCTGCAGAACAGGAGAAGGACCACTTGCCTTATACAATGTCATCAGTAGACACCAGTAAGTGCGATGGATCTGACTCCAGTAGGCTCCTTAGCACTGAATCATGTAACAGTTGGTGATTTGGGAAGGCAGCTGTATTCAGCCCAGTGCTGGTGAAATACAGGCAGAGGTACCAACCAGTGTACTCTGTAGCTGACATATATCTAACAGGCAACAACTATATCTCAGATTGGAATCCCAGAGAAGAGATCCCCTCCCCCTGACTCTGCTTTTTACTTGGCGTGGGGTTACCTGGGGTTAATGGATCCTTACTAAAATGTTTGATTTTTCAACATGACCTTTGGAAACCTGTACCTTTTGTTCTTTCAGTGAATTTACCTTCTTTCCTGTTGTTTGCACCTCAGCTTTTCCTATCAGCAATTTTGCATTTGTGGTAACTATGGGAGAAAGCCTGTGAAAAATGCTTTGTTATATTACATTGCCCCCTGGCTCCAATGAATTGCTCCATAAATCACGTTATTGTTAAAGTGTCCTAGCAAAACCAAACCACTTTCAGGGGCTCAGCGAGCACAAGGATATTAATCAAAGGCAACTATTGCAGAAGGGTCATTTTAAAAAAAGAAAAGAAAAACACACACACAGTTTTTAATGTGTGGAGCCTGGAGAGGAGCACTGGGACTGGGCCAAACCAGAATATCTTTCCTCTTTCATAAATACTGTGATACAAGAACGCATTATCTCGGAACACTTTAGGCCTATTTAGTTTTATAGCAAAACAATATTGAACACCTGCTGCACCTTCATGATCTAGTTCAAGCAGCACAGGGTGAGAATGGGGGTGGTAGGGTGGGGGCTCCATAAATCAGGAAGAACTTTTCATCAGATTCATCTGGGACCTGCAGCATTTGCTGAGCGGATAACAGGTACAAGCAAGTACAAATATTCCTGAGAGCCCCTGTCCTTGACTATCACACAACAGAGGCCATGAACCTTGCTCCTTGAGTCCTAGGCTCCACATGCAAACCTTAGGGAGGGGAAGTGGTAACAGCATTGATTTCTCAGATTATTGCTTAGAACAACTAGTCAGCAGGCCAACAGCCTTTATTGAGAGCCCATAAACTACTCTGCACTAGGTATGATGGAAAAACACAAGGAAAAAGGCCAAATTCTACTGTAACAAACTAAATTCTGGAACTTTAATGAACAGAATATTGTTCAAAATAAGTGGCACTTGCTTATCTTTTTGTTGCTCAGATTTCTTATTGCAGGGTTTGGTTTCCTTTTCCTTTTCCTGCTTTATTGAGGTATAATTGACATAAACCATTGTATAGTTTAAGGTGGATGATGTGATGATTTAAAATGTGTATATAATGCAAAATGTTTACTGCAATAAGATTCGCTTGCACATCCTTTACCTGACATAATGACCATTTTGATATTGTTTCTGTGATGGTGAGAATATTTAAAACCTACTCTCTTAGTAACTTCCAAGTATACAACACAGTACTGTTAACTATAGTCACCATGATGGACATAAGATCCCCGGAACTTACTCCTCTTATTACTGGAACTTTGTACTTTTGACTAACATCTCCCCATTTTCCTCAGTCCCTGGTAAATGCCATTCTAGTCTCTACTGCTGTGAGTTTGGGTTTTTTAGATTCCACATACAAGTGAGATCATACGGTCTTTGTCTCTCTGTCTCTTTTCATTTAGCATAATGTCCTCAAAGTTCATCTATGTTGTTGCAAATGTTATAATTTCCTTCTTTTTATAGTGGAATAATATTCCAGTGGGGTGTGTGTGTGTGTGTGTATCTATCACATTTTCTTTATCCATGTATCTGCTGATGGACACTTAGGTTGTTTCCATGTGTTGGCTATTGTGAATTATTCTGCAATAAATATGGGGGAGGGGGTGGCGTGCAGATATCTCTTCAACATAGAGATTTCATTTCCTTCAGATATAAAATCCGTTGGACTATACCCAGAAGTGGGCTTGCTTGATCATATGGTAGTTCTATTTTTAATTTTACATACTATGTTCCATAGTAGCTGCATCAATTTACATTCCCACCAACAGTGTACAAGGATTCCTTTTTCTCCACATCCTCACCAGCACACATCTACTGTCTTTTCTGTGACAGCCATTCTAACAGGTGTGAAGTGATATCTCATTGTGGTTTTGAACTGCATTTCAGGGGGTTGGTTTCTAATGGAATCTGACTAACAGTAGATGGCTTGTGCCATCAAATTATTTAGCATCTAACAATGTGTGGCAAGCAAAAATATGTACTGTTTCTAAACATATGTTTAAATCCCATACCTACAAAACCAAATCTAACAAGTAGGAAAGGGGGCAGCTTTCTTTCTTTCTTTCTTTCTTTCTTTCTTTCTTTCTTTCTTTCTTTCTTTCTTTCTTATTGTTGAGAGTATTATAGATCTCCCCAATTTAGAGGGGCAGCTTTCCACTGATTAATTCCAACAAAGGTCAACCTTTTAAAATCCCTATTTCTTCACCTTCTTACTCATTCCCCAAACACACAAAGAAAATAAAGGTCACTTGAAATGACACCAACCTTTTAATATTTTGATATATAATGATCATGATTAAGCAGAGATCAGCAGGCCTAGGTGTGAATCATAGCTCCACATGCTCCTGCTCAATTATATTATCTCTTTAGACCTCTGTTTCTTTATCTGTAAAATGGAAACAATGGTAGTATTAACCTCGTGTGATTGTTGTAAGAATGAACTAAGACAATCCACATAAGGGGCTCAGAACATTACCAGGCAAGTACTCAGTATTCAATAATGCTATTATTATATATACATATATCACTGCCATATTATTTATACCATATGTATTTATGTATACATACATTCACATACACTCTTTTTTATTTTATTTGTTGTTGTTGGTTTGTTTGGGTTTTTTTTTATCCTCACCCGAGGACA
Source organism: Molossus molossus (assembly GCF_014108415.1). NCBI lineage: Eukaryota > Metazoa > Chordata > Mammalia > Chiroptera > Molossidae > Molossus > Molossus molossus. The sequence continues at coordinate 27,016,634 of NW_023425403.1, read as the reverse complement.
TTTTTCCATTTTTTTTGTTCAGATAGAGCGGGAGGGAGAGAGAGGGAGAGAGAGAGAGAAACATTGATGTGAAGGGACACATCGAGTGGCTGCCACCCGCACAACCAACCAGGGCCGGGGACAAACTGCAACCGAGGTACGTGCCCTTAGCGGGAACCGAACCCGGGTCTCTCTGTACCACAGGCCGACGCTCCAACCGCTGAGCCAAACTGGCCAGGGCTGCTGTTGTTTTTTTTTTATTCCTCACCTGAGGATATAGTTATTGATTTTAGAAAAAGAGGAAGGGAGAGCGAGAGAGAGAAAGAAAGAGAGAAACATCAGTGTGAGAGAGAAACATGGATCAGTTGCCTCCCGCCTATGCCCTAACAGAGCATCTAAACTGCAACCTAGGTATGTGCTCTGACTGAGAATTGAACCCACAACATTTTGGTGTACAGGACGATGCTCCAACCAACTGAGCCACTTGGCCAGGGCTCAGAGGACCCCCCCCTTTTTTTTAAAGAACCATAATTTACATACTGTTTAGCTTATCCTTTTTAAAACTTATAATTTATTATAAACAATTTTATACATCATTAGTCTCCCACAACATCATTTTTAATGGCTGCCAAGTATACTATTACATGAATGTATCCTAAAGTACTACTTAATTAATCTATTGTTGGACAATTAGGTTGTTTCCAATATTTGATATTATAAATACCCTGTGAGGAACTTCCCTATGGAGGTTGCTTGCACACATTCTTGTTTGTTGCCTTAAGATTAATTCCCAGAACTGGAACCACTGAATCAAAAGAAATGCAATTAAAATACTCTAAAAAGAATATAAACACATTAAAGAAACTAGGGGGAAAATGTGATTCCACCACACTAATACAATTACTAATATAATTTGAGTGATTAAGATAGTCTTATGTTTTCATTTTTACTTAGAAGAATAGAAGCTTCAAGTAAAAACTGAACAGATGTTTGTTATTTCTGCTCCCTTCTGAAATTCACTAAAATAACAATAAAGAACTAAAAGAAAAAGCATAAGCCCACAATAAAAAGACAATGGAAGAGATGACAAGAGCCAAAAGACATGATCAAAATTTTGAGAACTGAAAAGCAGACCAGATGATTGATAACTGACTCAGTGGATCAGAGGAAACTAAAATTCATGTCATGACTTAAAATCTATAACTGGCTTTAAAAGAAGCAGCCAGACCCTCCGGAGCCCCTCCTTGACCCTGAAAGAAGACAGAAGATTTACCTCTAGAGAGGCTGAACCAGACAGGTTCTGAATCGGGCACTGCTCAAGATAGGATGAGGCATCTTAATGAAAGTAGGGTATTTAAGTGGCAGTCGACATGTTGACTGAAAGGTAAGATTCCCAGCTCCCTTCCCCAGCTCAGTTCCCAGTATGCTTGAAGTCAGGCTCACATAGTCTCTTCCCTTCTCACCACCCTGCCTTCCAAGACATGAGATTGGAGAATTCTCCCATGAGTAATTTATAGACCCAAGAAAAAAGGCTAGAGAGGTTCCCCCAAGGAAATGTCAGTTCTCTTCTAAGCTTTGGAAGTTCAATACTCCCTCGCTATGCAGAAAAGGATCACTAGACATCAGAGAAAGCCCCTAACATGAAACATACCAAAACAAAACAAACTAATGAAAAAGAAGAACTCAGAAAAACAGGGCAGAATGCAGGGGGGGAAATCTCTAAAAATGAAAAGAATATTGCATCCATGAAATAAGAACAAGAGGCTATAAAAAATTAGAAAGCAAGAAAATGCTCTGAGTAGTTAAAAATATGAGAAAATCTATCAACTTTTTTTTTGAAAGATAAAGTTGAGGAATTCTCCCAGAAAGTGGAACTAAAGAAAAAGTTATAGAAAATGTAAAGGATAGGACATTTTAAGACAGATGTTCTAGATAGAGAGAACCAAGAAAATGAATGGGCGGAAATCATGTAGGAATTAATACTGGGTCTGAACTGAAGGAGAGTGACACATAGTTCAGTGAATGAGAAAAGGCATAACCAAGACACATCATTCTGAAATTTCATATCACCAGGAATTTTTCTAAAAAGAAAAGTTTCAAAAAAGAAAAAAATTTTTTTTTTTTCCATTTTTCCATTTTTTATTCAGATAGAGCTGGAGGGAGAGAGAGGAAGTGAGAGAGAAACATCGACATGAAAGGGACACATCGAGTGGTTGCCACCCACACGACCCAACCAGGGCAAGGGACAAACTGCAACCGAGGTACATGCCGTTAGCGGGAACCGAACCCAGGCCTCTCCGGACCACAGGCCGACGCTCTAACCGCTGAGCCAAACCAGCCAGGACAAAGAAAAAAAATTTTAAGCTATTTTAAAAAGACTGAGAATCACAATAGCGATAGAAGACAATGGAAAAATTCTAAAGGAGATTATTTTAACCCAGAATTCTATATCCAGCCAAACTACAAATCAAGTGTATTTATATAAAAAAAGAGTTTCAGACATTCAAAGTCTTAAGACATTTATCCTCTTTTCTCGAGAAACTAATGGTGGACATGTTCTGCTTAGACAAGTAAGTAAAAAAAAGAAAAAGAAGAATAAATGGTGATGGAAAGCTAAATGTTGTAAGTTGGAGACTCAAAATTAATTTAGTTGCTAATGAAAACATAAGCTTATTGTTTTTCTCACATAATAGTGTAAGGTAAGTATTCCAGGTCAGAAGGGCAACTCTGCTCCATATAGTCATTCAGAGAACCAGATTTCTTCTGTTTTGTTTCTCTGCCACCCTTTAGAGCAATGGTTCTCAAAGCATGGTCTCCAGAGTAGTAGCATCAGCATCACTTAAGGACTTGTTAGAACTGCAGATTCTCAGGTCTCAACATCAGATCCAAAGAATCAGAAGCTCTAGTGGTGGAGCCCAGAAATCTGTATTTTAACAGGCTTTCCAGGTAATTGTGATACATGCTAAAGTTTAAGGATAAATATTTTGGGGCATTATCTTTTCCTGTATAGTCAAAGTTTGATTGCAGGTGCTTTTGATTGCAGCTCACCAGAGGGGAAAAGTGTGGAGGTTTTATGGTAAGGCCAGGATGTGGCTTACATTGTTTCCACTTACATTCACTTGACAAAACCTAGTCATGGAGTAACCCCTAGCCTCAAAGGTGAGTTGGGAAATGTAGTCTTCAGCTGGCCAGCCACATATTAACTATAATTTTATTACTATGAAAGGGGGAAAAAAACGGATTTAATAGGATAATCAGTAGTTTCTACTACATGTATAGTTCAGGCAACAGGGACCCTAATACCAGACAGCAGCAAAGATGAGTCCCAGGATGATGCTGAAGGGACATCCCAGAATGACCCACTCATAGACTATGAATCAAGCCACAAAGCAACCAGTCCCGTAGTAACAGAAGTGCTGCAAAAGCTCCAAGAGGGTTGCTGAAGAAAATAATGAAACCAAGAGCATATCTATATTTGAATGTTTTGACAGTAGATTTGTGGATGAATTAATAATAGGCACATAGAAAACTAAACAGAATACAAAAAAAGAAAAGTATTAATTCCAGAGAAAACAAAAGGTTGAATGAAAAAGGAAACATAATTATAGGATTCTATGTGGCTTAGCTGGGAATAATATTTACATAGTCATAATGTAAATACTTAATATTGATTTAACAAAAAATTATTACGTAACTATACTGGGAGATTGAGCAGAGGGAAGAAATTGTGTGCACATCAGTTTCTAAGCTCATTATATATTAAACTTTTAAGCTCCATACTCTATGAGGTATAAATACTATGATCATCCATCTTACACATGAAGAAAGTGAGGCACATAGCATTAAGCAACTTGCATAGGTCATACAATTAGTAAGTATTAGACCCAGGATTTAAACCCAGGTCATTTCTCTCCAGAGTCCTTGTTCTCTGTTACTATGCTACATAATCACACTTCCTGTGGTAGAAAGTCAGAAGACAATACCTAAAATCAACAAACCGAGAAATATAGGGTAAGTGTGTTATTTATAAATAAATAGATAAAAACCAAGAAGAAATAGATGAGAGTTTAAAGTGATTACTTCTGTCTTAAAAAAGAAGGACAAAGTAGGTGGGATCACAATACCAGATATCAGGTTATACTACAAAGTGACTGTAATCAAAACAGCCTGGTACTGGCACAAGAGCAGGCATATAGACCAGTGGAACAGAACAGAGAACCCAGAAATGGACCCAAGACACTATGCTTAATTAATATTTGACAAAGGAGACAAGAGTATACAATGGAGTAAAGACAGCCTCTTTAATAAATGGTGTTGGGAAAATTGGACAGCTACATGCAAAAAAATGAAACTAGACCATCAACTTACACCATACACAAAAATAAACTCAAAATGGATAAAAGACTTAAATGTGACCCGTGAATTCATAAAAATTATAGAAGAAAATGTAGGCAACAAAATTTCGGACATCATACGGAGCAGAATTTTCACTGATACATCACCTAAGGCAACAGAAACAAAGGAAAAAATGAACACATGGGACTACATCAAACTAAAAAGCTTCTGCACAGCAAAAGATACAATCATCAAAATGGAAAGGCAACCCACTGTATGGGAGAACATCATTGCCAATACTACATCAGATAGGGGTTAATTTCCAAAATGTATAGAGTACTCATACAACTCAACAAAAGGAAGACAAAGAACCCAATTAAAAAATACGCAGAGGAGCTGAATAGACACCTCTCCAAACAAGACATACAAATGGCTAAGAGACATATGAAGAAATACTCAACATCACTAATCATCAGAGAGATGCAAATTAAAACAACAATGAGGTATCACCTCACACCTGTCAGAATGGCTGCCATCAACAAATCATCAAACAACAAGTGTTGGCCAGGGTGTGGTGAAAAGGGGACTCCAGTACACTGCTGGTGGGAATGCAGACTCCTGCAGCCACTATGGAAAACAACATGGTGTTACCTCAAAAAATTAAAAATTGAACTGCCATTTGACCCAGTGATCCCACTTCTAGGAATATACCTTAAGAAGCCTGAAACACCAATCAGAAAGAATATATGTACCCCCATTTTTATGAAAGCACTAATAGCTAAGATCTGGAAACAGCCCAAATGTCCATCAGTAGACGAATGGATAAAAAAGCAGTGGTACATATACACAATGGAGTGCTATGCAGCTGTAAGAAAGAAAGATCTCTTATCCTTTGAGACGATATGAAGGAACCTGGAAAGTATTATCCTAAGTGAAACAAGCCAAACAGAAAAAGACAAATACCACATGATCTCACTTATTTGTGTAATATGATGAACATAACAGTCTGAGGAATAGGGTAGACCCAGAAACATGGAATTAGGGTACAGACTGACAACCCTCAGAAGAGGGGGAGAGGGGGAGGGAAGAGATAAACCACAGAACTTATATGCATGTACGTATAACCAATGGACATGGACAACAAAGCCAGGGACGGGGTGGGGGGTGGGGTGGGGAGGAGGGTGTCAATGGGGTAAAAAAGGAGAAACATCTGTAACAAAAATAAAATAAAATAAAAAGGCGATTGCTTCTGGTCAGAGGGTAATTGGGAGTGGTCAAGGAATTGCTGTTTTTCTTTTTCTTACTGTTACAGACCCAGTAAAATATTTGACTTTTAAAATCTTTTAAATATCACTTTGATCAAACTAAATTTTTTAAAAAAGAGAGATAGTCCGGCCCATGTGGCTCAGTGGTTGAGCATCAACCCATGCACCAAGAGGTCACCAGTTTGATTCCCAGTCAGGACACATGCCCAGGTTGTGGGCCGGATCGCCAGTGGAGGGCCCACAACCTGGGCATGTGTCCTGACTGGGAATGCAGGAGATGACCAATTAATGTTCTCTCTCATCGATGTTTCTATTTCTCTCTCCCTCTCACTTCCGCTCTCTCTAAAATCAATAAAGAGAAAAAATAATTAAAAAAAAAAAAGACCCTAATGGGTAAATTATGCAAGGAAGCAGCTGATGAAGTTATAGAAAAAGAGAGAAATGTCCACAGAGAAGTGGAAACAAAAGCATGGTATTCTTGGAGAAATGACAAGCAGAAAGTAGGAGAGCCAGAGAGAATGAGAAGAGAGTTTGAGTAAGACAGTGCAAAGACATTGTCCTGGGCTGTAGATGGAGAAAGGGAGCATACTTTATAGAAATCCTGTGGACTGAGTCCAGGGTGGCTGTATGCAGAGTGGTTTTGATTTGGGGTCTCTAACATGGGATCCCCTTCCTCAACTGAAATAAACTGCTCTGGTCTTAAAACTCAAGGTAGAAGGAAGGATGAGCTGCAAGGCCATATTGAAGCGACTAATTAAAACCTAACTATGTATCAACCTAAGCCAAACCAAAGTAAGTGAGAATACTTTACTGTCTATCTACTATGTGGCCTTGGGCAAGTCACTTAATTTCTCTGAGCCTCAATTTTTTCTGTTGCAAAAGAATTGATATATAACAAATCGTGCATACGTATAGTAATGGGGTACCTCTGAGCCACTTTTCATTTTTCATTTCCCAGAGCCAGTTCTTCGGGTAATAAAATGGAACCTCAGGGAAATGAAGTGAGTAGCATAAGTTAATGGTGGAACCCAAATTCTAGCCCCACACTTAGTTCACTTTTCTTTGTAAACATTGTCTCAATTAAGAGTCAGAGAAACTCTACGAAGTAAAAAAAAAAAAAGTATTACAGAGGAGGAAATCTATGGAAACCAAGATATATAGTCCACATTATTTGGCTGCTTGACATCAGAACCAGGAACCAAACCCGTCTTCTGGGGCTAAATTAAGGGCTTTTTCACCTCTGCAGTTTCTGGTGTGAGTCAAGGAGACAAGGTGGGCAGAGAGGCAGCAGCTCAGCTTCAGTGCAGGTCCTGCTCTGCTTGGAGCAAGGAGCGGGCATGGTTACCACCCTTCCCAGGAAGTCCAGATTTCAAACTCTGCCCTGTTTCCAGAACATCCAACTGACTGGTTTTTGTCATTTAGAAAATACGGTCACGGGAATCACAACAGCCAAGACGTACCCCAGCGCCATTCCCGTGGCGCGGAGGGGAGAAGAGCGAGGCTGCGAGGGACCAGGCTGCGCGCTGAGGTTCCCGCCGCAGCCCCGGCCCCGGCCCTGCAGGCGCCGCGTTCCCGGCCCGGCCCCGCCCCGGGCCCGCGGCCCCTTCGGCTCCGGACGTCTTCAAGCCGGCGCGAAGACCCGAGCACCTCCCTGCAGGTCGGCGTCTGCTCCCGCCCCAGCCCTCAGCATCGACCGAGAAGGAGCCGGAAGCCGGCGCGGCGGGGCTCGGGAGGCCGGCCGCGGCCAGGGCCTCGGAGGGGAAGGCCCCGTGCGAGGAGCTCCTGCGGGGGCGCGGAGAGCCGGCCGCCCCGAGACCCGCTGGAGGGGAGGGAGGCTGCGGCGCCGCGGCCGCCTTCCGGCGCAGGCCAGCCTCCCGGTCCTAGGCCGGCAAAGCAAATATTTATCCTGGCGGCCCGGGCCGCGGGCTCGCCGGGCTGGGCCCGGACCCCCGCCCCGCCGCCGCGCCGCGCCCGTGCGTCCCCGCCCCCACCGCCTTTTAGCGGGGAATGCTGACAAGTTGAATACAGCGGGAATAACAGCCATTTGTTCTGGTTATCGCTGCCGGTATTGAAGCCAGATGTGTGTGTTGCTGACATTGACATGGTACATCTGGCGGGGTTTTTGGTTTCCATCGCGGAGTTTACCACATCCACCCTCGTCTGCGAGAAGAGAGGAGGCGAACATCTGGAAGTCATTGCAGCTGTCACGCTTCAAGGGGATCCTGTACCACAGAGAAGAGAATTCAATACGTAACTGAGCAAAATTATCCAGCTCGTCTTGTCAGTCCAGATTTCAAACACATGCAGGAAAATGGCAGCCGAGTCGGGGCGCCCTCCGCTCCCTCCCTGCTTGGTGCCCGGGGGCACCGAGAAGCCGAGGTCCTCCCCACCCCGGGCCCCGGGGTGTCTTGGACAGTCTCCGGCTGCCAGTTCACGGTCGCCGTTGTGTGCCGGAATCTTTTGTGGAGCATGGGTAGGCTGGGTGAAGCAGCCTCGCTCTGTTTCCTTTTGATCTCGGTTTGCTGGAAGTTTTAAATTAAACATTGCTTAGTTTTCCCCCTCACTTCCAGTCTTCACCCCCTCTTTCTCGCGGCATTCAATGCTCTTAGCCCTACCCTACCTACTCAATTTTATCTCCGTTATTTCTCCAAGGCATAAATGATGCCTGGACTCCCCTTTCTTCCCCTGATCTCTTCTGCCGATCCAAATCTGTTCATCCAGGAGTCCCTGATCTTGCCCTGACCAGTTTGGCCCAGCGGTTGAGCGTCGGCCTGCAAACCAGAGTCCAGAGTTCGGTTCCCGCTAGGGGCAGGTACCACCACCAAAAAAAAAAAAAAAAAAAAAAGAGTCCCTGATCTTTCCTTCAGTGTATTTTAATTAAGTATAAGCCCATGGAGAGCCCAGCCGGTGTGGCTTAGTGGTTGGGCATCGATGGACCCATGCACCAACAGGTCACCTGTTTGATTCCCTGTCAGGGCACATGCCCAGGTTATGGACCTGACCCCAGTGGGGGGCATGCAGAAGGCAGCCAGTGGATGTTCTCTCTCATCGATGTTTCTGTCTCTCCCTTCCTCTCTCTCTAAAATCAATAAAGGAAAAAAAAAAAAAAAAGCCCATGGAGAGGAAATACGGTGTACATTTCTCTTATATCGCCTTCAGCAGCCAGCACTGTGTCCTGAAGTAGAGCAGGCAGTCAAATAAAAGCACAAATTAGTGTTTTCTTACCACCCATTCTTTCCACAGAATTTTCCTCACCTCTTACCTTAACTTTCACGACAAGACTCAGCAGCTATGTTGAATGAGCCTTGAACTTCTGGGGAAGATAGCTGTAAAAATCTAGTGATGAGTAATAGTAATACCTGGAGAATTCTGTCAAGTAAAGATTCCATTAATTTGGGATTCTGCCTACGGTAGTGCATTGAAACTTGATTTTAAAAAGTGAAATGAAAACAAGAGTACAAATCAGGGGATCTAATACTATTCCCAAGAGTGCCCCTAACTTGCTTGGTGACCTTGGTCAGTCACATACCTTCTTTATGCCTCCGATCTCTCTCTGTAAAAAGGGTGAGTTGTAGCCATTGGCCTCTTCCTGGTAACAGACAGAGCTGGGGTCACCTTCCTGAGAAGAGGTAGATTCCTGTCAGAATAGGTTTTCCTTACCACTTCTGGATCTGTTCTGGAGTTTGAAGGCAGTAGTCTCCATTCTTCAGTGTTTCACTCGCTCGGTATGGAAACAACATGGATACGTAAATGATGTGAAGGAAGAACAGAGTAAGAAAAGGAACCAAGCTTGGCGAGGAGCCCGACTAAACTTGCATGGGAGGAAGGCTTTGTTACAAGCTCAGAAAGGAATGGAGTCAGCAGACCCAAGGTTCCAGTGGTTTTCTGCTGCTCCGCTCTGTGGGTGGACATGTGTGTTTTACTCACTAACCCTTATCTGTAAAACCAGGCATTTAAATGAATTGATTTCTAAGGTCTATTAGCTCTTCCATTATATAAATCATTTAGAAACCACCTTTGAACCCAAATCAGCTTATCATTTCTGACTACACCTCAGATTCCAGCCCTAGTCTGTCCTGAACTCGTGGGGCTCTAAGATACCCTCATAGAAAAGAATTTGTGGTATTAAATTCCTGAAATCCCTCTGTTCCATTCCTTCAAATGAAAAAAGAAACTTCCTCCCCTTCTCCCAGAGAAGAATCAGTTGTAATAAGAAGACTACCGATTAATGACCTAGAAAATCTTCCTCAAATGGAAATACTTAATTAAGCTCCATTAAATCATAACTCCTGGCTTCTGCTTTTGGCCTCTTGCTACTGAGTCCAGGATTAAATAATTCTTCCGTCCCTGGAGCTATTGAATTAAAAGCACATATGCTCTAGGGACCGATCTGCTCATCTTCACTATATCCACAGCCACTCTCCTTCCTGTCCGAACACTCTCAAAAACAATCATCACTAGATATGTCTGACTCCTTCAGGAGAGAGAACAGTTATTTCTAATTTGTCTTGGTTTATGGGCAACTTGACAATTTGACTAACTACTAAAAAGCCAGGACTATATCATCTTCTCATAAAAAGCTAATAAAAAAAAAGACTATTAATGCAGCCCATTAGTTGGCTGAAAATGAGAGGTTATGCAATCATTGTCTTAGCTGAGAGGAACTAAGCTCTCCAGGAAGACTTTCCTCTACACCCTAAAAGGCATCAAGGGGGAAGTCCATGCCTCTTTTCTCCCCTTTGTCAAGCTTGAATATTTAAGCACCTTTCTTCCCTCCCTGAACTGTTCTTCTGTCTCAAGTGGACCTCTTGCTTTCCCTATGATATGCCTCTCTCCAAATTCATTTCCCCCTCCATGGACTGTGCTCTCCTATGGGTGAGCCAGAGAAATGCTCAGGCCGGCCTTACATTATCAAGCACTATGAGGGGTTCTAGGGAGGCTTTCCCTTCTCAAAAAAATATGCTCTTCTTGATTCTGCCATTAGATTCCTTGGGGGCTTTGAAGGACCCCCAAATGGGATTGTGGGTACCATACCCTCTCATCCTGTGCAAAGGACTCTCTTCCTCCTAAGAAGTCCTAGTATTCTCTGTGATTTCTCTGGACCTTTTATCCAGTGACTTGCTCTGTGACCTTGAGCAGATCAGTTTTTTTCTCTGGACCACAGCTGTCCCCCTTAGTAGAATGACTAAGAGAAGAGAGACCCTAACTCACAGTAGGAAAAGATGGCTAGGCCCAAGGACAAGGTCTGAGTCTGAACTACCTTTCTTTTGATTCCAGCTCTGACAACTTAGGGCCAAATTGCCTTGAGATACAGCTCTCATCTTTGTGTGCATCTTGTCTTTCTACTTGGTTGGTGCATCATTCTGTCAATACACAATGTTCTTTATTGGGTCCCAACCACTTGCCTAACATTGGCAAGAGCGTGAAATTTAATCTGTAATTGATTTAATCTTGTGCTCAACTTGCTTTTAACATGACTCAAGGTGCCTCTAAAGAAGAATATAATTCAGGATCAGTTAAAATGGAGTCTATCTGAAGGAATCTGACGGAATTGATGGTTTCTGGCAACAAGAATAATCTGCTTCTGATATTCTAGCAACTAATTTGGCCTAAGTTTTCTGGCAGCCAAGGCACAGGGGTCACATGGACTGTTCATGCTTGCTTGATGAATACTGGGTTCAATAATTTTTTTTTCATTAACTCCCAAACATCCCTTAGTTGGGAGAGCAAAACACTGATAAAGAAGAGCCAGAAGAATGAAAGACAGGGTAGATAGCTCGGAAGATTTTTGGCAAAGGGGGATCCCTAACACAAGTTTCTAACTCCCTTGTTTCAATCCTGTTGCCAAAGTTGGGCCCTTCTGAGAAATTTCCATGATGGATGCGGGCCACCAACATATGAGGCATACCCATGACTCCACAGGCCACTGAGCAAGTGACCCGTTGCTCCCTGGAGCAGTTCCATTCCAGAAGGGAAGCTTCATCTTGATCTGTAGGCCAGACATTTCTTTGAGGAAAAATGTAGTATTTACTCTTTTATCCAATCACACACCTTTGTGGGGGAGGAGCTACTCCCTACCTGTAGATCCTTAAGCCTGAGTACTCACCAGCTGCTGAGCTGTCCCAGAGAACCTGTCAGTTACATAAAGCTTCTGCCACCTCCCCACCAGTAGTCAGCTGTTGCCCCTCAGAGTCCAAGAGCCTGGCCTTGGAATCCATTTAAGGCCCAAGTTCAGCCCCAGTTGCCTTCGTGTAAAATATTTGTCAGTTTTATCTCTGCAATTCTCTGGGTTTCCCACTGCATGGGGAAGTTCTTTTTATTCTTATTCCTCCTCAGCTTCCACACTCCTGCCCAACTGGCCCTTTAAAAAGCATTTTCTCTGCTGCCCCTTTTCCAAATTCAGGCTTTTTCTACAAGATCCTCAAAGTTACTTCTGCTTGCTTCAGTAGGGGAGCTAGGTAGGTATGTCCCCCACCCTCCACCAATTCAATCCCATTTGGAGAGCTAATTTGGCTTGCTCCGGGGTGCTCCAACCACAGGCTCTTAAGACCAACAAAACAGAATGGGAAATGACCTTATGAGGTCACTGGGTCCAGTCTCTTGTTCCTAGACAGGTGAACTCTTACTGAGACATTTATTCTGCCCTATCCTCTAATAGTCCTGCTACTATGTAATCACTCTTGTAGGTGAGGAGTGCTTTCTTAGATGAAACCTGACTTTTCTGCCCTAATTGAGGCCCCAATTCTCATCTCATCCATTGCATCTGTGACAAATGACTGATGAGTGTTTTCTTTCTGTCCTTAGCCTTCTCTTCAGCAGAGAAAGTTTCCTCAGAAATAAAACTCTGATTGTTCTACTTCTTCCATCCCTCTTGCCTCATCTAAGCACCCTCTAAATCAGGCCCAAGGCTCCAGAGGGAGTAATATCCTTTCTCTTGCAGCTGGTCTGAGTTTTGCCGTCTAGGAGACTGGGCTTAGAACAGCTTGAAGTTAGCACAGAGGCGAATGAAGCCTTAAATCTCCAGCACTTAACAGCTTCTCTGCAGCCTCAGAGGTAACCGCATTTTCTTGCTTGCTTCCTCTCATCTCTATATATCTATGTAATCTCTGTTCACTGGAGCCTGACTCCAGCCCTCTGTCTGCACTGCTCTGGTCGTGCTGAAAAAGGGAAGGTTGGGGAAGAAAAATTAATAGACACAGACCCATAAAAATAACAGGCACTCTAGAGCACACATGAAGAAATAATTAAGCAGATTGAACTTGGGGGGGGGGGCGGGAAGAGAGGGGCAGGGGCTTAGCAGGCTGCCACTGATGCCTCAGACTTTGTGTCCAAAGGGGCTGTGGTCAGTGTAGAGGGATTTGGGTGCTTTTTTTCTTTATGGGTTGGACTCATACCTAAATATGGTTGTCACTAAATTCTTTCAAGGCTGGGATGATGCTTATATTTCTTTGCATTCCTCCAGAGGATCTTCAAACAGTGCTGTACCCTAGTGAGAAAAGGACATTTGGTATTTATTGAGGATTCATTGTGTGCCAGATACAATGTCAAATATTTTATGTTATGGTTGACTATCAATTGAGTGTGTTTCAAACTTCAGAAATGAATGCAATCATTTGCCTATGACCGGAATCAATACCAAGTAACAACTACCTCAAGAGCTTGTGATTTGGATGTCAAAAAATAGTTTTGCACACCTTACCCTGAGTGTCTCCCTTCTTTCCTCCCTTCCATGGGCAGAGGCTTTTACTACAAAGGCGAGGGAAAAAGGGAGGCTGGTATTTAGAGATCATTTAAATACCTAAAATGTGTAGGTCTGCAAGCTTCTAGTAATGTCCTTGGATAGTGAAAGGACTGGGGAGATGGAGAAGGCTTCCTCCCTTTCTCATGAGTACGTCCATTCCTCCTACCTCGTTCCTTTGGGCTTGAAGAAAAATGCCCTAACGAAGAACAACTCCCAACTGCTATTACTTTTCATCAATACTTTGTTATCATTACTGTCTAATTTTTCAACAATTTGAGGATAAATATTTGTGATGTTGTGATTTATAATAAGAAATATAAATTTGGTCTCTGTCCCAGTTCCTAGAACAGAATTCTTAGACCCTTGGAATTGCCTAAGTGGCAAAGAGCCGGTCAGTGTGTCTTCTGTTATGTTAATGAGGTGACTTGTGGAATGACAGTAAGTGACCAAAAAAACCAACCATGTGATTAGAGGTTGGAACTTTCAGTCCTCCCCCACCCCACCCACACACCTTTAGGGAGGGGAGAGGGTGCCGAAGATGAGTTCAATCACCAACGGCCGGTGATTTAATCAATCATGTCCAAGTAATGAAGCCTCCATAAAATCCCAAATGGACAGGTTCAGAGCACTTCTGTGTTGGTGAATAGATGGAGATGTGGGGAGAATGAGATGGCATGGAAACCCCACACCCTCTCTCTTATACCTTGTATACATCTTACATATGGCTGTTCCAGAATTACATCTTTTTATAACAAACCAGTAATCCGGTAAGTAAAATGTTTCTCTGAGTCCTGTGAACACTAGTAAATAATAGAAATGAAGGAGGGTGTCATGGGAACCTCCAATCCAGAGGTTGTCGGTCAGAAGCACGGGTGGTAACTTTGACTTGTGATTGGCATCTAAAGTGGGAGTCTTGTAGGACTGAGCCCTTCACCTGTGGGATCTGATCCCCTCTCCAGGTAGATAATGTCAGAATTAAATTGAATTGTAGGACACCCAGTGTGTCTAAGAATTGCTCCATGTGGGCGGGGTAGGGGAAATCTCACACACTGGAACTGAGTGCAGAATCATAATATTAAAAGAGAAGGTTCAGAATACAGGCACCTTTCCCAGGGAAGGCAGACCTGGGTGAGCACCCAGAACAGCAACTGGCATCAAGAACACAGAGACAGACTGGATTCGCATCCTAATTCCACCAGGTCGTCTCCATAGAAACCGGACATGTTATTTAACTTCTCTGGGCCCCTCTGTTTTTGTTTTGTTTTTAAATGAATAGATGTTATTATTTTTTAGTAGTTTTAGGTTTACAGAAAATTAAGCAGAAAGTACAGAGTTCTGTTATACCCTTTCATCCACCATCTCCAGTTTTTCCGATTATTGATATCTTCACTCTTGATATTGTACATTTTATGGGTTTTGACAGATGTATGATGTATCCATCTTGCAGTATCATACAGAGTAGTTTCATTGCCCTAAAAATCCTCTGTGTTCCACATCCATTCTCCCACCCCAACCCCTGGGCACCAATGATTTTTAACTGTCTCTATAGTTTTGCCTTTTCTAGAATGTTATAGGGTTAGAATCATACAGTGTGTGGCCTTGTCAGATTGGCTTCGTTCATTTCACAGTTTCCATTTACAGTTCTTTGGTGTCTTGGTAGCTAATTTCTCTATCATTAAATCTCTCTAATTTTTTAATTGAAGCCTAACACATATATATTAAAGCCAAATGAATTTTACAAAGTAAGCACCCAAATAAATTATAAAAATTACCGTCACCTCAGAACCCTAGTTTCCCTGGGGCCCCCTCCCAGTTATTACCACCCTTTCTAAAAGTTACCACTATTCTGACTTCTAGCATCATAAATTAATTTAACCAATCTTTGAAGTTCATATAAATAGAATCATATAGTACATACTCTTTTGTGTCTAGTTCCTTGTCTTTGATATTTAGGTTCATCTGATTTTATAGTAATTTGTTTTTTATTGCATTGTATAAATATGCCACAATTCATATATCCATTCTACTGTTGATGAGCATTTGTGTTATTTCCAGTTTGGGGCTATTGCAAATATTGCTGCTATGAATATTCTTATACAGGTCTTTTAGTGAACATATGTTCACATTTCATTTGAGTATATACCCAAGAGTAAAATTTCTGAGCTATATCTCACTTGAGTATATACCCAAGAGTAGAATTTCTGAGTTATAGGGTATCTGTATTTTTTTAAAATCTTTTATTTATTTATTTATTTTTAGAGAGAGGAAGGGAGAGGGAGAGATAGAAACGTCGATGAGAGAGAACATTGATTGGCCGCCTCCTGCATGCCCCACACTGGGGATTTGGCCCACAACCTGAGCATGTGCCCTGACCGGGAATTGAACCAGTGACCTCTTGGTGCATGAGTCGACGCTCAACCACTGAGCCACCCCGGCTGGGCGGTATCTGTATTTTTAACTCTAGTAGATAATGCCAGTTTAACAGAATATTTGTATTATTTATACCCCGCAAAGCTTCTCATTCTCATCAACCTTGTATTATCGATATTTTAATTTTAGCCACATGGTGGTTTGAATTTGCATTTCCCTGATGACCAATGAAGTTGAGTACTGTCTCAGGTCAAGTTCCTTGATAAACAGACTGAGATGGAGAGTTATACACAAGAATGTTATTAGAGAATGCCCTGTGGGAGAGCGAAGGCAGCAGAATTGACAGCCCATTGCCATGGGCTTCTGCTGATCCCCGGGGCAGCTCTGGCGCTGGCGTGACCCTTCAGAGTTGACCTGCCTTGAGGCAAGGGGCCAGCTGGACCTTCACACCCATACTGACCAATCACTGGATGATGACTGTCCCTGGGGAGGGGTATGACTTTAGGTAAAATTTCCAGAGGGACACAGCTAAGAACAGCTCTCAGAAGCTAGGGGAGTTAGTGCTTTAGTCCTGAAAGGGGATCTGAGCCTCACACTGTAGCCTCACCTATAAGCACCTTTTTATATGCTTATTGGCTCCTTAGAAATCCTCTCTTGTGCCCTGGCCGGTTTGGCTCCCAGGTTAGAGTGTCAGCCTGCGGTCCAGAGAGACCTGGGTTCGGTTCCCCCTATGGGTAAGTACCTCGGTTGCAGTTTGTCCCCAGCCTTGGTTGAGTTGTGCGGGTGGCAACCACTCAATGTGTTCCTCTCATGTCGATGTCTCTTCCTCTCTTTCCTTCCCACTCTATCTGAACAAAAAATGAAAAAATGTCCTTGGGTGAGGATAAAAAGAAATTCTCTCTTGTGAAGTGCGGATTTCTGGTCTTTTGTCAAATTCTTTTCTTAGTGGGCCGTCTTTATCTTATTGAATTGTAGGAATTTTTTTTCATATTATGATGAGTCCTTTATTAGATGTCTTCTCCATTTCTGACTCATAAAATAGCCCTGGTGGCCAGACCTGATTAACCAGACACTAACTAATTTTGAGCTCTACCCACAACTTATAACATCCCAAGGTCACATTTCTGGCAAATAGAGAGGAAAGGACTTCTGATTCTAAGTGCCGAGTTCTTCACTATGGGAAGTAGGATGACAGGAAGATGAACCTGCAGGTATGTTTGCAAATGGCAGGACTTCCCAGGCCCCGTGAAAATCTCCTTCAGTTATGAATAAAGTCCTTTTCTAAGGCTCTTATTATTGTCTAAGGGGAAAGGATTTTAACCTCCAGCCAGGGCTCTTCCCCTTCGTATTTCTTCTGCTTTCCCACTGGTAGTTGGAAACTAAGAGTGTGAAAGCTGGAGGCATTTAGTGTCGAGGGGCCTTCGTCCTCATGAATGGCTGTCTACTTCATCTCCTAGGCTGGATGAGGAGCCAAGGCGAGCCCCTCTGTAGGTACCCCTTCCCAGCGGACAGCAGAAGCCCGGTCACCCTCTGCCCGGGGTGTGAGGCTGTCTGTGTGCACTGAAGTATCCAGCTTGAACTAATGAGCTGTTGGCGTGGATGGCCAATTATTTTAGTCCTTTAAAAGCCTGCCAAACTCTTTTCACCATGGCATTCCCTTAATAGCTCAGATCTGAGATCAAACTCTGCCCTAGGACACGCTCACCCCTTCACTGCCTCAGATTATGAGCCCAAGGGTAGAGTGGAACCAGATTGTTTTCCCCTGGGGCCTAATTTAGACAAGCCTTTGGCCACCTCAACTCCCCACACCTCAGAAGGGGGAGTCCTAAGGACTGGGTCAGGGGGCTTGCTCCATTCCTGGAGGCCAAAGAGTATTTCTGGAGCAGAACCAAGGCCGGGGCCTCTCTCCTGGGTCCTGCAGTCTAAGCAGTCTAGGGGGCTCAGGAGGCTCGAGATGGGTGTGTTCTGGAGCTGGGCTATGGTCCCGGCACAGCTCCCACTCCTCTGGCTTCACACTCTGTACCTTCCTCCCATCCCCACAGCTTGATGCCCTATGGTTCTTTCCCCAACTGCAAGGTGCTCTGCAGGGATAGCCTGAGAAGCCCAGCTCCTAATGTCCTTCCATCAAAAGAGGCCCTCACTGGAGTGGACTGCCAGGTAGAAACAATTGTTCCATAGGAGCACATTCTCCAAAGTTGCAACAGACGTGATGGCTGTTAGGACTGTGCTGAGCACATCCTGGATGAAGCCCTGTGAAAGCAGGACTGTGTGAGGCAGAGAAAGTTTGTTCAAGGCTAGACCCCCGTGAGGGGCTTGCTCTCCATGGGCCAGGTGCCCAGGCTCTGCACCGGCCACCTCCTCTCAGCTCCCCCTGTGCCCAGCGTGACCTTCGCAGGTGGAGAGGCACCCTTTCTGCTTCCCAGGGACAGTCCTCGTGCCCCTTTTCTTTAGAATAGGGCAGTGGGTTTGTGAGAGGCAGGTGCTCACTTCCGTAAGAATGAAGGTGTGGTAGAGTACCCCATCAGCCTGTAAACTCGGTTTTATTTATTTATTAATGTATTTATTTATTTATTTTCTTCTAAGAAATGAAGACATGATTTATTGTACATGTACATTACGTTGCAACTGAGAACAGAACCAGTCCAGAATGTCACAGGGCCAGGGCAAAGGACGGAAAGAGACTGCTGTTGTTAGAGGAGGGTGGCTCTCTCAAAAGGCAGTCATGGAGATCAGATGGCATGTATGTTCTAGATCCGTCGAGAAGTTATAGACAGCAGGCCTGCAGTCCAGCAATTGGTACCAGTGTCCCTGGCCTCTGGCTCCCCTTATTTCTGCTCCTGTGGTTTCCATGGTGCACAAGCTCAAGGTTCACTTGGACCTCTGCCTCATCTTTCTTCTTTTGTGCTTCAGCCTGTGCATTTGCTTCTTCCTCCACTTGGCTCTCATGGTGCTGAGGTTTCCAAGAAGGTGGTGCTAAGGCCCAGAGCTGCAAACTCAATTTTAAAGATTACACCCCACCCGAAGCACACAGTTAGAGGGCCTGAGAAATTGTCTTTCCTCTTTCCCCCACTGTCCCTCG
The DNA here is from genome assembly GCF_014108415.1 of Molossus molossus. NCBI lineage: Eukaryota > Metazoa > Chordata > Mammalia > Chiroptera > Molossidae > Molossus > Molossus molossus. The sequence continues at coordinate 26,997,865 of NW_023425403.1, read as the reverse complement.
TCTTCTTCCTTAATTCATACCCCGCTTTCCCTTGTCTGGTTTGCTGGTCTTGTTTCTCCCTGCCTCCCTTTTTCTTCTTTTTCTCCTCTTTTATCTCCTCATTCTCCTCTTCCTTCCCTCAGTCATCCTCCCCCCACCTCCTTCCCTCCTCTTCCACAGAGAGCATCCCCCTGGAGTTTCCTCCTTCATAGATAGCTCTTGGAGCCTCCCTCTGAGGGGGGCCCCGCCTCTCCTCACTGTCTGTGCCACCCACACCTTGCACACAGCAGGGGCCATGGTTTCCACAGCAGGCCAGGCTGTGGTGTCTTGTTCCCTCCCTGCTTTAAAGAAAGGTTCAGACAACAGGTGGAATAAGTTGCAGGTGGGGCACCACTCATCCTGGGGCAGGCTTCATTGCTCCAGGTCTGTCTGTGCATGGAGGGAGGCAGGCTTATTGAGTGCTGCTCTGGGCAGGGTCCTGCGCTGAGGAAATGAGTGATGAGTGCGGAGGCAGCATCCAGCTGTGGTCACACAGATCGCCCTATGAATCACACTCTGTCTCTGTGACTCAGACAAGTTATTCCAAGCCTCCGTTTGCTCCTCTGTAAAATTAAACTTCAATCTCGTGAAACGAGGCGGTGCACTTAGCATCGTGCCCCTCTCAGTATGCGTCAGGACAGTGATGGTGAGGATGAAGGGCAGGTGCAAATCTATCCCTCAGGGAGCTTTCCGTCTAGAAAGGGAGATGAGACAGCAACTCAGGGTGGAAAGGAAAATCAGGAAGGCATGATGAAGAACTAACTTCAAGGCATGATGAAGAACTAACCTCCTCTCCTTGGGGTGATGAAGGAAGCCTTAGAGAGGAAGGTAGCACCGCACAGAGCTTCCGAGGCAGGAGTTTGATGTGCCACAGTGAGAGAAGTATGTTCCCCACACAGGGACACCTTAAGCAGATGTCCAGAAGGAAAAGGAGAAGGTGTCTCTGAAATGTAAGAGACATGAAGGGAGCAGTGAGGGAATGTGGGAAGGCAGTATAGGATTACTAGGAGCTTTAGGATCCCAGGGGAGATGGTGTTTCCCTGCATGCGTGCACGAGATTGCACCCCCTCTTGCTTGTTCAAGGACATCCCTCCAGCAACACCCCCTTCCTCTCCTGCACCATTAATTTACTGTATCATTCCCATCACCATATAAACATACTATTTCCTCTGTCTTAAAACAAAACAGAACAGAACAAATACAGCTCCTCGACTCTACTTCTCTGCTCCCTTTTTGAGCAAAGCTCCTAGGAAGTTATGTCCCCAGTCCTCCTCTCAGTACCTTTCTACCTCTCAACCCATTCATTCGGGCTTTTGTCCCCACTGTTCCACTGAGCCCATTCTTGCCAAGGTCGTCAATGGCCCCTATAATTTTCAGTTCAATGTTTTTCTTTCTTGACCCTCAAGAGCATTTGACGTAGTCACCCGCCCCCTCACCTTAAGGTACTTTCTCCCTTGGCTTCCAGACGCCACACTCTGCTGGTGTTCCTCCCGCCTCATCAACTGCTCTTTGTCACCACCTTTTTCACTTCTTCCCCAGCTCCCCAACGTCCTTCCATTGGGGTTCCCCAGGCTCTAACTTGGACCTCTTCACTTTTTTTGAAGCCAGGGTTTGTTTATTTTATCTAACTTTTAAAATATTTCTAGCTGTGGTAAAATATATATCAAATAACATTTACCATCTTAATCATTTTTAGAGTACATACCATTCACCAGTGTTAAGCATATTCACACTGTGGTGCAAGCAATCTCCAAAACTCCTTTCATCTCGCAAAACTGAAACTCTGTACCCATTAAACAACAACTCCCCTCTTTACCTTTCTTCAGCCCGCAACCACCTTTCTACTTTTTGTCTCTATGAACTGAACTCCTCAAGTACCTCATATAAGTGGAATCACAAGATATTTGTTTTTTTCTGTCTGGTTTATTTTACTCCATACAATGTCCTCTATGTTCATCTGTTGTAACATGTGATAGGATCTCCTCCCTTTTTAAGGCTGAATAATATTCCATTGTATGTACACATCACATTGATGGACACTCGGGTTGCTCCTACTTCTTCACTATTGTGAATAATGCTACCATGAACCTGGATGTGCAAATATCTCTTTGAGACCCTGCTTTCAATTATTTTGTGTATGTGCCTGGAAGTAGAATTACTGGATCACATGGTGGACCTCTTCACATGGGATCTCATCCAGTCTCACAGGTTGAACTATATTTGCTAATAACTTCCAAATTTATCTCCCTTGCTCAGACCTCTCTCATGAACTCTTCGCCTGTATATCCAACAGTCTACTTACAGTTCAACTTGGATACCCAATTAGCATTGGGTATCTAGAACTTGATATCTCCCCAAAGTGAACTTGTCATTTTCTCCCCAAAATCCCATCTCCCCCAGTCTTCATCTCATTTAATGGCAACTCCATCCTTCCATCTGTTCCACCAAAAAACTTGAAGTTGCCCTGGCCGGTTTGGCTCAGCGGTAAAGCGTCATCCCGTGGTCCAGAGAGACCCGGGTTCGGTTCCCACTAAGGGCATGTAACTCAGTTGCAGTTTGTCCCCAGCCCTGGTTGGGTCGTGCTGGTGGCAACCACTTGATGTGTCCCTTTCACGTCGATGTTTTTTTCTCTCTCTCTCTCTCCCTTCCCACTCTATCTGAACAAAAAAATGTCCTTGGGTGAGGTTAAAAAAAACAAACAAAAAAAACTTGGAGTTATTCTTGACTCCCTTATTCTATCACCTGCCATATTGAATACAGGAGGAAATTCTGTTGATTGTACTTCAAAATAAATTCCGATTCTGAGCACTTCCCAGCACCTCTCCTGCTATGCACACAGTCCAAGCCTCTATCATCGTTCACCTTGGCGAGAGCTGCCAATAGGTCTCCGCTTCCATACTTGCCCCTTTTCTAAGTCTGTTCTCCAGGCAACAGCCAAAAGTTATCTTTTGGGATTTCTGTCTATTTGTTTTACTACTATATCCCCAGTACCTAGAACAAGGTCTGTACCTAGTAGATGCTTTAAAAGTGAATAAATCCTCTAGGCCAGTGATTTTCTGTGTGTAGCCCTTTCTTTAAAAATATATTGTAAGGGGCTCCAATATATAAGACAGGGGAAAGCCAACTGGCTCTCTGGAACTAAGGAGTAAGGACCTACAGCCTTTCTCCATCTGCCTTCCCATCCCTTACTCCCGATTGGGAGTGTTTGATTGAGGAGCTCACAGACCCCCAGGCAACTTTCAGAGCACTGGGAGGAATTCCTTTAGAAGCTGAGAGGGAAGAAGCTCACTGCTCCAGCCCTCGTGCGCATACTGGGTCCTGCTGGAAAGGAGTCTGGTTTTTTGGGCCATGGGAAGGAGCCCTGCAGCTCCATTCTGTTCCTGGCACAGCCACCAACGAGCTCCACGAGTGGACCCAGCTCTTTCCCATTCACACTTGTGTTCTGTGCTGGGCCTCTGAAAAGTGAGAGGACATTCAGAGACTCCCAGAGAGTCGTTTGACACAACCTTCTGCCCTGTGGTTTTCACTCATTAATTCATTTAACAAACATTGAGTACAAGCTACGTACATGCCGGGCACCACATACAGACATTTTAAAGTGGAGGACCTGTCTTCCAGAAGCACATGGGAGAGATGGTGAATAGTGAGGAGCCCCTCTCCAAATTCTCTTTTTGAAAACCTTCAGTGCTGGAGAACTTACTACCTCCCAAGGACACACATTACTTTGCCCAGTGACACCAGCAGCACAACTTTGATTCTTTTTATTGAGCCCTTATTCTGTTTTCGTATAACTTCCACCTTTGGTCTTAATTTTCTCCTCTGGCTCCACACCAAATACATCTCTCTCTTGCAAATGATAGCCTTTGAAGTATTTGAAAACAGTAATCAAGTCCCACAGAGAGCTCGCCATAGACCCATGGCCACTTTGGGGTGGGGGTGGAGGGCTATGTTTTGTGGCTGCCCCTAACTGGTTGGGATTTGGGAGCCAGGCAGAGCTGGGCTGCTCCTGATCACATAGCAGGGCTGCAGTGCTGGGAACTCCCTCTCAGAACTGGCACCCATGCCACCGCCCCCTGGCATGAGGGAATTCCAAAATGCTTTCACTGGAGGGGTAAAGGGTTCAAGCAAGAGCCAAGCCGTGGGCTGCAGGTTTTCTGCTACCTCCACACCCGCCTTCCTAGAGGGGCAGCCTCTCCTCCTGGTGCAGGATTCAGGCTGCTCATTTAATTTCAGAGTGGCCCCAGCCAGGTCTCTGGGTGAGCCAGGCACAGTAAGGAAGAATGTCAGTGGCTGGGACCGCAGAGTTGCAGTCGGGGAGGCAGCAACAAGAATTAAATGATTTGTTTTTTTGGAGTGTTCTTTGTTTCAACAAAATGTAGTTTTCCAAGTAATTGTTTGCCTGACGCAATAGGGCCCCCTGGGCCTCCGGGTGTAAATCTCCCCAACAAGGGGGCAGTTTTCTGCTTTTTCCTGCAAGGCCAGAGCCCAGCTCTTTCTCTGGAGCAGCCCAGAGGGTCTTGAATTCATTAGTTAGGCCATTGGGCTGAGCTGTCTCCAGCACTTCTGCCAGTGCTGTGGGCTGCTCCCCACAGCCTGTCTGCCCTTTAATGCGGGAGGCCAGGCTTGCCCAGGAGAGAAGAGGGAGGCCAGCAGGGTGGGGCAGAAAGAGGAGAGGGAGCTGGGGGTTGACAAGGGTAGGGAGAGGATGGGAGTGTGGAGAGGGTAGGGAGAGGAGAGGGGAGGGGAGGGGGGAGGGGAGGGGGGAGGGGAGGGGTGAATTAAATGAGAGAGCATTAACTATTTTTTGGCTAGCTGGGAAGCCCCCGAAGGAAGAAAAAAAGACGTATAAAAGACTCTCAGTCTCAGAAGAAGGGCCAGGATATGGGAGTAACATGTGGGATCTACCCTGCACAGCTGTACAAGGGAGCATGTTCCTGAAAAATATCTTGATTCCAGGCTTCAGGGACAGTAAAGGGAATAAAAGGCCCATTTTAGAGTATCTGAAAAGTCTCTGTATTACATTGCCCTTGCCTCTCTCCCATTTCCTTCTCTGTTTTTTTTCATGCACGCGTTTCCATTTAAAATGTAAAGAAATAAATAAAAGCATTCTCTTGCTTCCTTTCCCCCCTCCCACTTCCTTCATTCTTCACCCCTATTCCCTGCCCGGCTCAAGTTCCACCCCAACCCCACTTGTTTGACACTCCAAAGTGCCTGAATAAATCTGACTCTTCATTTCCTCCAGACAGCATCTCTCTCTCAGTGCCCCTCCTCCCTCCTTCCCCGAAAGTCCCCTTTGGTTAAATGACTTAGCATGCTGGCATTCTTGGGGAACTCTAGGCACCTTAAATGAACACAGAAGACAAGAGGTCTGTCCAAAGTTCATTAAATGTCAGCTGTTGAGGGCAAGAGTACTTACAACTGGGGTCTGTATTAAGTGCCCACCACATGGCATCACCCAGACTCAGCCCATCAATCCACCATTACCCTCTATTGACTTCAAATAAAGAAATGCCGTTCTGGTCCACATGGGCCTATTGTCCATGATGCTAAGAAAAGGTTCTGGGCAGAACTGTTTAGCAAAACATGCCCTTAGAAAAGTCTTTGAGCTCAATCACTTACACTTATGTGTGAATTTAAAACCCTGTATTAGGTCCTCCTAGAGATATATGTCTTTCATAGTCCCTAATTGTGGAGGTAAAGGCTTTGACATCACTGCAGGCAGCACCCACCAGGGGAAAGTGCTCTTTCCAGGTTACTAGGTTCCCTCTGAGGCTAGGGTCCAGTCCTATGAAACCAAGAGGCTTCTTGTACTCACTTTTTTTTGTTGTTAATCCTCACCCAAGGATTTTTTTTGTTCCTTTTTTAGAGAAAATTGGGGGATGGAGAAACATATAAGTGAGAGAGACACATTGATGGGTTGCCTCCCACACATGCCCCAACTGGGCCGAGGAGTTGAACCTATAACCCAGGTACATGCCCTTGACTGGGAATCGAACCCGCAACGCTTCCATGTGCAGGCCAACGCACTAACCACTGAGCAACACCAGCCCGGGCTTGTCCTCACCTCTTGAGTGGCAAAGGGGCTATGAAATGCCACCAGTGGAGAGCAAGGGAACCTGTGAAACTCCTCCTCGATGCACACACATACACACACACATACACACACACACACACACACACACACACAAAAGGTCCAGACAGGCAGAACTCAGTGTACTCATTACAATCAGATAACCTAGACACATTTGTGCCTGAACTCAGAGTCAGGGCTAGAGGTTCTGGGACCCCTGTGATTGTGGGATTCTCTGCAGGCCAGCCCAGGATTTTTACTGGTGCTAGAAGCAACAGTGTGAAGAAGCCCCACCCCTTCACTCAAGGCTCAGCTCAAACCAGCAGTAACCCTGGTGTGTGGTTAGTACACCAAGAAAACATTGCTCTTGGACTTTGATGTGCATCTTGCGAGAGTCCTTTGAGGAGGGGTGTTATGGCACCAACATCGTCAGTTGTCATTTCTTTCAAAGTGTCCGGATGTGCATGACACTGATAGGCCAGTGAAGCTTTCTCTTCAACATCAAGAGCTATTGCTCATTCGATACACACATTGTGTTCTTTGCCCCGCCTCTCCTCGCTGTGTTAGTCTAAAAGTGGAGGGGAAGCAAACTTACATTCTCCAAAAAAGCTGCAGAGGTTGTTGGGGATCTTGAGGAGGCTAAACCAGAACCCTTATTTAATTTGGTTGGTGGTCCCTGCCACAGACCTAATGAGCTGCAAATACTCCCCTTCAAAAGGAAGAGCTGAGCCTTTGAAGACTTCAAGGGACCCACCCAGAATACCACAGCCTCCAGCCGCAGGCACTGCTTCCCAGCAGAGCCTGGAGAGCAACTCAGTGTGGGGATCAGAGTGTGTCCCACCAGCCACCCTTCCAGGGCACACCCAGCGAGGCCTCTCCTTTGGAAAAGGGGGAACAGTATTGCTTTGCACCCTGCATTTTGGGCATGGCAGGAAGAGCATGACGAGTACCATTTGTTGAATAATTAATTATATGCCAGACCCTGCACTAAGCACTGTACATGTGTCATTTTCTCTGTTTCTCTCATAGACCTTATTTTTAAAGACACAGAAACTGAGACACAGAGAGGTTCTGTAATTAGACCAAGGTTACACAGCTACTAGGTGGCAGATTCAGGACTTGACCTGACTTCTAGGGCCACACATTTCAACATATGGCCGTTTGGGTTTTTTTTTCTATAATACCCTGGAAATAAGCTTGATCTACCTGTGTCTGGGATCCATGTGCTTAGGGCCAAACAGAGAACAGTCCATGCAAAAGAAGTTTTGTTATTGGACAAATGGTCATCTCTGAGAGAAAATAGGAAAAAAGTCCTCTCATTCAGACCTCCTCTTCTCCCCTCTGCAGCCACACATCTGTTTGGTGGGAAGATTTCTGAGTAGACACACTCTCAGCTTCTAGTGAAATTAGTAACAATAGGACAGTGGGTGGCGTTTGGTCAGCCAGATAAAATTTCTGCTTCCTACTGATTTCTGAGAACTAGCTGCACATCACCTGCTTGATCTCCACACAAGAGCAGCCAGTATTAGGGTGAGATGGCAGAGAGTTAAGTAGAATTTAAGAAAAGCAAGTTGTAGAAACAAAGTAACCGTGACAGTAATCTAACAAGACTGTATTGAGCATGTACCTAATGCTCGAAACTCACAGCAGTGTGAGTGTGCACGTGTGTCTGTGAGTATGGAATGTGTGTGTGTGTGTGTGTGTGTGCATGGAGTAGGGGGCAGGGAGGTTGGGGAAGGGGAGAACACGAGAAATATAAGACCCTCAAGGTGCTCCAAACTGGTTGAAGAGAAAAGACCATTATCATACGTAAAATAACAGCCCAAAGTGGTTTGCATTACAATGTAAGTGCAAAATTATTCAGTACAGACTATAACTGCAATAGGCAACCAGATGAGCGGGACTTTGAATAATAAAACGGGGCTTCACGGGGGAATGAAGGGGTCTTTAGCTGGTCCTTGAAGGGTGAGTAAGAGGCAATCAGGTGCTGAAGCAGAGAGGGCATTCCTACTGAGAAGCATACATATGAAATCTATAAATAAAAACTCTAATCAAATCTGCATTGTACTTAAAAGCATAAACTGTTAGGGTTCCAAGGGTTCTTAGAGGCCACGTAGTTTAGCATTTCCCTGTACAGACAACAAAGTCAGGCCTAGAGAAATCAAGTAGCAATGGATGAGCCACCTAACCTCCTTGGGCTTAGTGGGTATTGGTCTCCATGGAGGCGGGATTGCTTTGTAGACAGGATCTCCGTTAACCCAATCACATCCTTGGGAACCTGCCAGAGATGAGATAGTGACCAGAGCAGCGGTGCTGAGTTGATCCTTTGGATTATAGTGACTTGGAAAAGAACCAGGTTCCCCCAATTCTACTCTGTCAGACTCCTCAGCTCAAAGCAATTGAGTGGGAGGAAAAGGAGAGACCTTAATCTTCAACTGGCCTCCCAGCATCCACTTTCTCTTCCTCCCCATCTGTTCAACACACTGCAGCCAGGTAACATTTTAGACAATAAAACTCACCCATTTTAAGTATAAAATTTGATGAAATTTTAGTGACTGTATATAGTCAGGTAAACATGACCACACTCAAGATACAGATGCTTCCATCACCATAAAAACTTTTTTCATGCAATTATTGCTGTTGATACCCTCCCCTGACCCTTGCCTCATGCACCCATTGCTGTCACTGTAGTTTTGCCTTTTCTAAAATTTCATATAAATAGAATCAGGCATGTAGTCCTTTAACCTCTTTTACTTAATATGAAGTTTGCTTGTTTTTTAATCCTCACGCAAGGATATTTTTCTATTTATCTTCAGATAGGGTGGGAGGGACAGGGAGAGAGAGACAGAAACATCCATGTGAGAGACACATCAACTAGTTGCTTCCCGCACAACCCCAACCAGGGCCGGGACGAACCACACCTGAGGTACGAACCGAACTTGAGACTCTTTGGTCCGCGGGCTGACGCTCCAACCACTGAGCCAAACCGGCCAGGGCCCTGATATGATGTTTTTGAGATTTCTTCAAGTTCATATATTAACATTTCATTTCTTTGGATTGCTGAGCAGCATATGGATATTCCACCACAATCCTGTTATCTACTAAGCGGTCGATAGACATTTGAGTTCTTTCTCTTTTTTAACTATTTTGAACAAAGTTCTATGATCATTCATGTACAAGTCTTTGTGGGGGCATGTGTTTTTATTTCTCTTGGGTAAATATCTAGGAATGGGATTGCTGAGCCATAGGCTAGGTATCTGTTTAGTTTTGTAGGTTATTGCTGAACTGTTTTCCAAAGTGGCTGTAGAATTTTGCATTCCCTCTAGCAACATGGAAGAGTTCTGGTTGGTTCACATCCTTACCAACATTTGGTTTTATCAGTCCTCTTAATTTTATCCATTTTCATGGGTGTGTAGTAGTATCTAATTGAGGGTTTAATATGCATTTACCTCATAACTAATGATGTTGGCATCTCTTTACATGTTTACTGGTCATTCTTCTATCTTCTTTCAAAAAGTATTCAGATTGTTAGCCCATTATTTTACTGGTTACCTGTCTTCTTGTTGAATTGTAAGAGTTCTCTATATATTCTGAATATAAATCCTTGTCATAAGTATGCTTTGCAAATTTTTTCTCAGTCAGTGACCTGCTTTTGTTTTCTTTACTGTGTCTTTTTTAAATTTATTTTTTAATTCTCACCCAAGGACATTTTTGCATTTATCTTCAGATAGAGCGGGAGGGAGAGAGAGAGAAACATCGATGTGAGAGAGATACATCAACGGGTTGCCACCCACACAACTCCAACCGGGGCCAGGGACAAACTGCAACCGAGGGACATGCCCTTAGCGGAAACCGAACCCGGGACTCTCTGGTCTGCAGGCCAACGCTCTAACCACTGAGCAAAACTGGTCAGGGTTTTACTAGGTTTTTTGAAAAGCAAAAGTATTTAACTTTGATGAAGCTAACTTTGTTAACTGATTCATACCTTCTGTATCTTTATGAAATATTAGCGTAACCTAACATTAGCTAAAATTCTTCTTTTATATTTTCTTCTAGTTTTAGTTCTCACATTTAGGTCTATGATTCATTTTGAGTTGACTTTTCTGGATAGTTTAAAATAAGAGACAAGGTTTAGTTTTGTATCTGTTGTTTTCATACAGATATTCAGTGGTCCCAGCCCCATAGGTTGAAAAGACTATCTTTTGTCCAAGTAATTTCTTTGGCACCTTTGTCAAAATTCAATTGATGATTCTTAGGATAATGAAATTATCCTGTATGACACCATAATTTTAGATATTTGTCATACATTTGTCAAAACCCATAGAATGTACAGCACCAAGAGTGAAACCTAATGTAAACTATGCAATTTTGGTGATAATAACCACTCAGGGTAGATTCACCATTTGTAACAAATGTACCACTCTGTGTGGATGTTGATAGTGATCGTAGGTTAGGCTGTCTGTGAGTACGAGTAGGAAGTATATGGCAACTCTCCATATTGTCTACTCAGTTTTGCTGTGAACTTAAAACTGTTCTAAAAAACAAAGTCTATTAAACAAAAGTAAGAAAAGAAAATATAAAGTCTATTTTTTTAATCAATTGACTGTGTAAGTGTGGATCTATTTTTGACTATCATAGTCTATTCCAATGACTTATCTGTCTATATTTATTTCAATACAATACTGTCATGGTCACTACAACTTATGGCAAATTTTAAAATCTGGACATGTAAAAACAAACAAAAAACCTTACTGAGCATATATCTAGGCTTTGAAACATATTTGCTAAATGTTAATGAGTGTTTCAAGAATAGATTAGGGCTCATAAAAGAAAACAAATATGATTTATAGCTATTCTTATTTTATCATTCTTAAAAGCCAACACACCTTCATATTTATTTATAACTATAATTGCATACAGTAGTAGTGTTGCAGAACAGAAAGAGTTTGTCTACCCAGTGCTAGCAGAGCCAAACTCCAGACACTGAGAATTGCAGTGGAGAAATATTGGTTATCATAGTATGAATAGCACCACCCAGGAGAACAGGAAGCTAATGCTCAAAAGCCCAAACTCCCCCAGGTTACAGGTCATATAGGGCAACATTACAAGACATTGTGGGCCAGAGGTTCAGGTTGTGTTGGAAGCTGAGGTAAGGTTAATGAATCATTTCTTCAGATCTTGAGGATAATTCTGAGGTTTTTCCCAGCATCCATCTCATGGGAAAGTAGCCAGGGGGTGGGTTCCACCCTAGGTCTCAGGAACTGATGTTATCTTTAGCCTGCCAGAGGTTCAGACCCTGTGACCATTAGTCAGATCCGGGCTGCTGTCTTCTGCTGCCTCGGGAGTTGCTGATTATCTGGGGGAAAGGCTAGGTCTCTGAAGGGTATATAAGGACCCTCAGTTTCAGTAGCTATTGTATTGTATGTTGCTAGCTAAATAATAACAAATAACAAACACATTTTAATAAATAAATAAAATTGGGTAATGTAAATGATTCAACTTTGTTTTCCTTTTTCAAAATTATTTTGGCTATTCTATGTATTTTGTCTTTTCATATAAATTTAAGCATCAACTTGTCAGTTTCTTCTAAAATGCCTACTAGGATTTTTATCAGGATTTCATTTAATCTATAGGGGAAAATTGCCATCTTAATCATACTGAATCTTCTAGTCCATTAACATGGAACCTATTTAATTAAGTCTTCCTTTGCAATGTTTTCTAGTTTCCGGTGTACAGATCTTGCCTACCTTTTGTTGAATTTATTCTTACTTATTATTTGATGCTATTACACATGAAAATTAAAAATAAATTTTTTCGCCCTGGCCGGTTTGGCTCAGTGGTAGAGCGTCGGCCTGCGGTCTAGAGAGACCCAGGTTTGGCTCCCTCTAAGGGCACGTACCTCCGTTGCAGTTTGTCCCCAGCCCTGGTTGGGTCGTGCAGGTGGCAACCACTCAATGTGTCCCTTTCACGTTGATGTTTCTCTCTCTTTCTCCCTCCTCACTCTATCTGAACAAAAAAATGGAAAAATGTCCTCAGGTGAGGATTAAAAAAAAAAAATTTTTTCTAAGTGTTCATCACTAGCAGATATAAATAAGATTAATTTCTGTATATTGACCTTATATCCTGTTACCTGTTAAATTCATTAATTAGTTCTAGTAGCTCTTATGTAGAACCTTTGCGATTTTCCTCATATACAATCTTATTATCTACAAATAAAAGCAGTTTTGCTATTTCCTGTCCAATACTTATGCATTTTACTTTTTTTTTATTGACATGTTTTGCACTGGCTACAGCTTCTAGAACAATGTTGAGTAGAAGTGGTGAGAGCAGACTTCTTTGCCTTGTTCATAATCTAGGTACAAATTGTTGGGCCTTTCACCTTAGAGTAAAATGTAGGTTTTTAGATTTCCTTGAGAAGTTCCCTTCTATTCCTAATTTGCTGAGTGTTTTTTGTTTTTGTTTTTCATAAAAGGTATCTAATTCTGACAAATGCTTTTCTTCGTTGATTGAAATGATCATATTGTTTTTCTTTATTCTATTTGCTGAGTTATGCTGATTGATTTTCAAATGTTAAGCCAATATTACATTTCTGGAATAAGCCTCATTTGATCATGATATATTATGCCTTTTATATGTTATTGAATTCTATTTGCTAACACTTTGCTAAGGATTTTTATGTTTATATTCATGAAGGCTTTTGGTCTGTAGTTCTCTTTTCTTGTGATGTCTTTATCTGGTTTTAGAATTAGGGTTACATTAGCCTCATAAAATAAGTTGGGAAGTGTTCCCTCTTCAATTTAAAAGAAAAATTATGGGGTTAGTATTATTTCTTTCTGTAAATGTTTAATAGAAATAATCAGTGAAGTCATCTGGAGCTGAGCTGAAGTTATCTTTGTAGAAAGGGTTTTAACTATGAGTTCAATTTTTGTTTTGTTTTGTTTTATGTAGGCCTGTTAAAGCTTTCTATTTCTTTTAAAATCAGTTTTGGCAATCTTGGTCTTTCAAAGAATGTGTCCAGTTCACAAAGGAAGTCACATCTGGGCAGAAATTTGTCCACAGTGTTCCCTTATTAGTCTTCCAGTGTCTGTAGGTTCTATAGTGATGTCTTCGCTTTTATTCATCACATTGTCAATTTGCATCTTGTCTCTTTTTGTCTTTTTTTATTTTTAAAGAGTTGACTCTTTATTATTATTTTTATTTCTCCCTCTCTCTCTCTCTCTCTCTTTTTTGTTAATCCTCACCTGAGGATATTTTTCCATTGGTTTTTATATAGAGGAGAAGGGAGGGAGGGAGGGAGAGAGAGAGAGAGATCCATGTGAGAGACATACATTGATCGGTTGCCTCCCGCATGACCTTGACAAGGCAGGGATTGAACCTGCAACCCAGGCATGTGCCTTTGACCAGGAATCGAACCCAAGACTCTTTGGTCCAAGGGCCGACACTTTAACCTCTGAGCCAAACCATTCAGGGCTCTCTTTTTGTCTTGATCAGTTGGATGAGAGACTTACAAATTTAATTGATCTTCTCAAAGAACCAGCTATTTTATTTTGGTTTTCTTCATTGTTTGTTCATTTTCTGTTTCATTGAGTTCTGGTCTTTATTATTTCCTTCCTGCCATTTACATTGGGTTTTATTTATTATTTTCTAATATCTGATGTTGTAAAATCAGGTTATTAATTTTACTTCTTTTTTTTCTGATATAAGCATTAAAGCTATAAATTTTCCTCTAAGCACTGTTCTATATTCATCGCCTAATTTTTAATGAAAAGTTGCCAAGATAGTACAGAGAGTTGCCATACACCCTTCACCTTATTTCCCCTATTGTCAACATCTTACATTGCTACGTATACGTCACACCTAAGGTACCAGCAATAGTACATTATTATTAGTAAAACTCCACATTTTTCTTGGATTGCACTAGTTTTTCCCTAATGTCCTTTCTATTTTACAGAATCTCTTCTGAGATATTCCATTATGGTTGGTCATCGAGTCTCCTTAGCTCCTGGCAGACTTTGTTTTTGATGGCCTTGACTATTTTGAGGAGTTCTAGCAAGGTGTTCTGTAGACTCCCTCTCAGTTTGTTTAGCTCCTGGTGAGACTGGTGTTATGGATTTTAGGAAGGAAGACCAAAAAAGGTGAAGTGCCATTCTCATCACATCACATCCAGGCTAGGCATTAGCATGGCTTATCAACAACAGTGCTGACCTTGATCATTTGGCTAAAGTTGTGTTTGTCAGATTTCTTCACTGTAAAGTTACTCCCCATCTCCCCAACCCTTTTCCATACTTCACTGTTTGGAAGCAAATCATTTTCTTGAGAATATGTTCCATTTTTATGGTGTTTTTGTATGTCAGATAAATTTTGGTTGCATCCTGGTTATTATAAGTGTTGAGTATAAAAAAATATTGTTTCTGTGACTGACTTATTTCACTGAGCAGAATACCCTCTAGGTCCATCCATGCTGTCACAAATGGCAAGATTTCATTATTTTTTTATGACCATTTATTATATATATATTTTTTTTTCTCTAATTTTTTTCTTCTTTTTCTTAAAGAAGTCTAACATTTCTTATAATACTGGTTTGGTGGTGATGAACGCTCATATGATTTTACTTATGTGTAAAATCTAAAGAACAACATAAATGAACGAACAACAGAAACAGACTCATAGATACAGGAAATAGACTGATGATTGGCAGAGGGAAGGGGGCTTGGGCAACTGGGTGAAAAAAGTGAGCAGATTGAGAAATACAGATTGGTAGTTACAAAATAGTCACGGGGATGTAAAGTACAGCATAGGAAATATGTCGATAATAGTGTAATAACTATGTATGGTGCCAGGTGGGTACTGAAAATATCAGGGGGAGAACTTTGTAAATGATTGTCTAACCACTATGCTATACACCTGAAACTAATACAAAATAATATTGAATGTAAACTTTAATTGAAAAAAATTATTTTATTAAAATAAATAAACTGTGCTGCTAAAAAAAAAAAAAAAAAAAAAAGACAGAAAGAAAATCTTATTTCTGAGTTTTTTTTCTCTGATGAGAACCATAAACTCTGTTTCTTGGATGGCAGTTCCTGTGTCAATCCATATTTTCTCTTTGACAGAACCACTTTCAGCCTGTCCTGTACACGTGTGGTTCCGGAGTCACTGAGAGACACGGGCAGTCGGAATCTGGAATCCTGTATTTGGCTCTTTCCCTTCCATGATGCCGCAACGGCTCTGACTTCAGCTTTCTGGTTTCCCAACTGAGAAAGATTCTAGATTTGCTCTCAGCACCTGCTACTTCCAGCACCACATCACTGCACTTGACCCAAGATGGGGGAGAGCCACAAAAATGAGAACTCACTTGGGTAAAACACCCTTCCTCTGATGGTGTATTTCCCTGAAGAATCCGTCTGCTTCTGTTCACTCGCCGTGGTTTCCTGTAGCTGCTTTTTTGCTGCTCGTCCAGATTTTTACAGAAGAGTTGGTCTTGTCAGATCTTACTCCATCATTACTAGAAGTAGATACCCCAGGCTATTTTAAAAAGCAAATGTCATGTCACTCCCATGCTAAAATCTTATAAACATTGTATCCTTGCCCTTAGAATAAAGTCCAGCCTGGCCAGTGTGGCTCAGTGGTTGAGCATCAACCCATGAACCAAGAGCTCGCCAGTTCGATTCCCGGTCAGGGCACATGCCCAGGTTGTGGGCCAAATTCCCAGTGGGGGACATGCAGGAGGTGGCCAATCGATGTTCTATCTCTCTCTCCCTCTCCCTTCTTCTCTCTCTAAAAATCAATAAAGAAAAAAAAAATTTTTTAAAGAATGAAGTCCAAAATCCTTAGTGGAACCTTCAGTTAGACTCCTGAGCAAGAAACGGAAGGTACCCTCAACTGAGATTTTGAAGACAGTTAAAATAAATATAAAAAAACTGTTTACAGAGACTAAGGAAAACAAAAAGAGAGATTAAGGCACTCAGAGAGTAGCAAAGTGGGAAGTCATTGTGACTGACTGCTGGGCTTTAGGAGCAAAGGGTGTTACCAGAACCAATAAAATTGGGGCCCCGGAAGTGGGGCCACTCTACATGAGCCGTTGTTATAGGATACAGCCACTGCCAGAGCTCTGGCACCCAAGCAGGGAGAGAGCAGAAACGTCTCACTCCTATGTTCTCTGATCTCCTGTTCACGCCTCCATTGTCCAGACCCAACTGGAAGCCAGAGGGCACGGGAGCTCAGGTGAGGCAGTTTTTAGTGTTCAGCCTCCTGGGGTGCAGAGCAAAGATGGACCTACTCTAGCCCCATTGCACCCCTATTGTTACCTCCAACATGTCATAATGGACATCTTTCAGTTCCTCAAATAACTCCCTTTCTCCCTTTACCACATAATGTTCCCTCTATGAATGTTCTTCCCCCCTTCATTTGCCGGCCTCACTACTGTTCAGCCTCCTTTGTAAGCTTGCACCTAAATTCCGTGAGGAAGTCTTTTATGACTCCCCAGACTAGATCATGACTTCTTTTTATATATTCCCAAAGCTTCTGGTACGTCTCCCTTACAATATCGTGCTCACTAGTGACTAATTCATCATGTGTTAGGATTCAGTTATTTCTCTAACATCTGCATTCTCCAAGGAACTGTGAGGTCAAGGAGGACAGGAGCAATTTCTGTTTTGTTTACCACCCTATCTGCAGTGTTAGCCCAGAGCCCGGCACATAGACGGCTCAGTCAGCATCTGTTGATTGAGTAATCCACATGTCTGTCTCTCTTGCTGGAATATGAATGAGCTGACCATGTGCTATTAATTTTCTAAATTCCCTTCTCCTAGCATAGTGCCTAGTGTATAGTAGGTCCTCAGCAAATGCGATGGGCTATTTAATAAATAAAACTATTTCTATTTTAAGCCTATACTACACTTGAAAATAATGAGTCCTATTAATTCAGTGACCACTGTGCAAAGCAGCCTTTTATTTGTCCTAAAATTGCCTCTTTCAAGTTTTGGAGGTTGTCTTTCTGCTCCCCAGTTTTGTGATTTCAAATTTGGTAACCGTGTGTGTGTCCATTTTTCTACCTAGGATACTTTATTCATCTCTTCTAGAATTTCTCAAACTTTATTGTATATTATTGATCAGCCAAGATCAGAAATGCCCATAGCACTGTGTTCAACTGCTAGGTTCTTACACCAAAGAAGAATGGGGTTTTCTCTTTCTTTCCAGTCCTTGTCCTGATGAGCAAGTCAACAAAACCCTCAGAGAGTCAGTTTCTTCATCTATAAACTAGCAGAAATATCTGCTGTGCCAATTGTATATTGCTGAGTAACAAACTGCCCAAAAACAGTGGCTTAAAGCAACCATTTTATTTTCTGTGAAGCAGCCATTTGGGTTGGGTTCAGTTAGTGGTTCTTCTGCTGGTCTTGCCTGGGGTTACTCGTGCAGCTAGTCAGCTGGCAGATTGGCTAGAGTCCGTGTGGTTTAGGGGTCAGCCTATCTCTGCTCCATGAAGTCTCATCCTCTATACACTAGTCCAGGCTTCTTCACATGATAGTAGAAGGGTTCTCAGCAACAAGAAAAGCAAAACCCCAATACACAAGCACTACTCAAGCCTAAATTTACATCACATTTACTAATATTCCCTTGGCCAAAGGAAGTCACAAGGCCAAGCCCAGAATCATTGTCAGTGGAGCTCCACAAAGAGATAGAAACAAAAGGAATGATTAATTGGGGACCATTATTGTAACAATCTACCACACCTGTTTACTTCAAGGAGCTATGGGGAATATCACATGAAATGGAGCTTACACCCCACAGTATATAATACAAGTTTTTATTTTATCAATATATGTAATTCTATCATTTACATTTTATGTCTGATGTATCTGGGGTCTTTCAACATCCCCTATAAAATTTAAGTCCCTTTGGGATGGTGTTATGGGTTAAATTGTATTCCCTAAAAAAGACATGCTGAAGTTCTAACCCCGGTACCTCAGAATGTGACCTTATTTGGAAATAGGGTCATTGGGTCATTGCAGATTTAATTACTTAAGACAAGGTCATACTGGAGTGAAGTGGGGCTATTAATCCAATATGACCGATGTCCTCATAAGAAGATGGCCATGTAAAGACAGAAATACACAGGGAGAATATCATATAAAGATGGACACTGGAGTTATGCTGCCATAGCCATTGAAAATCTGGGGCTACAGAAGCTGAAAGAGGCAAGGAAGAGTCCTCCCCCTGGAGGCTTTGGAGAGAGCATGACCCTATTAACACCTATATTTTGGACTCCTAGTCTTGAGACCTGTGAGACAAAAAAAAAATCTTATTGTTTTAAGCTATCCAGTTTGTGGTACATTGTTACTTCAACCCTATGAAACTAAGACAGATGGCAAATATCTTTAACCCCCATCAGCTTCATCTAAAGAAGCATGAGATAGAATGAACCATGATTCTTTGATTGGAAATCAAGAGTCCAGGCCACTGGCCATCTGTGGAATTTGAACAAGTCACTAAACTTCTCTGGGCCTCAGTTTCCATATGTTCAGAAATAAGTTTCAGTCGATCCACGTTTCCAAAAGTATGGGGCAGGGGTACCATGATCACGTACTTGGGATAATTTTATATGGATACCTGGGCAAACATTTTCTAATTTTAATGGTCAATATTAATCATGGTTATTTAAAATGCATGCCAAGTAAAACTGATTTTCCATGTATGTTGGTAATATAAAAATTTGCAGGTTTTTGAAATGTCTCAATTTAAATAAAGCTATGAGTAAATAATAAAACAGTTGACATATGTACATGACAAAAACTGGGAGAATGCTGTGTGAAAGACTAGCATTTGGGGAAACAATGATATATCCTTAAAGAATTCTTCCAGATAGGAAATGTTAGGGCTCTGAGGATACATAAAGATGCCCACTAGAATAGAACACAGGTAAGGCTCTGGGGGAATATAGGCGGGGAGCTCTGCAAGAATCCAAGAAGGGCAGTGAGCCCCTTGTTACTCTTGGAAAGTGTCCTCTGATTCAGAACCTGTTTGCTCCATTCCATCACATATCCACGCTGCCAAAGCTACCATCTCACTAGGTGTCTTTGCCAGGATTTGTCTAATCTTGTTTAAGCTTCCATGGCTGGAAGTCACAGGGCCTGAGACACAAAACCACCTCCCACTCAAGAGGCAAATGATAATGATTATTTGGAGAATCTTGCCATTGGCTCTATTCTGGTTTTCATAGTAGGGTATAATATGGGGTAACATTAGACTATAAGTGGCTAAGGGTGGCTGAAGAAAGGGCAAGGAGTATAAAGGCCCATGAGTTATAACCTCATAGGAGACCCTTAGTGCCGGAAGAAACCTTATAGGTCATCTACCTTCCTGTATATCTCCAGTGGATGTCTTCCAACTCCTGCTGAAACACACCATTGACCAGATAAACCTTCCATTGTATAGTGGCACTTAGGGTTAGAAATGTTCTTCTCCATGATGGGCTGCAGTCTCCCTTCTTGTAACTTAGATTAATGGATCTTTGAGCTAGAAAGATCCTCAAACACCTTTGAACAGGGCAGATGTTTTTATCCACATATTTTACAGCAGACAGCCAAGACCCAGAGAAGTCAATAGGCAGAGAGGAGGGTGCCTTCTTACAGTTCAGTAACTTCCCATTATGCCACAGAATTTCATGCATATTCTTATCAACCTCTTAGAAATGACTAGACCAAAAAGCCATCAATTCTTCTTTCCTCCCATGGCAGGTACCTCTTCTACAGCATGTTTGATATGTGACCATGATTATCACCTTCCCTTCAACTTCTATGTTGGCTTTTACCATCCTTCACTAACCCTAGGAGAAACTCTAAAACCTAGTTAGCAAATATACCTGTCTGGTTTCTGCTGCATTGTTTCCACTGACTTGGTTTTTGGTCCATTTCCTGCATTCAGTGTCTCTATGCAATAAACCCTTCTCTCAGCTAGAAACTCTCCACATACTTGAAAAGATCCTTCTCATAGCCATATAAATCTTTTTTCTGTAGACTAAACATTGCCAGTTTCCCCAACTGTTCCCCAAGGATATAGTTTCCAAATACCTGAACACTTTCATTGTGGTTCTCTAGAGTGTTCTAATATGCGCTGCTAAGAACTAAATGCAATAGGCTAGATATAACACAGTTGTAAGATCACTGCTATTATCCGGCCACTATACCTGTAATGATGGAACATTTGTTTTTAGAGCAGTCACAAGATACTCAGGACTCTTGATCATCTTGCAGTCAACTAAACCCCTAAATTGTGAATTGTCATTAGACTAGGGTTTCCATGCCTTTTATTGTACACTGGATAATTTTAACCTAATTTTTTAAAATCTCAGATATTCGTGTGTATTTTTTGCTCACCTCCTTCAGGTCTTTGCCTAAATGTCATCTTCTTGGTGAGGTCTTCTGGACAAGCCCACCAGGAGCTCAGGCCTTTGCCTAAACACACTTCTCTAGTGTTCCCTATCCACTTCTCTGCTCTATTTTTCTCAATAGCACTTAATGCCATTTGACATACTAATGTATATATGGTACTTATTTATCTGTCTCCCCCTCATTAGAACTTAAGCTCCACAAGGAGAGCAGTTTTTATCTATTTGCTTACTCCTACACCCCGATAAAGATAATAGTTCCTACTACATAGTAAGCACTCAATAAATATTGGTTGTATCAATAAGTAAATGAAATGTAGATGTATTGGTTAGCTTGGGGTGCCATAACGAATACCATAGACTGGGTGGTTTAAACAACAGAAATTTATTTCTCATAGTTCTGGAAGCTAGAAAGTCCAAGATCAAGGTCTAGTAGGGTTCAACTTCTGTAGGGCACTCTTCCTGCAGATGCTGCCTCCCTGTTGTATGAAGAGTGCTCTCTCTCTCTCTCTCTCTCTTATAAGGCCACCAATCCTATCATCAGTTTACGGTGCTACCCTTATGACCTCAGTTAACCTTGATTACTTCCCCAAAGCCCTACCTCCAAATGCAGTCACATGGTGGGTGCTAAGGCTTCCACATACAAATTTTTGGGGAGATACAATGCAGCCATAGCAATAGGACACTGAAAACAAGCTACTCAAACTATCTCTACAGATCAGGAAACGGTGGCTCTGAAATGCGGAGGCAGTGTCTTGCTCACTCACCTCCTGGCTAGCTCTCACATAAAGGCTGCCAGTGCACCTTGGGATGGATGTGTGTTCCATGCAAAGAGCACACATCCAGCAGCTCAGTTCTCCTTCCTGCTGGAGCCTCACCTCCAAATTTCAAGACCAAAGAAACCCTCCTACCCTGTGGTCTGGTAGGCCCTGGAAGATAGTCACGGTGGCCGATCCTCCTATGCTGGAAGAACTTGCCATCTTTCCAGGAACTCATCCATCAACCCGTACTTACTGATCTCCTCCCAGTATACAACAGGGCTGTGCTCTCCAGAAGTGATGACAACAAACTGGTGAGACAGAGTTCATTTTCATGAAACTATTAGAAAAAAAGTAAATGCTAACAATGTGTGTGGGATTGACGCCGGGATGATAGGAGTTCCAAGAAGGGGGAAATCAGAGTGCGTGGGAGGAAGCTTCATGGAAGTTGTGGGACTCCAGATGGGTCTAGGAGGCTGTGTGGGACCTAAACCCACAGAGGGGAGGAAGGGAGGCATTGCTAACAGTGGTAAGGATCAGGGTGGTGACAGTACGTTATGAACAAATGACTGAATCAGGCTCAACCCCAGGAATGGAGTTGGGTCCAGCACTCATGTTGAGGATGGGTAAGAAAAGCACTGAAAAGATAAACTTTTTTCCAAATGGAATATATTATTCTTTCTTCTTTCCCTCTCCCTCTGGAAAAACCAAGGCAGAAAGGCCCAGAGCTTCCCTAAGAGCTTGTAGGGAGCTTCCCAAAAAAGTTGATCAACATCAGACTTTTATTTTTTTCTTTAAAACGGGCAGCTCTGTGGATTTGCTTACTGTCCTTCCTGCCCAGGTTTTTCCTTCGCCAACAGCCAGTATTGGGGTGAGGAGGAGGGGGCGGCCTTCAACTTACTAACATGAGCAGCGTCCAAGTTCCTTGGGGTGTGAGGCACAGTGGGGTAAAATGTTTGGCCAGTAGGTCGCTTCCTTCTTGGACTTGACAAAGAAGTGGGCAGGTCAGAGGCAGCTGTGCTGAGTATTTACGTTATGCAAAAGGCCGACTCAGCCCTCCTTCCTGCCAAGGTCAGCAAGCCGCATTCCGGGCGGTTTGGGTGTGTGGCTGTCTTCTGGACTAGCAGGAAAATCTGCGGGGAGCCCAGGCTTTAGCTTGTTCAGACCCACAGAGGCTGGGGGGAGGGGGGTTCTGTTCCCAAAAGGCATCACCAGGGACCCCTGGGATCTCTGTTATCACTCCAGACCTCCCACCCTTTCTTCCCTGAGCACTTTGTCCACTGATGAACAGGACTCAAGAGGATGCATGGAAATGGAGACCCAGGCCCGGCCTGAGTTGGGATGGTGGGGGTTGTGAAGAGGACAGGAGGCCCTGGGGAGAGTTTGGGGAGGGCAGGGTGACCAAGGTAATACATTTGCTGACACAACTTCAGGCCAAGCCCTGGAGATGTGTTTTCTCCCCACCCCATCATGGTCATCATCAGCCACACACATTCTCATTTTATTTTATTTTATATTTTAATTTTTTCCCTTTATTGATTTAGAGAGAGAGAGAGAAAGAGAAAAGGAGAGAGAGATAGAAACATCGATTAGCTGCCTCCTGCATGCCCCACACTGGGGATCGGGTCCATAACCTGGGCATGTATCCTGACCGTGAATCGAACCAGCGACCTCTTGGTGCATGGGTCGACGCTCAACCACTGAGCCACACCGGCCGGCACATTCTCATTTTATACTGCTGAAATCAGACAGCATTTAAAGAGAAAAATAAGTAGTAACAGGACAATCTGAATGTCAGGTATAGGCAAGCAGGGACTCCCTGATCTGGGTGTCTCTGCAGGTGGCATTCAAGAGTATGATCAGCTGGATGGGGCCTGAAAGGCAGAGTCTGGTGCTAAATTCTTTGTAAGTGAGACCCAAGGGCCCCAGTTTAATTAGAATTCCTGCCCAGGATGAAGGCTTACGGCTGCCAGCCCAGGCCTTGAGCCATTGGTCACGGCCCATAAAGGCCACACACAAGCCATAGAGCCACAGTGGGGCCTGCTTTCTTTGCTGGGGGAACCTCAGCTGTCTCTGATCCCGCTACAACTCTCCCCGTTTCCCAGGACTCCATCACAAGGCCCCCTCTCGGCAGGCAACATGTGTAATGACACCTGATGAGAACCTGGATCTCGACTGTCCACTCAGTTCTCTCCCTACACCTTCCAAGAGTCATTCTTGTGGCCAGCATGCTCTCACCCCTGCCTTTGATCCCAGCTGCAGGGGCTGTCCTACAAAGTCCCATGTGTCCAGGATGGATGCAGGGTTGGCACAAGGACCAAGCCAAACTGCTTCATGAAGGTGAATAGTAGTTTGAGATTTACATCAAACACACACGTTTTAAACTGTGAAATGTGCTATAAACTTCAGACCAGGTTTTCTAACAACAGAGTTGTTGATGGCTGGCAGCTGTGAGTCTCTAGGATGCTGGTTGGTGTCTCCAGCAGTAACCAGGAATGCGGGCCTGCAGCCAGAAGGGGGCAAAACAGAGGCTCTGTCCAGCTCCAGCCTCTCAGAGGCCATGCTCCAAAATGGAAAATCACTTGTCTGCCCATTGTTCTGCAGAGTGTGACCTTGATGCATCCCAATACCCACCCACAACATGCATTCCAGAAGCTGCTTCACATTCCACCTTTAAAGCTTCATCCCTTCAGTTAACATTCTGGATCCTGCTTACATGTTTTTTCCAGGGAAGAATAGCTCTTTTTTAAAAAAAATTTTATTTATTTATTGTTGACAGTATTACAGATGTTCCCCATCCCCCCCCCTTTGTCCCTCTCCACCCAGCCCTGCCCCACCTCAGGCCTTCCCCACACTATTGTCTGTGTCCATGGGTTATGCATATATGTTCTTTGGTTAATCTTTTTCCGTCCCCTACACACACACACACACACACACACACACACACACACTGAGATCTGTTAGTCTGTTCCATGCATCCATGCCTCTGGACCTATTTTGTTCATCAGTTTATTTTATTCATTAGATTCCACATACAAATGAGGTCATGTGATATTTGTCTTTCTCTGATTGGCTTATTTTGCATAGCATAATAATCTCCAGGTCCCTCCATGCTGTCTCAAAGGGTAAGAGATCCTTCTTTTTTACAGCTGCATAGTACTCCATTGTGTCAATGTACCACAGCTTTTTTACCCATTCATCTACTGATGGACACTTGGGCTGTTTCCAGAGCTTAATTAATATAAATAATGCTGCTATAAATATGGAGATGCATATATTCTTTCTGATTGGTGCTTCGGGATTCTTGGGATATATTCCCAGAGATGGGAACTCCATACTGCTTTCCACAGTGACTGCGAATGCACTAGTCTGCATTCCCACCAGCAGTGTACTAGGGTTCCTTTTTCTCCACAGCCTCACCAGCACTGTTGTTTGTTGATTTATTGATGGTAGCCATTCTGGTAGGTGTGAGGTGATATCTCATTGTAGTTTTAATTTGCTCTCTGAGGATTAGTGATAAAGAGCATATTTTCATATGTCTGTTGGCCATCTGTATATCCCCTTTGGATAAGTGTCTATTTAGGTCCTTTGCCCATTTTTTAATTGGGTTGTTTGTCTTTTTGGTGTTGAGTTGTATGAGTTCTTTGTATATTTTGGAAATTAACCTCTTATCAGATATATCATTGGTGAATATGTTCTCCCATGCAGTGGGTTTTCTTTTCATTTAGGGAGGAATAGCTCTTTAATTGATTCTAGTCATTTACACTTTAGTGTGAATGAAGGATCTGAGACCAGCTTAAGTTAGAAAATTAGGAGGTGGAAGCTAACAGTACCAGGGCTCTGAGAGGAAGGAAAGTACTGAGCCAAAAACAGTCATTTTAAGTCAGGGTAAGTTCTGTTCCTTCATTGATGATGTAGTGATTGAGGGCAAGTTATTAAGACCAGATTATAGGTTTAAATCCTAGAGCTTCCACTTACTAGCCACTCACTAGTGAACAACTTACTTAACCGTTGTGTACCTCCGTTTCCTCAGCTGTAAAAGAAGGAAACTCTTCGCACCATCCTCCAATGTTGTAAGGATTAAATAGTCAGTGTGTGTATAAAGCATTTAGAGACAAAATCTGGCACATATGCTAAAAGTAACACCATATAAGTGCTGCTATTATTATCTACAAAACGAAGGAGGGAGACAGGACAGTCTTGGCATTCTGCTGATCGAGTGTGAAGGCAGTCTTTGAGAATGGTCTCCTGCTTGGAAAGTGGATACCTCTTTGCTCCCCCCAACAAAGACCCCTGGAATGGGTCTGCAGGGAAAAGTTCAAGGAAATCCCTAGAGAGGCTACCCTGATGGCCCTGAATCCTCTATTCCTCTGCCTGCAAAACCCCACTCTGGGTTATTACCAACTTTCTGTCTTGCATACAAATGTGGTGCCATACTAATAAATCAACTCCACCCATTAGGAGCCTGTAATACTCCCTTTCACTGGGCCCTTCCAGCCCATTTTACACAGCCCCTAATTAACTAATAGCTGAGAGTTAGGGTTTCTTCACTGAATCCCCTCCCCCAGTGATTCCCCTTGGTTGTCTTGCTGATAGAACTGTGTCACAGGGTGGATCCGCCTGGTCAGAAGATGGCCAAGCAATTAGGATGTGGGAATAGGAGGCCACTATAATGGAGATGAGGAATAAATAAATACATTTAATTTAATTAACTAAACAACCAATCATTACTCAAACATAATGTCCTCTCCCATAAGATTTAATCTTAATGTTTCAATTAAGAAAGGTCAATAAATCATAATGTTAGTCTACGAGGGAGGTTTTCCATTTGTTTCCCCTTCCCACTTACATATTTTCAAAATATTCATATTCTTTAATATCTAACTCATTCGTTTGTTATTCATATATCCCACAAAATTGTTTATTGAACACTTACTGCACGCCAGGCCCTGAACTAGTCATGGGGGTACCAAGAGTAGAGGTCTCCAAAATGGGAGGGTCACCAGGTGAATTAGGGATCAGTAAGAAATTTATGGAAGTTCTACTTCTATTTATTTGTAAGCTTGTCTTCTGTTAATTTCTATTTTTGTGTTTCCTTTATGATGACTATAATATCTGAATACAGAAGTTCATGGATATTGTTTTTAAATAAATAATATCTAAATATTAAGGGTACATACTTAAAAAGTTTTATTCATGGGGTACCTGATCAAAAAGGTGTAGAGCAGGTTTGCCAAGTGATGTGTGGGAAGTGGGTCAGAGAATTGGGAAGCCCTGAAGAGAATCTTTCCAAAATACATTTGCCCATCCCCCTGCCAGTGACCATTAGAATCTCAGAAGAAGAGATAGAAACCATTGTTATTTTTAAAAACCCCAGGCATTTCTGATACTAATCCTACCCCTCCCTAATCCCTGAGGAGAATTGCCCATTCACTGACTTCTTCAAGGAAGCTCTCCTTAAGCCTCTTCCCCAGCCTGCACTGTAATGCCCTAGGGTCTCCAGGACTAAGAGTGGGCTCAACGTCACATTTGCCATTGCTGAGTTTTTCTACCCGGTGCCCCTTTCCAGAGGGTAGAGGAGGCAGCTCGGAGTAATGGCCTCCACTGGTTCACAGCTAAGTTGCTCATGGGGCATGGGAGGAAGAGGGATTTCTGGGACTTTGTCACCTTGAACGTGCCTGAGGTCTCACACCACGAGGCAGGACAAAAAGCACAAGGTTGGTCACCACAAGGACCTCACCACCCTTCTGTCGCCCTTTCCTCCCAGCTTTCAGCAACCCTCCATCTCACACCAGCACCTCGGCCTTCTGGTGCCTCTCTTGTCCCACAAGAATTTATACTGAGGAAAATAACAGTCTTTGCCTGTCCAGATGGGCTGTTTTGGGGAGGGAAGGAGAAGTCAGGGAGGGCCAGATGGATCACTGTGAAGCAAACCCTGACACTTGACATGTCGGTCGTAGAGTTGCCAAGACTCCCTCAGCCTGTTAGCTCATCTGCCCCACCCACAGCCTTGGTGCTAAGCTGCTCTTTGGCCAGAGCTAGCCTATAACGGGACCAGAGCTGGGCACCTGACCCAAGGGCATCTCACCCACAGGCCAGCTGGCAATGCTTGAGATGACCTGAAATGCAGAATTCGTCCCATCTGACTACCTCCCTCCACATGTGATGTTGACAAAAAGAGAAGATTAGGAAGCTAGTCAGAAACGAGGCTCACAGAGAGAAGCAAGCATGCCCTGGCAGGAAGACCAGGTGGGCCAAGGGATGCTTGTGGGAGCCAGATCCCAGAACCCTCTTGGCAACTAGCAACTCTCTGGTGCTAGTTCTGAGGCAGCTCAAGCCCCGTGTGCTCCAGGTGGTCTGGAGAGTGTCAGTTCCATGCAAACAACAGAACCAAGCAAAGCCAAATCTTCGCTTAATTGACTGCTTCCCAGACAGGGCCTCCAGATAGATAATGGGGTGCAGACATGAGGGCAAGGCCACCCCCATCCCATCACCTCAGAACAGCCAACATGTCCTGCTCCAGCCCCTCTAGGAAGTCAGTATCTGTCCCCACGGGCTTCAGAGTAGTGGGACAAATGGACTTCAGCAAAGCATTATCCCTACTCAGTGAAAAACAGGCAGCCCCTCAGCAAGGAACCCGGGGAAACTGACTCCGCTGAGAGCATTTCCCATCCTCCTCTGCTAGACCCAGGGCTGAGTCCTGACTCCCCATCTCCACCCCCACCTCAGCTTCACGCTGAGCTGTGAACTTTTCCACTTTCAGTTCTGCCTGGAACTTCAGAGCGGTGGGAGTTTCCTGCTAAAGAGTATTGATCAGGGAGAGAAATGTAATGAGATTCCCACCTCTCCTCAGGGGCTGTTTGAGTCCCCGCTTTCCCTGGAGGTAGCCGCAGCCTAGGTGATCTTCAGCCTGAGGCAACCTGCCTCTTGGAAACTTGTCTGTCTTCACAGGGTCTCCTCTTATAAGGACAGTAGTCACATTAGATTAGGGGTCCATGCTACTCCAGTCTGACCTAGAAGAGGAAGCTGGCTCTGTCTCTACCCTCTGACATCCGCTCTCTCACCTTAGAGAACCTGAAAAGTTTGTCTCTCATTACGGCTCATTCAGGCAGAGGGGCTGGTCTAAACGAGGAAACAAGATATTGAATGGGCTCTTCTCATTACTCAGGATTATGGCCAACACCCAAGGTGAGGACAAGAAAGGCAAACTAGAGTTACCACCTCATATTCAATGTTCAGAGTTACAACCAGGTCATACAGGGCAGGCCAAGAGGAACCAGAACCAGCCTGCCTACCACCAACCCAGCCCATATAAGGAGGGTCCAAGGACAGGAAGCAGAGTCACTGGTCTTAAGAATACTGCAGGGATCTTAAGGATGCTGTCTGTGTCCTGAAGAGGAGTGGAAGGGACTGTGGAACCACTAGCAAAGGTAGAGATGCTGAAAGAAGGAAAGACAGCATCTCATCCCCCTACTCGATAATGACGGAGTTGCAGAACACATCGGAGGGCAGGGTGATGAGGAATTCTCCAGGCAACATTCTGGGAGCCTAGCAGTATGGTGCAATTTTAATCTCCCTGTATCACCCATGGAGACCAAAAAGGAAGTGCATGGCATGTGTCCCTTCACATTTGGAAACACTTGTGAGCAGACACTGTATGAGTTTGCTAGGGCTACCATAACCAAAACCACACACAGCGTGGCTTAAAATAATGGATATTTACTGTCTTCAATTCAAGAGATCGGAAGTCTGAACGCAAGATGTCAGTAGGCCCATGCTCCCTCTGAAACCTGTAGGGGAGAATCCTTCCTTCCTCTCTTTGGCTTCTGGTGGTTTGCCAGTAGGCCTTGGTACTCCTTGGCTTATAGCTGCAGCATTTCAAGCTCTGCCTCTTGTCATCATATGGCATTGTCCCTGTGTGTCTGCCTTCACATGGTCATCTTTTTGTAAGAACATGAGTGATATCAGATTAGGGGTTCACTCTACTCTGATATGATCTCATCTTACCAATTGTATTTGCAATGATGAGGTTAGTATTCAACATATGTTCTGGGGGAACACAATTCAACCCATAAGAGATACTGTTATGGACTGTTTCTGGACCAGCGATTTCTGAAGGTAGGAGGCTCACTGGACGGGCCAGTGTCAGCTGGACTTGAAGGAACTGTCGCATAATAGGAAGGTGGCTAACTGCCATCTACTCCAGTTCTACATGGCTTCTGGAGAGTGTAAAGAGAATCCAGGGATTCCTGTGGTTGTGCATGAAGGAGCATGTGGTTAGCAGAGGGACAGGAACCAGGGGCTCCAGGAAAGCCACAGAGCTGGATAATAGGACACCCAAACCAGAAGTAGGGTGTGCTCCGCTGATGAGCCCAAAGAGATATGCTGCTACCCCCCCTGAAGGATGTTTCTCATCTCAAAGGAGGACAGGGTAAAGCTTAACATTGCCCCCAAGAAAGTTGGGCTTGAAACATGTTCCCTCATTGAGTCAGAACTCAATGCCCCACAATCCCTCCGAGGAAAGAGAGGAAGGGTCTCAGAAACAGACTACAGCATCCCCCTGCCCTCCTCCTCTAAGCAGCTGGGAGCCAACATTCTTTCCAGGCCAGGAGGAGGAAGGAGACAAACATTGCTTTATGCTTAAAATGGAAATTTTGAAAAGTAAGCAGGGTCAAGTCTTAAATGCTGGAATGAGACTGTACAAATGACTCAAAGTGATGGGAAAATCGGCACCCAGTCAAGGAGTCCCTAAGGAATGCACTAACCACTGGGACAGAGGGGCTAGCTACACTGTATAAATAAAAGCATCAATTGAGGGGAAAATTATGCCGTTTCAAGATCACTCTCCAACAAATTAAGATTCCTCCATCTACCAGCCACAGAGAATTTTTCTGAAGCCAATCTGTAAAAGTGTCGCATTCAGGCTGCTGTCCCCACCAGATAGGCTGTGCCCTTCATCATGCACTTGGAACCTGAGCTCAGACAGCTGTCTTCCTGCAACAGCGATGTGCCCGGGTGAGAGCAGGTCCCAGCCCTCATCACTCCAAAGCCAGACACCAAATGACAACGGCAGTAGCACAAAGGGGTTTTTGTCAGCATCCATGCTCAAGGGGTTTCAATCCCACCCCCTCCCCTTAGATTGCAAGTGTCAGGAACCAAGGAACTTTCTCCAAGGAGGCTAAGTAAGGGCTGTCGGGCCAAGAAGCCAGCTCCACCATGTATTTCACAGAACCAATATTTTTAGTGACAGACCAAATCGAAAAATGCTTTAGGTAAACAACAACTTCTTGAGCTTGTTGCTCCTTAAGAACAAGGTGTAAAGGAAGCATTCTGATAGACACTCTACTAAGGAAATGTGTTGGAAGAATAAGTAGGAGGACTTTGCTTACTGCTAGGAGTCAACAGCAAAATAAAAATTGCAGGAGTATGTAGGCAAATGATTCAATTAAAATCAATTCAACTTTTTATTGGGAACTCAATGGTGTAAGGCAGTGTTGGACACACTTGGGAATACAAAGATGAGGAGGGCAGGGTCTCTGCGCTCAAGCTGAAAATCCAGAAGGAAGGACCTAGAAAAAGTGCACAAGTAACTATAAAACAAGACAATATATGTCATGAAAGATCAAAATTAATGGCATAGGATTTGCAAGGGAAGGAGAAATTATCTGGTTGGACGAATCAGGAAGTAGTATTTGGACAATGGATAACAAAATTTATTTGTTTTTAATATGTTTTTCTTAATTTTTAGAAAGAGAGGAAGGGAAAGGAGTTGAGAGAGAGAGAGAGAAACATTTATCGGCTGCCTCCTGCTCACCCCTCACTGGGAATTGAGGCTGCAACCTGGCATATGCCCTGACTGGGAATCGAATTGGCGACCAACTGAGGACATTCAACCAACTGAGCCACACTGGCCAGGGCCAAACTTTGTTTTTAGTTGATGATATATGTGCACAATTTTTTTTAATTCCAAAAGAATCATACTTAATGGTGAGAAATTTAGAACTTTCTAAGATCAGGCAGAAGGCAAAGATGGCCCCTCTCATTACTCCTTTTCAACATTACATTGACATTTCTAGCTAACATGATAAGAAAATAAAATAAAAGATTGGGAAGGAAGAAATAAAACTGCATTTGTTCACAAATTACATGATTGTTTATGTAGAAAATCAGAAAGAATCAACAAAAAAGCTCCTGGAACTAATAAGTCAGTATAGCAAGTTTGCAGGATACAAGGTTAATATACAAAAGTCAATTGCTTTCCTATTTACCAGCAATGAGCAAGTGGAATTTAAAATTAAAAACAGAATATCATTTACATAGTTACCCCCAAAATGAAATACTTAGGTATAAATCTAACAAAATATGTACAAAATCAATATGAGGAAAACTATAAAACTCTAACAAACAAAAATCAAAGAAGAGCTAAATAAATGAATAGATATTCTATGTCCATAGATAGGAAGACTCAATATTGTCAAGATATCAGTTGTTCCCACTTGACCTGTAACTTCAATACAACCCCAATTAAAATCCCAGCAAGTCATTTTATGAATATTGACAAACTGATTCTAAAGTTGATATGGAGAGGCAAAGACTCAGAATAGCCAACACAATTATGAAGGGAAAAGAAACAAAATTCAAGACCTACCCAACTTCAAGACCTGCTATAAAGCCACAGTAATCAAGACAGTATGATACTGGGAATTAATAGATAAATAGGTTAATAAAACAGAAGCTCAAATAGACCCACAAAAATATAGTCAACTGATCTTTGACAAAGGAGCAAAGGCAATACAATAGTCTTTTCAACACATGGTGCTGGAACAGCTGGACATCCATATGCAAAAAAATAAATAAATAAAGTGAATCTAGACACAGACCTTACACCATTCACAAAATTAACTCAAAGTAGATTGCAGACCTAAACATAAAACACAATACTATAAAACAATATAGAAAATAATATAGGAGAAAATCTAGATTATCTTGACTGTGGAGATAACTTTTTCTTTTTAATACTATTATTTTTTTTTATCCTCACCCGAGGACATTTTTTTCCATTTTTTGTTCAGATAGAGAGGGAGGGAGAGAGAGAGAGAAATATCGACGTGAAAGGGACACATTGAGTGGTTGCCACCCGCACAACCCAACCAGGGCCAGGGACAAACTGCAAGTGAGGCACACGTCCCTAATGGGAACCGAACCCTCATCTCTCTGGACCGCAGGCCAATGCTCTAACTGCTAAGCCAAACTGGCCAGGGCGAGATAACTTTTTGATATAACACCAAAGACATATCCATGAAAGAGATAATTAAAAAACTGGACTCATTAAAATAAAAATATTCACCCTGGCTCAGTAGTTAGAGTGTCAGTCTGCAACCAGAAGATTGTGGACTCAATTCCCAGTCAAGGGCACGAACCTTGTTTGCAGGTTTGATCCCCAGCCCTGGTCGGGATCGTGTAGGAGGCAACCAATTGATGTGTCTCTCTCATATTCATGTTTCTCTTTCTCTCTCTCTCTCTCTGTCTCCCCCTCCTTCCTCCTTCCCTCCCTTCCACTCTATCCAAAAAAAAATCAATGAAAATATCCTTGGGTGAGGATTAACAAAAAATTAAAATTAAAAAAATTCTGCTCTGTGAAAGACATGTCAAAAGAATGAGAAGACAAAGCACAGACTGAGAGAAAATATATTCAAAAGACACATCTAATAAAGGACTATTATTCAAAATATATGAAGAACTCTTTAAAATTCAACAATAAGAAAGCAAACAACCCAATTAAGAACTGGGTCAAAGACCTTAACAGACATTTCCCCAAAGAAGACATACAGATGGCAAATAAGCATATGAAAAGATGCTCCACATCATGTGTCACAGGGAAATGCAAAACACTGAGATACCACTACACACCTATTAAAATGCCCAAAATCCAGAACACTGACAACACTAAATGCAGGCAAAGATGTGAAGCAACAAGAACTCTTTCATTCATTGCTGGTGGGAATGCAAAATGGTACAGCCACTTTGGAAAAAAGTTTAGCAGTTTCTCATAAAACCAAACATACTTTTACCATACG
Organism: Molossus molossus; assembly: GCF_014108415.1. Taxonomy (NCBI): domain Eukaryota; kingdom Metazoa; phylum Chordata; class Mammalia; order Chiroptera; family Molossidae; genus Molossus; species Molossus molossus. Next base: position 26,964,556 of record NW_023425403.1, on the reverse strand, counting down.
ATCCAGTAATAGCACAACTTGGTATTTACCCAAAGGAGTTGAAAAGTTACATGCACACACACACACACAAAGACTGTACATGGATGTTTAAAGTATCTTTATGAATAATTGCCCAAACTTGGAAGCAACCAAGGTGTCCTTCTCAGTAGGTGAATAAATAAATAAACTGTGGCCCAGCCTGTGTGGCGCAGTGGTTGAGCATCAGCCCATGCACCAAGAGGTCACTGGTTCATTTCCCGGTCAGGGCACATGCCCACGTTGTGGGCCCAATCCCCCAGTGGGGGCATGCAGGAGGTGACCAATCGATGTTCTCTCTCATCAATGTTTCTATTTTTCTCTCCCTCTCCCTATAAAAATCAATAAAGAAAAAAAATTTTTAATAAAATAAACCGTGGTACATCCAGACAATGGAATAATATTCAGCACTAAAAAGAAATGAGCTATCAAGCCATGAAAAGACAAGGAGGAACCTTAAATGCGTATGGTTAAGTAAAAAAAGCTCATCTGTAAAAGCTACATACATACTGTATGAGTCCAACTATATGGAACACTCCAACATTCTGGGAAAAGAAAAACTATATAGACAGTAAAAATTGGTGGTTGCCAGGGGTTAGGAGTCGGAGGAGGAATAAAATATAAAGAAATAGCACAAGGGAGGTTTGGGGGTGGGGGTGATAGAACTATTCTGTATCTTTATAGTGGTGGTTACACAAACTTTGCATGTGTTCAAATGCATAATACTGTACACCAAGAAGAAAAATATAAGTACATTTTATTATATGATAATTTTGAAAATTAAAGAAAAATAATAATACAAAGTAATACATAGTGAAATGTAACTTCTTCCCATCCATGATCCAGTCTCCAACTTGTCCTCTCCCAAGGCCACCATTTCTGTATCCTTTTACAAATTTATGCATATTACAAAGAAAAATGTTTGTGTCCATTTAAAAATATCTACAAAAAGTAGACTATAATAAAGACAGTTCTGCAGCTTGTTTCCCTCATTTAACAATAACTCTTGAAGAACGTTTCATCTCAATACATACATATTTGCCTTATTCTTCTAAATGATTGTATACAATTCCACTGTTTTGCTGTTTCCATTGTTTTTTTTTAACTAGACTCTATCTGATAGATGTTTGTGTTTGTTGTAGACCCCAAAATAGCCACAGTCCTTCGCTCCTCCCTACATTCATGCCCCTTGGGAACATGATTTGAGTTCCTCAAATTAAAAGGTCGAGTCTTTACCCCATCTTTTGAATCTGGGCTGACCTAGTGACTTGCTTTGGCCAATTAAATGCAACAGAATATTCTAGTTCTAAAACTAGAATGCAAGAGGCCATGCACATTTGAACTTGCTTTTTTGGAACTCCGTTATCACCATATGAACAAACCTGGGCTAGCTGGTTGGGTAGTGAAAGATACATGCCCAGTCATCCTGTCACCCCAGCCAACAGCCATCAATCCTCCAGATGTACAGGTTCCTAACTTACGTGCAGGTGACCCTGGTTGCTCAAGGGAGCCAGGTGGCACAAAAGAATCACTCAGCTGATCTGCACACTGAAGAGCAACAATAAGTGGTTATTCAAGCCACTAAGTTTGGAATGGTTTGTTACAAACAGCTAGGTAATTGATACAGTTGTTGTTTCCTATGTTTTGTCATTACAGACTATGCTGATATATGCAGCCCATATACCTTTGCATGCACGAGTTAGTATCTCTACAGGATATGTTCCAAGAAGAAATATTGCTGGATCAAAGGGTATATGCTATTTTGATAGATATTGCCAATCATCTTCTATAGAGCTCATACCAATGTACATTCTCATAAGCAATATATCAGAGTGCCTATTTCCTCACACCTTTTCTAAAACCAAAAATCAAACTTTTGGGTTTTTCCCATTCTCACACTTGAGAAATAATACCTCAATCCTCACAACTGGGCAGCAAGTCCTTTCTTGAAGGAAGAATTAGTCTGTATATTTCCATGTTCCATGCATATTTGCCTTCACTATCTCTATCCCCTTCCTAAATAATACTAGAATTTGATCATTCTAATTTCAATAATTTCTACCCATCTTTTATGGAGGTGTTCACTACCTACCTCTTGTTACATCCTCCAAATTAATCATCGTTGTAGTTTTACATAATCAAGGCTTTTAAAAAATTTTTGTACATTTTACTAATTTCTTTGTTCATAATTTCTTCTTGCACATTAATCATTCCTTCTGTTTTCAATTTTACTCTTTCTGAAGTATATCTTCTAATGCTTTTAGTGAGTATGAGTTAGTATCTCTCAGTTTTTGTCTTGAAATGTTTTTATTTTGCCCTCACTCTTGAATAAGAGTTTAGCCAGGTATAAAATTTTTTCTAGCATTCTGAAATCTCACTATGTGTATTTCAGGCTTCTGTTATTACTGTTGAGAAATCTGGTAACAGTCTAGTTGGGGGAAGTTGTATATGTGTGTAGATTGTTCTGGTTGCTATTAAGAGTTCTTTTTATACTCTGACATTCTTCATTTTTACCACAATTTGTCTAGTTGCGGATTTAGTTTAATTTATTCTGCCTGGAACCCATGTGATTTGAGAATCGATGACTTGTAGTTTCTCATCAACTCTGGAAAATTATTAGAAAATTCCCCTTAAAATATTGACTCTCCTCCATTCTTTTATTTATTTTCTTTTCTAGAACTTCTGTTAAATATATATTAAAACTTTTACTTTATCCCCCATGTTTCTTAATGTCTCTTTAATATTTTATATCTCTTTAACAATTTTCAATGAATTCCAGACAATTTCCTCAGCTCTAGCTTCCAGTCTATTTATTCCCTTGTTTTGTATAAATTTGCTGTTTCCTATAATTATTATGTTTTAATTTCAGTGTTTATATATTTTATTTCATATGCCTATTCTATTTTCTTGTACTTTTGTTACTTCACTTGTCTTTAATCATTTTAAGCATATATTTTAATAATTTCTAATAGTTACATTTTTCAAAATTCTTAGTCATGTCCACTGACACACACTTGTGATAGATTGTTTCCTTGTGAATTTTTAATTTTGAGCCCCTATTCAGCAGTACTCCACTGGAATCGGGGCATGTCCTTCCAGTGGGATTTTGTTTGCTTTGTCAGTCTCCCCAGAGGTATCATCAGCCTTGGGCCATTTGAATGTGAGTGTCTTAGTTTGAGGATTCCTGGACCATCGGAATAGCATAAATTAGAAACAAACTCAGGCAAGGTACAGGCTGTGACTACAAATTCTCAGGGGGTACTTTTTCCCATCCGGACCCAAGCCAAAGCAGACAATGTGTCCTTGCTCAATCCTACTGCTGATGAATGGATTTTTTTTTTCAGTCCATTATTTTACTGAGCATGCAACCTGTAAATGATCTCAGCTTTGGGCAAGTACTTCAGTTCCAACCCCTCTGCCTGATGCAGGCCCAAGGCTTTGTCTCCAAGGAGGTTTAGCCCCAACCCCTAGCCATTACCAGGTGTGATAACAAGTTCCCTCTTCCCGGGTGGCCACGGTCTTTGATCACATACTTAATAGTCTGGTTTTCAGTTTGGTCTACATTTTTGGCTCTGGAGATTTATTTTATTTTATTATAACCTTGGCTATGTATTTAAAGGGTATTTGTTATATCATATCTGAGATTTTTCAGAGTTTTGTAACAAAAGAGTTCCCAAGTTATATTAGTTTACCACATTGACAAATTAAAGTCTTGTCATAGTTGTTGCTTCCTCATAGTGTGCTTATTCAGATACTTTATAAATCCCATACTAATAATGTTGTTACCTCTCTAGAAAATATGCCAGCCTCAGCTCCTCCTGTTAAATATCTGGCCTCTCACCTTTCTTTTCAAATCCCTGGGATTGATTTTGGGAGGGTGAGAGTTGATATTGATTGGACCAGCCCACTGGTCATAGGCAGCCCACAAATTGGCAACTTTTGAGTCAGGTCCAATCAAAGGTAGCTAGCAGAGAAATGAGGTCTCATGGTATAAAATACTATAGCCTAGCCCTGGCCAGTTTGGTTCAGCAGTTAGAGCATCAGCCTGGGGACCAAAGAGTCATGGGATTGATTTCGGTCCAGGGCACTGGCTCAGTCCCAGACCCTGGTCAGGGTCATGCAGGTGGCAACCAGCCAATGTGTCTTTCTCACGTCGATTTCTCTCTCTCTTTCTCTCTCCTTCCCACTCTATCTGAAGATAAATGGGAAAATATCCTTGGGTGAAGATTTTTTTTAAAAATAAAAGAAAATACTGCAGCCTACTGCTGCCTCAAGCAAGATAATGTCCTTAGAAGAGCCTGTGGATACTGTGGCACTGCCATAGACATTTCTGACACAGCCCTCCTCCTCCCAGCAACATTAGAAAATACCATCATCACCTGAATAGCATTTCACTCATGAACAAAGGAATAAATGGACAAAAAGCTAGTTGAACAGTCCATAGACAATTGTTATGGTTAATATAGTTTCGGTGTGAAAGGCCGTCTCTAATGGGTCGATATTTTTGTCAACAATTTAGACATTGAGATCAAAGTGATTTTACAAATTTGACGCATGATGCAAAGTTGAAAGAGACAGATAACACATTCCAGAAATGAGGTTCAAATGGTTTCAACCGATTAGAATAAACAAGATTAAACTGAATAAGGATTAGGTAAAGCCCTGAAGTTAGGTCCAAAATACCAATTGTGAAGCACGGGATTTCTGTACCCTGGCTTGGCAGCAATTTATGGACAAAGGACCTGGAGGTTTTAGTGACCGTAATTTCAACCTGATCCTGGCTAGTCCTCTTCAACTCCTACCTAAATCCTCCTGGCTTTGGAGAAACACATGAGACCTACAAAAAAAGAACTCCCCGGTGGTTGCCCAGCACCCATGGGCTTAGATCCTACATTACCAAGCTTCATCAGCCCCTCACTTACTCTGACCTCTGCCCACTCTCTTTTATGCCCCAGCCCAACCCTTCTGACTTTGTGTACAACATGGCTTTCTGGACCCTTCTTTCATACCTGCTCCTCAGCCACCTTATTTGCAGTTTTTGCGTCTCTGAAAGTTGATTTATACTAGGAACTTTGGAAGAAACTATGGGAAACATTTCTCCCCGAGAAGAGACTGTGGAAAGCAACGTGGGCATCTCCAAATAAAAGCAGAGTGCACATGTCCTGTGCTGCTCTAAGCAGCAGTGTAGAACTAGAGGGTCAGGTGTCTTTTCAATAGAAGGCATTAGTGTGTCAATTAATAGGTACGAGCACTTACTATATGCAAGGCAATAGGTGCTTTGGGCCATTCAAAGGAAGAACTTTGTAATAAGTGGAAATAAATTCATCTAGTTGTAGTGTTGGAAGGTGATCACTGACCTCTTATCAGGAATACTGCAGAGTTGACGCCTGCGTTGGAGAATGGAGCTAGACTCCAACCTATAAGGCCTCATCCAATGGCAAAATTCTGGTTCCGTAATACTATGTTCAGGCCAGGCCAACTATTTCTGAAAAGTACTGATAAGACCTAATCCTTTTGAATGCAGAAAAGGTGACAGACCACAACTTGTCGTCCCAAAGGGGTCAGAATGACAACCAAAATACCTTCAAAATACTTCTCTACCTACCCACTTTGCTTTGGGCCCTTTAAGTTGGCCCAACCCATCCACAGGCTGCACCTGCAGAAGATAAAGGCTAGCTGAAAATAGCCACGGGTATTCAGAGCAATTTCCCAGAACCTCCATTCTGTGATTTGGCTCAGATTCCATCCAACCCTCCTCCAATCTCTTGGCTCTGACTTCACCTCAGTTATTTGAACCTTGGCTTTACTTATTCGATAGACCAGAGAAGTTTCAAACTTTAGTATTGGAATTACCAAGAGGACTTGTTAAAACACGGACTGCTGGGCTCCATTCCCAGAGTTTCTAATTAAATAGGCCTGGATGAGCCCAAGAACTTGGGCATTTCTAACAAGTTCTCAGGTGACACTGATGTGGCCAGTCCAGGGACCACACTTTGAGAACCACTGCTCTATACTGTGGCACAGCTCGTTCTTCTGCGGGAACCCCCAGCCTCACAAAATTCTACCTCTCTCTCCTCAGCTATTGCAGCCCAGCCGTCCCTCTGGTACTAAGGGCATTCTTGGATGCTATCAATAGAGGAATGCCTGAACTTCCCAGCTTTGCGTTCCTGAAACCCAGGCTTTCTTGATCTGTTAAAATGCAAAGGCCTCACAAGGTATTTAGCCATGGTTTTATAGAGAAAATCAATTGCAAATCACTTGAGAGTGGGCATGTTTAAAAAAACAACAACAACTAACTCCCCCACATCTTCCTAAATCAGGTGATACCCAGCTGGTAGCCCTATAGCTGCAGGACTCGAGTACATAAGCCAACAGCTGAAGGTAAAGAGTGGAGGCTGAATATTAATAGCTAGCTCTAACATAACTTGTGCCAAGTTCTGTCCTAAGCACTTTGCATATATTTGTTATTTCATTCCTCAGAACAAATCTATAAGGTAGGTAGTATTATCCTCCTGTCACTGCTGAGACAACTGGGGCACAGAGAGGTCGGGGAAGTTGCTTTAGGTCACACAACTAGAACATGACAGAGCCAGGGCCACGCCCTGGAGTCTGCAATCCCTACTGCACTGCACAGCCCTGGGTGACTTGCACAGACTCTAATATCTGGGTTCTGGGTTCAGCCTGCTTTTTCTGCTGACACTTCTACTCCCATTTGGGCCTCAACCACCTTGAGCAATTGTTTCCTTGAGACTTATTCCCTTGTTGAAGAACATAACTTTTGGTGTCAGCAAGCAGAGAGATTTGGAGGAGTCTATGGGGAGGGCTAAGACTATTCCAGGCACATCCCACTGGCCATGAATAGAAACCCGACTTTAATGAGGGTCTTCACTGTTTTTCAATGACTTAGTTGAGGTAGGAATGCTAGAAGCACAGAGTTCTCAAGGGCTATCCTCCAGATCAGCGATTTTCTACCTCTTTCATCTCATGGCACACAAACTAATTACTAAAATTCTGCGCCACACCAAAAAATATATTTTTTGCCAATCTGACAAAAAATAGGTATAATTTTTATTCATTCACACAGGATGGCTATTGTTGTGTTGGCTGTTGTAATTTTGTATTTGACAATCTAAGGGAAAAGAGGTCAGTGCCTCTGACTAAATAGTCAGGTATTGCATGTTTTAAAAATTCTTGCAGGACACTGGTTGAAAATCTCTGCACTAGATGGTAGGCCTTCCTGGAAGTCAAGGTAGATCTGGGCCACTTAGAGGTTTTGAAGACATCTCCAAAAGAGCAGTTCATTATGAAGGTTTACATTAAGCAAACAGACACAGTTAATAAATATACAGTTCACTGTAATTGTGACATTCACAAGATGATCGATTACAAGATTTTTAAAAATTTACCTTTATTATTGAAAGTATTACAGATGTCTTCCTTTTTTCCCCTGTTGACACCCTCCTCCCCGCTCCTGTCCCCACCTGCCTTCACCACACGTTGTCTGTGACCACTAGTTATGGATATATAAATATAAGTTCTTTGGTTTATCTCTTTTCCCAACCCCAATTCCCTCTGAAGTTTGTCAGTCTGTTCCCTACTTTCATGTCTCTGGACCTATTTTGTTTGTCAGTTTATTTTGTTCATAATATTCCACAAATAAGTGAGATCATGTGATATTTATCTTTCTCTGACTGGCTTATTTCACTTAGCATATTTCTCTCCAAGTCCCTCCAAGCCGTCTCAAAGGATAAGAGGTCTCTCTTACAGCTGCATAGTATCCCATTGTGTAAATGTACCACAGTTTCTTAACCTATTCATCTACTGATGGACACTTGGGCTATTTTCAGATCTAAGCTATTGTAAATAGTGCTGCTATGAACATAGGGGTGCATGTATTATTTCTGATTGGTGTTTCAGGCTTCTTAGAGTATATTCCTAGAAGTGGGATCACTGGGTCAAATGGCAGTTCAATTTTTATTATTTTTTTTTTTTTTTTTTTTTTTTTTTTATCCTCACCCGAGGATATTTTTCCATTTTTTGTACAGAGTGGGAGGGAGAGAGAGGAAGGGAGAGAGAGAGAGAAACATCGATGTGAAGGGACACATCGAGTGGCTGCCACCCACACGACCAACCAGGGCCGGGGACAAACTGCAAGCGAGATACGTGCCCTTAGCGGGAACCGAACCCGGGTCTCTCCGGACCGCAGGCCGACGCTCTAACCGCTGAGCCAAACCGGCCAGGGCGGCAGTTCAATTTTTAATGTTTTGAGGAAATGCCATATTGTTTCCAATAGTGGCTGCACCAGTCTGCATTCCCACCAGCAGTGTGCTAAAGTCGCCTTTTCTCTACATCCTCGCCAGCACTTGTTGTTTGATGATTTGTTGATGGCAGCCATTCTGGCGGGTGATAGGTGATACCTCATAGTCGTTTTAATTTGCATCTCTCTGATGATTAGTGGTGTTGGCCAAGAGATATGAAAAAGATTACAGGATTTATTGACACTCCTGTGAATTCAGTGAGCACTGGCCACGTGGTAGGGTAGTGGTCTGCTATCTGAGGAGTGTAGGAGGAGTCTATGTCCATGCCTGTTGGTTAGCTCTGTGCCTGTGTGTGAAACATCATCTGTGGAGAACACCCACCACCCAGTGCTGGTGCTCTGCCTCTGGCCCGAATAGCCATCCCACCTGTGACAGGCCTCGCTGGAGGCTCCCAGCTCCCTGAAGGTGCTGGCTGAGGCCCCAGCAGCAGCAGGGCTTCATCTCTGGTGGCTCCCAGAGTCTGGCCAGCCTGCCCTAGCACCTTCTGTCTGCGCCCGTCTCCTCTCCTCAGAGATTTTGCCTTCTTAAGTCTCTGCTGAATTTCTCCCCATCCATTCATCACTGCTTTAACACTGAAAATTTATGACATTCTGGCTCAATGACCAATATTTTAATTAGCATCTAATGGCCCTTTGCTTTCAAAGATCCCTTGCTTCACATCCAGGAGCACAGCTCTAAACCTCTATATTAGTTCCGCATTAGCTGTAAAAGTTGACCAAATAAACAGTTTTTGGCCTGCCTCCTCTTTATGAACAGAAGGGGCACTCTTTTGATTTGTTTGCCTGTCTAGTCTTTCAGAGGAGCTGTATCTCCACCTTGACCCTGTTCCCACCCAAAATCTACCTACAAGAAAACTATGGTAACAACATTCAGCAACTAAGTTTTTCCCAGGAGTGGGTGCATCTTGGCATACTGATAGAATTAGCAAATACAGGATGCCCAGTCAAATATCAGATAAACAATGAATATTTTTGTAGTATAAGTATATCCTGTGCAACATTAAGGACATACTTATTCTTTAAAAGTATTGATTGTTCATCTGAAATTCAAATTTAATTGAGTGTGCTGTATTTTTATTTGCTAAATTTGGCTATGCTAAGAATACATCAAATAATCCAGTTCAATAAAAGTTCTATGAAAATGTTAAAATGTTACCGATAAGTACAAGCATCTAGCTGGCCTAGCAAAGCTCATGTGCCTGCCCCATAGCCAGGGGAAGGCAGGCATCTGATTAATCATCACAACTGATCCAGTAAAGGCGAGTTAGTTTTCCCAAAGGCAAGAAGAAAGAAGAGAAGAAAGAAGGGAAGGGAAGGGAAGGGAAAGGGAGAGGAGGGGAGGGGAGGGGAGGGGAGGGAAAAGAGGAGAAGAAAAGGAAAAGATAGAATGAAAAATACTAAGTCAAAAGTTAACATCTACCAATTACCAAACATAAAAGATGGTGCAGGGTGAGTACAGAGAACATTTTTAGAGCAGAGAAGGTGAAATTAATAAAAATAAATCACTCTTTGCCCTGGTCGGTTTGGCTCAGCGGTTAGAGCACCAGCCCACGGACCCAAGAGTCCTGGGTTCGGTTCCCACTAAGGGCACGTACCTCGGCTGCAGTTTGTCCCCACCCCAGTTGGGGTCATGTGGGTGGCAACCACTCGATGTGTCTCTCTCACATAGATGTTTCTCTCTCTCTCTTCTCCCCTTCTCTCCCTCCCGCTCTATCTGAAAATGAATGCAAAAAATAATAATAAATCACTCTTTATTATAATGTTTCCAAAGGCACTTTTGTGAAAAGCACAGGGAGACTCAGGAGACCCAGACCCTTTCTTTGGCTCCAGGACTGACCACTGCATGCTCTGGGGCAAAGCCCTTTCATAGGGACCTCCATCCCGGTGCCTCAGTTTCACCCAAGATGCCAACAAGCTCTGGATATGGAAAACATCTTTTTTTTTATTTTTATTTTTGGTGGTACGTACCCGAACCCGGGGCTCTCTAGTCTGCAGGCCAACGCTCAACCGCTGAGCCAAACTGGCCAGGGCCGGAAAACATCTTTAGGCCCTCAGGAAAAAACTGTGGGATATGGTTAGAAAAGTCTCCTACCATTCAGTAACCTATGACAGAGAGGTACCTCTTTCCCTCAGGTGAAAAGGGAGGACAATAGCCTCATTAGAAAACATCTTTTAATTTAAAAAAATCTATCAGAAACATTCACAAGAGGATTTTATTTAAATGATGTAATAATTTTAGGCAATAATAACCATATTTTTGAAAGCCAGTGCTGATTACCAGGTGTATTAAAAGTGGCCTTGGGGGAAATCTCTGTACAAATATTTCTTTTTTAGTTTAATTTCAAAGGCTACTTAAAACGAAAAAGGGAGGATGTCTGAGGTAGTAAAGTAGCAATCATTTGCACCTGGACAGACTATGTTTCATCCCAGAATCGGGAGCATTTTGTGCACAGATGGGAGAGCCTGCTATGCCCAGGATGCCATGGGGGCCAGGAAGGGGCAAGGCCAAGAGACAAGGTGGCTCTGCCAAGGTCACACAGAAACAGGTGGACTTGAGAGCACTGCTCCCACCTGATTACCATCACGCAGCCTCTCTATTCTGAAGGGAGCATGGGTTGTACTGTGACGGTCCCTTAGAGCTTCCCAGCACAGCCTCTGTCACTAAGGAGAAACCAGTGAGGCTCTGGCTGAGTTTACTGAGCACCTGCTACAGGCACAGCACCATCAGGCACCATGGGAGAAAATAAACTTGGACGAGACCCAGATCCTGCCAAGCATGAGACTAACTCACAAGACGATATTCTTTGTGAAGAGATGGGATCTATCAGCGAGGGTAGGAGGGAGCAGGTAGACCTTCCCCTGGGCCTCCAAGGGTCCAAGGTAGTAGGGATTTAGATAGACACTTGGAGCTTTTCACATTGTGTCAGGACACCCTATATTCACCGGGCTCTTTTCTCCATCAGAGGGCTAGAGAACCCTGTCTTTCCCCATGAAACAGAAAGTAGGTTTCATGCTGGCCTCCAAGCCGTTGGCTCAGGACCAGACACTGTGGTCTTCTCCAAGAGGTTCAGGAGGGAGTTTGGTTGGTGTGTTCCCCTTCTCTTTGTGTTCTGCTGGTTTCTCACCCACCCAGTCCTTTTTCCCCCGCTCCTTCTTTTCTTCTTTTCCTTTCAGCAGAAGAAAAACTCACGATTAGACCTCAAGACCAGAGGAACAGAGAAGCTTCTGGATTCTCACCCATTTCACTAAACTCTTGGGGCAACAAAGGTTCTTGTTAGGACTGAGCCAGCAGCTGTGCCAGGAGGAGGGCCAGGACTTCAGGGGGGCACATGCACCCCCTCCTCTAAGTGCTTATGGAATAAAGAATCAGAAGAGGTCGACAGACGGCAGTCACCAGTGGGACCCGCCATCACTCACTACCACAGTGATGGCCGCTGAGCAACCTAGATTTTCTAGGACACTTCAAGTTTCAAATGACCCCATAAACCATTCAAGTGTCCCAAACCACTCCTTCACATGTGAAATTGCTACAAAAATCTTTCATTGGCACAAATGTCCCACCGGGTTTCAGAAACTACAATCATGACAGCTAGAAGCTGACTGGAAAGTAGGTGCATTTGGTCTTCATAGTGTCCCCATGTCCCCTGTTGCTACTGCCCCCCCATACAGTGTTGCCCACTGCCCACCCCACTCCATCCCCCCTCTGCCTCCCCTTTGATGCTCACATGGGAGCTAAGTGACTGAAAAGGATGTTAGGCTATTTGCCTCCCGTGATAGTGTCTTGAGACCAAGGGGTGAAATGCTTAGGAATTACAGGGTGTAAACAAAGTGTAAGGATGTGCGGGAAGGAGAGTGAGGGATCTCTGGGGCACCCCGGAAGGTGAGTGGCTAATGTCTGCTCTGCCTGTTTGCCACACTGAGTCTCCTGCCTCTGGCGGAAGGAACTGCAGCTGCACGTAGGAGTCAAGTAGGTCTGAGCGTCCCTCAGTGAGGGGCGGGAGCTGGACACTGCCCAGCGGGCGCATGCACTTCTGAAGGACCGGCCGCGTGGCACAGCAATAAGCACCTTGGTGACTTCTCCCAGAGACCACTGGGAGCTGGCTGCAAGTCTGAAGGTGAATTCTGTATGTTTTTGCACTACTGCACGGGGGAAGATGTGAACCCTGCCTGCCAGAAAAGTGCACAGTGGTTGGCATCACAAGAAGTATTCAGCCCACTGGGGCACCAAGCTACCCACTGATGATGACCTGCAAGTCACAGAGTCACAGACGCTGAGGGTACAGATCACGTCTAGCCCGAGACGGTGGGAGCTGAAGTTTGCAGTGGCTCATCTGCAGTTCCTGAGCCCGGACTCTGCCCAGAGCACCGTCTCACCCAGCCATCCAGCTCAGTCTTGCTAGGGCCCACCTGCCTAAAAGGCACACCCCAGACTGCCCAGTGTTGGCGGTGGAGGTCATGAGCAATCCACCTCCCCGTGCTCCCTTCTTTACATTCTGCTCCCTGATGACAATTGTCTTGCTGCTGCTCTGCCCCCAACACCCTCCAGCTGGGACCTGACTGGTGCCTTTCTGTTCTCAGATTTTGATTCCATTTCTTGCCTACAATGGACAGAGAATTGTCATAACCCACACCGTCTGTCAGCCCTAGGACACACTGTCCCTATGTAGAGTCCCCACAGAAAGGTGTGTGGAGTGGCCTAAGAGAAAAACCAAGCTTGAAGACTCTCTCCTCTCTTTTTTTTTTCTTTCCACCACGGAAGACAGGTAAACTTCACTTGTTTCCAATCTATACTCTGGTAAAAGAGAATGCATGACAGTTTCTGAAGAAAGTTTCCATAGAAAGCTGTTCTCATCTCAGTTTCTTCCTCAGGCTTCTCCTATGGCCAGATATTTCCACAGTTAGAAATTAATTCCTTTGCCTTTTTTTTCTGTTAAAATACTAATACACAGGGGAAAGGTAACGACAGGTATTTGTGTTTCAGAGCAATGTACTTATTCTGAGAGCATACTTTGACAGGGAGAGAAAGAATTTGAGATGAGGGAGTTGGGAACAGTTAAGAGAAGCCTCAAAGAAAAGAGAAACAACTGCAGAATAGAAGGATGGAAAGGGGCCCAAGCCACACTTTCCCTGTCTGAGTTTGCAGAGGCTGAGTGAATCTGAGCCAGATCTCAAATGCACCAGAGGGGGAGAAGGAGGGATGTACTGAAGCAAGTTCAGGCATTGAACACAAAGCCCTCCTTTAGTCCAGGGACCATGCAGGCACCAAGGATGCAAAGAAAAGAAAGACCCAGCTCCTGCCCCCAAGGAGCTCACAGTCGAGTGGGGAGGAACACGAGGATATGGTGTTCACGGTACAATTGGAAAGTGCTTCACCTGAGTGAGGCACATGGGGTGGGGAGGCATGGTGATCGGGCACCTGATGCAGCCTGGAGACAGGAGAGGATCAGACACATGGGCTGACTGTTAAGAGACAAGTAAGGAGTCTAGCAGGAGAGGGAAAGGAACACGGGCAGAGGGAACAGCCTAAACAAAGGGTCATGAGAAAGCAAAGTTCTTCGTGACTAATGTGTAGGGTGGTGTGATGGGAGCTGAGGCTGAGGATGTGCTGGCAATCAGACACTAAAGGCTACGCCAAGACATTTCAGCTTAATTTGAAAGCAACAAGGATCTCCTGACAGGTTCTAAGCAGAGGACTACATGGGCAGTTCGTGTCTGGATTGTTCACTCGGAAGGCAGGCAGGCGATGGAGCAGAGGGGAATGAGACTAGAGACAGGCCAGTTAGGAGGTGATGGTAATAGATGGAAGATAAAGGGTTGACCCAAAGCAGGGCCAGAGGGCATCAAGAAAGATTGGGAAGTAGCATCTGTGAGACCTGGGACCACTTAGGGGCCGAGGGATGTGAGAAGGTGAAGACAATGCCTGGGTTTTCTGCGGGGCCTCTGGTGAATGGTTCACTATCTACTGAGAAAGGGAAAGCGGGGGAGTCGTGCAGGGCGTGGCTTTGAAAGTCTGGATATAAGTAAAATATATTTGGTCAACATTCTGCTTGAAAAGTCCCTTAGATTACCCATGAAGTCCAGCTGCTCTGGTTGACCTAAATGAAGTTCCCGGGCCTTGTTTGACCTGATCTTTAAACTCCAGAACCACGCTCAGCATGCAAGTACACTCATCAGATGAGAAACACAAGGAACCAGGATATGACCCACAAAAATAAAGGGTCATATCCTCCATCTCCAGAGCTTCCAGTCATGGGTAGAATGGCTGGCAGGAACCCCATGTGCCATTTAAGTCAGAGTTTCTCAACCATGACTGCATATCAGAATACCCTGGGGAGCTTTAAAAATACAACGTGTGGGCTCACCCCCAGGGTTTCTGATTTAACCCTCTGGACTGCAGCCTGGACATCTGGCTTATTAAAGTTCCTTGGTGAGTCTAAGGTGCAGACAAGGTTGAAGACCTCTGATTTATTTATTTATTATTATTATTTTTTTAATCCTCACCCAAGGACATTTTTCCATTTTTTTGTTCAGATAGAGTGGGAGGAAGAGAGAGAGAGAGAGAAACATCGACGTGAAAGGGACACATCGAGTGGTTGCCACCCACACGACCCAACCAGGGCCGGGGACAAACTGCAACCAAGGTACATGCCCTTAGCGGGAACTGAACCCGGGTCTCTCTGGACCACAGGCTGACGCTCTAACCGCTGAGCCAAACCGGCCAGGGCGAAGACTTCTGATTTAAATTGTTCTCTCCTTCCCAACACATCATTTGAATTCCTATGAGTTAAGGGGCAACAAGTGTTCAGATTTGGATTTAGGGTGACTCTTGGAGGTTCAAACAGAGACATCCTCTGCCCTTCACTAATGATCCCTCTGGATCTTATAAATGTTTATCCAGGCAGCCCTGGGTCGGGCAATGGCTCCTGATTGCTGGGTACACTGGCTGGGATGGGGAAGCTTCTTCTCCCAGACAGTAGTTCCAGACAGCTTGGCTCTGAAACACAAACAAACAGAAAATAGTCACTCTGCCTCCCAACCTGTTCAGCACTGGGGAGGTGATAGGGTGGGGATCAGGGGAAGATTTCAAACAAGGGCAACATTTACTAGGCTTTTCCAACCCGCACTAGAATAGTTATTACCGCAAATAGCCGTTTTGGCTGCTATGAGTCTATAATTTCAACCTCTGAAGTAGCCTATTCTCAGAAGTTCTGGTATCTCATTTTGTTGATACAATGAGGAAAATCCAGGGCCAGAACTTGAAGCAGGTTCTCACCCCTCAGCTGCTGGTGCCCTAGTGATTACCAGGCTCTTCAAAATCTTTCAGAGTCTAAGTTAGAGGTTAATTCTTTTGGGGGGGGGGCATACTTGTAATCTGCACATTCTCCCTTTAAAATGCCCCTTGTTCCCTGGAGCATTTCTGAAAATCTAACCCCAGTGAATCCTGACCCCTCAGAGCCCCTGGGGGACTGTCAGTTTATCTGCGCGTCCACAGAATGGCCTCTGGCTCAGCAGTCGGAGCAGAAACACCAGACTTGTCCAGAGTGGAGCCTCCAGACACAGCAGAGACCCCTCAGCCTCCATTCTGCCCTGACCCCTTGGGTATAGCGATAGTCCCTCCCTACAGGGCCCTGGGGGAAGACGAGATACATACCAGTCTCAGAGTTTGGGGGGAAGAAGGGTATATACCAGCCCCAGCCTTTTGGACATTCAAATCCATCAGTGTGATCAAGCCCAAGGTGAAGGAGGTCCAAATGCCAAACAGGAACCTGAACCCTGAGGGAGGACTCCAGGTTGGCCCTGGCTCCCCCAAGCCTCAGCTTTTCCAGGGTGGCTTTAACCCATTATGAAGACAGCTCTTTTGTGGAAGTGCAGTCCAGCCGGCCCACCAGTGACCTGGGGCAGGAGGTGCAGTCAGGAGCAGGTCATCCCAGACACTCAGCTGACTGGCTTCTGTGTTCCTTTGTTCCTTTGTTATTTTGCTGGGGGGCGGGGGGGAGGTTTCCCTCTACTCTGCTGACAGCAGAAAACCATGAGACAAGTATCTTCTAACTAGATAACAGACAGGGATTCTCATTTTTGGTTTGGGATTTCCCAGATCTCCAATGGCTGGGAAACTTTTTTTAAAAAAGCAATTTGAATTCATTGGGGGGAGGGGGGGTAAAGCAAAATCAGAGTATTTCGTGGAAACCAAGAGCAAGGAAAGATGTCACAAAACTGAACATTCGTATCATTCATTCATTCAACAAACACCTACCATGTGCCAAGTACTGTGTGATGTCCCGAAGCTACAAAAAAAGAATCAGGCAGCGTCCACAAGGTCTCTGGCTTGGTTTACGAGGTGGATGATTTTGTGTGTTAACAATAGTGTGTGTCAAGCGCTGTAACAGAGGTGCTATGGCAGCCCTATGGGGTGCCTAACACTGCCCAAGGTGTCAGAAAAAGGTGTGAGAAGGTTGGTAGGAATTCACCAGGCTAAGAAGAAGTGTAGGGAGGGATGGTGCTGTGTGCAAATCTACAGAGCTGTGTGAAAAGGTAGCACCTTCAAGAATCAAATTCCACAGCATGGGACCTCAACCTGCATGCCCGGCTACAGCAAACTGCAGAATGAGGAAGCCTGTGCTCCTCCTGGTCCAGCAGGAGGCCCCTTTCCTGGCACTGGCCTGTTGACATTTCTTCCTCACAGCATGCTGGGTCTGTGTGCATATGTCCGGTAAGCACCAATACAGGTATGTGGCCTTAAAAGTCACATACGTCATCCTATGCAGGTGCTAAAAATAACTTACCCATCTGCTTGCCTGTCATCCCACCTGCCCAGACAGAAGTTAGCCAGGTGGGCCTTGCCAGAAAACAAGAGTTGGCAGAGGAGAACTCTGGCAGCTTTGCAGTTTGAATAATTATCCTCTAGTTTCCAAGCATATCAGGAGGCGAGAGAATTTCGACACATGAAGATGTTGTTGGCCTCAGAGAACCCTCAAAAGAGGAGGAGAGTGCTTATTGAGTCTCCACTCAGTCAGACCGCAACGGGTCAGCTGCTCCATCTATGTTACCGTTACCTCCATTTAAAGAGGAAAGGGAGCCCTGGCAGGTCTGGCTCGGCATTTAGAGCATCAACCCGTGAACCGAAGGGTTGTGGGTTTGGTTCCTGGTCAAAGGCATGTACCTGGGTTGCAGGTTCGATTCAGCCTAGGTTGGGGTCGTGTGTGAGGCAACTAATCGACATCTCTTACATTGATTACAATGATGTTTCTCTTTCTCTCTTTCTTTCTCTCGCTCTCTTCCACTTGATCTAAAAAACAAATAAAAATAAATAAATGGAAAAATATCCTTGGGTGAAGATTAACCAAAAAAAAAGAATGATAAAAATAGTTGGGAAGGGCGAGGTCAAGCTCTATTCTAGGCCAACATCAACCTCACACCCATACCTGCTTGGGCACACACACGCCTCCCCTTCACCGTCATGGAGACAGCCACTCTCCTCCAGCCAACCCAAGGGGTCAAGCCACTTTCTTTCACCACCACCTGGGATTCTGCGTGTGGAGGGACCGCTTTGCCGCGCTGTGATTCTTCCCTTTCACATAACTGCTCCAGCACACGCAGGCCGGCTCCAGAGCAGGAGTTTGCAGACTTACAACATCCTTTAATTAACATTATGTGTGGGCCCTGAAACAGGCAGCACATTGGTATATTAATTTCCTAGAGAGGCTATCATGTGCATGGTATCAGCGAAAATGAACATGTGACAGAAGGAAATAACAGAAGAAAAAAAAGAAAAGAATCAGAGTTGAAAATTAAATCCTTACAAGTTTACAAAAAAGAAAGTAATAGATTCCTAACCCCTTATTCCACACCAAAATATTGCCCCTGTAACCCTAGAGTTTGGGTCCTCTCCAGGAATAGGGACACGATGTCATTAGGCTCTGGCCATGTCCCCTTACTTCAGTGCCTCTAACTGTCCATCCATCTGTTAACTATGCCCCTTCTCAGTGCATGGCTCCCTTACCCACACGGTTCTATAAGGCGCCCGATTTCCCTTCCCTCATTCCAACCCAACCATTCTCTCACAAGCTGAGGCAATACGAAGTTCTTCAGACTTGTTCTCCAGGCTCCTGCCCTATTCATAAAACATTGCCTCTAGCCCTACTTCTAAGCCTTCAGTCCCCTGACTCATCTGTTCATTCCCACTCTTCTTCTCTGACTCCTCTCCCAACTCTTCTCCCTAGTCACATGCTTATGCCCCCTTCCAGGAGAGTTCAGGAGAGCTAGAGGAGTTGGGTGGGAGCAATGAGGAAGTTGGGAGGGAGGCTGATAGGGAAACAAGAACTTAAGATTAGTTTCATTTTCTGTAAAATGGGTATGATAACACTAACTGGAAAAGTTGTTAAAAGAAGTAACTTTATGCATAGTGTTTTACTTATGTGATTTCACACTGTTATTCTTTCTTTCTTTTTCTTCCTTCTTTCCTTCCTCCCTCCCTCCTCCCTCTCTCTCTCTCTCTCTCTCTCTCTCTCTCTCTCTCTCTCTCTCTCTCTTTCTTTCTCAACAAGTGAAGAAATTAGAGGTTAGAGAAATTAAGTAACTTTCCCGGAGCCTGACTCAGTTAACAGCAGAGCTAGGATCCAAATGCAAATACATCTACTTTTAGTCACCACACCATGCTGCCTCACACTTTATACTTGATATTCTAATTCTCAGGGGCACCCATCCTTGTCTCTGAAGTTACAGCTCCCACATCTCAAGCAAGGAGTTTCTGCCTCCCAGTTTTAATCATCTCCAGGATAGATATTCTTGCTCACTCAGCCATTCCCTCCCCGTCACACACTCCCCTGGATTCCTTAATGTATGTGTTGGTCAACAACCTGCTAGGTGAATTGTTGATCTAATACTGCTAGCTGTTGACGATGCCCTAGAAGGGGATGGATACAGGCTCCTTTAGAGCAAGAATCCTTTTTCCCTTTCAAATCTATCTCTTCAGCTCATTGCAGCATGTACTATGTACAATTAAATATTTACTTCTTGACGTATGACCAAGACAAGGTCTGCTAAAAAGGTGTGGTAACTACATTTGTCATGACCCTCCTTTGTTCAGTGTGGGATCCTGACCTCTTGAAATGTGTCATTGACAGACAGGGCCACTGAACACCACTGAGTCCCAGGTCCTGTTCAACTCTGGTTTCTCAGGGGACCCTAGGAGGTGAGGCAGATAGAGGAGCAAATACACCATCCTCATAACATTTGGGTGGATTTTAAGTGTTTAGCTTTAATCACAACTTGTCTCTTGACAGAAACCATCTTCAAAAGTAATTTACAGTGAACATAATTTTTTTTCTTCCAGTCGATACTGACTTTAATTATGCCAACCATAGAGACATTTCTTTTTTACATTGTTTACTCTATAATCAGCTACTTTTCAAAGCGTTTACTGATTGTTTTTCTCTTTCAAGCCCACAAAAAAAAGGCACAAAAATTTTTTTTCAAATTAGAAATATATTTTTCCTTATGAGAAATGTGATACATTGTTAAAATTCATATAATACAAAAATATTATAGTAAACATTGACCATCTCATAACCCCTTTCCCAAAGATTGCCACTATAATAGGTTGGTTTCTAGCCTTCCTGAGTTTTAACACATATATAAATATAAATGTAATTTGCATGAACTTCATCAACCATCTATACTATTCTGAAACTCACTTTTTTTCTTTGACAGTCTAGCATAAATAGTTTTTGATGACTATATAGACGTACACCATGATTTTTAATAGCTGCTTCATATTCTATTAAACAGATAAACCCTCACTTTCACTAGTCAACACCATGTTAATGAATATTGAAGCTGTTTTCATGTTTTTGCTATCCTAAATAATACCACAATGGATATTCCTTGAGATAAATTCCCAGAAATGGAAACGCTGGGCCAGAGGCGAAGCACATTTACATTTTGATGTGCATTCCTAGATAACATTCTGGGAAAGAGGCTGAAGTTCTTTCCCAGCTGAATGTCGAGAGCCTGGAGCACAGAAGACTAAGGTCTCCATTTGGCTGTGTCATTTCCCACCTGGAGGCACAGGTGGGAACATCATGTCTTTTCATGACTGCTTGTGCCTTACCAGGAGTGGAAACCAGGCAAACGCTTGAATTATGACTATTTTATCATTCTAAGATGCCAAGGGTTTCCCCTGTCAGTTTCTAATAACCTCTTTGTTCATACAGCCCAAAGATTTCATGGTTATTTGCAAATGTAGGCAAAATGTATTATGTCTGAAACTAACTGGAAGAAAGAATATGGTACGCACATAGGGTACCTGGTACATTGGTTCCAACATCAGAATGACTTGACAGAACTAGTTAGAGCAAAAGGAATAGCTTTCCAAGACTCCAAAGATCACTTAGTTTTTGTTATCTTCTCCAAAAAAGCTTGTTTTCTGAACCTGGCAGTCAAGACCTATATAGTCTAGTCCCATCATAAAATGTAAAGCCTTATATCCCCTAAATAAACCTCATTTTCCCCCAGTGTAACAAACACTGTTGCCTCTCAAACATGTTGTGCTTTTCTGCTTTGTGTCTTTGTAGTTAATAGTAAAACGCTGCCACCATTTCTTGAGTACTGTTATATTCCAGGCACCCCGCTAAGTGCTTTGGAGGGATATTTTAGGTAATCTTCACAGCAATTCTAGGAGACAGATGCTATTTCTCCCCGTATCCAAATGGAAAACTGAAGCTCAGAAAAGTCAAATGACTTACCCAAAGCCACACAGTTGTTCAAAATTGAACATCATTGGCCCTGGCTGGTGTGGCGCAGTGGATACAGCATTGGCCCGAGCACACCAAAGGGTTGAAGGTTCAATTCCTGGACAAGGGCGTGTACTTGGGTTGTAGGTTCAATCCCCGGTCAGATGGGGGCATGTGCAGGAGGCAACTAATGGACGTGTCTCTCTCACATCAATGTTTCTCTCTCTTTCTCCTTTCTTTCCCCTTTTTTCCTTCCCTTCCTCTCTCTCTAAAAATCAATGGAAAAAATATCCTTAGGTGAGAATTAACCAAAAATAAAAAGAAGAAATTTGGGCAGCAATGGAAGCCATGTCACTCTAACTCCAACACTCCTGT
Source organism: Molossus molossus (assembly GCF_014108415.1). Classification (NCBI taxonomy): domain Eukaryota; kingdom Metazoa; phylum Chordata; class Mammalia; order Chiroptera; family Molossidae; genus Molossus; species Molossus molossus. Next base: position 26,943,118 of record NW_023425403.1, on the reverse strand, counting down.
TCTTATTGCTGCCCTGCACTGCCGGCTACCCCTCTCTCTCCAGCTCCCAGCGATCTACATCCTCCAAGAGACGCTCAGGACAAGGAAGTGCCAATGTTTTAACAAGATTCAGCTCCAATCCCCCATCTCAAGCAAATGGAAGTTATCTTTCATCGTTCTGAGTTCTTACTGTCTGAACTATGAAGAGTTTATTGTCCTTGCTACAGTTTGCCACCACTTTTTTGGTTTAATTCAGTCCGTAAGCCTTTCTTCAGCACATTCCATGTGCCAGGCCCTGCCCAGACCGCAGCCCTAGTCCCCAAGTAAGCGAGGGCAGTGCGGTAGCTCCAACAAGGTTGTAAACTCATAGAGGCAGGTAGGAAGGATACCCCTCTGTCTCCCCCACAGTACCGTAACCCAGGAGGCCTGCAGCAAATATTTCTGGATTAATTGGCAACTTGGATGGCTGACAATCACGCAGAGGAGAGCAACTTTTCTCCCCATATCAGTGCCACTGAGTCTGCCTTGATCCTGTGACCTGCCTGCTCTGTAAATCCACTCCTTCCTGCTTTGAGGCACGTCTCTTCCCACCAGGAAGGCAGCTCTGACCAGGTAATTTTTTCATGTCCTGTCTTGGAAGAGGGACGTGCAGTCTAGCAGGTATCTACCTGATAACAAGCCCATTAAACTCCCATCTCTGCTCTCGGCACAAGCTCCCAGGCACACAACAGTGCTTATCTTCCCGACTAGGCAGTGGGTGGATGACAAGGGTCTGCCACAGCAGGAAAAGGGCTACCTGGAGCCTTGAGTCACCTAAACAACTGCACCCAGTGCCGGGTTCCCCTCCAGAAGGCCAGGGTTGGGGCAGAGGTTAACAGAAAACCAAACCCTGACTGTATTCCGCCATTCCTTCTTCAGATGGCTCCTCTGCCTCCAACATACACCCATACACATACCACACACCCGCTCCTTCCCTGGCCCCCTGACATGAAAATTCTAAGGAAAACCCAAGTGAGAGGACAAACCAAGGAAACTATCTTTCACGAGGGGACTGGAGCAGGTGGTCGCTGATCCACTCTTCAGTTTGAGAGTATGAGGCAGGACTGTCAATAGGGCCTGAAAGTTCTCATTTAAAGTTGTTTTCTGAGATGACCCAACACTTCCTTCAAGAAACAGGAAGGGCTAGCTTCATGGCACTTGGAGGGGCCTCGCACTGGCTTGATGCTCTGCTGTTGCCATGTTGATATTCTAAACAACTCCTGTGAGAAACCTGCGTTTTCACTGTGTGCTGGGCCCCGCAAGTTGTATAGCCCGTAGATCAGTGGCCAACCAGAGTCTTCAGGAACAAGATGCAGGGCAGGACAGGCTCTTGGTGGGGGAGGGCTGTCCTACTCAGGCCATGAAACACAGGATGCCACCTCCCGAAGCAGCTCTGGGAACCTGCCTGAAGCAGGGCCAAACGCTGTTTCTTGCCCCTCCCCCACCTGCCTTTTCCAAGTCACCAAAGCCAAGGGAGCTAGCTTCTGGGTTCCTGCCTCCCAGCTCCGGGTGTGCACAGGGAGTGCGACGGTGGCCTGTCCCCACACGTAGCCTCTCCTGACCATCCACAGGCCCTGGGCTCGGCCTCCAGCTGCAAATCTTTTCATTGCCACTACAGCCATAACAAGGTCCACCCTAAGGAAACTGCTGTTTGCTGGGTGCCTTCGCCCCGGTTCACCAGGGCTGAGCGGCCCCAGAGGGAACCCGTTTAAGGCTCTGTATGATCCAGAGAGACTTCATTCCCAAACTCATTCCTCGGGAAGACTTTATTAAAGCAGGGAGCTGGGTGTGGGGTGAGAGTGAGGGCTTCTTTAAGGCAAGAGCCAGGTCTTAGGCCCTTTCGCACCCCGGGATCAAGCTCAGGGCCTAACCTAAAGTATGCCCTGAAAGGGAGGGAAGGAGAGAGGGGCAGGGGAGAAAGGAAGGCCCTCTTGTCTTTTAATCTCCGCCAAAACAGCCTGTCAGGTTCCGCCAATATTACTGCATTTCTTAAAGACCTTTGGCCTTGAGAAGCACTAATAAAATTCAAATATCCTTAGAAACGGCAATTCTGTAAGCTTTTTTCCAGGGAGAAAAAGGGTGGTGCTTGGAGTGTGGTGAAAGCAAAGCAGAAGGCAGGCAGGGAGGAGGGAGGAGAGGGGAGGGGAAGAGGCAGCAGTAACAAACAGGATTGCTGTGCAATGCAGCGGAGGATGGGCCCTGGGCAGGAACACACCCACGGCCGGCGCAGCGGGGAGAGGCCCATGTGGTCACTCGTGACTACGGAGCAGACTGACACTGCTCCAAATGGCCTCCGAGCTGCCTCCTGCTGAGTTCTGCTTGTCCTAAACTTCTTTCTGCCCAGCTCCCTACTGTCTGGAGGCCTGAATCCCCCTCACTTGCCCTGCCCTCACAGCTGAGCCTCACTTCAAGGAGGGGACACGGCAGAGTTACTCGCTGGGTGGGAACACAGGTGAAGAGTGGTACTTGCCACAGTGTCAGAGCCTTGCCTTCCAGCACGAGGCCTGTGCTCAGGGCCCACTGAGCACCCTGCCGAGCTGTGCTGAAACCTGTCCCTGCCACATCCCACTGCAGAAGGGGCAGGAGGGGGAGAGGAGGGCCTGGAAATCCTATCCTGCTCCACAGAATGTGACCTCATTAAGAGAGCCTGCTGGAAAGAGGATTAGGCATCATGGTGAGTTGCCATCATGTGGTTGTTATTATCGGTAGTTTTCATCGTAATTCAGAACTTCTCATTCAGAACCGGTGCCCTCTCCCCAGATGCAGCTGCCCTGGGATCAGCTGATAAGCGTCAGGCTCCCTCACGCCCACGTTCCCACAAGCACGTGGATTCATCAGGTGCTCGGGCTTCAAGACCTGCCTATATATGAAATGCAGCCTCCCCTCCTCCCGAAGGGAGGGATCAGGTGCTGGTGGTCCTGGAGCCTCCTAAGGAATAAGGGCTAGAGCTGGGCCTAGCAGAATGGGGGCAGGGAGCATGGACACAAGGGGAAGAGTAGCAGAGGCCACCAGAAGACCTTTCCACTCCCTAATAGCCTGGCTGTTTCTCTGTATCTGATCCCTAAAACAGCAAAAGGCATTTTGGGAGGAATTCTAGAGATTCAAGGGCTCTTACCTGCCCTGAGAATTCCCCCCTAGACCTGGGGGATAGCACATCTCAGTTCCTCTCCACACCTGTTGCTGCTGCCCATCAGAAGACCATGAGGGGCAATTCAGCCCCCTTATATATATGTTACAATGTTCTCCTATCCAGGAGAAGGTCATCTCAGGGCTGGATGGGGCTGCTACTCTCACAAACAAGGATGGTGCTGTAGGTAGTTGGCTCCTTCCCGGTTCCTTCATTCATTTGTTCATTCCTGAGTTTGGCTAGACATCTACTGAGCACTTGCTAAATGCCAAGGGCATGCTGGGGACTGAGGATACCAGCATCTTCATCCTCTCTGAGCTCACATCCTGAGGCAGGAATAAGGAGCAGACTTTGGGATTAGGTCTTCCACTGGGTGTGAGGCACTGGGGAAGGAACTGGGAGTCCTTGTCCTTGCCCTCGGGGCACTTGCAGCCTCAAAGTTGACACAACTGATAAGGTTAGGGAGAAGGGTCAGCATGGAGGGCTACTGGACACAGAAGTGAGCAGCTAAGAAGGGGCACCTAAGTCTGAAGAACAAGAAGTATTTGATAAAAGGGGTGTGGGAGGGCAAGTGCTAAAGATAGGGGAAGGGGCATAGGCAAGAGCCTGGAAGACCGAGAATCTTCCAAAAGATTAGAAGGCCTAGAACAATGATGTTTCTGGGAGCTGGAGCTTAGATAGCAAAGGAGAACCTTTCTGCTTTAGGCAGAGTCCAGGCAAGGTCAGATTTACATTTTAGAAGTGACTGGACAGAGTTGGAACACACTGTCCTAGAGGACCCTGCCTTAGTCTGGTGAGAGATGACAGACAACGGAACTAAAGCAATGGGGTGAGGACACAACAGAAAGGGCAGATTTGATAGATTTAAGGAAGGACAATAGACAGGATGTGGTGACTGACTGGATGGGTGATGGGTATGCTAGAAAGAAGATAACAGCCAGCCTTCAGCTTGATCAGTTGGGAAGGTACTTGTGTTGTTAACAAAGGTAGGGAACACAATAAGGAACAGAATTGTGGGGGATGATAAGTTCAGCTTTGAGTGTGAGGTGTTTGTGGAACAAATAAGAGATGCTGTAAAGTTGTGAGATGGTTGTGCCTAGACGTCAGGTGTAATAGATGTGGAAGACAACGACAAACTGAAGTCATACTAGTAAATGAGGATAAACCTTAAGAAACATCATCATATAATAGACAGGGAGAGGAAGAGGAACCTGGAGAAAGTTAAAGGAGTGACCAGAAAGATAGAAAAAAAAAAAAAAAACAGGAGAAAGAGTATGAGTGCATTAGGACTTTTCTGCATGTGACCAAAAAAGGGCCATTCAAACTGGCCTAAATAACAAAGGTATATGTAATTGGAAACCCCAGGCCAAGGTTGGCTTCAGGTTCAGTTTGATTCAGCTGCTCAACAGTGACATTAAGGATCAATTTCTGTCTTTTGGCTCTGCCTTCTGCGGAATAGCTTTCTTCTTATGCCAACTGCCAAAACTCCTGGGGTTCATACTGCCCCCTCCAAGTCCAGGGAAGAAACCAAGAGAACTTCTTACCTGAAAACTACTGACAAAATTCTCCCCAAGCTCATTGGCTTGATTTGGTCATATCCCCTTTCCTGAACCAATTGCTGTGGTTCTGATTAGCTTATGCCAAAACCATCTTCCCCTAGACTTAGAGCATGAGATGAACTTGATTTTCCACAAAGCACATAGACAGAGGAGTAGATTCCTTAAATAGAAACAGGGTAATTACCAAATTACCAAATATAAAAAGAATGGGTGTTAGGGAGGGAATGACAACAGGCTCACAGATGAGTTTTCAAGGCGAAAGTGGTCGCCTACAGCAAAAAATGGAGAGATCAAGGCCCTGGCTGGGTAGTCAGTTGGTTAGAGCATTGTCCCATACGCCAAGATTGTGGGTTCAATCCCCAGTCAGGGCACATATAAGAAACAACCAATGAATGCATAAATAAGTGAAACAACAAATCTCTCTCTTTCTCTCAAATCAATCAATTAAAACACACACACACACAAACAGATCAAGGAAAACCTAAATTAAGTGCATGTGTTTTGTATAACGTGGTATGGTAATGGCTGAGGTGGAGGGCATCTGGAGAGCCTTCCTAGAAACTGTAGTCCCTGAAGGGAGTTGAACTATGCACAGGCATTAGATAGTATGTGTGCCAACAAGTGTGTGCACCACACACTTTGGGAAGGAGGATGTGCCTAAGATCAGGCAAGAGTGGGAGCACACTCTGAAAAGGCAGGAATCCAATGGAAATGAAAGAGATAAGGATCTTTGAGCCAAGGCCAAATCCTAGCAGTTCTCAGAAGGGCCGGCCACACTGAACCACTTGGATGCCATTATTATGGCTGTGGGGACTGCTGGAGGGCTCCAAGCGAGAGATGGCATGGCCACACTGAAGTTTAGAAAAATCACTCTGGCCTCAGTGTGGGGGCAGGAGTGAGGTGCTATTGCAGACATCTGGGCAGCCTCTACCAAGGTGAGGGTGGCAGGGATGGAGAGAAGAGGATAGAATGAGCAATATTAAAGAGATAAGACAGCCCTGGCCAGTTTGGCTCAGTGGTTAGAGCATTGGCCCACGGACCAGAGAGACCCAGGTTCAGTTCCTGTTAAGGGCCTGTACCTCAGTTGAAGTCTGTCCCCTGCCCCGATTGGGGTTGTGTGGGTGGCAACCAATTGATGTGTCTTTCTCACATGGATGTTTCTCTCTCTCTCTTCCTTCCTCCCTCCCTCCTGCTCTGTCTAAAAAAGAGAGAGAGAGAGAGAGAGACAGACACGACAGCAGGACTAAGGGGTGGTTGGAAGTGGAGGGTGAGGAGAGGAGGCACCCTGGATGTGAGGGCAGGACTGGCCAGTGTCAAGGATTAGGGCTCTGCCGGAACTCTCCTCCCCTCCCCAGCCCATTCATTCACAGCTGAGATGCCAGCAAAGTCACACGTGCTGTCACGGTCAGGATGACTAACTGTTAATTGTGGAAAGGAAATTGCATATACACATGTGGGAAACGCTTCAGGCTCCAGCTGGCTCCACAGGTGCCGCAGGAGGAGAGGGAAGGGTTGAGTTCCAGGAGGAAGGAGCAAAACGGGGAGACGCTCCCAATGAAATGGAGATTTTTTTTTTTTTTTTTTTTAATAAAAATGCAAGTGGAAGAAACTTTTGTCCCAAGGAGCAGCCAGAGCAGAAGAACAGGATCCTAAGTCTTCATTTTGGAGGCAGCTCCCTGAGTGGCTGGTAATTTTTCTTCTTGAAGGTGAAGTGCTTTCAGTCCCTGCTCCAAGAAGTTGAACCCCATGTTCTATTTCTTGTAGACTTTGGCTTTTGTCAAATGGGAGATGTCAGGATCCTTTTCGCAGGAGACCAGACCAAGTTGCACTCTTGGCCACACTTCCTTGGCCCTGGCTCCAGTTTGGGGGGAAGAGGAGATGGCTGGGGGGCTGATGGAGTGGAGAACACACAGGGGGATGAGGCAGGAGGAATGGATGGCTCTTCCCAACAGCCCCTGGAAGGAAGAACTGGAAGGGGAGTTCTGGCAAAACAGCTAATCCTCGGCCTCTGTTTTCTCACTCAGCATCCTCACACCTGGAGTTCCTGCTCTCGTCTGACTCCAGGGGAAGAGGAGGAGGAGGAGGAGCTGCTGATGGAGCATGGTTCCAAGACCTGCTCGGCCAAAGCACAGGCCACCAATCTAGAAAACAGAAGTCCCTGGCTGACCATGGCCACACCTGCCTCCGCCCACACAAGTGGGGTGACTCCATTTATCCCTGCAGGATATTGTCCACATTCAACCTGAGGGCCAAGGAAAGAAGACCCAGGAGCTGGAGTTAGCTAGAGAAAGCCAGTGCTCAATGCTCTGGCCTTCTGTCTGCCCCCGACTGACAGCAGAATCTGGAAAGAGTCAAACTAGAGGTTCTTGTCACTATTTTCAGATGCTCAAGGAAATCTCTTCAATCTCTCCACCCAATCACCAGGAAGGCCACAAGGTCAAAAGCAACCTTTTTGCTCATACTCCGCCCCTTCTTCCCCCTCACTGAGCACCAAGAATAACTTCCTACTGGGGGTGAGGGTGGGTAAAAAAAGATTTAATTACAGTTTCTGTTTCTGACCTCACTCCCTCTGCCCCCAGAGCTGCCATGTTGCCCTGCCTGGCTGTGGTGTCCATGAAAGGCACTGACTCGGCTGATACTACCACAGGCCAAGGTGCCACCCAGAGAACTTTAGGGCTGGAGGGTCCCCTCCACTGCCAAGTTCACCCATTCTCACAGCAATCCCTGAGCCATCTCTGGGACTACCAGATCATTTGTTCTTGGAATACTTTCTTAAGGCAAGATGGAATAGGCTTCTAAATCTTTAGAAGAGAAGGCAAGTCTCACCCCCACCCCCAGATATCTCCAGGGCAGCATTATCTCCTCCCCGCCCCAATTTCTAAATCTCACCCTCTATACCCCCACCCCCTTCTTGCTGCTTTTCAGCTGTCCTCCAGGATTGCTTCATGCTTAGCACTTTTCACACACAATTCTCAACAGCATAAATGGGGCATCATATTGTGTGACCTGCCCTTCATTGTTGATAAGCCTAGGGCACACAACTTCCCTGGATCCTCTATCACTCTGACCAACCCACCCTTACCTCAAGCTTCCAGAGGGAAAAAATTTAAAATCCAATATTCACCAAGCAAACATTCTGCAAGTCTATCTTTGCACTCAGCCAGCCCTTGGCTATTCTCTTCCACTCTGATCCTCGGGTGAGGAGGGCCCTTCTCCCCACAGAGCCCCCCCAGACTCCTCAGAGACCCCATTTAATCTGCTCATCAGATGCTTCTGAAAACCAATGCAGAGCCAGGAGAAGTACCTATGGAACTATGTGAAAACTATTTTTCTGGTCTGTGACCTCACCCACCAGGATCCGTTAGCTGCTTTTGTTGTTCAACAATTTGAGTAAGGACCGCCTCCAGGAGGTAAGAGGGGTGATTAAAACAAAGGCGAGAATAACAACTTTTAGACATGGTCCATCCGTGTCAAGAACCGCTTCGAAGGCTTACAAGTGCTCACAGGACCATCAAAGGGAAGCTGGCGCCTGTAACTCTGTTTGTTGACTCAGTGAAATCCTCCATCTCAGGGTTATTGCCATTAAAAACATCTCCTCTATCTGGAATCTTTTCTGCACCAAGTGCACAATTGCTTCATTCATCTCCTCAGAGGAATCTTTCACCAAATCCACAAGCTGCCTCCGCCAGCAGGCGGGGCAGGATACCAACTTGCCCCAGCCTCTGCCCACTGGGATGAGCCAGGATGCGGCTTCTGTGTTAATAAAGCCCCAGATATCTCTCACCGTGTGGGCGGCATCCTCTGCCTCCCCCGGACCTGTTCCCAGCCCCCCTCATCCTCAGAAAGAATCAAGGCCAGGGGAGAGGGAGGGAAGCAGGAATTTCCATCTGAATCAATGTTCAGGAAGATTCACATAAACATACAACAGGCTCCTACACCTCAGAAAGAAAAACTAACCTGATAGTGGTCCTTCTATGTGTCACACATTTGCTCTTTACAACAATACAATAAGGTATTTTATGGATGAATCACTGTGACAAGAGTAGGACTTGAAAGCAAGTCCCACTAGCTGGTGGCAGGAATGTGGGGAAACAACCAAGAATCTGAGCTTTGTGTCAGTCATTCCTAGTGGGAATAGTCATGATACCCCACCCACCCAACTCCCAGAACTACGGAGAGGAAAGCCAAGTGCAGCACATCTAAGTGCTTTGTCACCTGGAAAACACTATCCAAATGTTAATGGGCTGTGACATCCTCAAGGGTAGCAGATCATATGCTTCATCTTTGTGTCCCTGGCACCCAGATCAGTGTGGGAACATAATCAGCCCTCTGTGGATATGAGAATGGAATGAAGCAGTACCACATACCGTGTCCCATGGAGGGCAGAGGAGAGACTTCCCCATGGTCTGGATGGGGTGGGCTGGGAGGAGAGGCAGGGAAGCCAGGCATCACAAAGCAGACCACCCTGAGCAAAGAATGAGCACACAGTTCTAGGACTGGGAGTGGAGAAGGGCCCTCAGCCCAAGGCTAGTCAGACCAGCCAAATCCATGAAGTTTTGCAGAAAGAGCCTTGTGACCCTCTCACAAGAGGTGAGAGTTGGACTGAGGCCCAAAGCACTCCTCACTTTATTATTATTATTATTATTATTATTATTATTATTATTATTGAGAGAGAGAGAGGAAGGAAGAGAAAGATAGAAACATTGATGTGAGAGAGAAACATCAATCAGCTGCATGCCCCCTACAGGGGACCAAGCCCTCAACCTGGGCAAGTGTGGTAACCAAGAACGGAACCAGGATTCTCAGTCCATAGGAAGTCACTCAGTCCACTGCTCCCCACTGGCTGGGCCGCACTCCTCACTTTAAAGGGAGAGTTGAACTCACCCATGTTGGGAGTGGGGTGGGCAGAGGAGTGATGCCTATTGGTGCCAGCCTTGAAGAAACCCAGTGGCTCCTGACAGGAGGCAAGACCCTAGCACCTCCTAACACCTGAGTTTGACTGAAGTGAAAAGAAGCAGGTACTCTAAGCAGGCTTTTGTGGGGAGGGAGATGGAAAGAAAAGAGAGAGCAGAGAGTCTGTCTCCTGCCCCAGGCACAAGCATTGCTGTCACCTCCCTGGAAGCCACCTCTGCCCCCTGCCAAGAGGGATCTTGGAATCCTTGGCACCCACCTTATCTGTAATTGTTTTATGGCACTAACTGCATTTTGCGTTTTGTTTCAGTGATGTGCAGTCCTGTCTCTTACCACAGTGTCCAGCGCCTGGCCAGGGCTCCACAGACACAGGTGAAGAAATGAAGGCGGGTACAGGCCAGAAAGGGGACAAAGGGACAGAGGGAAGTCAGCGTGACCGGCTAACCTATTGCCCCCTGCCCTGCCATCCACCTCGGACCCCAGGCCCCAACATGGCCCACTGGGGGGCAGGGGGAGGAGGGAGCCGCGGTTCGCGCAGGACAGACCCCCGCCCCCCTGCTCCCCCTACCCCTAGCCTGAGCGCCGCCCTCCGCCCCGCAGGAAGCGATCCTGCCGGCAACCTCGCATCTGCACGGCCATAATTGAGCTCCCTCTCTAGAGTGATTTGTGTGTCAAAAATACGCCAAGGCTGTAAATCAGATGGTAGGAAGCGCCGTCTCCTGTTTTCCTGCTCAGCCAGAGGGAGACCGAATGTACTGCCACGGGCTCCCCAATCTGGAAAACCGCGTCCGATGTGGGAGCTTTTCCCAGGCACTAACCTGGACCCGTGCTGGGGAGCAGGGCTCTGGCTCTCGCTCCCGGGGCCACCCCGCCTGGCGCACAGTGGGGAACCTGAAAGCCAGGTGCCTAGCAAGCCCTGCTGTTCAATAGCAGCTGCTGGAACAGCGCCTCCGGGGAGGCCTCGGAGGGGATTTTCCACTGCTCGTTGGAGTTAGCGCTCCCTGCCTGCTGCTGCCTTGGCCGTTCGGGGCGAGGAGGGCGGGAGGTGCGAGCCGCACAGGCCCTCGGTCCAAGAGGGCTGCAGCTGGCCCAGGGGCACCCGCGGTTGGTGGGGGTGGGTACTGATGGCTGGCGAGCTTGAGGAGTAGGTTTTGTTTGTTTTCACTGCGCGCCAGCTCGACCTCACTATTCCCTGAGCCTGGAATGCTGGAGTGTGCAGAGGTGCCGTGGGTGGGTACCAGGCCTCCTTTGGGGTTGGAAGGAGAGGATGACCAGGACCCTGGTTGCAGGGAGCAGGGACAATGAGTCGCTTTCCTCCCTGGATCCCTCCCTTTCTCGAGATGTCTGAGAGATGCCCAGCGTGGGTGAGTGCTCCCTCCCTCCCTCCCTGCCTCTGCTCCTCCCCTCCCGGAACCACTGCCCCCTCAGCCCTGAGCTGCTGATGCCCTCTGGGTTCTGTTTTCATTCTAGGCTGTGGATCCGGTCGTGGGAAGCAGGTAGGAAACCATGATTCTGGGGGTTAAATGAAGAATTATATTTAGTGCTCACAGAAAGCCAAATATTGGGTTAGCAGCCAGGAATGGAGAGGGAAAAAACCCAAAGCAAACAGCAGAGGAAAGACATTCCTACCAAACAAGGTCCCTATTCATTCTTCCAATCCCAGGTGCAGGGGCCTGCAGGGCTGAGACCCACTGAACATGAGCAGCCTGTCCTGTGTTCATGGCTACAGAAAAACGTGTGGACCCCAAACTCAGAGCCTACACTGCCTGTCCCTAGGGGAACAAGGGGCATTCAGCCCTCCCCACAAAGGTTGTTAATATCTCTATTCACAATAGTATCTAAAGCCCTTTGGGAGCAGGGGTGAGCTGGGGAGGGGAAGCAAAGTGAAATGTTCCTGGTTTGACCTTGAATAAGTGATTTAACCTCCCTGGGCCTCATGTATGGAATGCAGGGTTTGGATTATGATTTCACAGGTCCTAACATTCTATTATTCTGTTTCTGCCTAAAATAAACATTACAAAAAAGAGTGTGAGCAAGACTATGACAGCAGGACCCATCTGTTTCCGGAAGAGCTTAGGGTGAGGTCTGAAGAGAGAAAGTGATGTTTCAGCTTGTTCCTCACTCTCAGCTTCCTATGCCTTGGCCACTCGAAAGTGAACTT